>NC_137169.1:123714091-124374924 GCF_951394435.1 Stenella coeruleoalba
CAGGAATTGCACTGAAAGCATAGGAAAAGAGGCAGAACGTCCACAATGATGCACTTGGCCAAAAAGAGCATATGCGTTTTTTCCTGAATATATTCAGGAAAAAACGCATACGCCCTTTTTGGCCAACCAAGCAAGCTTGGAAAGGAAATCTGCACTACAGTGAAGTCTCACTTCCCCCCGGTCAAAAGGGCCATCTGAAAAAAGTGTAAAATCCAGAAAGGCAGGACAGGCCATGGAGAACTGGGAGCCTTGTTATGCTGATGGGCAGGATGTAAATTGCCAACAGACACTCGGGAGAAGTGTATGGTGTTTCCTGAAACATCTAAAAAACAAAGCAACAGAGCCTAGGGCACTTCCACTTATGGTCCTATAGCTTAGGGAAATTAAAATCAAAAAGACACAGCCACCCCAAAGTTTGGGACGCCTCTGTTTACAGGAACCTCGTTTACCGTACAAGTTCAATATCACAGAAAGTGAAAAATGGATAAAGAACTTGTGGTACTTACGTACAATGCAGTATCACTCAGCAATGAAATCTATGTCATCAGGCCCGTAGAAGCATAATGAGTGGATTCAGGTACGATGATTCTAACTAAAATAAGTCACACAGAAAAAGAAACATCATAAGATATCACTAATACACGGAATGTAAACTTGGCTACACAGGAGCTGAATTCCAAAACAGAACAGGGTCTCAAATTTAGAAAACCAATTTATGCTTGCTTAAGGGGAAAGGTGAGTTGGGGTGCTGCATAAAACCAGAGATTGAAATGAGCACAGATAAAGTTCCTTAAGCCAAATATGGAATAGACAAGAGCTACTCCTTGCTCAACGAAATGGACTCAACACTCCATATTAAACACCTACGAATGTACCTGACTAGTAAGTATCTTAAAACCTATGGATTGCTATGTCTCCAAAAGAGAATCAAGCGTGTGTACAGGGGCATAAACGCAGCAGTGATAGGATTGGAGAGGTTCGGTGAGCAAATGAAGACCCTTTGAAGTCATATTGCATGGTACCCATTCCACGGGTCTCAACTCTCCAGGTTTAAGGTATTCTTCCTTCAGCTAAAACATGCATGTGGAACCCAGAGTATGATCAACCGTGTGAACGGGAGATGTGTTCAAATATGTCTCAGTTTTCCTCCCCTGGTACTCGGGTGCAACATTCCAGACGCTTTACTAACACTCTCCCCACTTGGAGAGTCAACGCCTTTGACCTCCTGTTTGGCCCAGTTTGCAATTTCTGCGGAAGATGAACACGAATAGCGAGAACCAATGAGAGGCTAGCTGGAGGTGTCTGGACGGGCAAATTTAACTCTCATTTCCCACCAGGAAGAGGAATTAACCAAAGGCTCAGTGTGCTGTGCCTGAACCAGATTAGGGCCTGAAGCCATCCTGCGGTGTTGCGGCCAGGTCACAAGAAAGCGAGTTGAAGAAAGGAGCTCAGGGGCACTGTAATTCACAAACCTGCAGAGTTATAAATGAATGCTATCGTCCAAAATTATACTGAAGTAAGGCTGCCAAGAGGACTTGAAAGCGGGGCAGAATTGCAGGAAACCGATTTCAGGAGGTAGACTGGAATTGCATTGAAAGCATAGGAAAAGAGGCAGAACGTCCACAATGATGCACTTGGCCAAAAAGGGCGTATGCGGTTTTTCCTGAATATATTCAGGAAAAAACGCATACGTCCTTTTTGGCCAACCAAGCAAGCTTGCAAAGGAAATCTGCACTACAATGGAGTCTCACTTCCCCCCCGGTCAAAAGGGCCATCTGAAAAAAGTGTAAAATCCAGAAAGGCAGGACAGGCCATGGAGAACTGGGTGCCTTGTTATGCTGATGGGCGGGATGTGAATTGTCAACAGCCACTCCGGAGAAGTGTATGGTGTTTCCTGAAACATCTAAAAAACAAAGCAACAGAGCCTAGGGCACTTCCACTTATGGTCCTATAGCTTAGGGAAATTAAAATCAAAAAGACACAGCCACCCCAAACTTTGGGACGCCTCTGTTTACAAGAACCTCGTTTACCGTACAAGTTCAATATCACAGAAAGTGAAAAATGGATAAAGAACTTGTGGTACTTATGTACAATGCAGTATCACTCAGCAATGAAATGTATGTCATCAGGCACGTAGCAGCATAATGAGTGGATTCACGTACGATGATTCTAACTGAAATAAGTCACACAGAAAAAGAAACATCATAAGATATCACTAATACATGGAATGTAAACTTGGCTACACAGGAACTGAATTCCAAAACAGAACAGGGTCTCAAATTTAGAAAACCAACTTATGCTTGCTTAAGGGGAAAGGTGAGTTGGGGTGCTGCATAAAACCAGAGATTGAAATGAGCACAGATAAAGTTCCTTAAGCCAAATATGGAATAGACAAGAGCTACTCCTTGCTCAACGAAATGGACTCAACACCCCATATTAAACGCCTAAGAATGTACCTGACTAGTAAGTATCTTAAAACCTATGGATTGCTATGTCTCCAAAAGAGAATCAAGCGTGTGTACAGGGGCATAAACGCAGCAGTGATAGGATTGGAGAGGTTCGGTGAGCAAATGAAGACCCTTTGAAGTCATATTGCATGGTACCCATTCCACGGGTCTCAACTCTCCAGGTTTAAGGTATTCTTCCTTCAGCTAAAACATGCATGTGGAACCCAGAGTATGATCAACCATGTGAACGGGAGACGTGTTCAAATATGTCTCAGTTTTCCTCCCCTGGTACTCGGGTGCAACATTCCAGACGCTTTACTAACACTCTCCCCACTTGGAGAGTAAGCGCCTTTAACCTCCTGTTTGGCCAAGTTTGCAATTTCTGCGGAAGATGAACAGGAATAGGGAGAACCAATGAGAGACTAGCTGGAGGTGTCTGGACGGGCAAATTTAACTCTCATTTCCCACCAGGAAGAGGAAATAACCAAAGGATCTGTGTGCCGTTCCGGAACCAGATTAGGGCCTGAAGCCATTCTGTGGTGTTGCGGGCAGCTCAAAAGAAAGCGAGTTGAAGAAAGGAGCTCAGGGGCACTGTAATTCACAAGCCTGCAAAGTTATAAATGACAGCTATCGTCCAAAAATATACTGAAGTAAGGCTGCCAAGAGGACTTGAAAGCGGGGCAGAATTGCAGGAAACCGATTTCAGGAGGTAGACTGGAATTGCCTTGAAAGCATAGGAAAAGAGGCAGAACGTCCACAATGATTCACTTGGCCAAAAAGGGCGTATGCGTTTCTTCCTGAATATATTCAGGAAAAATCGCATACGCCCTTTTTGGCCAACCAAGCAAGCTTGCAAAGGAAATCTGCACTACAATGAAGTCTCACTTCCCCCCGGTCAAAAGGGCCATCTGAAAAAAGTGTAAAATCCAGAAAGGCAGGACAGGCCATGGAGAACTGGGAGCCTTGTTATGCTGATGGGCGGGATGTAAATTGCCAACAGACACTCGGGAGAAGTGTATGGTGTTTCCTGAAACATCTAAAAAACAAAGCAACAGAGCCTAGGGCACTTCCACTTATGGTCCTATAGCTTAGGGAAATTAAAATCAAAAAGACACAGCCACCCCAAAGTTTGGGACGCCTCTGTTTACAAGAACCTCGTTTACCGTACAAGTTCACTATCACAAAAAGTGAAAAATGGATAAAGAACTTGTGGTACTTACGTACACTGCAGTATCACTCAGCAATGAAATCTATGACATCAGGCTCGTAGCAGCATAATGAGTGGATTCAGGTACGATGATTCTAACTGAAATAAGTCACACAGAAAAAGAAACATCATAAGATATCACTAATACACGGAATGTAAACTTGGCTACACAGGAACTGAATTCCAGAACAGAACAGGGTCTCAAATTTAGAAAACCAACTTATGCTTGCTTAAGGGGAAAGGTGAGTTGGGGTGCTGCATAAAACCAGAGATTGAAATGAGCACAGATAAATTTCCTTAAGCCAAATATGGAATAGACAAGAGCTACTCCTTGGTCAATGAAATGGACTCAACAGCCCATATTAAACGCCTGAGAATGTACCTCACTAGTAAGTATCTTAAAACCTATGGATTGCTATGTCTCCAAAAGATAATCAAGCGTGTGTACAGGGGCATAAACGCAGCAGTGATAGGATTGGAGAGGTTCGGTGAGCAAATGAAGACCCTTTGAAGTCATATTGCATGGTACCCATTACAAGGGTCTCAACTCTCCAGGTTTAAGGTATTCTTCCTTCAGCTAAAACATGCATGTGGAACCCAGAGTATGATCAACCGTGTGAACGGGAGACGTGTTCAAATATGTCTCAGTTTTCCTCCCCTGTTACTCGGGTGCAACATTGCAGACGCTTTACTAACACTCTCCCCACTTGGAGAGTCAGTCCCTTTAACCTCCTTTTTGGCCCAGTTTGCAATTTCTGCGGAAGATGAACAGGAATAGGGAGAACCAATGAGAGACTAGCTGGAGGTGTCTGGACGGGCAAATTTAACTCTCATTTCCCACCAGGAAGAGGAAATAACCAAAGGCTCAGCGTGCCGTGCCGGAACCAGATTAGGGACTGAAGCGATCCTGCGGTGTTGCGGCCAGCTCAAAAGAAAGCGAGTTGAAGAAATGAGCTCAGGGGCACTGTAATTCACAAACCTGCAGAGTTATAAATGACACCCATCGTCCAAACATATACTGAAGTAAGGCTGCCAAGAGGACTTGAAAGCGGGGCAGAATTGCAGGAAACTGATTTCAGGAGGTAGACTGGAATTGCCTTGAAAGCATAGGAAAAGAGGCAGAACGTCCAAAATGATGCACTTGGCCAAAAAGGGCGTATGCGTTTTTTCCTGAATATATTCAGGAAAAAACGCATACGCCCTTTTTGGCCAACCAAGCAAGCTTGCAAAGGAAATCTGCACTACAATGAAGTCTCACTTCCCCCCGGTCAAAAGGGCCATCTGAAAAAAGTGTAAAATCCAGAAAGGCAGGACAGGCCATGGAGAACTGGGAGCCTTGTTATGCTGATGGGCGGGATGTAAATTGCCAACAGACACTCGGGAGAAGTGTATGGTGTTTCCTGAAACATCTAAAAAACAAAGCAACAGAGCCTAGGGCACTTCCACTTATGGTCCTATAGCTTAGGGAAATTAAAATCAAAAAGACACAGCCGCCCGAAAGTTTGGGACGCCTCTGGTTACAAGAACCTCGTTTACTGTACAAGTTCACTATCACAAAAAGTGAAAAATGGATAAAGAACTTGTGGTACTTACGTACAATGCAGTATCACTCAGCAATGAAATCTATGTCATCAGGCCCGTAGCAGCATAATGAGTGGATTCAGCTACGATGATTCTAACTGAAATAAGTCACACAGAAAAAGAAACATCATAAGATATCAGTAATACACGGAATGTAAACTTGGCTACACAGGAACTGAATTACAGAACAGAACAGGGTCTCAAATTTAGAAAACCAACTTATGCTTGCTTAAGGGTAAAGGTGAGTTGGGGTGCTGCATAAAACCAGAAATCGAAATGAGCACAGATAAAGTTCCTTAAGCCAAATATGGAATAGACAAGAGCTACTCCTTGCTCAACAAAATGGACTCAACACCCCATATTAAACGCCTAAGAATGTACCTGACTAGTAAGTATCTTAAAACCTATGGATTGCTATGTCTCCAAAAGAGAATCAAGCGTGTGTACAGGGGCATAAACGCAGCAGTGATAGGATTGGAGAGGTTCGGTGAGCAAATGAAGACCCTTTGAAGTCATATTGCATGGTACCCATTACAAGGGTCTCAACTCTCCAGGTTTAAGGTATTCTTCCTTCAGCTAAAACATGCATGTGGAACCCAGAGTATGATCAACCGTGTGAATGGGAGACGTGTTCAAATATGTCTCAGTTTTCCTCCCCTGGTACTCGGGTGCAACATTGCAGACGCTTTACTAACACTCTCCCCACTTGGAGAGTCAGTCCCTTTAACCTCCTTTTTGGCCCAGTTTGCAATTTCTGCGGAAGATGAACAGGAATAGGGAGAACCAATGAGAGACTAGCTGGAGGTGTCTGGACGGGCAAATTTAACTCTCATTTCCCACCAGGAAGAGGAAATAACCAAAGGCTCAGCGTGCCGTGCCGGAACCAGATTAGGGCCTGAAGCCATCCTGCGGTGTTGCGGCCAGCTCAAAAGAAAGCGAGTTGAAGAAATGAGCTCAGGGGCACTGTAATTCACAAACCTGCAGAGTTATAAATGACACCCATCGTCCAAACATATACTGAAGTAAGGCTGCCAAGAGGACTTGAAAGCGGGGCAGAATTGCAGGAAACTGATTTCAGGAGGTAGACTGGAATTGCCTTGAAAGCATAGGAAAAGAGGCAGAACGTCCACAATGATGCACTTGGCCAAAAAGGGCGTATGCGTTTTTTCCTGAATATATTCAGGAAAAAACGCATACGCCCTTTTTGGCCAACCAAGCAAGCTTGCAAAGGAAATCTGCACTACAATGAAGTCTCACTTCCCCCCGGTCAAAAGGGCCATCAGAAAAAAGTGTAAAATCCAGAAAGGCAGGACAGGCCATGGAGAACTGGGAGCCTTGTTATGCTGATGGGCGGGATGTAAATTGCCAACAGAAACTCGGGAGAAGTGTATGGTGTTTCCTGAAACATCTAAAAAACAAAGCAACAGAGCCTAGGGCACTTCCACTTATGGTCCTATAGCTTAGGGAAATTAAAATCAAAAAGACACAGCCGCCCAAAAGTTTGGGACGCCTCTGGTTACAAGAACCTCGTTTACTGTACAAGTTCACTATCACAAAAAGTGAAAAATGGATAAAGAACTTGTGGTACTTACGTACAAGGCAGTATCACTCAGCAATGAAATCTATGTCATCAGGCCCGTAGCAGCATAATGAGTGGATTCAGCTACGATGATTCTAACTGAAATAAGTCACACAGAAAAAGAAACATCATAAGATATCACTAATACACGGAATGTAAACTTGGATACACAGGAACTGAATTCCAAATCAGAACAGGGTCTCAAATTTAGAAAAACAACTTATGCTTGCTTAAGGGGAAAGGTGAGTTGGGGTGCTGCATAAAACCAGAGATTGAAATGAGCACAGATAAAGTTCCTTAAGCCAAATATGGAATAGACAAGAGCTACTCCTTGCTCAACGAAATGGACTCAACACCCCATATTAAATGCCTAAGAATGTACCTGACTAGTAAGTATCTTAAAACCTATGGATTGCTATGTCTCCAAAAGAGAATCAAGCGTGTGTACAGGGGCATAAATGCAGCAGTGATAGGATTGGGGAGGTTCAGTGAGCAAATGAAGACCCTTTGAAGTCATACTGCATGGTACCCATTACACGGGTCTCAACTCTCCAGGTTTACGGTATTCTTCCTTCAGCTAAAACAAGCATGTGGAACCCAGAGTATGATCAACCGTGTGAACGGGAGACGTGTTCAAATATGTCTCAGTTTTCCTCCCCTGGTACGCGGGTGCAACATTCCAGACGCTTTACTAACACTCTCCCCACTTGGAGAGTCAGCCCCTTTAACCTCCTGTTTGACCCAGTTTGCAATTTCCGCGGAAGATGAACAGGAATAGGGAGAACCAATGAGAGACTAGCTGGAGGTGTCTGGACGGGCAAATTTAACTCTCATTTCCCACCAGGAAGAGGAAATAACCAAAGGCTCAGCGTGCCGTGCCGGAACCAGATTAGGGCCTGAAGCCATCCTGCGGTGTTGCGGCCAGCTCAAAAGAAAGCGAGTTGAAGAAAGGAACTCAGGGGTACTGTAATTCACAAACTTGCAGAGTTATAAATGACAGCTATCGTCCAAAAATATACTGAAGTAAGGCTGCCAAGAGGACTTGAAAGCGGGGCAGAATTGCAGGAAACCGATTTCAGGAGGTGACTGGAATTGCATTGAAAGCATAGGAAAAGAGGCAGAACGTCCACAATGATGCACTTGGACAAAAAGGGCGTATGCGTTTTTTCCTGAATATATTCAGGAAAAAACGCATACGCCCTTTTTGGCCAACCAAACAAGCTTGCAAAGGAAATCTGCACTACAATGAAGTCTCACTTCCTCCCGGTCAAAAGGGCCATCTGAAAAAAGTGTAAAATCCAGAAAGGCAGGACAGGCCATGGAGAACTGGGAGCCTTGTTATGCTGATGGGCGGGATGTAAATTGCCAACAGACTCTCGGGAGAAGTGTATGGTGTTTCCTGAAACATCTAAAAAACAAAGCAACAGAGCCTAGGGCACTTCCACTTATGGTCCTATAGCTTAGGGAAATTAAAATCAAAAAGACACAGCCACCCCAAAGTTTGGAACGGCTCTGTTTACAAGAACCTCGTTTACAGTTCAAGTTCAACATCGCAGAAAGTGAAAAATGTATAAAACAGTTGTGGTATTTACTTACAAAGCAATATCACTCAGCAATGAAATCTATGTCATCAGGCCCTTAGCAGCACAATGAGTGTATTCAGGTATGATGATTCTAACTGAAATAAGTCACACAGAAAAAGAAACATCATAAGTTATCAGTAATACACGGAATGTAAACTTGGCTACACAGGAACTGAATTACAGAACAGAACAGGGTCTCAAATTTAGAAAACCAACTTATGCTTGCTTAAGGGGAAAGGTGAGTTGGGGAGCTGCATAAAACCAGAGATTGAAATGAGCACAGATAAAGTTCCTTAAGCCAAATATGGAATAGACAAGAGCTACTCCTAGCTCAACGAAATGGACTCAACACCGCATATTAAACGCCTAAGAATGTACCTGACTAGTAAGTATCTTAAAACCTATGGACTGCTATGTCTCCGAAAGAGAATCAAGCATGTGTACAGGGGCATAAACGCAGCAGTGATAGGATTGCAGAGGTTCGGTGAGCAAATGAAGACCCTTTGAAGTCATATTGCATGGTACCCATTCCACGGGTTTCAACTACCCAGGTTTAAGGAATTCTTCCTTCAGCTAAAACATGCATGTGGAACCTAGAGTATGATCAACCATGTGATCGGGAGACGTGTTCAAATATGTCTCAGTTTTCGTACCCTGGTACTTGGGTGCAACATTCCAGACGCTTTACTAACACTCTCCCGACTTGGAGAGTCAGTCTCTTTAACCTCCTGTTTGGCCCAGTTTGCAATTTCTGCGGAAGATGAACAGGAATAGGGAGAACCAATGAGAGACTAGCTGGAGGTGTCTGGACGGGCAAATTTAACTCTCATTTCCCACCAGGAAGAGGAATTAACCAAAGGCTCAGCGTGCCGTGCCGGAACCAGATTAGGGCCTGAAGCCATCCTGCGGTGTTGCAGCCAGGTCAAAAGAAAGCGAGTTGAAGAAAGGAGCTCAGGGGCACTGTAATTCACAAACCTGCAGAGTTATAAATGACAGCTATCGTCCAAAAATAGACTGAAGTAAGGCTGCCAAGAGGACTTGAAATCGGGGCAGAATTGCAGGAAACCGATTTCAGGAGGTAGACTGGAATTGCATTGAAAGCATAGGAAAAGAGGCAGAACGTCCACAATGATGCACTTGGCCAAAAAGGGCGTATGCGTTTTTTCCTGAATATATTCAGGAAAAAACGCATACGCCCTTTTTGGCCAACCAAACAAGCTTGCAAAGGAAATCTGCACTACAATGAAGTCTCACTTCCGCCCGGTCAAAAGGGCCATCTGAAAAAAGTGTAAAATCCAGAAAGGCAGGACAGGCCATGGAGAACTGGGAGCCTTGTTATGCTGATGGGCGGGATGTAAATTGCCAACAGACACTCGGGAGAAGTGTATGGTGTTTCCTGAAACATCTAAAAAACAAAGCAACAGAGCCTAGGGCACTTCCACTTATGGTCCTATAGCTTAGGGAAATTAAAATCAAAAAGACACAGCCACCCCAAAGTCTGGGACGCCCCTGTTTACAAGAACCTCGTTTACCGTACAAGTTCACTATCACAAAAAGTGAAAAATGGATAAAGAACTTGTGGTACTTACGTACAATGCAGTATCACTCAGCAATGAAATCTATGTCATCAGGCCCGTAGCAGCATAATGAGTGGATTCAGGTACGATGATTCTAACTGAAATAAGTCAAACAGAAAAAGAAACATCATAAGTTATCAGTAATACACAGAATGTAAACTTGGCTACACAGGAACTGAATTACAGAACAGAACAGGGTCTCAAATTTAGAAAACCAACTTATGCTTGCTTAAGGGGAAAGGTGAGTTGGGGAGCTGCATAAAACCAGAGATTGAAATGAGCACAGATAAAGTTCCTTAAGCCAAATATGGAATAGACTAGAGCTACTCCTAGCTCAACGAAATGGACTCAACACCGCATATTAAACGCCTAAGAATGTACCTGACTAGTAAGTATCTTAAAACCTATGGATTGCTATGTCTCCGAAAGAGAATCAAGCATGTGTACAGGGGCATAAACGCAGCAGTGATAGGATTGCAGAGGTTCGGTGAGCAAATGAAGACCCTTTGAAGTCATATTGCATGGTACCCATTCCACGGGTTTCAACTACCCAGGTTTAAGGAATTCTTCCTTCAGCTAAAACATGCATGTGGAACCTAGAGTATGATCAACCATGTGATCGGGAGACGTGTTCAAATATGTCTCAGTTTTCGTACCCTGGTACTTGGGTGCAACATTCCAGACGCTTTACTAACACTCTACCGACTTGGAGAGTCAGTCTCTTTAACCTCCTGTGTGGCCCAGTTTGCAATTTCTGCGGAAGATGAACAGGAATAGGGAGAACCAATGAGAGACTAGCTGGAGGTGTCTGGACGGGCAAATTTAACTCTCATTTCCCACCAGGAAGAGGAATTAACCAAAGGCTCAGCCTGCCGTGCCGGAACCAGATTAGGGCCTGAAGCCATCCTGCGGTGTTGCAGCCAGGTCAAAAGAAAGCGAGTTGAAGAAAGGAGCTCAGGGGCACTGTAATTCACAAACCTGCAGAGTTATAAATAACAGCTATCGTCCAAAAATAGACTGAAGTAAGGCTGCCAAGAGGACTTGAAATCGGGGCAGAATTGCAGGAAACCGATTTCAGGAGGTAGACTGGAATTGCATTGAAAGCATAGGAAAAGAGGCAGAACGTCCACAATGATGCACTTGGCCAAAAAGGGCGTATGCGTTTTTTCCTGAATATATTCAGGAAAAAACGCATACGCACTTTTTGGCCAACCAAACAAGCTTGCAAAGGAAATCTGCACTACAATGAAGTCTCACTTCCGCCCGGTCAAAAGGGCCATCTGAAAAAAGTGTAAAATCCAGAAAGGCAGGACAGGCCATGGAGAACTGGGAGCCTTGTTATGCTGATGGGCGGGATGTAAATTGCCAACAGACACTCGGGAGAAGTGTATGGTGTTTCCTGAAACATCTAAAAAACAAAGCAACAGAGCCTAGGGCACTTCCACTTATGGTCCTATAGCTTAGGGAAATTAAAATCAAAAAGACACAGCCGCCCGAATGTTTGGGACGCCTCTGGTTACAAGAACCTCGTTTACTGTACAAGTTCACTATCACAGAAAGTGAAAAATGGATAAAGAACTTGTGGTACTTACGTACAATGCAGTATCGCTCAGCAATGAAATCTATGTCATCAGGCCCGTAGCAGCATAATGAGTGGATTCAGCTACGATGATTCTAACTGAAATAAGTCACACAGAAAAAGAAACATCATAAGATATCACTAATACACGGAATGTAAACTTGGCTACACAGGAACTGAATTGCAGAACAGAACAGGGTCTCAAATTTAGAAAACCAACTTATGCTTGCTTAAGGGGAAAGGTGAGTTGGGGTGCTGCATAAAACCAGAGATTGAAATGAGCACAGATAAAGTTCCTTAAGCCAAATATGGAATAGACAAGAGCTACTCCTTGGTCAACGAAATGGACTCAACAGCCCATATTAAACGCCTGAGAATGTACCTCACTAGTAAGTATCTTAAAACCTATGGATTGCTATGTCTCCAAAAGATAATCAAGCGTGTGTACAGGGGCATAAACGCAGCAGTGATAGGATTGGAGAGGTTCGGTGAGCAAATGAAGACCCTTTGAAGTCATATTGCATGGTACCCATTACAAGGGTCTCAACTCTCCAGGTTTAAGGTATTCTTCCTTCAGCTAAAACATGCATGTGGAACCCAGAGTATGATCAACCGTGTGAACGGGAGACGTGTTCAAATATGTCTCAGTTTTCCTCCCCTGGTACTCGGGTGCAACATTGCAGACGCTTTACTAACACTCTCCCCACTTGGAGAGTCAGTCCCTTTAACCTCCTTTTTGGCCCAGTTTGCAATTTCTGCGGAAGATGAACAGGAATAGGGAGAACCAATGAGAGACTAGCTGGAGGTGTCTGGACGGGCAAATTTAACTCTCATTTCCCACCAGGAAGAGGAAATAACCAAAGGCTCAGCGTGCCGTGCCGGAACCAGATTAGGGACTGAAGCGATCCTGCGGTGTTGCGGCCAGCTCAAAAGAAAGCGAGTTGAAGAAATGAGCTCAGGGGCACTGTAATTCACAAACCTGCAGAGTTATAAATGACACCCATCGTCCAAACATATACTGAAGTAAGGCTGCCAAGAGGACTTGAAAGCGGGGCAGAATTGCAGGAAACTGATTTCAGGAGGTAGACTGGAATTGCATTGAAAGCATAGGAAAAGAGGCAGAACGTCCACAATGATGCACTTGGCCAAAAAGGGCGTATGCGTTTTTTCCTGAATATATTCAGGAAAAAACGCATACGCCCTTTTTGGCCAACCAAGCAAGCTTGCAAAGGAAATCTGCACTACAATGAAGTCTCACTTCCCCCCGGTCAAAAGGGCCATCTGAAAAAAGTGTAAAATCCAGAAAGGCAGGACAGGCCATGGAGAACTGGGAGCCTTGTTATGCTGATGGGCGGGATGTAAATTGCCAACAGAAACTCGGGAGAAGTGTATGGTGTTTCCTGAAACATCTAAAAAACAAAGCAACAGAGCCTAGGGCACTTCCACTTATGGTCCTATAGCTTAGGGAAATTAAAATCAAAAAGACACAGCCGCCCGAAAGTTTGGGACGCCTCTGGTTACAAGAACCTCGTTTACTGTACAAGTTCACTATCACAAAAAGTGAAAAATGGATAAAGAACTTGTGGTACTTACGTACAATGCAGTATCACTCAGCAATGAAATCTATGTCATCAGGCCCGTAGCAGCATAATGAGTGGATTCAGCTACGATGATTCTAACTGAAATAAGTCACACAGAAAAAGAAACATCATAAGATATCAGTAATACACGGAATGTAAACTTGGCTACACAGGAACTGAATTACAGAACAGAACAGGGTCTCAAATTTAGAAAACCAACTTATGCTTGCTTAAGGGTAAAGGTGAGTTGGGGTGCTGCATAAAACCAGAGATCGAAATGAGCACAGATAAAGTTCCTTAAGCCAAATATGGAATAGACAAGAGCTACTCCTTGCTCAACAAAATGGACTCAACACCCCATATTAAACGCCTAAGAATGTACCTGACTAGTAAGTATCTTAAAACCTATGGATTGCTATGTCTCCAAAAGAGAATCAAGCGTGTGTACAGGGGCATAAACGCAGCAGTGATAGGATTGGAGAGGTTCGGTGAGTAAATGAAGACCCTTTGAAGTCATATTGCATGGTACCCATTCCACGGGTTTCAACTACCCAGGTTTAAGGTATTCTTCCTTCAGCTAAAACATGCATGTGGAACCCAGAGTATGATCAACCGTGTGAACGGGAGACGTGTTCAAATATGTCTCAGTTTTCCTCCCCTGGTACTCGGGTGCAACATTCCAGACGCTTTACTAACACTCTCCCCACTGGGAGAGTCAGCGCCTTTAACCTCCTGTTTGACCCAGTTTGCAATTTCTGTGGAAGATGAACAGGAATAGGGAGAACCAATGAGAGACTAGCTGGAGGGGTCTGGACGGGCAAATTTAACTCTCATTTCCCACCAGGAAGAGGAAATAACCAAAGGCTCAGCGTGCCGTGCCGGAACCAGATTAGGGCCTGAAGCCATCCTGCGGTGTTGCGGCCAGGTCACAAGAAAGCGAGTTGAAGAAAGGAGCTCAGGGGCACTGTAATTCACAAACCTGCAGAGTTATAAATGACAGCTATCGTCCAAAAATAGACTGAAGTAAGGCTGCCAAGAGGACTTGAAAGCGGGGCAGAATTGCAGGAAACCGATTTCAGGAGGTAGACTGGAATTGCCTTGAAAGCATAGGAAAAGAGGCAGAACGTCCACAATGATGTACTTGGCCAAAAAGGGCGTATGCGTTTTTTCCTGAATATATTCAGGAAAAAACGCATACGCCCTTTTTGGCCAACCAAGCAAGCTTGCAAAGGAAATCTGCACTACAATGAAGTCTCACTTCCCCCCGGTCAAAAGGGCCATCTGGAAAAAGTGTAAAATCCAGAAAGGCAGGACAGGCCATGGAGAACTGGGAGCCTTGTTATGCTGATGGGCGGGATGTAAATTGCCAACAGACACTCCGGAGAAGTGTATGGTGTTTCCTGAAACATCTAAAAAACAAAGCAACAGAGCCTAGGGCACTTCCACTTATGGTCCTATAGCTTAGGTTAATTAAATTCAAAAAGACACAGCCACCCCAAAGTTTGGAACGCCTCTGTTTACAAGAACCTCGTTTACAGTGCAAGTTCAACATCGCAGAAAGTGAAAAATGGATAAAGAAGTTGTGGTATTTACTTACAAAGCAATATCACTCAGCAATGAAATCTATGTCATCAGGCCCTTAGCAGAACAATGAGTGTATTCAGGTATGATGATTTTAACTGAAATAAGTCACACAGAAAAAGAAACATCATAACTTATCAGTAATACACGGAATGTAAACTTGGCTACACAGGAACTGAATTACAGAACAGAACAGGGTCTCAAATTTAGAAAACCAACTTATGCTTGCTTAAGGGGAAAGGTGAGTTGGGGAGCTGCATAAAACCAGAGATTGAAATGAGCACAGATAAAGTTCCTTAAGCCAAATATGGAATAGACAAGAGCTACTCCTAGCTCAACGAAATGGACTCAACACCGCATATTAAACGCCTAAGAATGTACCTGACTAGTAAGTATCTTAAAACCTATGGATTGCTATGTCTCCGAAAGAGAATCAAGCATGTGTACAGGGGCATAAACGCAGCAGTGATAGGATTGCAGAGGTTCGGTGAGCAAATGAAGACCCTTTGAAGTCATATTGCATGGTACCCATTCCACGGGTTTTAACTACCCAGGTTTAAGGAATTCTTCCTTCAGCTAAAACATGCATGTGGAACCTAGAGTATGATCAACCATGTGATCGGGAGACGTGTTCAAATATGTCTCAGTTTTCGTACCCTGGTACTCGGGTGCAACATTCCAGACGCTTTACTAACACTCTCCCGACTTGGAGAGTCAGTCTCTTTAACCTCCTGTCTGGCCGAGTTTGCAATTTCTGCGGAAGATGAACAGGAATAGGGAGAACCAATGAGAGACTAGCTGGAGGTGTCTGGACGGGCAAATTTAACTCTCATTTCCCAGCAGGAAGAGGAATTAACCAAAGGCTCAGCGTGCCGTGCCGGAACCAGATTAGGGCCTGAAGCCATCCTGCGGTGTTGCAGCCAGGTCAAAAGAAAGCGAGTTGAAGAAAGGAGCTCAGGGGCACTGTAATTCACAAACCTGCAGAGTTATAAATGACAGCTATCGTCCAAAAATAGACTGAAGTAAGGCTGCCAAGAGGACTTGAAATCGGGGCAGAATTGCAGGAAACCGATTTCAGGAGGTAGACTGGAATTGCATTGAAAGCATAGGAAAAGAGGCAGAACGTCCACAATGATGCACTTGGCCAAAAAGGGCGTATGCGTTTTTTCCTGAATATATTCAGGAAAAAACGCATACGCCCTTTTTGGCCAACCAAACAAGCTTGCAAAGGAAATCTGCACTACAATGAAGTCTCACTTCCGCCCGGTCAAAAGGGCCATCTGAAAAAAGTGTAAAATCCAGAAAGGCAGGACAGGCCATGGAGAACTGGGAGCCTTGTTATGCTGATGGGCAGGATGTAAATTGCCAACAGACACTCGGGAGAAGTGTATGGTGTTTCCTGAAACATCTAAAAAACAAAGCAACAGAGCCTAGGGCACTTCCACTTATGGTCCTATAGCTTAGGGAAATTAAAATCAAAAAGACACAGCCACCCCAAAGTCTGGGACGCCCCTGTTTACAAGAACCTCGTTTACCGTACAAGTTCAATATCACAGAAAGTGAAAAATGGATAAAGAACTTGTGGTACTTACGTACAATGCAGTATCACTCAGCAATGAAATCTATGTCATCAGGCCCGTAGCAGCATAATGAGTGGATTCAGGTACGATGATTCTAACTGAAATAAGTCACACAGAAAAAGAAACATCATAAGATATCACTAATACACGGAATGTAAACTTGCCTACACAGGAACTGAATTCCAAAACAGAACAGGGTCTCAAATTTAGAAAAGCAACTTATGCTTGCTTAAGGGGAAAGGTGAGTTGGGGTGCTGCATAAAACCAGAGATTGAAATGAGCACAGATAAAGTTCCTTAAGCCAAATATGGAATAGACAAGAGCTACTCCTTGCTCAACGAAATGGACTCAACACCGCATATTAAACGCCTAAGAATGTACCTGACTAGTAAGTATCTTAAAACCTATGGATTGCTATGTCTCCGAAAGAGAATCAAGCATGTGTACATGGGCATAAACGCAGCAGTGATAGGATTGCAGAGGTTCGGTGAGCAAATGAAGACCCTTTGAAGTCATATTGCATGGTTCCCATTCCACGGGTTTCAACTACCCAGGTTTAAGGAATTCTTCCTTCACCTAAAACATGCATGTGGAACCTAGAGTATGATCAACCGTGTGATCGGGAGACGTGTTCAAATATGTCTCAGTTTTCGTACCCTGGTACTCATGTGCAACATTCCAGACGCTTTACTAACACTCTCCCGACTTGGAGAGTCAGTCTCTTTAAACTCCTGTTTGGCCCAGTTTGCAATTTCTGCGGAAGATGAACAGGAATAGGGAGAACCAATGAGAGACTAGTTGGAGGTGTCTGGACGGGCAAATTTAACTCTCATTTCCCAACAGGAAGAGGAATTAACCAAAGGCTCAGCGTGCCGTGCCGGAACCAGATTAGGGCCTGAAGCCATCCTGCGGTGTTGCAGCCAGGTCAAAAGAAAGCGAGTTGAAGAAAGGAGCTCAGGGGCACTGTAATTCACAAACCTGCAGAGTTATAAATGACAGCTATCGTCCAAAAATAGACTGAAGTAAGGCTGCCAAGAGGACTTGAAATCGGGCCAGAATTGCAGGAAACCGATTTCAGGAGGTAGACTGGAATTGCATTGAAAGCATAGGAAAAGTGGCAGAACGTCCACAATGATGCACTTGGCCAAAAAGGGCGTATGCGTTTTTTCCTGAATATATTCAGGAAAAAACGCATACGCTCTTTTTGGCCAACCAAACAAGCTTGCAAAGGAAATCTGCACTACAATGAAGTCTCACTTCCGCCCGGTCAAAAGGGCCATCTGAAAAAAGTGTAAAATCCAGAAAGGCAGGACAGGCCATGGAGAACTGGGAGCCTTGTTATGCTGATGGGCGAGATGTAAATTGCCAACAGACACTCGGGAGAAGTGTATGGTGTTTCCTGAAACATCTAAAAAACAAAGCAACAGAGCCTAGGGCACTTCCACTTATGGTCCTATAGCTTAGGGAAATTAAAATCAAAAAGACACAGCCACCCCAAAGTCTGCGACGCCCCTGTTTACAAGAACCTCGTTTACCGTACAAGTTCAATATCACAGAAAGTGAAAAATGGATAAAGAACTTGTGGTACTTACGTACAATGCAGTATCACTCAGCAATGAAATCTATGTCATCAGGCCCGTAGCAGCATAATGAGTGGATTCAGGTACGATGATTCTAACTGAAATAAGTCACACAGAAAAAGAAACATCATAAGATATCAGTAATACACGGAATGTAAACTTGGATACACAGGAACTGAATTCCAAATCAGAACAGGGTCTCAAATTTAGAAAAACAACTTATGCTTGCTTAAGGGGAAAGGTGAGTTGGGGTGCTGCATAAAACCAGAGATTGAAATGAGCACAGATAAAGTTCCTTAAGCCAAATATGGAATAGACAAGAGCTACTCCTTGCTCAACGAAATGGACTCAACACCCCATATTAAATGCCTAAGAATGTACCTGACTAGTAAGTATCTTAAAACCTATGGATTGCTATGTCTCCAAAAGAGAATTTAGCGTGTGTACAGGGGCATAAACGCAGCAGTGATAGGATTGGAGAGGTTCAGTGAGCAAATGAAGACCCTTTGAAGTCATACTGCATGGTACCCATTACACGGGTCTCAACTCTCCAGGTTTACGGTATTCTTCCTTCAGCTAAAACAAGCATGTGGAACCCAGAGTATGATCAACCGTGTGAACGGGAGACGTGTTCAAATATGTCTCAGTTTTCCTCCCCTGGTACGCGGGTGCAACATTCCAGACGCTTTACTAACACTCTCCCCACTTGGAGAGTCAGCCCCTTTAACCTCCTGTTTGACCCAGTTTGCAATTTCCGCGGAAGATGAACAGGAATAGGGAGAACCAATGAGAGACTAGCTGGAGGTGTCTGGACGGGCAAATTTAACTCTCATTTCCCACCAGGAAGAGGAAATAACCAAAGGCTCAGCGTGCCGTGCCGGAACCAGATTAGGGCCTGAAGCCATCCTGCGGTGTTGCGGCCAGCTCAAAAGAAAGCGAGTTGAAGAAAGGAACTCAGGGGTACTGTAATTCACAAACTTGCAGAGTTATAAATGACAGCTATCGTCCAAAAATATACTGAAGTAAGGCTGCCAAGAGGACTTGAAAGCGGGGCAGAATTGCAGGAAACCGATTTCAGGAGGTGACTGGAATTGCATTGAAAGCATAGGAAAAGAGGCAGAACGTCCACAATGATGCACTTGGACAAAAAGGGCGTATGCGTTTTTTCCTGAATATATTCAGGAAAAAACGCATACGCCCTTTTTGGCCAACCAAACAAGCTTGCAAAGGAAATCTGCACTACAATGAAGTCTCACTTCCTCCCGGTCAAAAGGGCCATCTGAAAAAAGTGTAAAATCCAGAAAGGCAGGACAGGCCATGGAGAACTGGGAGCCTTGTTATGCTGATGGGCGGGATGTAAATTGCCAACAGACTCTCGGGAGAAGTGTATGGTGTTTCCTGAAACATCTAAAAAACAAAGCAACAGAGCCTAGGGCACTTCCACTTATGGTCCTATAGCTTAGGGAAATTAAAATCAAAAAGACACAGCCGCCCGAAAGTTTGGGATGCCTCTGGTTACAAGAACCTCGTTTACTGTACAAGTTCACTATCACAAAAAGTGAAAAATGGATAAAGAACTTGTGGTACTTACGTACAATGCAGTATCACTCAGCAATGAAATCTATGTCATCAGGCCCGTAGCAGCATAATGAGTGGATTCAGCTACGATGATTCTAACTGAAATAAGTCACACAGAAAAAGAAACATCATAAGATATCAGTAATACACGGAATGTAAACTTGGCTACACAGGAACTGAATTACAGAACAGAACAGGGTCTCAAATTTAGAAAACCAACTTATGCTTGCTTAAGGGTAAAGGTGAGTTGGGGTGCTGCATAAAACCAGAGATCGAAATGAGCACAGATAAAGTTCCTTAAGCCAAATATGGAATAGACAAGAGCTACTCCTTGCTCAACAAAATGGACTCAACACCCCATATTAAACGCCTAAGAATGTACCTGACTAGTAAGTATCTTAAAACCTATGGATTGCTATGTCTCCAAAAGAGAATCAAGCGTGTGTACAGGGGCATAAACGCAGCAGTGATAGGATTGGAGAGGTTCGGTGAGTAAATGAAGACCCTTTGAAGTCATATTGCATGGTACCCATTCCACGGGTTTCAACTACCCAGGTTTAAGGTATTCTTCCTTCAGCTAAAACATGCATGTGGAACCCAGAGTATGATCAACCGTGTGAACGGGAGACGTGTTCAAATATGTCTCAGTTTTCCTCCCCTGGTACTCGGGTGCAACATTCCAGACGCTTTACTAACACTCTCCCCACTGGGAGAGTCAGCGCCTTTAACCTCCTGTTTGACCCAGTTTGCAATTTCTGCGGAAGATGAACAGGAATAGGGAGAACCAATGAGAGACTAGCTGGAGGGGTCTGGACGGGCAAATTTAACTCTCATTTCCCACCAGGAAGAGGAAATAACCAAAGGCTCAGCGTGCCGTGCCGGAACCAGATTAGGGCCTGAAGCCATCCTGCGGTGTTGCGGCCAGGTCACAAGAAAGCGAGTTGAAGAAAGGAGCTCAGGGGCACTGTAATTCACAAACCTGCAGAGTTATAAATGACAGCTATCGTCCAAAAATAGACTGAAGTAAGGCTGCCAAGAGGACTTGAAAGCGGGGCAGAATTGCAGGAAACCGATTTCAGGAGGTAGACTGGAATTGCCTTGAAAGCATAGGAAAAGAGGCAGAACGTCCACAATGATGCACTTGGCCAAAAAGGGCGTATGCGTTTTTTCCTGAATATATTCAGGAAAAAACGCATACGCCCTTTTTGGCCAACCAAGCAAGCTTGCAAAGGAAATCTGCACTACAATGAAGTCTCACTTCCCCCCGGTCAAAAGGGCCATCTGGAAAAAGTGTAAAATCCAGAAAGGCAGGACAGGCCATGGAGAACTGGGAGCCTTGTTATGCTGATGGGCGGGATGTAAATTGCCAACAGA
The DNA here is from genome assembly GCF_951394435.1 of Stenella coeruleoalba. Taxonomy (NCBI): domain Eukaryota; kingdom Metazoa; phylum Chordata; class Mammalia; order Artiodactyla; family Delphinidae; genus Stenella; species Stenella coeruleoalba. The sequence continues at coordinate 123,734,918 of NC_137169.1, forward strand.
CACTCGGGAGAAGTGTATGGTGTTTCCTGAAACATCTAAAAAACAAAGCAACAGAGCCTAGGGCACTTCCACTTATGGTCCTATAGCTTAGGTTAATTAAATTCAAAAAGACACAGCCACCCCAAAGTTTCGAACGCCTCTGTTTACAAGAACCTCGTTTACAGTACAAGTTCAACATCGCAGAAAGTGAAAAATGGATAAAGAAGTTGTGGTATTTACTTACAAAGCAATATCACTCAGCAATGCAATCTATGTCATCAGGCCCTTAGCAGAACAATGAGTGTATTCAGGTATGATGATTTTAACTGAAATAAGTCACACAGAAAAAGAAACATCATAACTTATCAGTAATACACGGAATGTAAACTTGGCTACACAGGAACTGAATTACAGAACAGAACAGGGTCTCAAATTTAGAAAACCAACTTATGCTTGCTTAAGGGGAAAGGTGAGTTGGGGAGCTGCATAAAACCAGAGATTGAAATGAGCACAGATAAAGTTCCTTAAGCCAAATATGGAATAGACAAGAGCTACTCCTAGCTCAACGAAATGGACTCAACACCGCATATTAAACGCCTAAGAATGTACCTGACTAGTAAGTATCTTAAAACCTATGGATTGCTATGTCTCCGAAAGAGAATCAAGCATGTGTACAGGGGCATAAACGCAGCAGTGATAGGATTGCAGAGGTTCGGTGAGCAAATGAAGACCCTTTGAAGTCATATTGCATGGTACCCATTCCACGGGTTTTAACTACCCAGGTTTAAGGAATTCTTCCTTCAGCTAAAACATGCATGTGGAACCTAGAGTATGATCAACCATGTGATCGGGAGACGTGTTCAAATATGTCTCAGTTTTCGTACCCTGGTACTCGGGTGCAACATTCCAGACGCTTTACTAACACTCTCCCGACTTGGAGAGTCAGTCTCTTTAACCTCCTGTCTGGCCCAGTTTGCAATTTCTGCGGAAGATGAACAGGAATAGGGAGAACCAATGAGAGACTAGCTGGAGGTGTCTGGACGGGCAAATTTAACTCTCATTTCCCACCAGGAAGAGGAATTAACCAAAGGCTCAGCGTGCCGTGCCGGAACCAGATTAGGGCCTGAAGCCATCCTGCGGTGTTGCAGCCAGGTCAAAAGAAAGCGAGTTGAAGAAAGGAGCTCAGGGGCACTGTAATTCACAAACCTGCAGAGTTATAAATGACAGCTATCGTCCAAAAATAGACTGAAGTAAGGCTGCCAAGAGGACTTGAAATCGGGGCAGAATTGCAGGAAACCGATTTCAGGAGGTAGACTGGAATTGCATTGAAAGCATAGGAAAAGAGGCAGAACGTCCACAATGATGCACTTGGCCAAAAAGGGCGTATGCGTTTTTTCCTGAATATATTCAGGAAAAAACGCATACGCCCTTTTTGGCCAACCAAACAAGCTTGCAAAGGAAATCTGCACTACAATGAAGTCTCACTTCCGCCCGGTCAAAAGGGCCATCTGAAAAAAGTGTAAAATCCAGAAAGGCAGGACAGGCCATGGAGAACTGGGAGCCTTGTTATGCTGATGGGCGGGATGTAAATTGCCAACAGACACTCGGGAGAAGTGTATGGTGTTTCCTGAAACATCTAAAAAACAAAGCAACAGAGCCTAGGGCACTTCCACTTATGGTCCTATAGCTTAGGGAAATTAAAATCAAAAAGACACAGCCACCCCAAAGTCTGGGACGCCCCTGTTTACAAGAACCTCGTTTACCGTACAAGTTCAATATCACAGAAAGTGAAAAATGGATAAAGAACTTGTGGTACTTACGTACAATGCAGTATCACTCAGCAATGAAATCTATGTCATCAGGCCCGTAGCAGCATAATGAGTGGATTCAGGTACGATGATTCTAACTGAAATAAGTCACACAGAAAAAGAAACATCATAAGATATCACTAATACACGGAATGTAAACTTGGCTAAACAGGAACTGAATTCCAAAACAGAACAGGGTCTCAAATTTAGAAAAGCAACTTATGCTTGCTTATGGGGAAAGTTGAGTTGGGGTGCTGCATAAAACCAGAGATTGAAATGAGCACAGATAAAGTTCCTTAAGCCAAATATGGAATAGACAAGAGCTACTCCTTGCTCAACGAAATGGACTCAACACCGCATATTAAACGCCTAAGAATGTACCTGACTAGTAAGTATCTTAAAACCTATGGATTGCTATGTCTCCGAAAGAGAATCAAGCATGTGTACAGGGGCATAAACGCAGCAGTGATAGGATTGCAGAGGTTCGGTGAGCAAATGAAGACCCTTTGAAGTCATATTGCATGGTTCCCATTCCACGGGTTTCAACTACCCAGGTTTAAGGAATTCTTCCTTCACCTAAAACATGCATGTGGAACCTAGAGTATGATCAACCGTGTGATCGGGAGACGTGTTCAAATATGTCTCAGTTTTCGTACCCTGGTACTCATGTGCAACATTCCAGACGCTTTACTAACACTCTCCCGACTTGGAGAGTCAGTCTCTTTAACCTCCTGTTTGGCCAAGTTTGCAATTTCTGCGGAAGATGAACAGGAATAGGGAGAACCAATGAGAGACTAGTTGGAGGTGTCTGGACGGGCAAATTTAACTCTCATTTCCCAGCAGGAAGAGGAATTAACCAAAGGCTCAGCGTGCCGTGCCGGAACCAGATTAGGGCCTGAAGCCATCCTGCGGTGTTGCAGCCAGGTCAAAAGAAAGCGAGTTGAAGAAAGGAGCTCAGGGGCACTGTAATTCACAAACCTGCAGAGTTATAAATGACAGCTATCGTCCAAAAATAGACTGAAGTAAGGCTGCCAAGAGGACTTGAAATCGGGCCAGAATTGCAGGAAACCGATTTCAGGAGGTAGACTGGAATTGCATTGAAAGCATAGGAAAAGTGGCAGAACGTCCACAATGATGCACTTGGCCAAAAAGGGCGTATGCGTTTTTTCCTGAATATATTCAGGAAAAAACGCATACGCTCTTTTTGGCCAACCAAACAAGCTTGCAAAGGAAATCTGCACTACAATGAAGTCTCACTTCCCCCCGGTCAAAAGGGCCATCTGAAAAAAGTGTAAAATCCAGAAAGGCAGGACAGGCCATGGAGAACTGGGAGCCTTGTTATGCTGATGGGCGAGATGTAAATTGCCAACAGACACTCGGGAGAAGTGTATGGTGTTTCCTGAAACATCTAAAAAACAAAGCAACAGAGCCTAGGGCACTTCCACTTATGGTCCTATAGCTTAGGGAAATTAAAATCAAAAAGACACAGCCACCCCAAAGTCTGCGACGCCCCTGTTTACAAGAACCTCGTTTACCGTACAAGTTCAATATCACAGAAAGTGAAAAATGGATAAAGAACTTGTGGTACTTACGTACAATGCAGTATCACTCAGCAATGAAATCTATGTCATCAGGCCCGTAGCAGCATAATGAGTGGATTCAGGTACGATGATTCTAACTGAAATAAGTCACACAGAAAAAGAAACATCATAAGATATCACTAATACACGGAATGTAAACTTGGATACACAGGAACTGAATTCCAAATCAGAACAGGGTCTCAAATTTAGAAAAACAACTTATGCTTGCTTAAGGGGAAAGGTGAGTTGGGGTGCTGCATAAAACCAGAGATTGAAATGAGCACAGATAAAGTTCCTTAAGCCAAATATGGAATAGACAAGAGCTACTCCTTGCTCAACGAAATGGACTCAACACCCCATATTAAATGCCTAAGAATGTACCTGACTAGTAAGTATCTTAAAACCTATGGATTGCTATGTCTCCAAAAGAGAATCAAGCGTGTGTACAGGGGCATAAATGCAGCAGTGATAGGATTGGAGAGGTTCAGTGAGCAAATGAAGACCCTTTGAAGTCATACTGCATGGTACCCATTACACGGGTCTCAACTCTCCAGGTTTACGGTATACTTCCTTCAGCTAAAACAAGCATGTGGAACCCAGAGTATGATCAACCGTGTGAACGGGAGACGTGTTCAAATATGTCTCAGTTTTCCTCCCCTGGTACGCGGGTGCAACATTCCAGACGCTTTACTAACACTCTCCCCACTTGGAGAGTCAGCCCCTTTAACCTCCTGTTTGACCCAGTTTGCAATTTCCGCGGAAGATGAACAGGAATAGGGAGAACCAATGAGAGACTAGCTGGAGGTGTCTGGACGGGCAAATTTAACTCTCATTTCCCACCAGGAAGAGGAAATAACCAAAGGCTCAGCGTGCCGTGCCGGAACCAGATTAGGGCCTGAAGCCATCCTGCGGTGTTGCGGCCAGCTCAAAAGAAAGCGAGTTGAAGAAAGGAACTCAGGGGTACTGTAATTCACAAACTTGCAGAGTTATAAATGACAGCTATCGTCCAAAAATATACTGAAGTAAGGCTGCCAAGAGGACTTGAAAGCGGGGCAGAATTGCAGGAAACCGATTTCAGGAGGTGACTGGAATTGCATTGAAAGCATAGGAAAAGAGGCAGAACGTCCACAATGATGCACTTGGACAAAAAGGGCGTATGCGTTTTTTCCTGAATATATTCAGGAAAAAACGCATACGCCCTTTTTGGCCAACCAAACAAGCTTGCAAAGGAAATCTGCACTACAATGAAGTCTCACTTCCTCCCGGTCAAAAGGGCCATCTGAAAAAAGTGTAAAATCCAGAAAGGCAGGACAGGCCATGGAGAACAGGGAGCCTTGTTATGCTGATGGGCGGGATGTAAATTGCCAACAGACTCTCGGGAGAAGTGTATGGTGTTTCCTGAAACATCTAAAAAACAAAGCAACAGAGCCTACGGCACTTCCACTTATGGTCCTATAGCTTAGGGAAATTAAAATCAAAAAGACACAGCCACCCCAAAGTTTGGAACGGCTCTGTTTACAAGAACCTCGTTTACAGTTCAAGTTCAACATCGCAGAAAGTGAAAAATGTATAAAACAGTTGTGGTATTTACTTACAAAGCAATATCACTCAGCAATGAAATCTATGTCATCAGGCCCTTAGCAGCACAATGAGTGTATTCAGGTATGATGATTCTAACTGAAATAAGTCACACAGAAAAAGAAACATCATAAGTTATCAGTAATACACGGAATGTAAACTTGGCTACACAGGAACTGAATTACAGAACAGAACAGGGTCTCAAATTTAGAAAACCAACTTATGCTTGCTTAAGGGTAAAGGTGAGTTGGGGTGCTGCATAAAACCAGAGATTGAAATGAGCACAGATAAAGTTCCTTAAGCCAAATATGGAATAGACAAGAGCTACTCCTAGCTCAACGAAATGGACTCAACACCGCATATTAAACGCCTAAGAATGTACCTGACTAGTAAGTATCTTAAAACCTATGGATTGCTATGTCTCCGAAAGAGAATCAAGCATGTGTACAGGGGCATAAACGCAGCAGTGATAGGATTGCAGAGGTTCGGTGAGCAAATGAAGACCCTTTGAAGTCATATTGCATGGTACCCATTCCACGGGTTTCAACTACCCAGGTTTAAGGAATTCTTCCTTCAGCTAAAACATGCATGTGGAACCTAGAGTATGATCAACCATGTGATCGGGAGACGTGTTCAAATATGTCTCAGTTTTCGTACCCTGGTACTCGGGTGCAACATTCCAGACGCTTTACTAACACTCTCCCGACTTGGAGAGTCACTCTCTTTAACCTCCTGTCTGGCCCAGTTTGCAATTTCTGCGGAAGATGAACAGGAATAGGGAGAACCAATGAGAGACTAGCTGGAGGTGTCTGGACGGGCAAATTTAACTCTCATTTCCCACCAGAAAGAGGAATTAACCAAAGGCTCAGCGTGCCGTGCCGGAACCAGATTAGGGCCTGAAGCCATCCTGCGGTGTTGCAGCCAGGTCAAAAGAAAGCGAGTTGAAGAAAGGAGCTCAGGGGCACTGTAATTCACAAACCTGCAGAGTTATAAATGACAGCTATCGTCCAAAAATAGACTGAAGTAAGGCTGCCAAGAGGACTTGAAATCGGGGCAGAATTGCAGGAAACCGATTTCAGGAGGTAGACTGGAATTGCATTGAAAGCATAGGAAAAGAGGCAGAACGTCCACAATGATGCACTTGGCCAAAAAGGGCGTATGCGTTTTTTCCTGAATATATTCAGGAAAAAACGCATACGCACTTTTTGGCCAACCAAACAAGCTTGCAAAGGAAATCTGCACTACAATGAAGTCTCACTTCCGCCCGGTCAAAAGGGCCATCTGAAAAAAGTGTAAAATCCAGAAAGGCAGGACAGGCCATGGAGAACTGGGAGCCTTGTTATGCTGATGGGCGGGATGTAAATTGCCAACAGACACTCGGGAGAAGTGTATGGTGTTTCCTGAAACATCTAAAAAACAAAGCAACAGAGCCTAGGGCACTTCCACTTATGGTCCTATAGCTTAGGGAAATTAAAATCAAAAAGACACAGCCACCCCAAAGTCTGGGACGCCCCTGTTTACAAGAACCTCGTTTACCGTACAAGTTCAATATCACAGAAAGTGAAAAATGGATAAAGAACTTGTGGTACTTACGTACAATGCAGTATCACTCAGCAATGAAATCTATGTCATCAGGCCCGTAGCAGCATAATGAGTGGATTCAGGTACGATGATTCTAACTGAAATAAGTCACACAGAAAAAGAAACATCATAAGATATCACTAATACATGGAATGTAAACTTGGCTACACAGGAACTGAATTACAGAACAGAACAGGGTCTCAAATTTAGAAAACCAACTTATGCTTGCTTAAGGGTAAAGGTGAGTTGGGGTGCTGCATAAAACCAGAGATTGAAATGAGCACAGATAAAATTCCTTAAGCCAAATATGGAATAGACAAGAGCTACTCCTTGCTCAACGAAATGGACTCAACACCCCATATTAAACGCCTAAGAATGTACCTGACTAGTAAGTATCTTAAAACCTATGGATTGCTATGTCTCCAAAAGAGAATCAAGCGTGTGTACAGGGGCATAAACGCGGCAGTGATAGGATTGGAGAGGTTCGGTGAGCAAATGAAGAACCTTTGAAGTCATATTGCATGGTACCCATTCCACGGGTCTCAACTCTCCAGGTTTAAGGTATTCTTCCTTCAGCTAAAACATGCATGTGGAACCCAGAGCATGATCAACCGTGTGAACGGGAGACGTGTTCAAATATGTCTCAGTTTTCCTCCCCTGGTATTCTGGTGCAACATTCCAGACGCTTTACTAACACTCTCCCCACTTGGAGAGTCAGCGCCTTTAACCTCCTGTTTGGCCCAGTTTGCAATTTCTGCGGAAGATGAACAGGAATAGGGAGAACAAATGAGAGACTAGCTGGAGGTGTCTGGACGGGCAAATTTAACTCTCATTTCCCACCAGGAAGAGGAAATAACCAAAGGCTCAGCGTGCCGCGCCGGAACCAGATTAGGGCCTGAAGCCATCCTGCGGTGTTGCGGCCAGCTCAAAAGAAAGCGAGTTGAAGAAAGGAGCTCAGGGGCACTGTAATTCACAAACCTGCAGAGTTATAAATGACAGCTATCGTCCAAAAATATACTGAAGTAAGGCTGCCAAGAGGACTTGAAAGCGGGGCAGAATTGCAGGAACCCGATTTCAGGAGGTAGACTGGAATTGCATTGAAAGCATAGGAAAAGAGGCAGAACGTCCACAATGATGCACTTGGCCAAAAAGGGCGTATGCGTTTTTTCCTGAATATATTCAGGAAAAAACGCATACGCCCTTTTTGGCCAACCAAGCAAGCTTGCAAAGGAAATCTGCACTACAATGAAGTCTCACTTCCCCCCGGTCAAAAGGGCCATCTGAAAAAAGTGTAAAATCCAGAAAGGCAGGACAGGCCATGGAGAACTGCGAGCCTAGTTATGCTGATGGGCGGGATGTAAATTGCCAACAGCCACTCGGGAGAAGTGTATGGTGTTTCCTGAAACATCTAAAAAACAAAGCAACAGAGCCTAGGGCACTTCCACTTATGGTCCTATAGCTTAGGGAAATTAAAATCAAAAAGACAAAGTTTGGGACTCCTCTGTTTACAAGAACCTCGTTTACAGTACAAGTTCAACATCGCAGAAAGTGAAAAATGGATAAAGAACATGTGGTACTTACGTACAATGCAGTATCACTCAGCAATGAAATCTATGTCATCAGGCCCGTAGCAGCATAATGAGTGGATTCAGGTACGATGATTCTAACTGAAATAAGTCACACAGAAAAAGAAACATTATAAGATATCACTAATACACGGAATGTAAACTTGGCTACACAGGAACTGAATTCCAAAACAGAACAGGGTCTCAAATTTAGAAAACCAACTTATGCTTGCTTAAGGGTAAAGGTGAGTTGGGGTGCTGCATAAAACCAGAGATCGAAATGAGCACAGATAAAGTTCCTGAAGCCAAATATGGAATAGACAAGAGCTACTTCTTCCTCAATGAAATGGACTCAACACCGCATATTAAACGCCTAAGTATGTACCTGACTAGTAAGTATCTTAAAACCTATGGATTGCTATGTCTCCGAAAGAGAATCAAGCATGTGTACAGCGGCATAAACGCAGCAGTGATAGGATTGGAGAGGTTCGGTGAGCAAATGAAGACCCTTTGAAGTCATATTGCATGGTACCCATTCCACGGACTTCAACTACCCAGGTTTAAGGTTTTCTTCCTTCAGTTAAAACATGCATGTGGAACCCAGAGTATGATCAACCATGTGATCGGGAGACGTGTTCAAATATGTCTCAGTTTTCGTACCCTGGTACTCGGGTGCAACATTCCAGACGCTTTATTAACACTCTCCCGACTTGGAGAGTCAGTCCCTTTAACCTCCTGTTTGGCCCAGTTTCCAATTTCTGCGGAAGATGAACAGGAATAGCGAGAACCAATGAGAGACTAGCTGGAGGTGTCTGGACGGGCAAATTTAACTCTCATTTCCCACCAGGAAGAGGAAATAACCAAAGGCTCAGTGTGCCGTGCCGCAACCAGATTAGGGCCTGAAGCCATCCTGCGGTGTTGCGGCCAGCTCACAAGAAAGCGAGTTGAAGAAGGGAATTCAGGGTCACTGTAATTCACAAACCTGCAGAGTTATAAATGACAGCTATCGTCCAAAAATATACTGAAGGAAGGCTGCCAAGAGGACTTGAAAGCGGGGCAGAATTGTAGGAAACAGATTTCAGGAGGTAGACTGGAATTGCATTGAAAGCATAGGAAAAGAGGCAGAACGTCCAAAATGATGCACTTGGCCAAAAAGGGCGTATGCGTTTTTTCCTGAATATATTCATGAAAAAACGCATACGCCCTTTTTGGCCAGCCAAGCAAGCTTGCAAAGGAAATCTGCACTACAATGAAGTTTCACTTCCCCCCGGTCAAAAGGGCCATCTGAAAAAAGTATAAAATCCAGAAAGGCAGGACAGGCCATGGAGAACTGGGAGCCTTGTTATGCTGATGGGCGGGATGTAAATTGCCAACAGACACTCGGGAGAAGTGTATGGTGTTTCCTGAAACATCTAAAAAACAAAGCAACAGAGCCTAGGGCACTTCCACTTATGGTCCTATAGCTTAGGGAAATTAAAATCAAAAAGACACAGCCACCCCAAAGTTTGGGACGCCTCTGTTTACAAGAACCTCGTTTACCGTACAAGTTCAATATCACAGAAAGTGAAAAATGGATAAAGAACTTGTGGTACTTACGTACAATGCAGTATCACTCAGCAATGAAATCTATGTCATCAGGCCCGTAGCAGCATAATGAGTGGATTCAGGTATGATGATTCTAACTGAAATCAGTCACACAGAAAAAGAAACATCATAAGATATCACTAATACACGGAATGTAAACTTGGCTACACAGGAACTGAATTGCAAAACAGAACAGGGTCTCAAATTTAGAAAACCAACTTATGCTTGCTTAAGGGGAAAGGTGAGTTGGGGTGCTGCATAAAACCAGAGATTGAAATGAGCACAGATAAAGTTCCTTAAGCCAAATATGGAATAGACAAGAGCTACTCCTTGCTCAACGAAATGGACTCAACACCCCATATTAAACGCCTAAGAATGTACCTGACTAGTAAGTATCTTAAAACCTATGGATTGCTATGTCTCCAAAAGAGAATCAAGCGTGTGTACAGGGGCATAAACGCAGCAGTGATAGGATTGGAGAGGTTCAGTGAGCAAATGAAGACCCTTTGAAGTCATATTGCATGGTACCCATTCCACGGGCCTCAACTCTCCAGGTTTAAGGTATTCTTCCTTCAGCTAAAACATGCATGTGGAACCCAGAGTATGATCAACCGTGTGAACGGGAGACGTGTTCAAATATGTCTCAGTTTTCCTCCCCTGGTACTCGGGTGCAACATTCCAGACGCTTAAAGAACACTCTCCCCACTTGGAGAGTCAGCGCCTTTAACCTCCTGTTTGGACCAGTTTGCAATTTCCGCCTAAGATGAACAGAAATAGGGAGAACCAATGAGAGACTAGCTGGAGGTGTCTGGACGGGCAAATTTAACTCTCATTTCCCACCAGGAAGTGGAAATAACCAAAGGCTCAGCCTGCCGTGCCGGAACCAGATTAGGGCTTGAAGCCATCCTGCGGTGTTGCGGCCAGGTCACAAGAAAGCGAGTTGAAGAAAGGAGCTCAGGGGCACTGTAATTCACAAACCTGCAGAGTTATAAATGACAGCTATCGTCCAAAAATATACTGAAGTAAGGCTGCCAAGAGGACTTGAAAGCGGGGCAGAATTGTAGGAAACCGATTTCAGGAGGTAGACTGGAATTGCATTGAAAGCATAGGAAAAGAGGCAGAACGTCCAAAATGATGCACTTGGCCAAAAAGGGCGTATGCGTTTTTTCCTGAATATATTCAGGAAAAAACGCATACGCCCTTTTTGGCCAACCAAGCAAGTTGCAAAGGAAATCTGCAGTACAATGAAGTTTCACTTCCCCCCGGTCAAAAGGGCCATCTGAAAAAAGTGTAAAATCCAGAAAGGCAGGACAGGCCATGGAGAACTGGGAGCCTTGTTATGCTGATGGGCGGGATGTAAATTGCCAACAGACACTCGGGAGAAGTGTATGGTGTTTCCTGAAACATCTAAAAAACAAAGCAACAGAGCCTAGGGCACTTCCACTTATGGTCCTATAGCTTAGGGAAATTAAAATCAAAAAGACACAGCCACCCCAAAGTTTGGGACGCCTCTGTTTACAAGAACCTCGTTTACCGTACAAGTTCAATATCACAGAAAGTGAAAAATGGATAAAGAACTTGTGGTACTTACGTACAATGCAGTATCACTCAGCAATGAAATCTATGTCATCAGGCCCGTAGCAGCATAATGAGTGGATTCAGGTACGATGATTCTAACTGAAATAAGTCACACAGAAAAAGAAACATCATAAGATATCAGTAATACACGGAATGTAAACTTGCCTACACAGGAACTGAATTACAGAACAGAACAGGGTCTCAAATTTAGAAAACCAACTTATGCTTGCTTAAGGGGAAAGGTGAGTTGGGGTGCTGCATAAAACCAGAGATTGAAATGAGCACAGATAAAGTTCCTTAAGCCAAATATGGAATAGACAAGAGCTACTCCTTGCTCAACGAAATGGACTCAACACCCCATATTAAACGCCTAAGAATGTACCTGACTAGTAAGTATCTTAAAACCTATGGATTGCTATGTCTCCAAAAGAGAATCAAGCGTGTGTACAGGGGCATAAACGCGGCAGTGATAGGATTGGAGAGGTTCGGTGAGCAAATGAAGAACCTTTGAAGTCATATTGCATGGTACCCATTCCACGGGTCTCAACTCTCCAGGTTTAAGGTATTCTTCCTTCAGCTAAAACATGCATGTGGAAACCAGAGCATGATCAACCGTGTGAACGGGAGACGTGTTCAAATATGTCTCAGTTTTCCTCCCCTGGTATTCTGGTGCAACATTCCAGACGCTTTACTAACACTCTCCCCACTTGGAGAGTCAGCGCCTTTAACCTCCTGTTTGGCCCAGTTTGCAATTTCTGCAGAAGATGAACAGGAATAGGGAGAACCAATGAGAGACTAGCTGGAGGTGTCTGGACGGGCAAATTTAACTCTCATTTCCCACCAGGAAGACGAAATAACCAAAGGCTCAGCGTGCCGCGCCGGAACCAGATTAGGGCCTGAAGCCATCCTGCGGTGTTGCGGCCAGCTCAAAAGAAAGCGAGTTGAAGAAAGGAGCTCAGGGGCACTGTAATTCACAAACCTGCAGAGTTATAAATGACAGCTATCGTCCAAAAATATACTGAAGTAAGGCTGCCAAGAGGACTTGAAAGCGGGGCAGAATTGCAGGAACCCGATTTCAGGAGGTAGACTGGAATTGCATTGAAAGCATAGGAAAAGAGGCAGAACGTCCACAATGATGCACTTGGCCAAAAAGGGCGTATGCGTTTTTTCCTGAATATATTCAGGAAAAAACGCATACGCCCTTTTTGGCCAACCAAGCAAGCTTGCAAAGGAAATCTGCACTACAATGAAGTCTCACTTCCCCCCGGTCAAAAGGGCCATCTGAAAAAAGTGTAAAATCCAGAAAGGCAGGACAGGCCATGGAGAACTGCGAGCCTAGTTATGCTGATGGGCGGGATGTAAATTGCCAACAGCCACTCGGGAGAAGTGTATGGTGTTTCCTGAAACATCAAAAAACAAAGCAACAGAGCCTAGGGCACTTCCACTTATGGTCCTATAGCTTAGGGAAATTAAAATCAAAAAGACAAAGTTTGGGACTCCTCTGTTTACAAGAACCTCGTTTACAGTACAAGTTCAACATCGCAGAAAGTGAAAAATGGATAAAGAACATGTGGTACTTACGTACAATGCAGTATCACTCAGCAATGAAATCTATGTCATCAGGCCCGTAGCAGCATAATGAGTGGATTCAGGTACGATGATTCTAACTGAAATAAGTCACACAGAAAAAGAAACATTATAAGATATCACTAATACACGGAATGTAAACTTGGCTACACAGGAACTGAATTCCAAAACAGAACAGGGTCTCAAATTTAGAAAACCAACTTATGCTTGCTTAAGGGTAAAGGTGAGTTGGGGTGCTGCATAAAACCAGAGATCGAAATGAGCACAGATAAAGTTCCTGAAGCCAAATATGGAATAGACAAGAGCTACTTCTTCCTCAATGAAATGGACTCAACACCACATATTAAATGCCTAAGTATGTACCTGACTAGTAAGTATCTTAAAACCTATGGATTGCTATGTCTCCGAAAGAGAATCAAGCATGTGTACAGCGGCATAAACGCAGCAGTGATAGGATTGGAGAGGTTCGGTGAGCAAATGAAGACCCTTTGAAGTCATATTGCATGGTACCCATTCCACGGACTTCAACTACCCAGGTTTAAGGTTTTCTTCCTTCAGTTAAAACATGCATGTGGAACCCAGAGTATGATCAACCATGTGATCGGGAGACGTGTTCAAATATGTCTCAGTTTTCGTACCCTGGTACTCGGGTGCAACATTCCAGACGCTTTATTAACACTCTCCCGACTTGGAGAGTCAGTCCCTTTAACCTCCTGTTTGGCCCAGTTTCCAATTTCTGCGGAAGATGAACAGGAATAGCGAGAACCAATGAGAGACTAGCTGGAGGTGTCTGGACGGGCAAATTTAACTCTCATTTCCCACCAGGAAGAGGAAATAACCAAAGGCTCAGCGTGCCGCGCCGGAACCAGATTAGGGCCTGAAGCCATCCTGCGGTGTTGCGGCCAGCTCACAAGAAAGCGAGTTGAAGAAGGGAATTCAGGGTCACTGTAATTCACAAACCTGCAGAGTTATAAATGACAGCTATCGTCCAAAAATATACTGAAGGAAGGCTGCCAAGAGGACTTGAAAGCGGGGCAGAATTGTAGGAAACAGATTTCAGGAGGTAGACTGGAATTGCATTGAAAGCATAGGAAAAGAGGCAGAACGTCCAAAATGATGCACTTGGCCAAAAAGGGCGTATGCGTTTTTTCCTGAATATATTCATGAAAAAACGCATACGCCCTTTTTGGCCAGCCAAGCAAGCTTGCAAAGGAAATCTGCACTACAATGAAGTTTCACTTCCCCCCGGTCAAAAGGGCCATCTGAAAAAAGTATAAAATCCAGAAAGGCAGGACAGGCCATGGAGAACTGGGAGCCTTGTTATGCTGATGGGCGGGATGTAAATTGCCAACAGACACTCGGGAGAAGTGTATGGTGTTTCCTGAAACATCTAAAAAACAAAGCAACAGAGCCTAGGGCACTTCCACTTATGGTCCTATAGCTTAGGGAAATTAAAATCAAAAAGACACAGCCACCCCAAAGTTTGGGACGCCTCTGTTTACAAGAACCTCGTTTACCGTACAAGTTCAATATCACAGAAAGTGAAAAATGGATAAAGAACTTGTGGTACTTACGTACAATGCAGTATCACTCAGCAATGAAATCTATGTCATCAGGCCCGTAGCAGCATAATGAGTGGATTCAGGTATGATGATTCTAACTGAAATCAGTCACACAGAAAAAGAAACATCATAAGATATCACTAATACACGGAATGTAAACTTGGCTACACAGGAACTGAATTGCAAAACAGAACAGGGTCTCAAATTTAGAAAACCAACTTATGCTTGCTTAAGGGGAAAGGTGAGTTGGGGTGCTGCATAAAACCAGAGATTGAAATGAGCACAGATAAAGTTCCTTAAGCCAAATATGGAATAGACAAGAGCTACTCCTTGCTCAACGAAATGGACTCAACACCCCATATTAAACGCCTAAGAATGTACCTGACTAGTAAGTATCTTAAAACCTATGGATTGCTATGTCTCCAAAAGAGAATCAAGCGTGTGTACAGGGGCATAAACGCAGCAGTGATAGGATTGGAGAGGTTCAGTGAGCAAATGAAGACCCTTTGAAGTCATATTGCATGGTACCCATTCCACGGGCCTCAACTCTCCAGGTTTAAGGTATTCTTCCTTCAGCTAAAACATGCATGTGGAACCCAGAGTATGATCAACCGTGTGAACGGGAGACGTGTTCAAATATGTCTCAGTTTTCCTCCCCTGGTACTCGGGTGCAACATTCCAGACGCTTAAAGAACACTCTCCCCACTTGGAGAGTCAGCGCCTTTAACCTCCTGTTTGGACCAGTTTGCAATTTCCGCCTAAGATGAACAGAAATAGGGAGAACCAATGAGAGACTAGCTGGAGGTGTCTGGACGGGCAAATTTAACTCTCATTTCCCACCAGGAAGTGGAAATAACCAAAGGCTCAGCCTGCCGTGCCGGAACAAGATTAGGGCTTGAAGCCATCCTGCGGTGTTGCGGCCAGGTCACAAGAAAGCGAGTTGAAGAAAGGAGCTCAGGGGCACTGTAATTCACAAACCTGCAGAGTTATAAATGACAGCTATCGTCCAAAAATATACTGAAGTAAGGCTGCCAAGAGGACTTGAAAGCGGGGCAGAATTGTAGGAAACCGATTTCAGGAGGTAGACTGGAATTGCCTTGAAAGCATAGGAAAAGAGGCAGAACGTCCACAATGATGCACTTGGCCAAAAAGGGCGTATGCGTTTTTTCCTGAATATATTCAGGAAAAAACGCATACGCCCTTTTTGGCCAACCAAGCAAGCTTGCAAAGGAAATCTGCACTACAATGAAGTCTCACTTCCCCCCGGTCAAAAGGGCCATCTGGAAAAAGTGTAAAATCCAGAAAGGCAGGACAGGCCATGGAGAACTGGGAGCCTTGTTATGCTGATGGGCGGGATGTAAATTGCCAACAGACACTCCGGAGAAGTGTATGGTGTTTCCTGAAACATCTAAAAAACAAAGCAACAGAGCCTAGGGCACTTCCACTTATGGTCCTATAGCTTAGGTTAATTAAATTCAAAAAGACACAGCCACCCCAAAGTTTGGAACGCCTCTGTTTACAAGAACCTCGTTTACAGTACAAGTTCAACATCGCAGAAAGTGAAAAATGGATAAAGAAGTTGTGGTATTTACTTACAAAGCAATATCACTCAGCAATGAAATCTATGTCATCAGGCCCTTAGCAGAACAATGAGTGTATTCAGGTATGATGATTTTAACTGAAATAAGTCACACAGAAAAAGAAACATCATAACTTATCAGTAATACACGGAATGTAAACTTGGCTACACAGGAACTGAATTACAGAACAGAACAGGGTCTCAAATTTAGAAAACCAACTTATGCTTGCTTAAGGGGAAAGGTGAGTTGGGGAGTTGCATAAAACCAGAGATTGAAATGAGCACAGATAAAGTTCCTTAAGCCAAATATGGAATAGACAAGAGCTACTCCTAGCTCAACGAAATGGACTCAACACCGCATATTAAACGCCTAAGAATGTACCTGACTAGTAAGTATCTTAAAACCTATGGATTGCTATGTCTCCGAAAGAGAATCAAGCATGTGTACAGGGGCATAAACGCAGCAGTGATAGGATTGCAGAGGTTCGGTGAGCAAATGAAGACCCTTTGAAGTCATATTGCATGGTACCCATTACACGGGTCTCAACTCTCCAGGTTTACGGTATTCTTCCTTCAGCTAAAACAAGCATGTGGAACCCAGAGTATGATCAACCGTGTGAACGGGAGACGTGTTCAAATATGTCTCAGTTTTCCTCCCCTGGTACGCGGGTGCAACATTCCAGACGCTTTACTAACACTCTCCCCACTTGGAGAGTCAGCCCCTTTAACCTCCTGTTTGACCCAGTTTGCAATTTCCGCGGAAGATGAACAGGAATAGGGAGAACCAATGAGAGACTAGCTGGAGGTGTCTGGACGGGCAAATTTAACTCTCATTTCCCACCAGGAAGAGGAAATAACCAAAGGCTCAGCGTGCCGTGCCGGAACCAGATTAGGGCCTGAAGCCATCCTGCGGTGTTGCGGCCAGCTCAAAAGAAAGCGAGTTGAAGAAAGGAACTCAGGGGTACTGTAATTCACAAACTTGCAGAGTTATAAATGACAGCTATCGTCCAAAAATATACTGAAGTAAGGCTGCCAAGAGGACTTGAAAGCGGGGCAGAATTGCAGGAAACCGATTTCAGGAGGTGACTGGAATTGCATTGAAAGAATAGGAAAAGAGGCAGAAAGTCCACAATGATGCACTTGGACAAAAAGGGCGTATGCGTTTTTTCCTGAATATATTCAGGAAAAAACGCATACGCCCTTTTTGGCCAACCAAACAAGCTTGCAAAGGAAATCTGCACTACAATGAAGTCTCACTTCCTCCCGGTCAAAAGGGCCATCTGAAAAAAGTGTAAAATCCAGAAAGGCAGGACAGGCCATGGAGAACAGGGAGCCTTGTTATGCTGATGGGCGGGATGTAAATTGCCAACAGACTCTCGGGAGAAGTGTATGGTGTTTCCTGAAACATCTAAAAAACAAAGCAACAGAGCCTAGGGCACTTCCACTTATGGTCCTATAGCTTAGGGAAATTAAAATCAAAAAGACACAGCCACCCCAAAGTTTGGAACGGCTCTGTTTACAAGAACCTCGTTTACAGTTCAAGTTCAACATCGCAGAAAGTGAAAAATGTATAAAACAGTTGTGGTATTTACTTACAAAGCAATATCACTCAGCAATGAAATCTATGTCATCAGGCCCTTAGCAGCACAATGAGTGTATTCAGGTATGATGATTCTAACTGAAATAAGTCACACAGAAAAAGAAACATCATAAGTTATCAGTAATACACGGAATGTAAACTTGGCTACACAGGAACTGAATTACAGAACAGAACAGGGTCTCAAATTTAGAAAACCAACTTATGCTTGCTTAAGGGTAAAGGTGAGTTGGGGTGCTGCATAAAACCAGAGATTGAAATGAGCACAGATAAAGTTCCTTAAGCCAAATATGGAATAGACAAGAGCTACTCCTAGCTCAACGAAATGGACTCAACACCGCATATTAAACGCCTAAGAATGTACCTGACTAGTAAGTATCTTAAAACCTATGGATTGCTATGTCTCCGAAAGAGAATCAAGCATGTGTACAGGGGCATAAACGCAGCAGTGATAGGATTGCAGAGGTTCGGTGAGCAAATGAAGACCCTTTGAAGTCATATTGCATGGTACCCATTCCACGGGTTTCAACTACCCAGGTTTAAGGAATTCTTCCTTCAGCTAAAACATGCATGTGGAACCTAGAGTATGATCAACCATGTGATCGGGAGACGTGTTCAAATATGTCTCAGTTTTCGTACCCTGGTACTCGGGTGCAACATTCCAGACGCTTTACTAACACTCTCCCGACTTGGAGAGTCAGTCTCTTTAACCTCCTGTCTGGCCCAGTTTGCAATTTCTGCGGAAGATGAACAGGAATAGGGAGAACCAATGAGAGACTAGCTGGAGGTGTCTGGACGGGCAAATTTAACTCTCATTTCCCACCAGAAAGAGGAATTAACCAAAGGCTCAGCGTGCCGTGCCGGAACCAGATTAGGGCCTGAAGCCATCCTGCGGTGTTGCAGCCAGGTCAAAAGAAAGCGAGTTGAAGAAAGGAGCTCAGGGGCACTGTAATTCACAAACCTGCAGAGTTATAAATGACAGCTATCGTCCAAAAATAGACTGAAGTAAGGCTGCCAAGAGGACTTGAAATCGGGGCAGAATTGCAGGAAACCGATTTCAGGAGGTAGACTGGAATTGCATTGAAAGCATAGGAAAAGAGGCAGAACGTCCACAATGATGCACTTGGCCAAAAAGGGCGTATGCGTTTTTTCCTGAATATATTCAGGAAAAAACGCATACGCACTTTTTGGCCAACCAAACAAGCTTGCAAAGGAAATCTGCACTACAATGAAGTCTCACTTCCGCCCGGTCAAAAGGGCCATCTGAAAAAAGTGTAAAATCCAGAAAGGCAGGACAGGCCATGGAGAACTGGGAGCCTTGTTATGCTGATGGGCGGGATGTAAATTGCCAACAGACACTCGGGAGAAGTGTATGGTGTTTCCTGAAACATCTAAAAAACAAATCAACAGAGCCTAGGGCACTTCCACTTATGGTCCTATAGCTTAGGGAAATTAAAATCAAAAAGACACAGCCACCCCAAAGTCTGGGACGCCCCTGTTTACAAGAACCTCGTTTACCGTACAAGTTCAATATCACAGAAAGTGAAAAATGGATAAAGAACTTGTGGTACTTACGTACAATGCAGTATCACTCAGCAATGAAATCTATGTCATCAGGCCCGTAGCAGCATAATGAGTGGATTCAGGTACGATGATTCTAACTGAAATAAGTCACACAGAAAAAGAAACATCATAAGATATCACTAATACATGGAATGTAAACTTGGCTACACAGGAACTGAATTCCAAATCAGAACAGGGTCTCAAATTTAGAAAACCAACTTATGCTTGCTTAAGGGGAAAGGTGAGTTGGGGTGCTGCATAAAACCAGAGATTGAAATGAGCACAGATAAAGTTCCTTAAGCCAAATATGGAATAGACAAGAGCTACTCCTTGCTCAACGAAATGGACTCAACACCCCATATTAAATGCCTAAGAATGTACCTGACTAGTAAGTATCTTAAAACCTATGGATTGCTATGTCTCCAAAAGAGAATCAAGCGTGTGTACAGGGGCATAAATGCAGCAGTGATAGGATTGGAGAGGTTCAGTGAGCAAATGAAGACCCTTTGAAGTCATATTGCATGGTACCCATTACACGGGTCTCAACTCTCCAGGTTTACGGTATTCTTCCTTCAGCTAAAACATGCATGTGGAACCCAGAGTATGATCAACCGTGTGAATGGGAGACGTGTTCAAATATGTCTCAGTTTTCCTCCCCTGGTACTCGGGTGCAACATTCCAGACGCTTTACTAACACTCTCCCCACTTGCAGAATCAGCGCCTTTAACCTCCTGTTTGGCCCAGTTTGCAATTTCTGCGGAAGATGAACAGGAATAGCGAGAATCAATGAGAGACTAGCTGGAGGTGTCTGGACGGGCAAATTTAACTCTCATTTCCCACCAGGAAGAGGAAATAACCAAAGGCTCAGCGTGCCGTGCCGGAACCAGATTACGGCCTGAAGCCATCCTGCAGTGTTGCGGCCAGCTCAAAAGAAAGCGAGTTGAAGAAAGGAGCTCAGGGGCACTGTAATTCACAAACCTGCAGAGTTATAAATGACAGCTATCGTCCAAAAATATACTGAAGTAAGGCTGCCAAGAGGACTTGAAAGCGGGGCAGAATTGCAGGAAACCGATTTCAGGAGGTAGACTGGAATTGCATTGAAAGCATAGGAAAAGAGGCAGAACGTCCACAATGATGCACATGGTCAAAAAGGGCGTATGCGTTTTTTCCTGAATATATTCAGGAAAAAACGCATACGCCCTTTTTGGCCAACCAAACAAGCTTGCAAAGGAAATCTGCACTACAATGAAGTCTCACTTCCCCCCGGTCAAAAGGGCCATCTGAAAAAAGTGTAAAATCCAGAAAGGCAGGACAGGCCATGGAGAACTGGGAGCCTTGTTATGCTGATGGGCGGGATGTAAATTGCCAACAGACACTCGGGAGAAGTGTATGGTGTTTCCTGAAACATCTAAAAAACAAAGCAACAGAGCCTAGGGCACTTCCACTTATGGTCCTATAGCTTAGGGAAATTAAAATCAAAAAGACACAGCCACCCCAAAGTTTGGGATGCCGCTGTTTACAAGAACCTCGTTTACCGTACAAGGTCAATATCACAGAAAGTGAAAAATGGATAAAGAACTTGTGGTACTTACGTACAATGCAGTATCACTCAGCAATGAAATCTATGTCATCAGACCCGTAGCAGCATGATGAGTGGATTCAGGTACGATGATTCTAACTGAAATAAGTCACACAGAAAAAGAAACATCATAAGATATCAGTAATACACGGAATGTAAACTTGGCTACACAGGAACTGAATTACAGAACAGAACAGGGTCTCAAATTTAGAAAACCAACTTATGCTTGCTTAAGGGTAAAGGTGAGTTGGGGTGCTGCATAAAACCAGAGATTGAAATGAGCACAGATAAAATTCCTTAAGCCAAATATGGAATAGACAAGAGCTACTCCTTGCTCAACGAAATGGACTCAACACCCCATATTAAACGCCTAAGAATGTACCTGACTAGTAAGTATCTTAAAACCTATGGATTGCTATGTCTCCAAAAGAGAATCAAGCGTGTGTACAGGGGCATAAACGCGGCAGTGATAGGATTGGAGAGGTTCGGTGAGCAAATGAAGAACCTTTGAAGTCATATTGCATGGTACCCATTCCACGGGTCTCAACTCTCCAGGTTTAAGGTATTCTTCCTTCAGCTAAAACATGCATGTGGAACCCAGAGCATGATCAACCGTGTGAACGGGAGACGTGTTCAAATATGTCTCAGTTTTCCTCCCCTGGTATTCTGGTGCAACATTCCAGACGCTTTACTAACACTCTCCCCACTTGGAGAGTCAGCGCCTTTAACCTCCTGTTTGGCCCAGTTTGCAATTTCTGCGGAAGATGAACAGGAATAGGGAGAACAAATGAGAGACTAGCTGGAGGTGTCTGGACGGGCAAATTTAACTCTCATTTCCCACCAGGAAGAGGAAATAACCAAAGGCTCAGCGTGCCGCGCCGGAACCAGATTAGGGCCTGAAGCCATCCTGCGGTGTTGCGGCCAGCTCAAAAGAAAGCGAGTTGAAGAAAGGAGCTCAGGGGCACTGTAATTCACAAACCTGCAGAGTTATAAATGACAGCTATCGTCCAAAAATATACTGAAGTAAGGCTGCCAAGAGGACTTGAAAGCGGGGCAGAATTGCAGGAACCCGATTTCAGGAGGTAGACTGGAATTGCATTGAAAGCATAGGAAAAGAGGCAGAACGTCCACAATGATGCACTTGGCCAAAAAGGGCGTATGCGTTTTTTCCTGAATATATTCAGGAAAAAACGCATACGCCCTTTTTGGCCAACCAAGCAAGCTTGCAAAGGAAATCTGCACTACAATGAAGTCTCACTTCCCCCCGGTCAAAAGGGCCATCTGAAAAAAGTGTAAAATCCAGAAAGGCAGGACAGGCCATGGAGAACTGCGAGCCTAGTTATGCTGATGGGCGGGATGTAAATTGCCAACAGCCACTCGGGAGAAGTGTATGGTGTTTCCTGAAACATCTAAAAAACAAAGCAACAGAGCCTAGGGCACTTCCACTTATGGTCCTATAGCTTAGGGAAATTAAAATCAAAAAGACAAAGTTTGGGACTCCTCTGTTTACAAGAACCTCGTTTACAGTACAAGTTCAACATCGCAGAAAGTGAAAAATGGATAAAGAACATGTGGTACTTACGTACAATGCAGTATCACTCAGCAATGAAATCTATGTCATCAGGCCCGTAGCAGCATAATGAGTGGATTCAGGTACGATGATTCTAACTGAAATAAGTCACACAGAAAAAGAAACATTATAAGATATCACTAATACACGGAATGTAAACTTGGCTACACAGGAACTGAATTCCAAAACAGAACAGGGTCTCAAATTTAGAAAACCAACTTATGCTTGCTTAAGGGTAAAGGTGAGTTGGGGTGCTGCATAAAACCAGAGATCGAAATGAGCACAGATAAAGTTCCTGAAGCCAAATATGGAATAGACAAGAGCTACTTCTTCCTCAATGAAATGGACTCAACACCGCATATTAAACGCCTAAGTATGTACCTGACTAGTAAGTATCTTAAAACCTATGGATTGCTATGTCTCCGAAAGAGAATCAAGCATGTGTACAGCGGCATAAACGCAGCAGTGATAGGATTGGAGAGGTTCGGTGAGCAAATGAAGACCCTTTGAAGTCATATTGCATGGTACCCATTCCACGGACTTCAACTACCCAGGTTTAAGGTTTTCTTCCTTCAGTTAAAACATGCATGTGGAACCCAGAGTATGATCAACCATGTGATCGGGAGACGTGTTCAAATATGTCTCAGTTTTCGTACCCTGGTACTCGGGTGCAACATTCCAGACGCTTTATTAACACTCTCCCGACTTGGAGAGTCAGTCCCTTTAACCTCCTGTTTGGCCCAGTTTCCAATTTCTGCGGAAGATGAACAGGAATAGCGAGAACCAATGAGAGACTAGCTGGAGGTGTCTGGACGGGCAAATTTAACTCTCATTTCCCACCAGGAAGAGGAAATAACCAAAGGCTCAGTGTGCCGTGCCGCAACCAGATTAGGGCCTGAAGCCATCCTGCGGTGTTGCGGCCAGCTCACAAGAAAGCGAGTTGAAGAAGGGAATTCAGGGTCACTGTAATTCACAAACCTGCAGAGTTATAAATGACAGCTATCGTCCAAAAATATACTGAAGGAAGGCTGCCAAGAGGACTTGAAAGCGGGGCAGAATTGTAGGAAACAGATTTCAGGAGGTAGACTGGAATTGCATTGAAAGCATAGGAAAAGAGGCAGAACGTCCAAAATGATGCACTTGGCCAAAAAGGGCGTATGCGTTTTTTCCTGAATATATTCATGAAAAAACGCATACGCCCTTTTTGGCCAGCCAAGCAAGCTTGCAAAGGAAATCTGCACTACAATGAAGTTTCACTTCCCCCCGGTCAAAAGGGCCATCTGAAAAAAGTATAAAATCCAGAAAGGCAGGACAGGCCATGGAGAACTGGGAGCCTTGTTATGCTGATGGGCGGGATGTAAATTGCCAACAGACACTCGGGAGAAGTGTATGGTGTTTCCTGAAACATCTAAAAAACAAAGCAACAGAGCCTAGGGCACTTCCACTTATGGTCCTATAGCTTAGGGAAATTAAAATCAAAAAGACACAGCCACCCCAAAGTTTGGGACGCCTCTGTTTACAAGAACCTCGTTTACCGTACAAGTTCAATATCACAGAAAGTTAAAAATGGATAAAGAACTTGTGGTACTTACGTACAATGCAGTATCACTCAGCAATGAAATCTATGTCATCAGGCCCGTAGCAGCATAATGAGTGGATTCAGGTATGATGATTCTAACTGAAATCAGTCACACAGAAAAAGAAACATCATAAGATATCACTAATACACGGAATGTAAACTTGGCTACACAGGAACTGAATTGCAAAACAGAACAGGGTCTCAAATTTAGAAAACCAACTTATGCTTGCTTAAGGGGAAAGGTGAGTTGGGGTGCTGCATAAAACCAGAGATTGAAATGAGCACAGATAAAGTTCCTTAAGCCAAATATGGAATAGACAAGAGCTACTCCTTGCTCAACGAAATGGACTCAACACCCCATATTAAACGCCTAAGAATGTACCTGACTAGTAAGTATCTTAAAACCTATGGATTGCTATGTCTCCAAAAGAGAATCAAGCGTGTGTACAGGGGCATAAACGCAGCAGTGATAGGATTGGAGAGGTTCAGTGAGCAAATGAAGACCCTTTGAAGTCATATTGCATGGTACCCATTCCACGGGCCTCAACTCTCCAGGTTTAAGGTATTCTTCCTTCAGCTAAAACATGCATGTGGAACCCAGAGTATGATCAACCGTGTGAACGGGAGACGTGTTCAAATATGTCTCAGTTTTCCTCCCCTGGTACTCGGGTGCAACATTCCAGACGCTTAACTAACACTCTCCCCACTTGGAGAGTCAGCGCCTTTAACCTCCTGTTTGGACCAGTTTGCAATTTCCGCCTAAGATGAACAGAAATAGGGAGAACCAATGAGAGACTAGCTGGAGGTGTCTGGACGGGCAAATTTAACTCTCATTTCCCACCAGGAAGTGGAAATAACCAAAGGCTCATCCTGCCGTGCCGGAACAAGATTAGGGCTTGAAGCCATCCTGCGGTGTTGCGGCCAGGTCACAAGAAAGCGAGTTGAAGAAAGGAGCTCAGGGGCACTGTAATTCACAAACCTGCAGAGTTATAAATGACAGCTATCGTCCAAAAATATACTGAAGTAAGGCTGCCAAGAGGACTTGAAAGCGGGGCAGAATTGTAGGAAACCGATTTCAGGAGGTAGACTGGAATTGCATTGAAAGCATAGGAAAAGAGGCAGAACGTCCAAAATGATGCACTTGGCCAAAAAGGGCGTATGCGTTTTTTCCTGAATATATTCAGGAAAAAACGCATACGCCCTTTTTGGCCAACCAAGCAAGCTTGCAAAGGAAATCTGCAGTACAATGAAGTTTCACTTCCCCCCGGTCAAAAGGGCCATCTGAAAAAAGTGTAAAATCCAGAAAGGCAGGACAGGCCATGGAGAACTGGGAGCCTTGTTATGCTGATGGGCGGGATGTAAATTGCCAACACACACTCGGGAGAAGTGTATGGTGTTTCCTGAAACATCTAAAAAACAAAGCAACAGAGCCTAGGGCACTTCCACTTATGGTCCTATAGCTTAGGGAAATTAAAATCAAAAAGACACAGCCACCCCAAAGTTTGGGACGCCTCTGTTTACAAGAACCTCGTTTACCGTACAAGTTCAATATCACAGAAAGTGAAAAATGGATAAAGAACTTGTGGTACTTACGTACAATGCAGTATCACTCAGCAATGAAATCTATGTCATCAGGCCCGTAGCAGCATAATGAGTGGATTCAGGTACGATGATTCTAACTGAAATAAGTCACACAGAAAAAGAAACATCATAAGATATCAGTAATACACGGAATGTAAACTTGCCTACACAGGAACTGAATTACAGAACAGAACAGGGTCTCAAATTTAGAAAACCAACTTATGCTTGCTTAAGGGGAAAGGTGAGTTGGGGTGCTGCATAAAACCAGAGATTGAAATGAGCACAGATAAAGTTCCTTAAGCCAAATATGGAATAGACAAGAGCTACTCCTTGCTCAACGAAATGGACTCAACACCCCATATTAAACGCCTAAGAATGTACCTGACTAGTAAGTATCTTAAAACCTATGGATTGCTATGTCTCCAAAAGAGAATCAAGCGTGTGTACAGGGGCATAAACGCGGCAGTGATAGGATTGGAGAGGTTCGGTGAGCAAATGAAGAACCTTTGAAGTCATATTGCATGGTACCCATTCCACGGGTCTCAACTCTCCAGGTTTAAGGTATTCTTCCTTCAGCTAAAACATGCATGTGGAAACCAGAGCATGATCAACCGTGTGAACGGGAGACGTGTTCAAATATGTCTCAGTTTTCCTCCCCTGGTATTCTGGTGCAACATTCCAGACGCTTTACTAACACTCTCCCCACTTGGAGAGTCAGCGCCTTTAACCTCCTGTTTGGCCCAGTTTGCAATTTCTGCGGAAGATGAACAGGAATAGGGAGAACCAATGAGAGACTAGCTGGAGGTGTCTGGACGGGCAAATTTAACTCTCATTTCCCACCAGGAAGACGAAATAACCAAAGGCTCAGCGTGCCGCGCCGGAACCAGATTAGGGCCTGAAGCCATC
The DNA here is from genome assembly GCF_951394435.1 of Stenella coeruleoalba. Classification (NCBI taxonomy): domain Eukaryota; kingdom Metazoa; phylum Chordata; class Mammalia; order Artiodactyla; family Delphinidae; genus Stenella; species Stenella coeruleoalba. Next base: position 123,761,274 of record NC_137169.1, read on the forward strand.
CTGCGGTGTTGCGGCCAGCTCAAAAGAAAGCGAGTTGAAGAAAGGAGCTCAGGGGCACTGTAATTCACAAACCTGCAGAGTTATAAATGACAGCTATCGTCCAAAAATATACTGAAGTAAGGCTGCCAAGAGGACTTGAAAGCGGGGCAGAATTGCAGGAACCCGATTTCAGGAGGTAGACTGGAATTGCATTGAAAGCATAGGAAAAGAGGCAGAACGTCCACAATGATGCACTTGGCCAAAAAGGGCGTATGCGTTTTTTCCTGAATATATTCAGGAAAAAACGCATACGCCCTTTTTGGCCAACCAAGCAAGCTTGCAAAGGAAATCTGCACTACAATGAAGTCTCACTTCCCCCCGGTCAAAAGGGCCATCTGAAAAAAGTGTAAAATCCAGAAAGGCAGGACAGGCCATGGAGAACTGCGAGCCTAGTTATGCTGATGGGCGGGATGTAAATTGCCAACAGCCACTCGGGAGAAGTGTATGGTGTTTCCTGAAACATCAAAAAACAAAGCAACAGAGCCTAGGGCACTTCCACTTATGGTCCTATAGCTTAGGGAAATTAAAATCAAAACGACACAGCCACCCCAAAGTTTGGGACGCCTCTGTTTACAAGAACCTCGTTTACTGTACAAGTTCAATATCACAGAAAGTGAAAAATGGATAAAGAACTTGTGGTACTTACGTACAATGCAGTATCACTCAGCAATGAAATCTATGTCATCAGGCCCGTAGCAGCATAATGAGTGGATTCAGGTACGATGATTGTAACTGAAATAAGTCACACAGAAAAAGAAACATCATAAGATATCACTAATACACGGAATGTAAACTTGGCTACACAGGAACTGAATTACAGAACAGACCAGGGTCTCAAATTGAGAAAACCAACTTATGCTTGCTTAAGGGGAAAGGTGAGTTGGGGTGCTGCATAAAACCAGAGATTGAAATGACCACAGATAAAGTTCCTTAAGCCAAATATGGAATAGACAAGAGCTACTCCTTGCTCAATGAAATGGACTCAACACCGCATATTTAACGCCTAAGAATGTACCTGACTAGTAAGTATCTTAAAACCTATGGATTGCTATGTCTCCGAAAGAGAATCAAGCGTGTGTACAGGGGCATAAACGCAGCAGTGATAGGATTGGAGAGGTTTGGTGAGCAAATGAAGACCCTTTGAAGTCATATTGCATGGTACCCATTCCACGGGTCTCAACTCTCCAGGTTTAAGGTATTCTTCCTTCAGCTAAAACATGCGTGTGGAACCCAGAGTATGATCAACCGTGTGAACGGGAGACGTGTGCAAATATGTCTCAGTTTTCCTCCCTTGGTACTCGGGTGCAACATTCCAGACGCTTTACTAACACTCTCCCCACTTGGAGAGTCAGCCCCTTTAACCTCCTGTTTGGCCCAGTTTGCAATTTCTGCGGAAGATGAACAGGAATAGCGAGAACCAATGAGAGACTAGCTGGAGGTGTCTGGACGGGCAAATTTAACTCTCATTTCCCACCAGGAAGAGGAATTAACCAAAGGCTCAGCGTGCCGTTCCGGAACCATATTAGGGCCTGAAGCCATCCTGCGGTGTTACGGCCAGCTCAAAAGAAAGCGAGTTGAAGAAAGGAGCTCAGGCGCACTGTAATTCACAAACCTGCAGAGTTATAAATGACAGCTATCGTCCAAAAATATACTGAAGTAAGGCTGCCAAGAGGACTTGAAAGCGGGGCAGAATTGCAGGAAACCGATTTCAGGAGGTAGACTGGAATTGCTTTGAAAGCATAGGAAAAGAGGCAGAACGTCCACAATGATGCACTTGGCCAAAAAGGGCGTATGCGTTTTTTCCTGAATATATTCAGGAAAAAACGCATACGCACTTTTTGGCCAACCAAGCAAGCTTGCAAAGGAAATCTGCACTACAATGAAGTCTCACTTCCCCCCGGTCAAAAGGGCCATCTGAAAAAAGTGTAAAATCCAGAAAGGCAGGACAGGCCATGGAGAACTGGGAGCCTTGTTATGCTGATGGGTGGGATGTAAACTGCCAACAAACACTTGGGAGAAGTGTATGGTGTTTCCTGAAATATCTAAAAAACAAAGCAACAGAGCCTAGGGCACTTCCACTTATGGTCCTATAGCTTAGGGAAATTAAAATCAAAAAGACACAGCCACCCCAAAGTTTGGGACGCCTCTGTTTAGAAGAACCTCGTTTACCGTACAAGTTCAACATCGCAGAAAGTGAAAAATGGATAAAGAAGTTGTGGTATTTACTTACAAAGCAATATCACTCAGCAATGAAATCTATGTCATCAGGCCCTTAGCAGCAAAATCAGTGGATTCAGGTATGACGATTCTAACTGAAATAAGTCACACAGAAAAAGAAACATCATAAGATATCACTAATACACGGAATGTAAACTTGGCTGCACAGGAACTGAATTACAGAACAGAACAGGGTCTCAAATTTAGAAAACCAACTTATGGTTGCTTAAGGGGAAAGGTGAGTTGGGGTGCTGCATAAAACCAGAGATTGAAATGAGCACAGATAAAGTTCCTTAAGCCAAATACGGAATAGACAAGAGCTACTCCTTGCTCAACGAAATGGACTCAACACCGCATATTAAACGCCTAAGAATGTACCTGACTAGTAAGTATCTTAAAACCTATGGATTGCTATGTCTCCGAAAGAGAATCAAGCATGTGTACAGGGGCATAAACGCAGCAGTGATAGGATTGGAGAGGTTCGGTGAGCAAATGAAGACCCTTTGAAGTCATATTGCATGGTACCCATTCCACGGGTTTCAACTACCCAGGTTTAAGGTATTCTTCCTTCAGCTAAAACATGCATGTGGAACCTAGAGTATGATCAGCCATGTGATCGGGAGACGTGTTCAAATATGTCTCAGTTTTCGTACCCTGGTACTCGGGTGCAACATTCCAGACGCTTTACTAACACTCTCCCGACTTGGAGAGTCAGTCCCTTTAACCTCCTGTTTGGCCCAGTTTACAATTTATGCGGAAGATGAACAGGAATAGCGAGAACCAATGAGAGACTAGGTGGAGGTGTCTGGACGGGCGAATTTAACTCTATTTTCCCACCAGGAAGAGGAATTAACCAAAGGCTCAGCGTGCCGTGCCGGAACCAGATTAGGGCCTGAAGCCATCCTGCGGTGTTATGGCTAGCTCACAAGAAAGCGAGTTGAAGAAAGGAGCTCAGGGGAACTGTAATGCACAAACCTGCAGAGTTATAAATGACAGCTATCGTCCAAAAATACACTGAAGTAAGGCTGCCAAGAGGACTTGAAAGCGGGGCAGAATTGCAGGAAACCGATTTCAGGAGGTAGACTGGAATTGCATTGAAAGCATAGGAAAAGAGGCAGAGCGTCCACAATGATGCACTTGGCCAAAAAGAGCATATGCGTTTATTCCTGAATGTATTCAGGGAAAAACGCATACGCCCTTTTTGGCCAACCAAGCAAGCTTGCAAAGGAAATCTGCACTACAATGAAGTCTCACTTCTCCACGGTCAAACGGGCCTTCTGAAAAAAGTGTAAAATCCAGAAAGGCAGGACAGGCCATGGAGAACTGGGAGCCTTGTTATGCTGATAGGCGGGATGTAAATTGCCAACAGACACTCCGGAGAAGTGTATGGTGTTTCCTGAAACATCTAAAAAACAAAGCAACAGAGCCTAGGGCACTTCCACTTATGGTCCTATAGCTTAGGGAAATTAAAATCAAAAAGGCACATCCACCCCAAAGTTTGGGACGCCTCTGTTTACAAGAACCTCGTTTACCGTACAAGTTCAATATCACAGAAAGTGAAAAATGGATAAAGAACTTGTGGTACTTACGTACAATGCAGTATCACTCAGCAATGAAATCTATGTCATCAGGCCCGTAGCAGCATAATGAGTGGATTCAGGTACGATGATTCTAACTGAAATAAGTCACACAGAAAAAGAAACATCATAAGATATCACTAATACACGGAATGTAAACTTGGTTACACAGGAACTGAATTCCAAAACAGAACAGGGTCTCAAATTTAGAAAACCAACTTATGCTTGCTTAAGGGTAAAGGTGAGGTGGGGTGCTGCATAAAACCGGAGATCGAAATGAGCACAGATAAAGTTCCTTAAGCCAAATATGGAATAGACAAGAGCTACTCCTTGCTCAACGAAATGGACTCAACACCGCATATTAAACGCCTAAGAATGTACCTGACTAGTAAGTATCTTAAAACCTATGGATTGCTATGTCTCCAAAAGAGAATCAAGCGTGTGTACAGGGGCATAAACGCAGCAGTGATAGGATTGGAGAGGTTCGGTGAGCAAATGAAGACCCTTTGAAGTCATATTGCATGGTACCCATTCCACGGGTCTCAACTCTCCAGGTTTAAGGTATTCTTCCTTCAGCTAAACCATGCATGTGGAACCCAGAGTATGATCAACCATGTGAACGGGAGACGTGTTCAAATATGTCTCAGTTTTCCTCCCCTGGTACTCGGGTGCAACATTCCAGACGCTTTACTAACACTCTCCCCACTTGGAGAGTCAGCGCCTTTAACCTCCTGTTAGGCCCAGTTTGCAATTTCTGCGGAAGATGAACAGGAATAGCGAGAACCAATGACAGACTAGCTGGAGGTGTCTGGACGGGCAAATTTAACTCTCATTTCCCACCAAGAAGAGGAAATAACCAAAGGATCAGCGAGCCATGCCGGAACCATATTAGGGCCTGAAGCCATCCTGCGGTGTTGCGGCCAGGTCACAAGAAAGCGAGTTGAAGAAAGGAGCTCAGGGGCACTGTAATTCACAAACCTGCAGAGTTATAAATGACAGCTATCGTCCAAAAATATACTGAAGTAAGGCTGCCAAGAGGACTTGAAAGCGGGGCAGAATTGCAGGAAACCGATTTCAGGAGGTAGACTGGAATTGCATTGAAAGCATAGGAAAAGAGGCAGAGCGTCCACAATGATGCACTTGGCCAAAAAGAGCATATGCGTTTATTCCTGAATGTATTCAGGGAAAAACGCATACGCCCTTTTTGGCCAACCAAGCAAGCTTGCAAAGGAAATCTGCACTACAATGAAGTCTCACTTCTCCACGGTCAAACGGGCCATCTGAAAAAAGTGTAAAATCCAGAAAGGCAGGACAGGCCATGGAGAACTGGGAGCCTTGTTATGCTGATAGGCGGGATGTAAATTGCCAACAGACTCTCGGGAGAAGTGTATGGTGTTTCCTGAAACATCTAAAAAACAAAGCAACAGAGCCTAGGGCACTTCCACTTATGGTCCTATAGCTTAGGGAAATTAAAATCAAAAAGACACAGCCACCCCAAAGTTTGGGACGCCTCTGTTTACAAGAACCTCGTTTACAGTACAAGTTCAACATCGAAGAAAGTGAAAAATGTATAAAGAAGTTGTGGTATTTACTTACAAAGCAATATCACTCAGCAATGAAATCTATGTCATCAGGCCCTTAGTAGCACAATGAGTGGATTCAGGTATGATGATTCTAACTGAAATAAGTCACACAGAAAAAGAAACATCATAAGATATCACTAATACACGGAATGTAAACTTGGCTGCACAGGAACTGAATTACAGAACAGAACAGGGTCTCAAATTTAGAAAACCAACTTATGCTTGCTTAAGGGTAAAGGTGAGTTGGGGTGCTGCATAAAACCAGAGATTGAAATGAGCACAGATAAAGTTCCTTAAGCCAAATACGGAATAGACAAGAGCTACTCCTTGCTCAACGAAATGGACTCAACACCACATATTAAACGCCTAAGAATGTACCTGACTAGTAAGTATCTTAAAACCTATGGATTGCTATGTCTCCGAAAGAGAATCAAGCATGTGTACAGGGGCATAAACGCAGCAGTGATAGGATTGGAGAGGTTCGGTGAGCAAATGAAGACCCTTTGAAGTCATATTGCATGGTACCCATTCCACGGGTTTCAACTACCCAGGTTTAAGGTATTCTTCCTTCAGCTAAAACATGCGTGTGGAACCTAGAGTATGATCAACCATGTGATCGGGAGACGTGTTCAAATATGTCTCAGTTTTCGTACCCTGGTACTCATGTGCAACATTCCAGACGCTTTATTAACACTCTCCCGACTTGGAGAGTCAGTCCCTTTAACCTCCTGTTTGGCCCAGTTTACAATTTCTGCGGAAGATGAACAGGAATAGCGAGAACCAATGAGAGACTAGCTGGAGGTGTCTGGACGGGCAAATTTAACTCTCATTTCCCACCAGGAAGAGGAAATAACCAAAGGCTCAGCGTGCCGTGCCGGAACCAGATTAGGGCCTGAAGCCATCCTGCGGTGTTGCGGCCAGCTCACAAGAAAGCGAGTTGAAGAAAGGAGCTCAGGGGCACTGTAATGCACAAACCTGCAGAGTTATAAATGACAGCTATCGTCCAAAAATATACTGAAGTAAGGCTGCCAAGAGGACTTGAAAGCGGGGCAGAATTGCAGGAAACCGATTTCAGGAGGTAGACTGGAATTGCATTGAAAGCATAGGAAAAGAGGCAGAACGTCCACAATGATGCACTTGGCCAAAAAGGGCGTATGCGTTTTTTCCTGAATATATTCAGGAAAAAACGCATACGCCCTTTTTGGCCAACCAAGAAAGCTTGCAAAGGAAATCTGCACTACAATGAAGTCTCACTTCCCCCCGGTCAAAAGGGCCATCTGAAAAAAGTGTAAAATCCAGAAAGGCAGGACAGGCCATGGAGAACTGGGAGCCTTGTTATGCTGATGGGCGGGATGTAAATTGCCAACAGACACTCGGGAGAAGTGTATGGTGTTTCCTGAAACATCTAAGAAACAAAGCAACAGAGCCTAGGGCACTTCCACTTATGGTCCTATAGCTTAGGGAAATTAAAATCAAAAAGACACAGCCACCCCAAAGTTTGGGACGCCTCTGTTTACAAGAACCTCGTTTACCGTACAAGTTCAATATCACAGAAAGTGAAAAATGGATAAAGAACTTGTGGTACTTACGTACAATGCAGTATCACTCAGCAATAAAATCTATGTCATCAGGCCCGTAGCAGCATAATGAGTGGATTCAGGTACAATGATTCTAACTGAAATAAGTCACACAGAAAAAGAAACATCATAAGATATCAATAATACACGGAATGTAAACTTGGCTACACAGGAACTGAATTCCAAAACAGAACAGGGTCTCATATTTAGAAAACCAACTTATGCTTGCTTAAGGGGAAAGGTGAGTTGGGGTGCTGCATAAAACCAGAGATTGAAATGAGCACAGATAAAGTTCCTTAAGCCAAATATGGAATAGACAAGAGCTACTCCTTGCTCAACGAAATGGACTCAACACCCCATATTAAACGCCTAAGAATGTACCTGACTAGTAAGTATCTTAAAACCTATGGATTGCTATGTCTCCAAAAGAGAATCAAGCATGTGTACAGGGGCATAAACGCAGCAGTGATAGGATTGGAGAGGTTCGGTGAGCAAATGAAGACCCTTTGAAGTCATATTGCATGGTACCCATTCCACGGGTTTCAACTACCCAGGTTTAAGGTATTCTTCCTTCAGCTAAAACATGCATGTGGAACCTAGAGTATGATCAACCGTGTGAATGGGAGACGTGTTCAAATATGTCTCAGTTTTCCTCCCCTGGTATTCGGGTGCAACATTTCAGACGCTTTACTAACACTCTCCCCACTTGGAGAGTCAGCGCCTTTAACCTCCTGTTTGGCCCAGTTTGCAATTTCTGCGGAAGATGAACAGGAATATGGAGAACCAATGAGAGACTAGATGAAGGTGTCTGGACGGGCAAATTTAACTCTCATTTCCCACCAGGAAGAGGAAATAACCAAAGGCTCAGCGTGCCGTGCCAGAACCAGATTAGGGCCTGAAGCCATCCTGCAGTGTTGCGGCCAGCTCAAAAGAAAGCGAGTTGAAGAAAAGAGCTCAGGGGCACTGTAATTCACAAACCTGCAGAGTTATAAATGACAGCTATCGTCCAAAAATATACTGAAGTAAGGCTGCCAAGAGGACTTGAAAGCGGGGCAGAATTGCAGGAAACCAATTTCAGGAGGTAGACTGGAATTGCATTGAAAGCATAGGAAAAGAGGCAGAAGGTCCACAATGATGCACTTGGGCAAAAAGGGCGTATGCGTTTTTTCCTGAATATATTCAGGAAAAAACGCATACGCCCTTTTTGGCCAACCAAGCAAGCTTGCAAAGGAAATCTGCACTACAATGAAGTCTCACTTCCCCCCGGTCAAAAGGGCCATCTGAAAAAAGTGTAAAATCCAGAAAGGCAGGACAGGCCATGGAGAACTGGGAGCCTTGTTATGCTGATGGGCGCGATGTAAATTGCCAACAGACACTCGGGAGAAGTGTATGGTGTTTCCTGAAACATCTAAATAACAAAGCAACAGAGCCTAGGGCACTTCCACTTATGGTCCTATAGCTTAGGGAAATTAAAATCAAAAAGACACAGCCACCCCAAAGTTAGGGACGCCTCTGTTTACAAGAACCTCGTTTACGGTACAAGTTCAATATCACAGAAAGTGAAAAATGGATAAAGAACTTGTGGTACTTACGTACAATTCAGTATCACTCAGCAATGAAATCTATGTCATCAGGCCCATAGCAGCATAATGAGTGGATTCAGGTACGATGATTCTAACTGAAATAAGTCACACAGAAAAAGAAACATCATAAGATATCACTAATACACGGAATGTAAACTTGGCTACACAGGAACTGAATTCCAAATCAGAACAGGGTCTCAAATTTAGAAAACCAACTTATGCTTGCTTAAGGGGAAAGGTGAGTTGGGGTGCTGCATAAAACCAGAGATTGAAATGAGCACAGATAAAGTTCCTTAAGCCAAATATGGAATAGACAAGAGCTACTCCTGCTCAACGAAATGGACTCAACACCGCATATTAAACGCCTAAGAATGTACCTGACTAGTAAGTATCTTAAAACCTATGGATTGCTATGTCTCCGAAAGAGAATCAAGCATGTGTACAGGGGCATAAACGCAGCAGTGATAGGATTGGAGAGGTTCGGTGAGCAAACGAAGACCCTTTGAAGTCATAATGCATGGTACCCATTCCACGGGTTTCAACTACCCAGGTTTAAGGTATTCTTCTTTCAGCTAAAACATGCATATGGAACCCAGAGTATGATCAACCATATGATCGGGAGACGTGTTCAAATATGTCTCAGTTTTCGTACCCTGGTACTCGGGTGCAACATTCCCTACGCTTTACTGACACTCTCCCGACTTGGAGAGTCAGTCCCTTTAACCTCCTGTTTGGCCCAGTTTGCAATTTCTGCGGAAGATGAACAGGAATAGGGAGAACCAATGAGAGACAAGCTGGAGGTGTCTGGACGGGCAAATTTAACTCTCATATCCCACCAGGAAGAGGAAATAACAAAAGGTTCAACGTGCCGTGCCGGAACCAGATTAGGGCCTGAAGCCATCCTGCGGTGTTGCGGCCAGCTCAAAAGAAAGCGAGTTGAAGAAAGGAGCTCAGGGGCACTGTAATTCACAAACCTGCAGAGTTATAAATGACAGCTATCGTCCAAAAATATACTGAAGTAAGGCTGCCAAGAGGATTTGAAAGCGGGGCTGAATTGCAGGAAACCGATTTCAGGAGGTAGACTGGAATTGCATTGAAAGCATAGGAAAAGAGGCAGAACGTCCACAATGATGCACTTGGCCAAAAAGGGCGTATGCGTTTTTCCTGAATATATTCAGGAAAAAACGCATACGCCCTTTTTGGCCAACCAAGCAAGCTGGCAAAGGAAATCTGCACTACAATGAAGTCTCACTTCCCCCAGGTCAAAAGGGCCATCTGAAAAAAGTGTAAAATCCAGAAAGGCAGGACAGGCCATGGAGAACTGGGAGCCTTGTTATGCTGATGGGCGGGATGTAAATTGCCAACAGACACTCGGGAGAAGTGTATGGTGTTTCCTGAAACATCTAAAAAACAAAGCAACAGAGCCTAGGGCACTTCCACTTATGGTCCTATAGCTTAGGGAAATTAAAATCAAAAAGACACAGCCACCCCAAAGTTTGGGACAGCTCTGTTTACAAGAACCTCGTTTACAGTACAAGTTCAACATCGCAGAAAGTGAAAAATGGATAAAGAAGTTGTGGTATTTACTTACAAAGCAATATCACTCAGCAATGAAATCTATGTCATCAGGCCCTTAGCAGCACAATGAGTGGATTCAGGTATGATGATTCTAACTGAAATAAGTCACACAGAAAAAGAAACATCACAAGATATCAGTAATACACGGAATGTAAACTTGGCTACACAGGAACTGAATTCCAAAACAGAACAGGGTCTCAAATTTAGAAAACCAACTTATGCTTGCTTAAGGGGAAAGGTGAGTTGGGGTGCTGCATAAAACCAGAGATAGAAATGAGCACAGATAAAGTTCCTTAAGCCAAATATGGAATAGACAAGAGCTACTCCTTGCTCAACGAAATGGACTCAACACCGCATATTAAACGCCTAAGAATGTACCTGACTAGTAAGTATCTTAAAACCTATGGATTGCTATGTCTCCGAAAGAGAATCAAGCATGTGTACAGGGGCATAAACGCAGCAGTGATAGGATTGGAGAGGTTCGGTGAGCAAATGAAGACCCTTTGAAGTCATATTGCATGGTACCCATTCCACGGGTTTCAACTACCCAGGTTTAAGGTATTCTTCCTTCAGCTAAAACATGCATGTGGAACCTAGAGTATGATCAACCATGTGATCGGGAGACGTGTTCAAATATGTCTCAGTTTTCGTACCCTGGTACTCGGGTGCAACATTCCAGATGCTTTACTAACACTCTCCCGACTTGGAGAGTCAGTCCCTTTAACCTCCTGTTTGGCCCAGTTTGCAATTTCTGCGGAAGATGAACAGGAATAGGGAGAACCAATGAGAGACTAGCTGGAGGTGTCTGGACGGGCAAATTTAACTCTCATTTCCCACCAGGAAGAGGAAATAACCAAAGGCTCAGCGTGCCGTGCCCGAACCAGATTAGGGCCTGAAGCCATCCTGCGGTGTTGCGGCCAGCTCACAAGAAAGCGAGTTGAAGAAAGGAGCTCAGGGGCACTGTAATTCACAAACCTGCAGAGTTATAAATGACAGCTATCCTCCAAAAATATACTGAAGTAAGGCTGCCAAGAGGACTTGAAAGCGGGGCAGAATTGCAGGAAACCGATTTCAGGAGGTAGACTGGAATTGCATTGAAAGCATAGGAAAAGAGGCAGAACGTCCACAATGATGCACTTGGCCAAAAAGGGCGTATGCGTTTTTTCCTGAATATATTCAGGAAAAAACGCATACGCCCTTTTTGGCCAACCAAGCAAGCTTGCAAAGGAAATCTGCACTACAATGAAGTCTCACTTCCCCCCGGTCAAAAGGGCCATCTGAAAAAAGTGTAAAATCCAGAAAGGCAGGACAGGCCATGGAGAACTGGGAGCCTTGTTATGCTGATGGGCGGGATGTAAATTGCCAACAGACACTCGGGAGAAGTGTATGGTGTTTCCTGAAACATCTAAAAAACAAAGCAACAGAGCCTAGGGCACTTCCACTTATGGTCCTATAGCTTAGGGAAATTAAAATCAAAAAGACACAGCCTCCCCAAAGTTTGGAATGGCTCTCTTTACAAGAACCTCGTTTACAGTACAAGTTCAACATCGCAGAAAGTGAAAAATGGATAAAGAACTTGTGGTACTTACGTACAATGCAGTATCACTCAGCAATGAAATCTGTATCATCAGGCCCGTAGCAGCATAATGAGTGGATTCAGGTACGATGATTCTAACTGAAATAAGTCACACAGAAAAAGAAACATCATAAGATATCACTAGTACACGGAATGTAAACTTGGCTACACAGGAACTGAATTCCAAAACAGAACAGGGTCTCAAATTTAGAAAACCAACTTATGCTTGCTTAAGGGGAAAGGTGAGTTGGGGTGCTGCATAAAACCAGAGATTGAAATGAGCACAGATAAAGTTCCTTAAGCCAAATATGGAATAGACAAGAGCTACTCCTTGCTCAACGAAATGGACTCAACACCGCATATTAAACGCCTAAGAATGTACCTGACTAGTAAGTATCTTAAAACCTATGGATTGCTATGTCTCCGAAAGAGAATCAAGCGTGTGTACAGGGGCATAAACGCAGCAGTGACAGGATTGGAGAGGTTCGGTGAGCAAATGAAGACCCTTTGAAGTCATATTGCATGGTACCCATTCCACGGGTTTCAACTACCCACGTTTAAGGTATTCTTCCTTCAGCTAAAACATGCATGTGGAACCTAGAGTATGATCAACCATGTGATCGGGAGACGTGTTCAAATATGTCTCAGGTTTCGTACCCTGGTACTCGGGTGCAACATTCCAGACGCTTTACTAACACTCTCCCCACTTGGAGAGTCAGTCCCTTTAACCTCCTGTTTGGCCCAGTTTGCAATTTCTGCGGAAGATGAACAGGAATAGCGAGAACCAATGAGAGACTAGCTGGAGGTGTCTGGACGGGCAAATTTAACTCTCATTTCCCACCAGGAAGAGGAATTAACCAAAGGCTCAGCGTGCCGTGCCGGAACCAGATTAGGGCCTGAAGCCATCCTGCGGTGTTGCGGCCAGCTCACAAGAAAGCGAGTTGAAGAAAGGAGCTCAGGGGCACTGTAATTCACAAACCTGCAGAGTTATAAATGACAGCTATCGTCCAAAAATATACTGAACTAAGGCTACCAAGAGGACTTGAAAGCGGGGCAGAATTGCAGGAAACCGATTTCAGGAAGTAGACTGGAATTGCATTGAAAGCATAGGAAAAGAGGCAGAACGTCCACAATGATGCACTTGGCCAAAAAGGGCGTATGCGTTTTTTCCTGAATATATTCAGGAAAAAACGCATACGCCCTTTTTGGCCAACCAAGCAAACTTGCAAAGGAAATCTGCACTACAATGAAGTCTCACTTCCCCCCGGTCAAAAGGGCCATCTGAAAAAAGTGTAAAATCCAGAAAGGCAGGACAGGCCATGGAGAACTGGGAGCCTTGTTATGCTGATGGGCGGGATGTAAATTGCCAACAGACACTCGGGAGAAGTGTATGGTGTTTCCTGAAACATCTAAAAAACAAAGCAACAGAGCCTAGGGCACTTCCACTTATGGTCCTATAGCTTAGGGAAATTAAAATCAAAAAGACACAGCCTCCCCAAAGTTTGGAACGCCTCTGTTTACAAGAACCTCGTTTACAGTACAAGTTCAACATCGCAGAAAGTGAAAAATGGATAAAGAACTTGTGGTACTTACGTACAATGCAGTATCACTCAGCAATGAAATCTATATCATCAGGCCCGTAGCAGCATAATGAGTGGATTCAGGTACGATGATTCTAACTGAAATAAGTCACACAGAAAAAGAAACATCATAAGATATCACTAATACACGGAATGTAAACTTGGCTACACAGGAACTGAATTCCAAAACAGAACAGGGTCTCAAATTTAGAAAACCAACTTATGCTTGATTAAGGGGAAAGGTGAGTTGGGGTGCTGCATAAAACCAGAGATTGAAATGAGCACAGATAAAGTTCCTTAAGCCAAATATGGAATAAACAAGTGCTACTCCTTGCTCAACGAAATGGACTCAACACCCCATATTAAACGCCTAAGAATGTACCTGACTAGTAAGTATCTTAAAACCTATGGATTGCTATGTCTCCAAAAGAGAATCAAGCGTGTGTACGGGGGCATAAACGCAGCAGTGATAGGATTGGAGAGGTTCAGTGAGCAAATAAAGACCCTTTGAAGTCATATTGCATGGTACCCATTCCACGGGTCTCAACTCTCCAGGTTTAAGGTATTCTTCCTTCAGCTAAATCATTCATGTGGAACCCAGAGTATGATCAACCGTGTGAACGGGAGACGTGTTCAAATATGTCTCAGTTTTCCTCCCTTGGTACTCGGGTGCAACATTCCAGATGCTTTACTAACACTCTCCCCACTTGGAGAGTCAGCGCCTTTAACCTCCTGTTTGGCCCAGTTTGCAATTTCTGCGGAAGATGAACAGGAATAGGGAAAACCAATGAGAGACTAGCTGGAGGTGTCTGGACGGGCAAATTTAACTCTCATTTCCCACCAGGAAGAGGAAATAACCAAAGGCTCAGCATGCCGCGCCGGAACCAGATTAGGGCCTGAAGCCATCCTGCGGTGTTGCGGCCAGCTCACAAGAAAGCGAGTTGAAGAAAGGAGCTCAGGGGCACTGTAATTCACAAACCTGCAGAGTTATAAATGACAGCTATCGTCCAAAAATATACTGAAGTAAGGCTGCCAAGAGGACTTGAAAGCGGGGCAGAATTGCAGGAAACCGATTTCAGGAGGTAGACTGGAATTGCATTGAAAGCATAGGAAAAGAGGCAAAACGTCCACAATGATGCACTTGGCCAAAAAGGGCGTATGCGTTTTTTCCTGAATATATTCAGGAAAAAACGCATACGCCCTTTCTGGCCAACCAAGCAATCATGCAAAGGAAATCTGCACTACAATGAAGTCTCACTTCCCCCCGGTCAAAAGGGCCATCTGAAAAAAGTGTAAAATCCAGAAAGGCAGGACAGGCCATGGAGAACTGGGAGCCTTGTTATGCTGATGGGCGGGATGTAAATTGCCAACAGACACTCGGGAGAAGTGTATGGTGTTTCCTGAAACATCTAAAAAACAAAGCAACAGAGCCTAGGGCACTTCCACTTATGGTCCTATAGCTTAGGGAAATTAAAATCAAAAAGACACAGCCACCCCAAAGTTTGGAAGGGCTCTGTTTACAAGAACCTCGTTTACAGTACAAGTTCAACATCGCAGAAAGTGAAAAATGGATAAAGAACTTGTGGTACTTACGTACAATGCAGTATCACTCAGCAATGAAATCTGTATCATCAGGCCCGTAGCAGCATAATGAGTGGATTCAGGTACGATGATTCTAACTGAAATAAGTCACACAGAAAAAGAAACATCATAAGATATCACTAGTACACGGAATGTAAACTTGGCTACACAGGAACTGAATTCCAAAACAGAACAGGGTCTCAAATTTAGAAAACCAACTTATGCTTGCTTAAGGGGAAAGGTGAGTTGGGGTGCTGCATAAAACCAGAGATTGAAATGAGCACAGATAAAGTTCCTTAAGCCAAATATGGAATAGACAAGAGCTACTCCTTGCTCAACGAAATGGACTCAACACCGCATATTAAACGCCTAAGAATGTACCTGACTAGTAAGTATCTTAAAACCTATGGATTGCTATGTCTCCGAAAGAGAATCAAGCGTGTGTACAGGGGCATAAACGCAGCAGTGACAGGATTGGAGAGGTTCGGTGAGCAAATGAAGACCCTTTGAAGTCATATTGCATGGTACCCATTCCACGGGTTTCAACTACCCACGTTTAAGGTATTCTTCCTTCAGCTAAAACATGCATGTGGAACCTAGAGTATGATCAACCATGTGATCGGGAGACGTGTTCAAATATGTCTCAGGTTTCGTACCCTGGTACTCGGGTGCAACATTCCAGACGCTTTACTAACACTCTCCCCACTTGGAGAGTCAGTCCCTTTAACCTCCTGTTTGGCCCAGTTTGCAATTTCTGCGGAAGATGAACAGGAATAGCGAGAACCAATGAGAGACTAGCTGGAGGTGTCTGGACGGGCAAATTTAACTCTCATTTCCCACCAGGAAGAGGAATTAACCAAAGGCTCAGCGTGCCGTGCCGGAACCAGATTAGGGCCTGAAGCCATCCTGCGGTGTTGCGGCCAGCTCACAAGAAAGCGAGTTGAAGAAAGGAGCTCAGGGGCACTGTAATTCACAAACCTGCAGAGTTATAAATGACAGCTATCGTCCAAAAATATACTGAAGTAAGGCTGCCAAGAGGACTTGAAAGCGGGGCAGAATTGCAGGAAACCGATTTCAGGAGGTAGACTGGAATTGCATTGAAAGCATAGGAAAAGAGGCAGAACGTCCACAATGATGCACTTGGCCAAAAAGGGCGTATGCGTTTTTTCCTGAATATATTCAGGAAAAAACGCATACGCCCTTTTTGGCCAACCAAGCAAGCTTGCAAAGGAAATATGCACTACAATGAAGTCTCACTTCCCCCCGGTCAAAAGGGCCATCTGAAAAAAGGGTAAAATCCAGAAAGGCAGGACAGGCCATGGAGAACTGGGAGCCTTTTATGCTGATGGGCGGGATGTAAATTGCCAACAGACACTCGGGAGAAGTGTATGGTGTTTCCTGAAACATCTAAAAAACAAAGCAACAGAGCCTAGGGCACTTCCACTTATGGTCCTATAGCTTAGGGAAATTAAAATCAAAAAGACACAGCCACCCCAAAGTTTGGGACGCCTCTGTTTACAAGAACCGCGTTTACCGTACAAGTTCAATATCACAGAAAGTGAAAAATGGATAAAGAACTTGTGGTACTTACTTACAAAGCAATATCACTCAGCAATGAAATCTATGTCATCAGGCCCATAGCAGCATAATGAGTGGATTCAGGTACGATGATTCTAACTGAAATAAGTCACACAGAAAAAGAAACATCATAAGATATCACTAATACACGGAATGTAAACTTGGCTACACAGGAACTGAATTACAAAACAGAACAGGGTCTCAAATTTAGAAAACCAACTTATGCTTGCTTAAGGGGAAAGGTGAGTTGGGGTGCTGCATAAAACCAGAGATTGAAGTGAGCACAGATAAAGTTCCTTAATCAAATATGTAATAGAGAAGAGCTACTCCTTGATCAACGAAATGCACTCAACACCCCATATTAAACGCCTAAGAATGTACCTGACTAGTAAGTATCTTAAAACCTATGGATTGCCATGTCTCCGAAAGAGAATTAAGCGTGTGTAGAGGGGCATAAACGGAGCAGTGATAGGATTGGAGAGGTTCGGTGAGCAAATGACGACCCTTTGAAGTCACATTGCATGGTACCCATTCCACGGGTCTCAAATCTCCAGGTTTAAGGGATTCTTCCTTCAGCTAAAACATGCATCTGGAACCCAGAGTATGATCAACCGTGTGATCGAGAGACATGTTCAAATATGTCTCATTTATCGTCTCCTGGTACTCGGGTGCAACATTCCAGACGCTTTACTAAAACTCTCCCGACTTGGAGAGTCAGTGCCTTTAACCTCCTGTTTGGCCCAGTTTGCAATTTCTGTGGAAGATGAACAGGAATAGGGAGAACCAATGAGAGACTAGCTGGAGGTGTCTGGACGGGCAAATTTAACTCTCATTTCCCACCAAGAAGAGGAATTAGCCAAAGGCTCAGCGTGCCGTGCTTGAACCAGATTAGGGCCTGAAGCAATCCTGCGGTGTTGCGGCCAGCTCACAAGAAAGCGAGTTGAGGAAAGGAGCTCAGGGGCACTGTAATTCACAAACCTGCAGAGTTATAAATGACAGCTATCGTCCAAAAATATGCTGAAGTAAGGTTGCCAAGAGGACTTGAAAGCAGGGCAGAATTGCAGGAAACCGATTTCAGGAGGTAGACTGGAATTGCATTGAAAGCATAGGAAAAGAGGCAGAACGTCCACAATGATGCACTTGGCCAAAAAGGGCGTATGCGTTTTTTCCTGAATATATTCAGGAAAAAACGCATACGCCCTTTTTGGCCAACCAAGCAAGCTTGCAAAGGAAATCTGCACTACAATGAAGTCTCACTTCCCCCCGGTCAAAAGTGTCATCTGAAAAAAGTGTAAAATCCAGAAAGGCAGGACAGGCCATGGAGAACTGGGAGCCTTGTTATGCTGATGGGCGAGATGTAAATTGCCAACAGCCACTCGGGAGAAGTGTATGGTGTTTCCTGAAACATCTAAAACACAAAGCAACGGAGCCTAGGGCACTTCCACTTATGGTCCTATAGCTTAGGGAAATTAAAATCAAAAAGACACAGCCACCCCAAAGTTTGGGACGGCTCTGTTTACAAGAACCTCGTTTACGGGACAAGTTCAATATCACAGAAAGTGAAAAATGGATAAAGAAGTTGTGGTACTTACGTACAATGCAATATCACTCAGCAATGAAATCTATGTCATCAGGCCCGTAGCAGCATAATGAGTGGATTCAGGTATGATGATTCTAACTGAAATAAGTCACACAGAAAAAGAAACATCATAAGATATCACTAATACACGGAATGTAAACTTGGCTACACAGGAACTGAATTACAAAACAGAACAGGGTCTCAAATTTAGAAAACCAACTTATGCTTGCTTAAGGGGAAAGGTGAATTGGGGTACTGCATAAAACCAGAGATTGAAATTCGCACAGGTACCGTTCCATAAGCCAAATATGTAATAGACAAGAGCTACTCCTTGCTCAGTGAAATGGACTCAACACCCCATATTCAACGCATAGCAATATACGTGACTAGTTAGAAGCTTAAAACCTATGTATTTGTATGTCTCCATAAGAGAATCAAGTGCGTGTACAGCGGCATAAATGCAGCAGTGAAAATCAGCTAAATCCCATTATAAAAAGAAATTTCAAAGGGGTACCTGTGGAAGATAGTGGAAGAGTTAGACGCGGCGATCACCTTCCTCCCCACAGGTACACCACAATTACATCTACACGTGGAACAACTCCTACAGAACTCCTGTTGAATGCTGGCAGAAGACCTCAGACCTCCTCAAAGGCAAGAAACTCCCCACGTACCTGGGTAGGGCAAAAGAAAAAAACAAAAAACAGAGACAAAAGAATAGGGATGTCACCTGCACCAGTGGGAGGTAGCTGTGAAGGTGGAAAAGTTTCCACACACTAGGAAGCCCCTTCGTGGGTGGAGACTGCGGGAGGTGGAGGGGGTAGCTTCGGAGCCGCAGAGGAGTGCATAGCAACAGGGGTGTAGAGGGCAAAGCGGGGAGATTCCCGCACAGAGGTTTGGTGCCGACTGGCACTCACCAGCCCAAGAGGCTTGTCTGCTCACCCGCTGGGGCGGGCGGGGCTGCGAGCTGAGGCTCGGGTTTCAGTCGGAGCACAGGGAGAGGACTGGTGTTTGCAGCTTGAACATATCGTGAAGGGGTTAGTTCACCACGGCTAGCTGGGAGGGAGTCCAGGGTAAAGCCTGCACCTGCCGAAGAGGCAAGAGACTTTTTCTTCCCTCTTTTTTCCTGGTGCACTAGGAGAGGGGCTTAAGAGCACCGCTTAAAGGAACTCCAGAGACAGGCGCCAGCTGCGGCAAAAGCGCGGACCCCAGAGCCGGGCGCGAGCCGCAGCTAAAAGCACCTACCCCAGAGACGGGCGGGAGACGCTAAGCCTGCTGCTGCCGCCACCAAGGGTCCTGTGTGCGAGCACAGGTCACTATCCACATCTCTCTTCCGGGGAGCCTGTGCAGCCCGCCACTGCCAGGTTCCCGGGATCCAGGGACAACTTTCCTGGGAGAACGCATGGCGGGCCTCAGGCTGGTGCAACGTCACGCCGGTCTCTGCCGCCGCAGACCCGCACCGCATGCAGTGCCCCTCCCTCCCCCCGGCCTGAGTGCACCAGAACCCCCGAATCAGCGTCTCCTTTAACCCCGTCCTGTCTGAGCAAAACACAGACACCCTCCAGCGACCTACACGCAGAGGCAGAGCCAAATCCTATGCTGAGCCCCTGCGAACTGTGAGAACAAAGAAGAGAAAGGGAAATCTCTCCCAGCAGCCTCAGAAACAGCGGATTAAAGCTCCACAATCAACTTGATGTACCTACATCTGTGGAATACATGAATAGACAACGAATCATCCCAAATTGAGGAGGTGGGCTTCGAGAGCAAGATGTATGATTTTTTCCCCTTTTCCTCTTTTTGTGAATGTGTATGTGTATGCGTCTGTGTGAGAACTTGTCTGTATAGCTTTGCTTCCACCATTTGTCCTAGGGTTCTATCCGTCCATGTTTTTTTTTTTATCTTTTTTCTTAATAATTTTAATTTTAATAACTTTATTATACTTTACCTTCTTTCTTTCTTTCTTTCTTTCTTTCTTTCTTTCTTTCTTTCTTTCTTTCTTTCTTTCTTTCTTTCTTTCTTTCTTTCTTTCCTTCCTTCCTTCCTTCCTTCCTTCCTTCCTTCCTTTCCTCCTTTAGACAACAAATCATCCCAAATTGAGGACTTGGTCTCTGAGAGAAAGATTTATGATTTTTTCCCCTTTACCTCTTTTTGTGAGGGTGTATGTATATGCTTATGTGTAAGATTTTGTCTGTATAGCTTTGCTTCCAACATTTGTCCTAAGGTTCTATCCATTTCCTTTTTTTCTCTTCTAAATAATTATTTTTTAATTCAATAACTTTATTATACTTTATTTTATTTTACTGTATCTTCTTTCTTTCTGTCTTTTTTCATTCCTTCCCTCCTTCCCTCCTTCCTCCCTCCCTCCTTTCTTTCCTTCTTGCCTTATTTCCTTCTCTGCATATTTCTTTCTTCCTTCCTTCCTTCCTTCTTTCCTTCCTTCCTTCCTTCCCTCCTTTCTTTCTTGCTTTCTTCATACTTCTAGTAATTCTCTCTACTTTTTCTCCTTTTTATTCTGAGCCATGTGGTTGAAAGGCTCTTGGTGCTCCAGCCAGGAGTCAGGGCTCTGCCTCTGAGGTGGGAGACCCAACTTCAGGACACTGGTCAACAAGAGACCTCCCAGCTCCACATAATATCAAATGGGAAAATCTCCCAGAGACCTCCATCTTAACACCAGCACCCAGCTTCACTCAACGACCAGCAAGCTACAGTGCTGGACAACCTATGCCAAACAACTAGCAAAAGAGGAACACAACGCCACCCATTAGCAGAGAGGCTGCCTAAAATCATAATAAGTCCACAGACACCCCAAAACACACCACCAGACATGAACCTGCCCACTAGAGAGACAAGATCCAGCCTCATCCACCACAACACAGACACTAGTCCGCTCCACCAGGAAGCCTACACAACCCACTGAACCAACCTTAGCCACTGGAGACAGACACCAAAAACAACGGGAACTATGAACCTGCAGCCTGTAAAAAGGAGACCCCAAACACAGTGAGATAAGCAAAATGAGACGACAGAAAAACACACAGCAGACAAAGGAGCAAGATAAAAATGCACCAGACCTAACAAATGAAGAGGAAATAGGCAGTCTACCTGAAAAAGAATTCAGAATAATGATAGTAAATATGATCCGAAATCTTGGAAATAGAATGGACAAAATGCAAGAAACAGTTAACAAGGACCTAGAAGAAATAAAGATGAAACAAGCAACGATGAACAACAAAATAAATGAAATTAAAAGTACTCTAGATGGGATCAATAGCAGAATAACTGAGGCAGAAGAACGGATAAGTGACTGGAAGATAAAATAGTGGAAATAAGTACTGCAGAGCAGAATAAAGAAAAAAGAATGAAAAGAACTGAGGACACTCTCAGAGACCTCTGGGACAACGTTAAATGCACCAACATTCGAATTATAGGGGTTCCAGAAGAAGAAGAGAAAAAGAAAGGGACTGAGAAAATATTTGAAGAGATTATAGTTGAAAACTTCCCTAATATGGGAAAGGAAATAGTTAATCAAGTCCAGGAAGCACAGAGAGTCCCATACAGGATAAATACAAGGAGAAATACGCCAAGACACATATTAATCAAACTGTTAAAAATTAAATACAAAGAAAGCATGTTAAAAGCGGCAAGGGAAAAACAACAAATAACACACAAGGGAATCCCCATAAGGTTAACAGCTGATCTCTCAGCAGAAACCCTACAAGCCAGAAGGAACTGGCAGGACATACTGAAAGTGATGAAGGAGAAAAACCTGCAGCCAAGACTACTCTACCCAGCAAGGATCTCATTCAGATTTGATGGAGAAATTAAAACCTTTACAGACAAGCAAAAGCTGAGAGAGTTCAGCACCACCAAACCAGCTTTACAACAAATGCTAAAGGATCTTCTCTAGGCAAGAAACACAAGAGAAGGAAAAGACCTACAATAACGAACTCAAAACAATTTAGAAAATGGGAATAGGAACATATATATTGATAATTACCTTAAATGAAAATGGACTAAATGTTCCCACCAAAAGACACAGATTGGCTGAATGGATACAAAAACAAGACCCTTCTATATGCTGTCTACAAGAGACCCAATTCAGACCTAGAGACACATACAGACTGAAAGTGAGGGAATGGAAAAAGATATTCCATGCAAATGGAAACCAGAAGAAAGCTGGAGTAGCAATTCTCATATCAGACAAAACAGACTTTAAAATAAAGACTATTAGAAGAGACAAAGAAGGATACTACATAATGATCAAGGGATCGATCCAAGAAGAAGATATAACAATTGTAAATATTTATGCACCCAGCATAGTAGCACCTCAATACATAAGGCAAATACTAACAGCCATAAAAGGGGAAATCGACAGTAACACATTCATAGTAGGGAACTTTAACAGCCCACTTTCACCAATGGACAGATCATCCAAAATGAAAATAAATAAGGAAACACAAGCTTTAAATGGTACATTAAACAAGATGGACTTAATTGATATTTATAGGACACTCCATCCAAAAATGAAATATTTATGAAACAATATGATAAGCGTGTATAGAGAGATAAGCATAGACAGAAATGGGAGAAGGGCTGAAACTGAAGGATTCTACTTTTGAAATATACCACAGGCAGGCACATTTCCTATGGATATTTTATTTCAATAGTCTTTTGAGTTAGATGCTCTCAGGGTTCAGCCTGTAGGAATATGATAATGATGATGATGAATATGATAGGATGATGATGAATAAATGATAATAATGATGATTGGTTTCTGAATTAGAGATAAACACCCAGCTCATGTTGGTTGTCCAAGATGCTGGAAGCCCAGATTTGCTTCCTGCCTCTGACATCTGACCTGATCCCTTGGTCTAAGGCTGACAACCCCGTGATTCACATTATCCTAGGTCACCTCCATATGTGCCCGATCATTCAGGGTCTTGAGGAATGCAGGTTCCTAAGCCATTTCTCTCTTGTTGGGAGAACTGACAAACCAGGGAAAGAGTGGAGTATTTGCTGGTAATTCTAGGAAGCCTTCTCCAGGGGCAAGGATTTGTATTCATTCCAATTCCTGTCCTCCACCTTTTAAAAGCTTTGATTCTGAGTGACGGAAATCTAAGATCTAAAAGACGATGACTTAGGCGATAATGTTGGTTTGGACAATCACTTAAAGTGCTGGTGTTCCAGTCCTCACAGTAAGTTGGAGATGCATGAATAAAATGGTCTTGGATTCCAGTGACCAGGAGCAGAGCAGATGCTCCTTTACACGTGTCCTATCAGAGTTACTTAGAGCTCAGAGTTGGGAAAACTGACCCAGTGATGTTACATTGCTCTTCTGCAAGCTTTTACCTCTCCCATCTTACTCCTTCTTTACTTTCCTGCTGGTGACTCTCTAGATGTTCTATTCCAGCTGCTACAAGGCTGTTGAAGATGGATGGTTTTAAGACACATTCATCCTGTGACACAAATACTTCTGGCTTCCATTGGGACCAGTCATAGTACAGAGTCACATTGCAAAACAACCAAAACTAACATTTTAAAAAGCATGCAAGTATAACTGATTCACTTTGTTATAAAGCAGAAACTAACACACCATTGTAAAGCAGTTATAATCCAATAAACATGTTTAAAAAAAAGCATGGAAAACATATGTAACTTTATAGAAGTCTCAGCCTAAGGGCATTATGATTCAGAACACACAGCCAAATTTCTAAAGATCACCAGAGACGTCCACCTCTGCAGTGCCACTCGTACAGGGTGACAGCTTCAGCTCCACCTCCGACCCCCACTCTCCACCCTCAAAACCTTTTAGACTCTTACCTGAAGCTCCCTGGCTCGTCTCTGCCTCACAGCCTTTTCCTTTCAGGTTTCTTCCTAAAAACAGCTCCTGCTTCTGCAGCATAAACCTGCCTGGCCTTTCCTTCTTCCTGATCTCCATCTTGCCTCTCCAGGCCAAGGAAAACAGGCACAGCTGTGAAGACTCATTTACCTTTGTCGTCCCTTAATATTTATGTCCTCTGAATATTTTGTCTCTGTCACTTTTCACAGATACTGAATGTCCTCCTGAAGTTTCTCTTCAAAGCGGCTCTGCAGACGTTTTCTGTAAAGGACCAAGTAGTAAATACGTTTGTCATTGCAGGTTTTAAGGCCTCTGTTGCACCTACTCAACTCTGCCATCGTGGCAGGAAAGCAGCCACAGGGGCTATATACATGAAGGGTGGCTATGTTCCAAAAAAATCTTTATTTGTAAAAACAGGCTGGCGAGCCCCGCTCTAATCATCGCTTCTCAACTGTAGCTGTGCATCACAATCACCTGGGGAGCTTTTTAAACTCTTGGCACTCTGGCCACGCCCCAGACCAATTAAATTACGATCTCTGCGGGCGGGACCCCAATGTCAGTATTTTAAAACTCCTCAGGTGAGTCCAATTGTTACCGAGTCCAAGCTCACTCTGCTCCCAGCAAGACAGGCCAATAAATCGTAGACGAGGTGTTGATGCAAGGAAGAAGACTTTATTCGGAGAGTCGGCAGACCGAGAAAATGGCAGACTAGAGTCTCTGAAAAACCATCTTATGGGGTCAGGATGCCAGTTTCTTCTATAGCACACAGAGCGGGAGGAGATGAGGAAGTAGAGTAAAAAGGCTATACGTTTTGAAAATATCACCTGGAACGGCCAGCCTCGGGGAGGGGATGTGTTCATTTCTTCTTGCCTGTAGCCATTCACAGGTGGACGGGGTCTGGATGTTTCCCTGAAAAAAGGCACTTTGGTTGAACATTCAGGCAGAGGGGAAGAGTTCCGAGGCAGGCCACTATGTCCAGACAGTATCCTTTTAGTGAACAAAAGCAGTGGAAAGCAAAGGTTAAAGTAAAAGAAACAGATCCAGTATGTAGGCAGATTTGGCTCTTCTCTGTTACACAGTGTGCAGCCAAGGTTGAAAACATCTGTTCTAAAATCTCTCATCAGTCCTGTATCCCACCTGGAGGATCGCATAGATATTAACCACCCCTGCCCCGACGATGGCCACGTGGGGTCTCCTGTGAGTAGCCTCACTGCTTGACCCTATGTTAGAGTTATTGAAATTCCTTGAACAAGAATAGGTGGGGCATTTTTGGGTTATTTGGATAAGCTAAATTTAACTATTCACTCTTTTCTAAACTGAGAAATATCAATGCATTCAACTGACACTTCCTTGTTCTACAGGCTACCTTTAAAACTGTGATTTTAACAGAATTGTCTCTCTCGAGTGATATTAAAAAGAACTTGGTGTTTTCTGCCAGTAAATCAGAAATTCACGCCTGAGTCCACAGCTGTGCTTCTTTTCAAATCTTCCAGAGCACGTCTGAGCTGGCCCCAGTGGAGGACTGGATTAGGCTAATACTCCCCTATTTTCATTAGAAGCCAGGTTCAAGCAGATGAAAATGCTGTTTAAGTCATTCTGAAGTTCACTTGTCCATGACCATTTTACTTGAAGTACTGCACTTCCTAGAGACAAACGCTTCGTGGATGGGACTTCATAGTACCTGATGTATTGCTTCCCTGCTGTCATTGAGGAAAGCCTTGCAGCTGGTCATTGCCCAGGAGATGGATCAGCTGCTTTCCCCTTCCTCGGAAGCCATGGACTGTCATGAACTTTCAGTGTCTTCGGAATATTGACCTAACAAGAAGGCACTTCCGTCTGATTTTAGAGCTAGTAAAAACACTTTGTCCAGTATGGAGCTAGGATTATGAGGGTTAGGGGAGAATAAATGCCTGTGCACGTCCCTTTCCCCTCCTCTTACTTCGTGGAACACATGTTGGCTCATGGACTTTGGGCTGAGTCCCTGCAAAGCCCGCTCATGGCCTCACATACGATTAGCTCACGGCACACGCCCTCCTTGGTCCCACTGGGTTGACTCCAAAAATGTTATATGAGTTTATTAATGCAGGCTCAAGGGCGGCTAAGGATCCTTGCAAGAAAAGAGGGCAAATTCAAGGTCTTTTGGCATCTCAAGAGGCTTTCTGGAAAATTTCTCATAAGGGCAATGACTCAAGGTGGTCCTCTCCAAATTTTCAGTTCTTTCCACGGCAGCGCTGGGAGGAACTTAAGAACAGTGACCTATTTGGAAGGTTGGCAGGGTCTCAGAGATATGTCGGCAAAGGAATTCATCTTATCTTGAGAAAGTATTGTTGGTGCACATAAGCAAGGTGGAGGGGATCTGATGGAGATTAGGGCGGGAAATAAAGCCCCCTGACTTGTGAGCGTTCCACTCCCCACCCCCACCCCCGCCCCTGCCCTTGGCACTGCTCTTGAGTCCTTTGGATTCCCAACTTGAGTGGTCTTGTGTAGACCTAGAATCGGACTGGGCATTTTACAATGACTAGCTCTGACTTGAGTGAAGAACTGTAATGCGAGTAGGGAAAAAGTATGCTGCAGGGGGTAACAGGTGCCATTAGTATCTTTGCACAGAATTTTCTAGAAGACCCACTTTGCTTAGTCAAGGTCTTCTTGTGGCTTGTGGGAGGGCAGAAGTGTCTAGACACATGGCCACATCCAGAGAGAAGCAGCCCCAGTCTGTTATTGCCTCCAGCATAAGAGGCAATCCAGCCTCTTATGAATCCAGCATAAGACAGATTCTTTCTGGCTCTGACCAAGTTCCTTGATCAGCACCTGGGGATACTGAGGTCAGATCCAGAGTGTTAGATGTGTTGGCACAGGATGGCCTGTCTTCACAAGGAGCTTACCAGCTGCCTAGAGGATCCACACAAAACATGAATGACGTCATTTAATAAGCACCAGCATTACTGGACAAATAACAAAACTAGGAGGCAGGATCCCATTAAAATCAGAAAGAGAACAAGGAGCTCTCCACCACTGCATCAGTTAATACAACTGTAGTACAGATATAGGAACATTATTATTGAAAATGAGAAAACAAAAAGTATTATTTGGAGGTGATATGATTGCCTATCGAGAAACCCCGAGATAATTAAAAACTGGTTATCTTTATGGATGTTTAGTAAAATGGCTGGTTGAAGATACGTGTATTAAAGTAACAAGCTTTCCCGCCCTCCCCAAAGTAACAAAAAAATATTGAATACGTGAGGTTTTGCTCCACCTCAAAATATCCAGATATAACCTTAATGTTAAAAATGAATATATAAGGAACGTCGCAAAATTTACTGAGAGAGTTCAAAGAAAAAAATATGTAAAATCATAAAAGTAAATGAATATATACCCATACAATCAGGCGAGAAGAATGAATATTATAGAAGCATGTTTTGTCCAAGTTAGCGTATTGATTTAACACAATCCCAAGAGTAACTACTTGAGCTGCACTGCTAGACATTAAAGCACAATACAAATTAAAAAAAATTGTGTCAGTGGATCCTGGTTCAATACTACCTTTAGAAGAAGATGCATTATTTTATTGCTCTACTTTTTGTGTGTACACACACACACACACACACACACATTTTAAAAAACTGTAGAAATAGAAACATCATGACCCTAGCATGAAAATGGATATATTCATCAATGGAAACAAAGCAAATGTAGAGAAAGAATCCTGATATATATGGGAAGATAACATATAATAAAGGAATTATCACAAGCCAGTGGTCAAGAGATAATTCATCAAAGAGTTAAAAATAATTGACTGGAGGAAAAGTGTTAGATGTCACGTCATACAAAGAACAAATGCAAATGCTTTTAACAATTGCAAAAAATAATGAGAAGTGTTGATAGTTGACTGAAGTGGGGAAGGACCTTCAAAGCATAAGTCAGAGAGAGAAGTAAAAAGGAATAAGATTATCATAGAATAAGGAAATAGGATTATTTCCTTAAGAAAATAAGAAAAGGAATAAAATTATTATATTTGACTATATAAAAGATATAATTTATTTATATCAAAAAGATTATGGCTTTATAATATATGTCTATAATTTCAAGTACAGTTTTTCCCAGCACTGAATTAATATTTTAACTTCTAGAATTCAATTAATGTTTTATATCATAAGACTAGAGCAAAAAAACTATATTTTTCTCAATTAATAAAAGAATTCAACAGAAGTAATTGTGATAAAAGCTTCTAGCAGACCAGGAATAGAAGAGAATTTCCTTTACCTGACAAGTTATATCTGTTATCAACCTTTCTAGCAGGTATCATACTTCATCAGAAACTTTGGAATCATTCCCATTTACATCAGGATTGAAAGAATAAACTCATTGGTCAATTTCGCATTGGAGGTTCTAGATAAGCAAAGAAATAAGATGTCTAAGAATATTTTAAAAGGAGATAAAACAGTCCTTATTTATAAACAATATGTTTATCTCCATAGAAAATTCAAGAGAATTTACAAAAAACTTTTAGACTGGTAACAAAGTTTGGCAATGTGCTGGGTACAAAACCAACATACTAACATTTTTTGCATTCTTACACATAGCAGTAACCACTTAGAAAATGTTTTCAAACAGCATTCTCATTTTTCATAGCTACAAAAAGTATGTTTCATAGTTACAGTACCTAAGAATAAATTTATACAAGATGTGCAAAACCTTTTATGGAGAAAATTACAAAAGAGTACTGAAGAATGTAAAATTTGATCTGAATATATGCAGAGATATAGCAGGTTCATGAAGAAAATACAAGATTAGGAAGACGACACTTGTCCCCATATTAATCTATAAATGCCATGGAATTAAAATTAAAATCCCAACAGAGTTTTCTATAGAGGTTGACAAGCTGACCCTAGTGTTTGTATAGGAGAGAAACGAGACCATAATAGGATTCTCCAGAGAAACAAAAGCAATGGGACACAAAAGAAGATTTATCATGTGGAATCGGGAACTGGCTCATGCAGTTATGGAGGCTGAGAAGTCACGTGATCTTCTGTCTGCAAGCTGGAGGCCCAGAAGCGCTGATGGTTTAATTCCAGTCCTGGGAACTAGGGGAACCGATGGCATAAATCCCAGTCCAAGGGCAGTAGAAGACCGAAGTCCTAACTCAAACACGCAGGCAGGAAGGGGAAAAAATCCTCCCTTCCTTTGCTTTTTTGTTCTATTTAGGCCCTCAGTGGACTAGATGATGACTGTCCACATTGGGGAGGGCAATCTACTTTATTGAGTTCACCAATTCAAATGTTAATCTTATCCAGAAACACCCTCACGGACATACCCAGGAATAATGTTTAATCTGGGCACCCCATGGCCCAGTCAAGTTGACACATAAAATTAACCATCACAAAAGCCAAGACACAGCCAGAGAGCTTGCTCTACCAGATACCAAGACTTACTAATTAACTACTTATTAATCGTAATGTAGACAGCATGCTATTTGAGTTGGACAAAAGAGGCCCCAGGCACATGCAGAGACTTGATGCTGGACAGAGAGGACCCTACAAATCAGGACAGAATGTATGAACTAGTCAAGAAACGAGTCTGGGAAAATTAATTATCCTTCTGGGAAGAAAATTAAGTCACTATCTTACACCTTGCAAAGACAAATTCCAGGCAGATTAAATATCTAAATGTACAAAAGAAACCACTAAAACACCTGGAAGAGAATAAAGGAAAATCTCTGTATGACCCTGAATAAATCTTGAGGATTCCATAGACAAGCACAAGAAAAAAAAACCGTTAATTAAGGAAAAGGTAGCCAAATATAACTACACTAAAATTATAAACTTAAATACAATGAAAAACCATCTTAAACAAAATTTAAAAGACAAGTCATAGACAGGAAGAAGATATTGAGTGCATATAATCGGCAAATGTTAGTATCTAAAATATGTAAAAATATTTTTATAATTCAGCAAGAAAAAGACAAATGCCCCCCAATGGGCAAAATATATCAAGAAGCAAATTCACAGAGGAGGAAATCTGAATATCAAATAAATGAAAAGTTGCTCTATCTCTTTAGCTATGCGGAAAATGCTATCTCATAGCCAACAGATTGGCAAAATGAAGAAAAAGGAGGTTTCATATACATTGTTGGTGTAGCTGTTACTTGATAAATCAGGATGGAGAAGAATTTCTCACTCCACCTTTGCAGATCTGTAACCTAGAGAAGGTCTCTGACCTGTGCATGAGGAAGCACACATCAGATTGTTCTTTGCAGCACTGTTTATGATGGTGAAAAATGGAAATAGCTTAAATGTTCATCAGCAGAAGAACAGGCAAGTACATTGTACTATATTCAGTAACAGAATATTATAGAGCAGTTCAAAAGAGGGAATTAGAACAAGGGTAAAACTCATCAAAACAATGAAAGAACGGGCGAGCTGCTGAATAACATCCCATACGACGCCACTTTCAAAACTATGGTCTTACTATGATACATGCACATATGGTAATAGTATAAAATATGCAGAAGCTTGATACCAGATGGGGTAATCACTACAGAAGGAAAGGGAATACATCAAAAGGTGGAAATGGAGAATGTAAAAGTGTTAACATCTGATAGACCCGAGTGTTGAGCATGTGGCTGGATGTCTGTTACACCACTCTCCAGATTAATATACGTTTGAAGCATTTTATAACAAAATGGGGAAATTGTTGCCTGTACTTTATAAATTTCTTCCTGCTTGTAGAAAGTTTATGGTAAGAATCTTATTTCCCCTAAAACATTTGCCATCACCTTTGCTCCAAAACAACAGCTATTACTTGACTTCTTATTCTATGACCTGTACAACTGATAGTTTCTCAATCTTATATACAGTAAAAATATCTTTAGAAAACTTTACTGTTCTTATTTACCATGATATAAATTCTAAGCTAAAAACTGTCTTTGCTGTGCAAACACAATTTCAAATATGTGTGCCTTCCCTCTTCCAGCCCTCAGCTCTACAAATTGTAGCTTCTAAGTTTGTCCTGCCTAGAAATTCCACGGCCACCAGTTCATGTGGCCCTCCAAACACCATGGCAACATAAGTGTTTAGGAAGCTCTGGAGTTGTCCTTATCCATCAATGGCCAGAATTACAACTGGAGAATTATGCGCTCAACAGTCTATGGAACAAAACTAATTGATTCCGTGTATGTTGTGTAAGCATAAAACATCTTGGACATAGTTAATGCATAGCTTCCATCTGGCATTTTTCATATTATGTAAAATTGTTATGTCAGCAACAGATGGTACAGCTAAGTGTTAGGAGATCTTACTTATGTCCAGCTCTCAGGTTTGCAAATCTGAACATTAAACAGTTCACAGGTCTGTGGAAATGCATTAGGTGTTAGATTTTCTCCTGTTGCACTGTCTTGCAAAATATTAGTTTCTTGTTTCTTTCTCCTTCTCTCCTTCCTAACAATCCTTGATTTTCTTTTGATATCCTCATCTGAGCTCCTGAGATGACTCCTCCACTATTAGTTCAGCAAACCCTTGGCACATGTTTTCGGTAAATTGAAGAAGGACTTACAAGCTGGTACGAGTGAAGTGTTCATATCTCTGTCTCTCACCTGATGTGGCCAAAGAAGATGCTAGACATGATTTCCTCCAGCAGCCATTTAGTCACCATGAGGAAACCTCAGATTTAGGATGAAGCTGGTGTTGAGGACAGTGGAAAGGAGACTCAGAGAAAGCATGAGTCTTTAACATTATCAAGTTGTCAATTACCTATCACCTGCCCAACCTCTGGACATGGTTTTGGTCAGGTGAAATATTCTCTTGTTCAAGTCTGTGTGAGTCAGGGTTTCTTTTACTTAGAGCCCAAAGCACCTTGATAAAAGATGGAGAAACTTTAATATCCATTCATTTAGAAGTCTCTTGCTATAAAATTCATGAAATACGGTTGATCCTTGAACAAAGCAGGGGTTAAGGGCATCAATCCTCTGCACAGTTTAAAATACACACATAACTTATAGTTTGCCCTCCACATGCACAGTTCCTCTGTATTTGCCATTCCGTATCTGAGAATTCACCCAACTGCTCACAGATCGTGCAGTTCTGTAGTAGTTAGTATTGAAAAAAATCTAGGGAATTCTCTGGTGGTCCAGTGGTTAAGACTTGGTGCTTTCACTGCCCTGGGCCTGGGTTCGATCCCTGGTCAGGGAACTAAGATCCCACAAGCCGTAAGGCGTGGCCAAAAAAAGAAAAATATATCTGTGTGTAAGTAGACTCACGGGGTTCAAACCCACGTTCAAGGGTTAACTGTACAAAGAAACGGAACCGTAGACCTGGATCAAGAGCATTTAACTTCCTGTTTCCCCACTTGGAGGCTACTGTGTTCACTGTCATTCATTTGCAAAGCCAGAGCTCTGAAATCCAGCCTAGGACAGAAGGCTGCATTTACAGGTCTTACAATTGTTTAGCACTTCACAGCTTTTAAAATACTCCCATATATATGACCACCTCATCAACCCTGTGAAGACGGCTATGTAGGCATTTTTTAAAAGTACAGGTTCAGGGGAGTTCAGTGACATTATCAAGGGCAAACAAGTTAGAAACAGATCTAAATTCAGGACCACTGAATTTTCTGCTGAGTCTTAATGACTCTTCAAATATTATATATAAATAAGACTTTGTGGAAGAAAAAACCCTATCAATACTTAATTATGTGATAATAAGTGTTTTGGAAATTGTAATGGTCAGGATGGGATAGGTTATGCTGCAGCAATAAATGCCCCCAAATGTCAGCCGCTTACAACAGCAAAGGATTATTTCTCATTGTTGGGAAGAGTTGGGTTGGTCAACACCTCTGCCCCATGGGGTCCTCACTCCAGGCCCCAGGCTGATGGAATTATCTCTATCTGAATCATGGCTGGTCATCATGGCAGAGAAAAAGATGCATAGCAAATCACATGCTGGCTCTAGAACCTCTGCCTGTAAGTCATACGAGGTGGGTCCACTCTCATTTCATTGGCCAAAGTAACTTATACAACCAAGTGTGACATTAATGGGGTAGAGAAGGATGATCATTCCCTGGAGAGTGCTAGTGACTATGAACACAGAAGACTTTCCATATTTCCAATGAACTTCTTTTCTAATTTTGTGTCCCTAGACCCAATAACATACAGACTTAAGAATGAACATTTCACAGGGCTGTGATGTCACTCAGGGTTGGATGTAACTCATGATTGATGTAGGAAAATGTTTCTCAAAGTGCATCCTCAAGAACACTAGTTGGGTGAGACATTGCTAAAGAATGGCTTGCATGGTCTTATGATTTGGGAAAACACTATATACCAAATTCTCCATTATAACTTGGCAATTGATGGTAGTATGTTCAAGTCTCTGAGAAGTCTTGCAAAATGCTGGACTTTGTTTAATCTCAAACCTTCTAAATCTAATTCATCATGGAGCTTTTAATTTTTCTTAACTTTGTTTTGTGTAATACCTATTGACATCCCATAGCACTTTGTTCCCTGGCTACACGTTGGGCTAGCTTGCTACAGTAAAACTGGGCTTGTGGTCAGGTCCAGGGTTTTAGCTCCACCTCTTTCACCAAATAGCCATGTGAACTTGGCACACCATTCATAATTCTTTAATTTCCACACTTGTTAAATGGAAATAACATTTCCTGTGAGCCTCTAGTGAGATCATTAATGTGAAGACTCCTTGAATGATACAGTGTTTTACACATGCCAGGAACCAGCCTTGGACAAATATTTCAAGAAGATCTCTCTCTTCTCTTTGCACTGCCCATGAACCCATGTCTTCGAGCCTGTGTCAGAATGGGGATAAACCATCAAACGGGCTTGACGTGAGCTGTAGATCATAAGCTTATTTTTACAGCTCAGCTGTAAGCGTCAAGCCCTCCTCTCCCTGATGGCTCCCAGATATGAACCATATATAAGATAGTATCTGGGTACATGCCTTGTAAACTACGATACAGATTCATTAATTTATGAATGAGACGTTTTCCCTTTATTATGTATTAGTTCTTTTCAAGATTTTGTTAAAGAGTAAGTTGCCTTTCAAATGCTATATTTATTTCTGAATTCAATAAGGAGTCCTCTTTGGACATTTTGAGAATACACATATACATACAAGCACATTTTCATTCATTCATTCATTCTTGCAGCAAGCAGATATTGAGGGTGTATATTTATATATGTGTATACATACACACACACATACGTACATATATATGTACACACACACACATACATATACCTAGTTTTATCTTCCCCTAAATTTGAAGTGGATTATAAATCCAAGGTGCAACAAAAAATAAATAATTTGATGAAAAGGGGGAGAAAAAATTAATTAGGGGTGGAAGAAATAAAATGAGTCCAGAAGCAATTCGGCTCCAACCCCCATAGATTCCATAAGGTCCTGCCCTGATGTTGTAGCCATTGGACACAAGCTTGACTTGGAGCTATCAATGGCAATACAAAGACTAAAACACAGTCCACTGCAGATCTCCTTCAAGAAAAGCTGGGAATGCAAATGATGATTTGCTATATTCCAAGTTTTAACTGTTGACAGCTAATTTAAATTCGTTTAAAAACTGTGCACTGAACAAAGTATTTGTGAAAGCTGAAATCTAACGCATGGGTCTCAAGTTTACAATCTCAAGTGCCTGGGTTGGGGGAGGGTGGCTTTCACACGGGGAGAGGCACGGATGACGGGGCCCACTCTATCAAATGGATGCAGCACTGAATCTGGAGGAGGGGGAGTGCTATGATCTGAATTGCGTCCCCCTTGAATTCATACACTGAAGCCCTAATTCCCTACGTAATTGTATTTGGAGATGGGGCTTTAGGAAGTAATTTAGGTTAAAGGAGGTCATAAGGGTGGAGTCCTAATCCAATAGGATTGGTGGCTTTATAAGAGGGGGACCATCTCTCTCCCTGCGCATGCACTGAAGGAAGGCCCTGTGAGGACACCGTCTATAAGCCGGAAGAATGCTCTCACCAGAACCTGACCCTGTTGGCATTCTGATCTAGGACTGCCAGCTTCCAGAACTGTGAGGAAATCAAGTCCTCGTGTTTGAGCCAGGCAGCCTGTGGTATCTTGTCATGGCAGCCGGGCAGACCAACACCGGGAACTTAGTCTGCTTTGCTGGCCCCTGTGAGGGATGAGCTCCTGAGTCTCTCAAGGCAACCCCCACAATGGCTCATTCATCTCTTCAGGATTCTGGAGACATGCTTTGGCAGGAAATGAAGAAGAGAGAGAAAGACTTGGGGAGAGTCTTCTATTTGCAGGCTGGGCTCCCAGAGGAAGTGACACAGGCCAGCCAAGACGAGCAGCAATAAATGCCTGGATTTCGGAAGACATGCGACAGGAGGCTCCTGTCCCCAACGCAGCTGCTGCTCGAGGTGTATTTCGTAGTTGGTATAAACTTTAAGAACCTTCGTAGCCTGCTTTGTGGTTTAATGGCATTTGATAGCCCAATTACCAGTCATGCCCTCCTCAGGGTTTTAGACAAGCAAAGGAGATTTTGTAAGAGAGCGGAGTTAAAGCCAGAGAGAAAAGCAAAAGCCATGGTGTCACTGCTCATGGGGAGGCTGCCTTTCTCTTCTATTTGCATCTCCCCAAGCGGGTACCAAGGGAAGCCTCCAAATGCCCGCTCCAAAAGGGAGCAGCTCTTTTTGTGAGCAATGTCACCTTAAGCTACCAGGGGAGCATAATACATTGTCTCATCGATTTGTGCACCTGGGACTAAGTCCTTTATAAGAGTGATGGAAAAGTTACTTTCACATGAGTTCCACTGAGGATATAATTAGTATTTGATGATAAATGAAAATTAGTCCATGCAAACTACAGATACCATTCAGAAGCCTTCCAATACATCTTCATGTTATATGACTGGACTTTTCAGACTGAAATGAACTGACCCCAGCCTACATTTCCATGGTCTTCTGCTTCTTCTCTTCTCCATTCACTTTTGGTTACAGACACCTGGCTCTTCAAATATACCTGTGAATACTACCAGATATGTTCCTGGAAGGCAGCTTGTCATCAGACTTCAAGCAGGATTCTAAATCTAGGTTTGCGGATGCAAAGCACAGCTATGACCATTACTCCGTGACTTTGGCCAAGTTACTTAATATCTTTGCGCCAATTTCTTTTATCTGCAATGTGGGGATGACATTAATAGTACTTACCTCCCAGGGAGGCTGTGAGGAGAAAATGAGTTAATATTTGTAAAACTTTTGCCACATTGCCTAGGAGATGGTAAGTTTTATGTGCTTAGTAAATAAAATGCCTCTTTGCCTTGTACGTGCTTTTCCTGCTGCCCAGATGCTTATCCTCCACTTTGTCAGACCTCACCCTACTCCTATGACATTTTTAACAGCTTTACTGAGGTGGGACTGACATGCAATAAACCACACATATTTAAACTTTAGACATATGCAAATTCACGGTTACCAAAGGGGAAAGGTGGTAAGGGGGAGGGACAAATTGGGAGTTAGGGATTGACATATACACACTACTGTATTTAAAATAGATAACCAACAAGGACCTAGTGTACAGCACAGGGAACTCTACTCAATATTCTGTAATAACCTAAATGGGAAAAGGATTTGAAAAAGGATAGTATATGTGTGTGTATAACTGAACCACTTTGCTGCACACCTGAAAGTAACACAACAGTGTAAATCAACTATACTCCAATATAAAATTAAAAATTTTTTTAAAGTTTTGACATGTATACATTCATGACCACATTACCCCAATCAAGATAATAAACATATCTACCCCCCCAAAGGTTTCTCATGCCCCTTATAATTCCTTTCTTCCCTCCCTGTCCCCTCCTCTCCCACACCTGTTAGTCTGCTTCCTGTCACTATAGATTTGTTTGAATCATCTAGAGTTTTATAACAATGCAATCATAACATAGAGCCCTTGGTGTCTGGCTCTTTTCACTCAGCATAATGTTTCTGAGGTTCCTCCATGTTGCAGCCCATATCAGTAGTTAGCTCTTTCTTATTGCTGAGTAGTCTTGCACTGTATGGATACGCTATGATTTATTGGCCACCTGCTGACAGACACTGCAGCTTTGTCTCTTTGTAACAGTTGTTTTCCTAGTACCTTGAACACTGCCTGGCACATAGCAAGTACTCAATAAATAATTTTAAACAAATGAATGGAAGAATGTCCTTCTGATGTCCTTCAACTTGTCCTTGAAGCTCAAGTTAGTGCTCCCATGAATATTATGCAACCATTACAAACTATGTTTTCAAAGAATATTTGATCATATCTAAGAATGCAGATTGGGACTTCCCTGGTGGCACAGTGGTTAAGAATCCACCTGCCAATGTAGGGCACACAGGTTCGAGCCCCGGTCCGGGAAGATCCCACATGCCACGAAGCAACTAAGCCCGTGTGCCACAACTACTGAGCCTGTGCTCTAGAGCCCGTGAGCCACCACTACTGAGCCCATGTGCCACAACTACTGAAGCTCGCATGCCTAGAGCCCATGCTCCACAACAAGAGAAGCCACTGCTATGAGAAGTCTGTGCACCACAATGAAGAGGAGCCCCTGCTCGCCGTAACTAGAGAAAGCCCACGTGCAGCAATGAAGACCCAATGTAGCCAAAAATAAAAATAAATAAATAAATAAGAATGCTGATTGATGATAGTAGGTTAGGTCATAAAAGGCAAAGCCCCAGAGTGTATAAAGGCATAGTATGCATGGAGAAGGACTCTAATACAAAAAATATCAACAGATGTAATCTCTTTGACTTTCCTTTTAATACTTGCCATATTTTCCAAAATTTTGACAATGAAAATAGACAAACCTTTTTTCAAAAATGGAATTTTATTATTTTTAAGAATAATCTGGGGCTTCCCTGGTGGCGCAGTGGTTGAGAGTCCACCTGCCGATGCAGGGGACATGGGTTCGTGCCCCGGTCCGGGAAGATCCCACATGCCGCAGAGCGGCTGGGCCCGTGAGCCATGGCCGCTGAGCCTGCGCGTCCGGAGCCTGTGCCCTGCAACAGGAGAGGCCACAACAGTGAGAGACCCGCATACCGCAAAACAAAAAAAAACAATAATCTGCTTAAATGTTACTTCCTCCATGAAGTCTTTACCATCTCCCTCAGGCAGCATCAATTACTCCTTCTGTTGGCACCATGATATGTATCCGTCAGCTCTTGCCAAAGTAATACTGCCTAAGAAGTCACCCAAATCTCAATGACGTACAACTACAAGCCTTTATTGCTCACTTTTGGATCTGCAGGTTGGCTAGGTGGGGGGTACAGTGCTTTGCTTCAGGCAGGGTTTGACTGGGCGTCTGATCTTCTCCTGATATGGCTTCTCCTGGAAGAGATGAGGGCAAACACATGATGCCTCTCAAAGCTGAGGCTCAGAACTGGCTCACAGTCCTTTATACCCACATTCCATGGCCCAAACAAGACACACGCCAAGGTCACGTCAATGGGGCAGAATGATCCCTCCCATGGAGTTGGTGGGGGTAGGAGGCTACATACTTGCTGAACAATAATTTAATCTACCACATGAGAGAAGAAAAAACACGGTTTGGGGGTCTTTAAAACTTGGCTTTGGAAGCTGGCTGGACCAAATCAGGGCCAAGTGCTTTGGGGCAATTTATTTAAGCCCTGTTTCCCCTTTTGCTAACTGGAGATTATAAAATGCTTGGAAGAGGGGTTGTGAGCTTTGAACATGATAGCTGTGTGGTGACCATGGACATGCACCAGCCAGAGCTCCTTCTAGAGAATCTGCTGCTGGGAGCCTAAGTGTTTCACAGTCTCAGCTCTGGATCCTCCCGTGGGTTTGCACTGAGGCTGTGCTTCCCCTAGGCTGCAAGTGGGCGACAATGAAGCACAGCAGAGACACCCTTTCAGGCCCACTGCTGGGGGACAAGAGACTCCTCTGATGGGAGATGAGCTTGAAGATGACCCATTGATATGGCCCAAGACTTCGTAGACTGCACCGCCGCCTGAGGGCGCCCTCCCCAGCGCGCCTGCTCCCTTCCCTGCCTCCTCTCACCAGCATCAGACCTCGACAGCTGCCGGAAGACGCCCCTGGCCTGCTACTGTTTCCTCCACTCCATCCTGCACAAGGGTTTCCCCAATATGCCTCTAGCATGCTTCACTGATCATTTCCTCTTGGCATCCACTCCTTGGAGGACCTCGACTGACACAGACTATCAAGTACCCAGAAAAGGGCCTAAGAACTATATATATGTATATTTTTGTTTGTTTGTTTGTTTTTTGGGTGTTTTTTTTTTTTGCGGTACACGGTGCTCTCACTGTTGTGGCTTCTCCCGCTGCGGAGCACAGGCTCCGGATGCGCAGGCTCAGCAGCCATGGCTCACAGGCCCAGCCGCTCCGTGGTATGTGGGATCTTCCCAGACCGGGGCACAAGCCCGTGTCCCTTGCATCAGCAGGCGGACTCTCAACCACTGCACTACCAGGGAAGCCCAATATATCTTGTTTTTAAAATTTTTTTTAACATCTTTATTGGAGTATAATTGCTTTACAATGGTGTGTTAGTCTCTGCTTTATAACAAAGTGGATCAGCTATACATATACATATATCCCCATATATCCTTCCTCTTGCATCTTCCTCCCACCCTCCCTAAAACACCCCTCTAGGTGGTCACAAAGCACAGAGCTGATCTCCCTGTGCTATGAGGCTGCTTCCCACTAGCTACCTATTTTACATTTGGTAGTATACATAAGTCCATGCCACTCTCTCACCTCGTTCCAGCTTACCCTTACCCCTCCCCATGTCCTCAAGTCCATTCTCTACGTCTGCGTCTTTATTCCAGTCCTGCCCATAGGTTCCTCAGAACTTTTTTTTTCTTAGATTCCATATATATGTGTTAGCATATGGTATTTGTTTTTCTCTTCCTGACTCACTTCACTCTGTATGACAGACTCTAGGTCCATCCACCTCACTACAAACAACTCAATTTTGTTTCTTTTTATGGCTGAGTAATATTCCATTGTATATATGTGCCACATCTTCTTTATGCATTCATCTGATGATGGACACTTAGGTTGTTTCCATGTCCTGGCTATTGTAAATAGAGCTGCAATGAACATTGTGGTACGTGACTCTTTTGGAATTATGGTTTTCTCAGGGTATATGCCCAGTAGTGGGATTGCTGGGTTGTATGGTAGTTCTATTTTTAGTTTTTTAGGGAACCTCCATACTGTTCTCCATAGTGGCTGTATCAATTTACATTCCCACCAACCGTGCAAGAGGGCTCCCTTTTCTCCACACCCTCTCCAGCATTTACTGTTTGTAGATTGTTTGATGATGGCCATTCTGACAGGTGTGAGGTAATACCTCATTGTAGTTTTGATTTGCATTTCTCTAATGATTAGTGATGTTGAACATCCTTTCCTGTGTTTGTCGGCAATCTGTATATCTTCTTTGGAGAAATGTCTATTCAGGTCTTCTGCCCATTTTTGGATTGGGTTGTTTGTTTT
This sequence comes from Stenella coeruleoalba, assembly GCF_951394435.1. Lineage (NCBI taxonomy): Eukaryota > Metazoa > Chordata > Mammalia > Artiodactyla > Delphinidae > Stenella > Stenella coeruleoalba. The sequence goes on from NC_137169.1 coordinate 123,801,641, forward strand.
TTTGATATTGAGCTGCATGAGCTGTTTGTAAATTTTGGAGATTAATCCTTTCTCAGGTGCTTCATTTGCAAATATTTTCTCCCATTCTGAGGGCTGTCGTTTCATCTTATTTATGGTTTCCTTTGCTGTGCAAAAGCTTTGAAGTTTCATTAGGTCCCATTTATTTATTTTTGTTTTTATTTCCATTACTCTAGGAGGTGGGTCAAAAAGGATCTTGCTGTGATTTAGGTCATAGAGTGTTCTGCCTATGCTTTACTCTAAGAATTTGATAGTGTCTGGCCTTACATTTAGGTTTTTAATCCATTTGGAGTTTATTTTTGTGTATGGTGTTAGGGAGTGTTCTAATTTCATTCTTTTACATGTAGCTGTCTGGTTTGCCCAGCACCAATTCCTGAAAAGGCTGTCTTTTCTCCATTGTATATTCTTGCCTCCTTTATCAAAAATAAGGTGACCATATGTGTGTGGGTTTAGCTCTGGGCTTTCTATCCTGTTCCATGATCTCTATTTCTATTTTTGTGCCAGTAACATACTGTCTTGATTACTGTAGCTTTGTAGTATAGTCTGAAGTCGGGGAGCCTGATTCCTCCAGCTCCGTTTTTCGTTCTCAAGACTGCTTTGGCTATTCGGGGTCTTTTGTGTTTCCATACAAATTGTGAAATTCTTTGTTCTAGTTCTGTGAAAAATGCCATTGGTAGTTTGATAGGGATTGCACTGAATATGTAGATTGCTTTGGGTAGTATAGTCATTTTCATAATGTTGATTCTTCCAATCCAAGAACATGGTATATCTCTCCATCTGTTTGTATCATCTTTAATTTATTTCATCAGTGTTTTATAGTTTTCTTCATACAGGTCTTTTGTCTCCCTAGGTAGGTTTATTCCTAGGTATTTTATTCTTTTTGTTGCAATAGTAAATGGGACTATTTCCTTAATTCTCTTTCAGATTTTTCATCATTAGGGTATAGGGATTCAAGAGATTTCTGGGTCTTCACTGGTGGCGCAGTGGTTGAGAGTCCGCCTGCTGATGCAGGGGACGTGGGTTCGTGCCCTGGTCTGGGAAGATCCCACATGCCACGGAGCGGCTGGGCCCATGAGCCATGGCTGCTGAGCCTGCACGTCCGGAGCCTGTGCTCCACAACGGGAGAGGCTACAACAGTGATAGGCCTGCGTACCGCAAAAAAAAAAAAAAATTATGAGGCCCATCAAATGTATCCAGAAACTTGTAAGAGTTCAATGTCAACACCCTAGTTAGAGACACAATCCTCTCTTTGACGAGATAACTGCAAAAAGCCATGGTAAACAAAAAAGTGATGTACAAAATGATAACTGACCTGGATACCTACATATCCTTCTGTCATTCCTAAGGAAAAACACACGTTATATTTAATCTCTAAAATCATAAGGGCTAATGCTTACTAGCATTGGTTGGGACAACATTTCTTACCTGAATACCTGCAAAAAAGGATGGTAACACAACAGTTAGGAACAATATCCACACTTCCCTAGATATCTGAAGATCAGATCGTCTGCTGTGTGCAAAAGGCCCACCTTATCACTTATCTGGATGCAAGCCATGTCCCTTTCATATCATTATGAGGTTCATCATGACCTCTCAACAGGAAACTGGAAAACACATTGTGACAAATGTGTCTATGGACCCCCCTTTACTACCTGGACCCTGAAGATAACCCTGTCACCACCACTCTTGCAGGAGTCATCAAATCTACCTGGAATCTTGCAGTAACTCCAAGGTCTAGGCCATTGCTAGACACAGCATTACCCCTTGGATGCTCACCTGCAAAAGAAAACCATGATTACTACTGTGACACGCAGCTGTATAAGAATTACCTGGATATCTGCAAGTCTCTCAACAATTACACAAACATAAACTTTTTATAAAATAAAGAACAGGAGGATAACATGGCTTCCAGAATTGGTGAGACACTATCAATTCTTACCTGAAAACCTAGCCCTCAAAATGCCATGGCAAAACAGGAACAAATATCACTTACCTAAGCATATGAAGACTGGATGGTCTCTATGGGGTGAAAGTGCCTATCATCACTTACCTGGATAACAGAAATGTCTCTGAAAACAAACATTGTCAGGTTCACCACAATCTCTTGACATGAACCTGAAAAAGGTATTATGATATATGTGTAAAAGGACACAACTTGTTCTAACATGACACCTGCAAAGAACATTCACTACTTTCATCATTATGAGAACATCAGCTCTAACTGAATACTGGCAGTAAGCCCAGTCAGGAATATTCTCAGGTAAGCTGACATTTCTTAAGGGAACACATGCAAAATTTCCATGGTCACTACCATGGCTGGGGCCATCATGCTAATTACATGGTTATGTGAAATTACTCAACACTCACAGAGAAAGACAAAAAGTTTCTTTAAAATATAATAAATGAAAACTCCTGGTTTCTAGAACTGGTAAGGGATCCATCATTTCCTATCTGAACGCCTGCAAGGAAATCATGGTAACAAGCGTTAGGGATATCATCATCACTTACCTGGCTACCTGGAGATCAGAAAGCCTGTGCTGTGGTTGAGGCCCATATCGTCACTTACCTGCATCCCAGCCATGTCCCACCATCCACGACCAATGTTAGGTTCACTGTGATCTCTTGAAGGAAACGTGAAAGACATGTTTTGAAACATTTGTTAGGGGCACAGTTTTTTCTACCAGGACACCTGCAAATAATCTTGCTCACTTAATCGTTCGGAGATATATCAACTTTACCTGGATACTTACAGTAATCCAAGGTTGATGCCAAGGTTGGAAAACTGTCATTTCTTGACTGGACACCTATACAAATCCTATGGGTAGTACTGTGGTGGGGAAAATCATGATAAATACCTGTATACCTGTAACCCTTGGGCATTCCTAGTGTTAAACATAAATTTTCCCTAACATATAAAAAGTGAAAACTCATAGTCTCTAGATTTGGTAAAGACTACCTGTTCATTTCTTACCTGAGCACCTGCAACAAAGTCACAGTGACAAGCAGCACTGACACCTGTCATCACTTACCTACGTACAGGAAGACTGGATGGTTTAGGCCCACGCCATCACTTACCTCAACACCAGCGATGTCCCGCCATCAACTGCCATAGAGAGGCTCGCGGCCTGATCTCTTGGGAAGCCCTGAAAAACACAGTGTGAAAAATGTGCTTGGTACAGTGTCTCGTTCTACCTGTGCACCTGCAAATTCCCTTGTCATCTGTATCATTTTGGGACCACTCAACATTACTTGGATACTTGGAGAACTCTGAGGTCAAACCCTAGTAACACACACCTTCCTCCCACGAACAGCTACTTGCAAATATCCCACGGTTAATAACGCAGTTAGAACAATATGACAAACTACCTGGATGCTTGCAATCTGTCTACCACTACAAGTGAGAAATACACGTTATCTCTGTACAAGAATACAGTAAACATTACCACTTGCTACTATTACTAGGGACAAATTAATTTGGCTTACACTTGCCAAAAAACAAGGTAAATATCAGATAATTACATAGATATGTGAAAATAAGCAATCCTCTAATGAGTTAATGTCACATCTCATACCTATGTACCACCAAAGACCTGAACAGAATACCTGCAAAAAAAAAAAAAAATAGGGGAGCACAAGTGTTAGGGACACAATCATCACTTACTCATATGTGTGAAGATCACATGATCTGGGCTGTGGTTTAGGCCCAAATTATCACTTACCTCAATACCTGCTATGTGCCTTGTTACCTGCTGTTGATAGGTTCACTGTGATGTCTTTACATGAAGCTGAAAAAATTGTGTAAATTGTGTTTGGTATACATCTTATTCCACTGGGACACCCACAAATTCCTTGTTCAATTCTATCATTTCAAGACACATCGGCCTTCCATGGATAACTGGATATCTGAGATTAAACGTTAATAAGACATACCTTCCTCTCTTGAAGGGATGCCGGCAAAAATCCCAGGGTGAATAACAACCACTGATGGGCAGTATGAGAAACCACCTGGCCATCTACTGATCCATCTAGCACTCTGGGTATATAAAACCCATAAACCCGGGCTTCCCTGGTGGCACGGTGGTTGAGAGTCCGCCTGCCGATGCAGGGGACACGGGTTCGTGCCCTGGTCTGGGAGGATCCCACATGTCACGGAGCAGCTGGGCCCGTGGGCCATGGCCGCTGAGCCTGTGCGTCCGGAGCCTGTGCTCCGCAACGGAAGAGGCCACAACAGTGGCTGCGTACCACAAAAAAAAAAAAAAAAAAAAAAAAAAACATAATCCCTAAACAAGAATACAGTCAAATATCCTGCTCACTGGTATTGCTGGGGTGAATTTAATTTCTGAACTGCATACGTGCCCAAGCCATACTTAAAGTAGTCTTGAAAGCACCACCATTCACACATATGAAAATAAGAAGCTTTCTAATGAGCTAAAGTCACATAACCTAACACCTGCATATTAGGAAAGGACTTAACAAAACACTTCCAAAATGACAGGATAACACTGTGTTAGGGAAATCATATTCATTTACCCAGATATCTGAAGATCACATGGCCTGTCACCTGCAAAAGGCGCACACTATCACTTACTTGGATAAAAGCCATGTCCCTTTAATGATCATTAAGAAGTTCTCCATGATCCCTAGACAGGAACCTGGAAAACACATTGTGACAAATATGCCTATGGACACAAGTTTCCTTACTACCTGGACCCTGAAGATAACCCTGTCATGACCATCACTGCAGGACTCAGCAAACCTACTTGGAATCTTGCTATACTCCAAGGCCTAGGCCACTGTTACACAGACCATTATCTCCTGCATTTACACCTGCATGGAACCTTGGTTAGTACTGTGACTCATAGCTCTACGAGGATTACATGGATATCTGTCACTCAACAATCAGATGGTTAAATATCAAGTTTTCTAAAATATAAAACTATAGGATAACATGGTTGCTAGATGTGTAAGGTGTCTACAATTTCTTACCTGACTACCTGCAAAACAGTCATGATAACAAGAAGCATGAAGACACCTCAGCATTACCTAGATATGTGAATGTTGATCGTCTGTGTTGTGGTTTATACACACATCATCATCACTTACCTCCACACCAACACGCTGCAACGTTCACCACCACTGATGCGCTTACTGTGATGTGTTATCCTGAATCTGCAAAACAAACTGCAGTAAATGTAGCTGGTACACATGTCATTCTACCTCTACACCCCCAGATTCCCTTGGTCACCTCTGGTATGATTTTGGTACCCATCAACACTACCTGGACACTGGCCTGCAGACACTGGGGTCAAACCCTAGGAAGAGACACCTTCTTCTCAGAAGGGCTCCCTGCAATAACCCCTGAGCTAGTAATGCTGTGACGTCAACATGATAAATTACAAGAATCCCTGCATCTTTCATTAGTAGTTAAGTACCTGTTACCTCTAAAGAAGGACATAAGAATCTTATGAGTATTATTAGGGACATATGAACTTCGTAACCACATATATGGAAAAAACTAGGTGAATTTAAGAGTCTCAAAAACATTCATTTTGTAAATACTGATATTGGGAATGTCTCTGAGTTATTGTCACGTCATCTCATACCTGTTCACCATCAAAGACCTTAACAGGATCCCTGCAGAAAACCACGGTAACACTGTGTGAAGAGACCGCATGCTCACTTACCTAGGTGTCTGAGGTCAAATGACCTGTACTGGGGTAAAAGCCACTTTATCAAATACCTGTCAACTAGCAAGGTCCCATTCATGAGCACTGTTACGTCCACTGTGGTATCAGAACTGCTGGAACATGTAAAATCATCCACGGCAAATGTGTTTAAGGACTGAAGGACAACACTTGTGTGACACGAAAAAGAAAAAACCCGAAGAAAACAACAACAAAATCAAACAAATAAGTGCAAGAAAAAACGGCACCAGCAAATAATCTTAGTCACTTACATCATTCAGGGAACCATCAACCGTATCTGAACCTTTCAGAACTTCAATGTCAACATCAGTGCTAGAGACAGATTTCTCTGAGCACCTGTAGGAATCTCATGGTCAATACTGTGAATCCGAACTAGGATAACTTAGCTGCCACCTGCAGATGCCTCTGTCACAACTGAGGTTAAGCACACGTTATATGTACACTCTAAAAAAAGTGGCTAATGCTACTATCACTGATTGGGAAACATAATTTCTTAATTGCATACCTGCATAAAAACACAGGAATAGAAACACTAGGAACACCATCCACACTTTCCCACGTATCTGAAGATCAGATGGTTTGAAGGGGGCTAAAGGTCCACGTCATCACTTACCTCAATACAATCAAGGCTTGTTATCCATCATTATGATCTTTACCAGGATGTCTTTGCAGGAACCTGAAAATCACACTGTAAAATATGTCTATGGACACGCCTTTTCTACTAGGACCCTGCAGATAACCTCATTCACTGCCTTCCGTGCAGGACCTGCCATCAGCTCTCCCTGGGTTCATGCAGTCCTCCAAGGTCTATGCCACTGTTAGAAACTCCATCCTCTTTTCCCTGCTCACCTGCAGAAACGCCACGGTCACTACCGTGCCACACGCTCGGTCATCATTGCGTTCATACCCGGGAATCGCTCAACACTCACAGGGTTCAAAATAAATTCTCAAAAATATAAAACAGTAGGTTAATATGACTGCTAGGATTGATAAAACGCTATCATTTCTTACCTGAAGACCTGAAATGAATCACATGGGAAAACAAGTTTAGCCAATCAACACCACTTACCTAGAGATGTGAATGCAGGATGCTCCGACGTGGCGAAGGTGCACATCATCACTTACCTGGACACCAGAAAGGACCCCCTATAACAACCATTCATTTTATCTTGATCTCTTGACGGGACCCTGAAAAACACATGCTACAGGTTCAAAAGGACAGAACTCGTAGCAGGACACCTTCAAACAACCTTAGACATTTCCTTCACCATGAGAATATCAACTCTACCTGAATACTTGTAGTACGCCAAGGTCGAGGGCATTGTCCAATATGACAGCATTTCATCATGGGGCACCTGCAAAGTCTCATGGTTACGAGCATCATGACAATCACCCGAATATGGCAAGTGCTCATCACTCACATGGCTCATTAAAAATTTTCTCTAAAATAAGATAAATGAAAACTCATGGTTTCTAGAATTGGTAAGAACAGTCATTTCCTACCTGAATACCTGCAAAGAAAAATGGTAACAACAGTTGTTAGGGAAACTATCATAACTTACCCAGCTATGTAAATATCAAATGACCTGTGCTCTGGTTTACTCCATATCTGGTTTAGTCCATATCGTCACCTACCTGTATACAAGCACTGCCCACCATTAATGAGCATTGTTAGTTTAATCATGATCTCTTCACACAAACCTAGAAAGGTAATATGAAATGCCTGTTAAAGGACACAGCGTTTTCTATCAGGACACCCACAAATAATGGTGGTCACTTCATCATTAGGAGACGCATCCATCTACCTGCATACTTGCAGCAATCCAAGGTCAACACCAACGTCAGATAAAATGTCCTTCTTTGACTGGACACCTGTACAAATCCTATGACTAGTACTGTGATGGGGAACGCCATGATAAATACCTGTATTCACATAATACCTCAGCATTCACATGGGTAAAAGTGAACATTTCCAGAAATAGAACAAATGAAAACTCATGGTATCTAGAAGCGGTAAAGACTATCATTCCCTACCTCGATACCTTCAAAAATCATGGTAACAAGACATAGGAGGACACATCATTACTTCCTTAGGTATACGAAGGTCAGAGGGAATGTGCTGTGGTGTAGCCCCGCACCAGCACCTATCTCCACACCAGCAATGACCCACAATAACTACCATTAATAGGCTCACCAGGATGTCTTGACATGAATCTGAAAAACACAGTGTGGAATACGTTTGGGGCACATAAATCATCCTACCTCTAAAGCTGTAAATTTCCTTGGTCCCTTGTACCATTTTGGTACCCATCCACATTACCTGGCTAGTTGCAGGAGTTCAAGGTCAATTCCTGAGAAGAAACACCATCTTCTCTTGAAGGGATACCTGAAAAAATTCCCAAGGTCACTAACTCAATGATGGCAATATGATAAATTACCTGGATCACCTGCATATCTGTTCATCACTACAAGTATTAAATACATGTCATCTCGAAACAGAATACAAAAAAATCTCATTTGTACTAATATAATTAGGGTCAAATTAATTTCTTAACTACACACATGCCAACAACAAGGTAAATATTAGAGTCTCAAAAATTAATTACACAGATATCTAAAAATCAGAATGTCTTTAATGAGTTAACATCACAACATCTCATACTTGTATACTAATAACTGAAAACAAACATGGTAACACGAATGTTTGGGACACAATACTTACTTACCTTCATATTGAAGATCAGAGGGTCTTCACTGTGGTAGGATCCGCTTTATCACTTACCTGGTTGAAAGCAAGATTCTGTTAGCAACCACTGTTATGTTCACAGTGATCTCGTGACAGGAACCTAAAAAACACCTTCAACAAATGTGTTTAAATATACCATTTGTGGGACTTCCCGGGTGGCGCAGTGGTTAGGAATCAACATGCTAATGCAGGGGGACATGGGTTCGAGCCCTGATCCGGGAAGATCTCACATGCCGCAGAACAACTAAGCCCATGCGCCACAACTACTAAGCCTGCTCTCTAGAGCCCAAGAGCCACAACTACTGAAGCCCACGTGCCTAGAGCCCGTGCTCCACACAAGAAAAGCCACCATAATGAGAAGCCTGAGCAACACAACGAAGAGTAGCCCCTGCTCGCCACAACTAGAGAAAGCCCACAGGCAGCAACAAAGACCCAATGCAGCCAAAATTAAATAACTGAATTAATTAAAAAGAAAAAGATTAAAATTTGTTCTACCAGGACACCTACACCTAACCTGGTTTACTTCCATTATTATGGAACACATCAACTCTACCTGGGTACGTGCGTTAATTCAGGTCAACAACAATGTCGGGTAAGACTTTCACCTCTTAACTGGACACCTGCAAAAAACTAATGGTTACGACTGTGGTGGCAACTTCAAAACACTTACAAGATATGATCAACCTACAACATTCACAGGGTTAAATATCACTAGCCTCTAAAACGTAAAAAACGTAAACTCATGGTTACTACAATTATTAAGAACTTTTAGCATTTCTTACCTGAATACCTGCAACAAAATCTGGCTAACAAGAAGTGTTAGGAATGCCATCAACACTTACCTACGTACATGAAAAACAGATGGTCTGATCTTCATGTACGTAGGTATATGAAAACTGAAAGCTAATGTTTTAAGAACTGGAAAGGAATCTGTCCTTACCTGAATACCTGCAAAGAAGTCATTGTAACAAGTGTCAGGCTCACACTCATAACTTACCTACGTATGCGCAGGTCAGATAGCCTGTGCTGTGGGTGAAGCCGAGATCGTCACACAGCTGCCCCCCAACAGTGTCGCCCATTGACACCAACGCTAGGTTCAGAGTGATGTCTGGACAGGAACCTGGAAAAGACATGAGATATGGCCTTCCTACCAGGACACCTTGATTATGTTATCATTATAAGACGCATCAACTCTATCTGGTTACTTGCAGTACTCCAAGGTCAACACCAAGGTTGGAAAGCCATAGTTTCTTGACTGGACATCTGAAAAACCCTATGGGAAGTAGTGTGGTGGGAAAACCATAATAAATATCTGCATATGTGCAATCCCTCGACACTTAAGAGTGTTAAACTTTCTCTAAAACATCAAAAGGGAAAACGATTGTTTTCCAGATTGGCAAAGACACTATTATTTCTTACCCTAATCCCTGAAAAAAAAACCCATGGTAACAGGAAGTGTTAGGACACATCCTTACTTACTAAGATATCCGGAGGTCAGAAGGCCTGTGCTGTGCTTTACGCTCACAGCATCACTTACCTGGACACCAGCAAGGTCCCATCTGCAAATCCATCTCTCACTACTGTGTTAAATACATATTACCTCTAAAGAAGACTACTAAAAATCTCATCCCTACCAGTATTATTAGGGACACATTAAATTCCTAACACATCACATGTCAAAAACAAAGTCAATATGAGACACTGAAATCAGACATTATGTAGATATCTGAATATAAGAACGTCTTGAATCAGTGAATATCACATGATCTCATACTGGCATAACAAGCAAAGATAGTAACATGATACCTGCAAAAAAAAAAGACATAAACACAACTGTTAGGAACAGCATCCGCACTTACCTAGATATTGAAGATCACAAGGTCTGCAGTGTGGTTAGACGCACTTTAACACTTAACTGTTTAAGTGTTACGCTAGTAACCATTAGGTTCACCCTGTTCTCCTAACAGGAACCTGATGATATACATGCAACAAATGTGTTCAGGACACAACTTGTTCTACCAGGATGCCTGCACCTAACCTCATTCACCTCCATTATTAAGGAACACATCAACTCTACCTGGCTCCTTGCATCCATTCAAGGTCAACACTGTTGTCAGGAGAGACCAGTGGCACCCACCTGGGTACCTGCAAAAATCTTATGGATATGACAACCAAGTGATGTCACAACAAGTACCTGGAGGTGAACGACTCCTCGATACTTACAGGATTAAACAAATTCTAACTAAAATACGAAAAGTGTAAACTCGTGTTTACTAGAATTTGTGAGGACTCTTAGAACTTCTTACCTGAACACCTGCAACAAAATCACGCTAACGAAAAGCGTTAGGAACGCCATCATCACTTAGCTACGTACGTGAAGAACACATGGTCTGTGATGTGCTTTAGGCCCACATCATCACTTACCTAGATGCCAGCAACGTCCCCTGTTATCTACCACTGCTAGCTCACCATCATGTCCTGACAGGAGTCTGAAAACACATTCAGAGAATGTGTGTGATATCCATATTATTCTAGGGTACACCATCAGATTTCCTCAGTCAACGGTATCATTTTGTATCCCATCAACATTACCTGTGTACTTGCAGAACTGCAATGTCATACCCTAGAAAGAGACTCCTTGCTCTCCTGAAGGGATACCTGCAAAAATTCCAGAGTCAATAAAGCAGTGGTCGACTATATGATAGATCACCTGGATACATATATGTTGCAGGATCATTCCAAGTGTTAAATATACAGTGTTTCCAAATAAATAATAAAATCTTATTCTTAGTAGTATTATTGGGGACATGTTAATTTCTGAACTGCATACATGCCAAAAACAAAGTAAATTTAAGAGCCTTGAAAACATTAATTATGTAGAGATCTGAAAATAAGAAAGTCTCTAATAAGTTAATGCCACATCATCTCATATCTGTATACTACCAAAGACCTTAACAGGATACCTGCAAAAAAAAAAAAACCAAAAACAAAACGAAAGTATGGTATCACCAGTGTTAGGACACCAACAACACTTAGGTGGATATTGAAAATTAGATAGTCTACATTGTGGTTAGACCCACTTTTCAGTTACTTGGTTATGAGCAAGCTTCCATTAACAATCATTCTTAGGTTCACTGTGTTCTCTTCACAGGAACTTAAAAAAACACATGGATAAAATGTGTTTAAGGACCCAACCTGTTCTACCAGTACACCTGCACATCACCCTGTTCACTTCTATTATTACCTAACACATCAACTCTACCTGAATACTAGCATTAAATCAAGGTTAATACCATGGTCATGAGAGACCATCATTCTTCACTGGACACCTGCAAAAATCCTATCCTTACCAGTGTGGTGAGAAACTCCAATTACCAACACGATCAATCCCTGAACACTTACAATGGTAAACATAACTTTTCTGTAAAATATGAAAGTATGAACACATGGTTACTAGAATTGGTAAGAACTCTATCATTTCTTACCTGAATACCTGCAAAGAAATCATTCTAACAAGAAGTGTGAGAGACACTTCCTATCACTTACCTAAATATATGTAGATCACATGATCTATGCTATTGTTTAGGTCCAAATCATCACTTACCTCCATACCTGCTAGGTGCCTTGTTAACTACCATTGAAATACCTGACAAATGTGTTGTGGGAAATGTTCAGTACATGTCCTGTTCTACCTGTACACCGAAAACATTCCCTTGGTCAGTTGTATCATTTTGTAACTCATCAGTGTTAGCTGGGTAACTGCAGAACTCCAAGGTCCAACCCTAGTAAGAGGTACCTTCTTTTTTTGAAGGGATACCTGTAAAAATTCTATGGTCAATATCGCTGTGATGGACAATGTGATAAATTACTTGGATACTTGCATATCTATTATCACGAGTATAAAAAACACATTATTTCTAAACAAGAATACAGTTAATGCTCTTGCTTACTAGTGTTGTTCAGGAAGAATTAATTTCTTAACTGTATACATGCCAAAAGCAAGGTTATTGTAAGAATCATGGGAACGTCACTAATTAATTACCTAGATGAGTGGAAACAACTAAAGTCTCTAATGAGTTAATATCCCATAATATCATACGTCCTTACTAGCAAAGACCTTAATGAGATACCGGCAATAAACATGGTAACACATATGTTAGAGACATCATCCTCACTTACTAGATACTGAAGATCAGACAGTCTGCATTGTAGTAAGACCCACTTTATCACTCACCTGGTTACTAGCAATGTCCTGGTAATGACCACTGTTAGATTCACCATGATTCCTTGACTGGAATCTCAAAAAAATATACATGACAAATACATTTAAGAAAACAACTTGCTCTACAATGACACCTGCAAATAATCTTGGTCACTTTCATCAATGAGGGAACCATCAACCTGGCAGTACTTCAAGGCCAATAATGTTCTTAGAGACACCACCACCTCTCTGCAGGGCACATGTAAAAATCTCCCGATCAGTACTGTGGTATGGACCTGTAGGGTCCCTTACCTGCATATACCTCTAGCACTACCTAGGTTCAACACACATTATATTTAAATTCTCATCCTGTAAGGTCTAATGCTTACTAGATTTGGTTGAGACAGTGTCACTTCTTACCTGAATATCTTTAAAAAAAAAACCATGGTGCACAAATGTTAGACACACCATCCTCACTTACCAAGAAATCTGAAGATCAGATATTTGAAGGGGGCTTAAAGACACATCATCAGTTACCTGGATATAAGCAAAGTCTCTGTTAACAATCACTTATGAAGTCACCATGGTCTCTTGATTGGACCCTGAAAAATACATTGTGACAAATGTGTCCAGGGAGACACATTTTCACCTGGATACCTTAAATGACCTTCCTCATCCATCACTGTAGGACCTATCGACCTACCTGATATTTGCAGTAGTCCAAGTTCTACACCACTGTTAGAGATGCCATCAACTCTTCACTGCACACCTGCAAATATCCCATGGTTACTACTGTGACATCATCCGCATTTACCTAAATCTGGAGATCACATGATCTGTAAGGTGCTTAAGGCTCACATCATCACTTACTGGGATTCATGCAAAGTCTCTTGATGATGATGAGGAGGTTCACTATGATCTCTTGACTGGAACCTGAAAAACACATTGTGACAAATGTTTTATCTACGGACACACATTTCCCACATGAATTCCTGCAAATAACCTTCTTCACTTCCACCACTGCGGGACCCATCAACTAGATTTTTGCAGTATTCAAGGTATAGCCATATTTAGCGACACCATCAACTCTTGACTTTACATCTACAAAACCCCATGGTTACTATTATGAAGCAGAATTCCAGGATAGTTACCTCAGTAAATGCAGATTACTCAATACTCACAGGGTTAAACATACATTTTTTGTGAAATATAAACTGAATAACAGAATAACACGGTCACTAGACCGCAGAATAACACGGTCACTAGACCGCAGAATAACACGGTCACTAGAACTGGCAAAACATTATCATTTCCTACCTGACCACCTGCTAAGAACTCACACATAAAACCCATGTAAGTGATCCAACATCATTTACACGGATATATGAAGATCAGATGGTCTCTGATATGAAGATCATCACTTACCTAGATATCAGAAATGTCCCCCTGTTAATGACCACTGTTTAATTTATCATGGTATCTTGATAGGAACCTGACAACTACCTTGTGAAATATATGTTAAAGGACACAACTTTTTTTTACCAGAACATATGCAAATAATCATGGTGACTCCATCATTACAGAGCATATCAAGTCTATCTGGATACTTGGATTAATTCAAGGTCAATATCATTATCAGATAACATCATAATTTCTTGCAAAACCCCTATAAAAATCCCATGATTACCACCTGGGGGCGGGGATGGGGAAGACCATGATAATTACCTGGATACGTACAATACCTCAGCGATCACAGAGTTAAACATAATTTTTCCCTAAAATGTAAGATGTGGAAACCAATGGTTATAAGAATTGGTTAGGAATCTATCATTTATTACTTGAATACTTGTAAAAATCATGGTAACAAGAAGTGTCAGGGATATATCACCCCTTACCTATATATATGAAGACCAGATGGTCTGTGCTGTGGTTTAGGACCAAATCATCACTTACCTTGATATTCCATGTTCACTATCATTTATAAGCTCACCACGATATCTTGACATGAATCTGAAAAACACATCGTGAAAAATGTGTTTGGTACACATCTTATTCTACCTGAACACCTGCAAATTCCCTTTGTCACTTATACGATTTCAGGACCCATCAACGTTGCCTGCATACTTGCAGAAGTCCAGAGTCATACCTTAGAAAAAGACATCATCCTCTCTTGGACGGATGCCTGCAAAAATCCCATGGTCGAGGACTTCCCTGGTGGTCCAGTGGTTAAGACCCCATGTTTCCACTGCACGGGGTATGGGTTCGATCCCTGGTCGGGGAACTAAGATCCCGCACGCTGCATGGCGCGGCCAAAAATAAATGAATAAATCAATCAATCCCATGGGCAATTAGGTGTGATGGAGAATAAGATAAATTACTTGGATGCCTGCAAACCTATCACTGCGAATGTTAAATACACATTAGTTCTAAACAAGAAGATAGTAAAATCTCATGCTTACTAGTGTTCTTATGAACAAATTAACTTAACAGCATACATGCCAAGTAAGAGGTTAATAAAAGAGTTTCTATAACATCATTCATTTCTAGATATCTGAAATAAAGAAGGTCTCCCATGGGTTAATGTAACATAATTCCATATTTGTATACTATCAAAGGCTGTAATGAGATACCAGCAAAAAAATATGGTAACACAAATGTTAGGGACACCATCCTCACTTACCTAGATACTTGAGGATCAGATTTGAGGTCTGTATTGTGGTAAGACCCACATTATCTACCTGATTAAGAGCAAAATCCCACTGATGTCCACTGAGAGCTTAACTGTGATCTCTTAACCGGTACCTGAAAAAAATTTAACAAATGTGTTTAAGGACACAACCTCTTCTACCAGGGTATGTTTAAATACTCTTGGTTATTTCTATCATTATGGGACACATCAACTAGACATGGATACTTCCAGTACCCCAAGGTTAATACCATTGTCACGAGGCCATCAATTGGTGAATGGACACCTACAAAATCCCCACGTTACCTCTGTGTTGTGGAACACCGTGACTGTTACCTGAACACATGCTCACTCAGCACTCTAATGAATAAATATAAATTTTCTCTAAACTATAAAAAAATGAAAACCCATGGTTTCTAGAATGGTAAGGACTCTACACTTTCATACCTCAATAGCATGCAATAAAATTATCTTAAGTATTATTGATACCATCATCACTTACCTATCTATCTGAAGATCTGATGGCCTGGGCTGTTGTTTAGGCCCTCATTATCACATACCTTGATACCAGCCATGTCTCACATTAAGTACCGATTATAGGCTACCCCCGATCATGGTTACTAGAATTGGTGAGGACCCTATTATTCTAAACGGAATAGCTGTACCAAATACACGGTCAGAAGGTGTTAGGGACACCATCACCACTTACCTACATTTCTGAAGGTCAGATGGCTTGTGCTCTGGTTTAGGCCCACATCATCACTTACCTGGACATTAGCAGTGTCCCCATTAATGAGCACTGTTAGGTTTACCATTATGTCTTGATAGGAGCCGAAAAACATATTATGAAGTACGTGTCAAAGGACACAATTTATTCTACCAGAGTACCTGCAAATAACCTTGTTTACTTCTATTATTATGGGACACATCAACTCTACCTGCATATAAGCAGCATTCCAAGGTCAGCATCATTTTGGGGGTAAGACCGTCATTTCCTAACTGTATACCTGCAAACATCCCATGGTTACTACTGTAGGAAAGAACACCATAATTACCTGTAGACTTGTAACCTCTGGACACTTGGAAAGTAAAACAAATTTTCTCTCAAAATATAAAATGTAAACACTCATGGGCTCTAAAATTGGTAAGGACTCTATCATTTCCTACTTAAATAGCTATAATAAAAACATGTTAAGTGTTAGGGACACTATTGTCACTTACTTAGATATCTGAAAATCAGATGGCCTGTGCTATGGTTTAGGCCCACATCATCACTTACCTGGACACCAGCAAAATCCCTGTCAATGACCATGGTAAAGTTCATCATGCTTTCCTGACTGAAACCCGACAAACACATTGTTACAAATGTTTCTACTTACACATCTTTTTTCTCCTGGATACTTACTGAATTCCATTGTTTGCACCTTTGTTAGTAACAATATCCTTTGTTGACTGGACACTTGTAAAAAACCTAGTGAACAGTAAGGGCTAATTCTTAGTAGTGTTTATGAGAGCACTAACTTTTCTTACCTGATATCTGCAAAAACAAAGCAAAACATGGTGACACAGATGTTCGGGACACCATCATAATTTACCTAGATTTCTGAAGGTCAGAAGGGCTATAGCGTGGTAAGACTCATATAGTCACTTACTGCATCCAGCAAAGTGTCATTAACCACCATTGTTAGGGTCACTGTGATCCCCTGACTGGAACCTAAAAGAAACACACTGTGACAGATGTATTTAAGGACATAACTTTTCCTAGCAGGACACTAGCAAAGAACTTTTGTCACTTCCAACTTTATGGGCACATCAATGCTACCTGAACACTGGCAGAACTTCAAGGTTAACACTGTTGTTACAGGTACCATCACCTCTTGACCTTGTACCTGTAAAAATCTCATGGTCAACACTGTGGTGGAGAACGTTATGCATACTTACCTGGATACCTTCAAATCTCTCATTCATTCCTAAAGTTAAACACACATTATCTCTAAACTAGAAAACTGGCTAAACTAGATCTCACAGTTATCAGTGTTTGTAAGCCCCGTATCATTCTTTTATCTGAATATTTGCAAAAAACATGGTACTAACACGTGTTGGGGACCCCATCATCGTTTATCTAGATTTCTGAAAATCAGATGGTCTATATAATATTTAAGGTCCACGTCATCACTTGCCTGGATTCCATGATCTTCACCATTATCTCATGATTTGGAGCCTACAAACACACATGATGGCAACTATGATTAGGGATACGTCTCCTACATGGACCTCAAAAAATCCTATGATCACTACTATCATTAGGGGAATCACGATCTCAACCTGGATCCTTTAGTTCTAAGGTCAACACTGTAGTTAGAGACACCATCATCTCTTGACTGGGACCTGAAAAAAACACATGGTGGCAACCCTGGTTAGGAAAACGTTTTTCCATCTGGGCCTCTGCTAATTCCATCTGTCAATTCCATTATGGCAACCACCAACTCTACCTGGATATCTAGAGATTTCTAAGGTCAACGCTGTAGTTTTGGACACCATCTGCTATTCACTGGATACCTCAAAAATCCCATGGTCACTACTACAGTGAGGGCGCTGTGATATATTATCTGGATACTTGCAAGTATCTTTGTCACTACTAAGTTTTAAGACAAAATCAACCCTGAACTAGAAAACAGTAAAATCTGATGGTTGCTATTTTTGTTAGGGACATTAAAATTTCTTACCTGGATACCTACAAAAACACATGGTTTAGGGTGTTCTGAAGATGGCGGAAGAGTAAGACGCGGAGATCACCTTCCTCCCCACAGATACACCGGAAATACATCTACACGTGGAACAACTCCTACAGAACACCTACTGAATGCTGGCAGAAGACCTCAGACCTCCCAAAAGCCTCAGAAGCAGCAGATTAAAGCTCCACAAGCAACTTGATGTACCTGCATCTGTGGAATACATGAATAGACAACGAATCATCCCAAATTGAGGAGGTGGACTTTGAGAGCAAGATTTATGATTTTTTCCCCTTTTCCTGTTTTTGTGAGTGTGTACGCTTCTGTGTGAGATTTTGTCTGTATAGCTTTGCTTCCACCATTTGTCCTAAGGTTCTATCTGTCCATTTTTTTGGTTTTTTAAAATTTTTTTCTTAATTATTATTTTTTAATTTAATAACTTTATTAGATTTTACTTTATTTTTTTACTTTATCTTCTTTCTTTTTTCCTTCCTTCCCTTCCTTCCTTCCTTCCTCCCACCGTCCCTCCCTCCCTCCCTCCTTTCTTTCTTTCATTCCTTCTTTTCTTCTTTCTTTCTTTCTTTCTTGCTTGCTTCCTTCCCTCCTTTCTTCCCACTTCTACTAACTCTTTCTCTCTACTTTTTCTCCCTTTTATTCTGAGCCATGTGGATGAAAGGCTCTTGGTGCTGCAGCCAGGAGTCAGTGCTGTGCCTCTGAGGTGGGAGACCCAACTTCAGGACACTGGTCCACAAGAGACCTCCCACCTCCACATAATATCAAAAGGCGAAAATCTCCCAGAGATCTCCATCTCAACACCAGCACCCAGCTTCACTCAATGACCAGCAAGCTACAGTGCTGGACACTCTATGCCAAACAACTAGCAAGACAGGAAAACAACCCCACCCATTAGCAGAGAGGCTGTCTAAAATCATAATAAGGCCACAGACACCCCAAAACACACCACCAGACGTGGACCTGCCCACCAGAAAGACAAGATCCAGCCTCATCCACCAGAACACAGGCACTGGTCCCCTCCACCAGGAAGCCTACACAACCCACTGAACCAACCTTAGCAACTGGGGACAGACATCAAAAACAATGGGAACTATGAACGTGCAGCCTGCACAAAGGAGACCACAAACACAGTAAGATAAGCAAAATGGGAAGACAGAAAAACACACAGCAGATGAAGAAGCAAGATAAAAACCCACCAGACCAAACAAATGAAGAGGAAATAGGCAGTCTACCTGAAAAGGAATTCAGAATAATGATAGTAAATATGATCCAAAATCTTGGAAATAGAATAGACAAAATGCAAGGAACATTTAACAAGGACCTAGAAGAACTAAAGATGAAACAAACAATGATGAACGACACAATAAATGAAATGAAAAATACTCTAGACGGGATCAATAGCAGAATAACTGAGGCAGAAGAAAGGATAAGTGACCTGGAAGATAAAATAGTGGAAATAACTACTGCAGAGCAGAATAAAGAAAAAAGAATGAAAAGAACTGAGGACAGTCTCAGAGACCTCTGGGACAACATTAAACACACCAACATTCGAATTATAGGGGTTCCAGAGGAAGAAGAGAAAAAGAAAGGGACTGAGAAAATATTTGAAGAGATTACAGTTGAAAACTTCCCTAATATGGGAAAGGAAATAGTTAATCAAGTCCAGGAAGCAGAGAGTCCCATACAGGATAAATACAAGGAGAAATACGCCAAGACACATATTAATCAAACTGTTAAAAATTAAATACAAAGAAAGCATATTAAAAGCAGCAAGGGTAAAACAACAAATAACACACAAGGGAATCCCCATAAGGTTAACAGCTGATCTCTCAGCAGAAACTCTGCAAGCCAGAAGGGAGTGGCAGGACATACTGAAAGTGATGAAGGAGAAAAACCTGCAACCAAGATTACTCTACCCAGCAAGGATCTCATTCAGATTTGATGGAGAAATTAAAACCTTTACAGACAAGCAAAAGCTGAGAGAGTTCAACACCACCAAACCAGCTTTACAACAAATGCTAAAGGAACTTCTCTAGGCAAGAAACACAAGAGAAGGAAAAGACCTACAATAACGAACCCAAAACAATTTAGAAAATGGGAATAGGAACATACATATCGATAATTACCTTAAATGTAAATGGACTAAATGCTCCCACCAAAAGACACAGAATGGCTGAATGGATACAAAAACAAGACCCATATATATGCTGTCTACAAGAGACCCACTTCAGACCTAGAGACACATACAGACTGAAAGTAAGGGAATGGAAAAAGATATTCCGTGCAAATGGAAACCAGAAGAAAGTTGGAGTAGCAATTCTCGTATCAGACAAAATAGACTTTAAAATAAAAACTATTAGAAGAGACAAGGAAGGACACTACATAATGATCAAGGGATCGATCCAAGAAGAAGATATAACAATTGTAAATATTTATGCACCCAACATAGGAGCAACTCAATACATAAGGCAAATACTAACAGCCATAAAAGGGGAAATCAACAGTAACACAATCATAGTAGGGGACTTTAACACCCCACTTTCACCCATGGACAGATCATCCAAAATGAAAATAAATAAGGAAACACAAGCTTTAAATGATACATTAAACAAGATGGACTTAATTGATATTTACATAACACTCCATCCGAAAACAACAGAATACACATTTTTCTCAAGTGCTCATGAAACATTCTCCAGGATAGATCATATCTTGGCTCACAAATCAAGCCTTGGCAAATTTAAGAAAACTGAAATTGTATCAAGTATCTTTTCCAACCACAGTGCCATAAGACTAGATATCAATTACAGGAAAAGATCTGTAAAAAAATACAAACACATGGAGGCTAAACAATACACTACTTAATAACGAAGTGATCACTGAAGAAATCAAAGAGGAAATTAAAAAATACCTAGAAACAAGTGACAATGGAGACACGACGACCCAAAACCTATGGGATGCAGCAAAAGCAGTTCTAAGGGGGAAGTTTATAGCAATACAAGCTCACCTTAAGAAACAGGAAACATCTCGAATAAACAACCTAACCTTGCACCTAAAGCAATTAGAGAAAGAAGAACAAAAAAACCCCAAAGTCAGCAGAAGGAAAGAAATCATAAAAATCAGATCAGAAATAAATGAAAAAGAAATGAAGGAAACAATAGCAAAGATCAATAAAACTAAAAGCTGGTTCTTTGAGAAGATAAAATAGATAAATCATTAGCCAGACTCATCAAGAAAAAAAGGGAGAAGACTCAAATCAATAGAATTAGAAATGAAAAAGGAGAAGTAACAACTGACACTGCAGAAATAAAAAACATCGTGCGAGATTACTACAAACAACTCTATGCCAATAAAATGGACAACCTGGAAGAAATGGACAAATTCTTAGAAATGCACAACCTGCGAAGACTGAATCAGGAAGAAATTGAAAATATGAACAGACCAATCACAAGCATTGAAATTGAAACTGTGATGAAAAATCTTCCAACAAACAAAAGCCCAGGACCAGATGGCTTCACAGGTGAATTCTATCAAACATTTAGAGAAGAGCTAACACCTATCTTTCTCAAACTCTTCCAAAATATAGCAGAGAGAGGAACACTCCCAAATTCATTCTAGGAGGCCAGCATCACCTTGATACCAAAACCAGACAAGGATGTCACAAAGAAAGAAAACTACAGGCCAATATCACTGATGAACATAGATGCAAAAATCCTCAACAAAATACTAGCAAACAGAATCCAACAGCACATTAAAAGGATCATACACCATGATCAAGTGGGGTTTATTCCAGGAATGCAAGGATTCTTCAATATATGCAAATGTATCAATGTGATAAACCATATTAAAAAATTGAAGGAGAAAAACCATATGATCATCTCAATAGATGCAGAGAAAGCTTTTGACAAAATTCAACAGCCATTTATGATAAAAACCCTGCAGAAAGTAGGCATAGAGGGAACTTTCCTCAACATAATAAAGGCCATATATGACAAACCCACAGCCAACATCATCCTCAATGGTGAAAAACTGAAAGCATTTCCACTAAGATCAGGAAAGAGACAAGGTTGCCCACTCTCACCACTCTTATTCAATATAGTTTTGGAAGTTTTAGCCACAGCAATCAGAGAAGAAAAGGAAATAAAAGGAATCCAAATCAGAAAGAAGAAGTAAAGCTGTCACTGTTTGCAGATGACATGATACTACACATAGAGAATCCTAAAGATGCTACCAGAAAACTACTAGAGCTAATAAAGGAATCTGGTAAAGTCGCAGGATACAAAATTAATGCACAGAAATCTCTTGCATTCCTATACACTAATGATGAAAAATCTGAAAGTGAAATCAAGAAAATACTCCCATTCACCACTGCCACAAAAAGAATAAAATATCTAGGAATAAACCTACCTAAGGAGACAAAAGACCTGTATGCAGAAAATTATAAGACACTGATGAAAGAAATTAAAAAGGATACAAATAGATGGAGAGATATACCATGTTCTTGGATTGGAAGAATCAACATTGTGAAAATGACTCTACTACCCAAAGCAATCTACAGCTTCAATGCAATCCCTATCAAACTACCACTGGCATTTTTCACAGAACTAGAACAAAAAATTTCACAATTTGTATGGAAACACAAAAGACCCCGAATAGCCAAAGCAATCTTGAGAACGAAAAAAGGAGCTGGAGGAATCAGGCTCCCTGACTTCAGACAAAATTACAGTCATCAAGACAGTATGGTACTGGCACAAAAACAGAAAGATAGATCAGTGGAACAGGATAGAAAGCCCAGAAATAAACCCAGGCACATATGGTCACCTTATCTTTGATAAAGGAGGCAGGAATGTACAGTGGAGAAAGGACAGCCTCTTCAATAAGTGGTGCTGGGAAAACTGGACAGCTACATGTACAAGTATGAGATTAGATCACTCCCTAACACCATACACAAAAATAAGCTCAAAATGGATTAAAGACCTAAATGTAAGGCCAGAAACTATCAAACTCTTAGAGGAAAACATAGGCAGAACACACTATGACATAAATCACAGCAAGATTCTTTTTGACCCACCTCCTAGAGAAATGGAAATAAAAACAAAAAGAAACAAATAGGACCTAATGAAACTTCAAAGCTTCTGCACAGCAAAGGAAACCATAAACAAGACCAAAAGACAACCCTCAGAATGGGAGAAAATATTTGCAAATGAAGCAACTGACAAAGGATTAATTTCCAAAATTTACAAGCAGCTCATGCAGCTCAATAACAAATAAACAAACAACCCAATCCAAAAATGGGCAGAAGACCTAAATAGACATTTCTCCAAAGAAGATATACAGACTGCCAACAAACACATGAAAGAATGCTCAACATCATTAATCATTAGAGAAATGCAAATCAAAACTACAATGAGATATCATCTCACACCAGTCAGAATGACCATCATCGAAAAATCTAGAAACAATAAATGCTGGAGAGGGTGTGGAGAAAAGGGAACACTCCTGCACTGCTGGTGGGAATGTGAATTGGTACCCCACTATGGAGAACAGTATGGAGGTTCCTTAAAAAACTACAAATAGAACTACCATATGACCCAGCAATCCCACTACTGGGCATATACCCTGAGAAAACCATAATTCCAAAAGAGTCATGTACCAAAATGTTCATTGCAGCTGTATTTACAATAGCCCAGAGATGGAAACAACCTAAGTGCCCATCGTCAGATGAATGGATAAAGAAGATGTGGCACATATATACAATGGAATATTACTCAGCCATAAAAAGAAATGAAATTGAGCTATTTGTAATGAGGTGGATAGACCTAGAGTCTGTCATACAGAGTGAAGTAAGTCAGAAAGAGAAAGACAAATACCGTATGCTAACACATATATATGGAATTTAAGGGAAAAAATGTCATGAAGAACCTGGGGTAAGACAGGAATAAAGACACAGACCTACTGGAGAACGGACTTGAGGATATGGGGAGGGGGAAGGGTGAGCTGTGACAAAGCGAGAGAGAGGCATGGACATATATACACTACCAAACATAAGGTGGATAGCTAGTGGGAAGCAGTTGCATGGCACAGGGATATCAGCTTGGTGTTTTGTGACGGCCTGGAGGGGTGGGATAGGGAGGGTGGGAGGGAAGAAGATGCAAGAGGGAAGAGATATGGGAACATATGTATATGTATAAGTGATTCACTTTGTTATAAAGCAGAAACTAACACACCACTGTAAAGCAATTATACCCCAATAAAGATGTTTAAAATAAATAAATAAAAATAAAATTAAATATATTTGATAGTCCAAAAAAACCACATGGCTACGATAAGAGTTTGGGACAACATCATCACTCTTCTAGATATCTGAAAATCATATGTTCTCTAATGTGTTTAAGGCCCACATCATCTTTTACCTGGATATTAGCAAAGTCTCACATTTACTCCATTAGGTTCACCATCATCTACTGATTGGAACCTGAAAAATTCCATGGTCTGTACTGTGGTGAGTGACACCATGCTAACTTATCTGGACAGTTACAAAATACTGTGAAGTCCACTTGGTTAAAGCCCACATTCTTTCCTTGTTATATTAAATCCCATGGTTACTACTGTGGTAAATTTCAACTTCATTTCTTTACTGGAACCTGCAAAAAATCATGGTGACAATCTTAGAGATATATCATCTCTTACCAGAACACCTGAAAATCCCATGGTCATTGCCATGATTTAAGTCACCATCATTACTTAATGGATACTGAAGGGTAGCAGAGTATGCAACCACAAAATAGGCTTCCTTGGCACAAGGATTATTTTGAGCTTGTTATTTTGAGAAACTGAAGACATAGAAGCTCTAAAAGCAGGGTAGAAGTTACCCTTTTGTAAGGGAAATTTACATTAGAAAGGGGGCTTGCACCAGAAAGAGAGCTATTACTGGAGATCACTTTTTCACCTGAGAGACTTATCTTCATGGCAGGGCAAACTTTGTTTACCATCTATTTCTTCTTCTCGGCTTCCTGTAAATTGCCTTCCTCCCCTTGGAAACCCCAGACCCCTGTCTCTTCCCTTAGCTCAGGATGGTATGTATATAAGCCTCAGTTGCCTGGCTGCCTTTTCATATATCTTTGTGGGGCTCCCATATGTACATATGTGCATATGTAATTAAAATCACTTGTTTTTCCCCTGTTAATCTGTCTTTTATTACAGGAGGGTTTCAGCCAAGAACCTAGAACACTAGAGGGAAAATGTGTTTTCTTCCCCTACAATACCTTCATAGTCGCATATTCACTCTAGGTTTACCATCAGTTCTTGACTAGATAGTTGCAAACTACCTTGGTTACCATAGCGGTTTACGACACATCATCTTTACCTGGATAAATACAGAAGCCTGTAGTCTTTATTAGGTTTAGAAAAACATATCTTACACGGAGACCTACCATTATCCAGATAAATGCCATTGTTAGGGACACATCATCTCTAACCTGGGTAACTATAAAGTATCTTGGTACTACCATTGTCAGTTATACATCATGTCTTACCTAGACACCTTCAACCCATGGTCGTCACATTTTTAGGGACACCAACATCTCTAACCTGAATACTTGCAAAATCCCTTGCTCAGTACTGGGGTTAGGATCACTAACATGTCTTGGCTGCATATACCTGCAAAATCCCATCATCAATTTCATGGTTAAGGACACCATCATCTCTTCACTAAACCCCTGAAAAATCCCATGGTTGCTTTTGTGGTTAGGTTCACCATCATACCAGGACTACCACAAAACACCACGTTCACTAATGTGGTAAGGGACACGATCAGCTTCTACCTGCCTATCTGAGAAATCCCAATTTCAGTACTGTATTGATAGTTAACGCCACTATTCTACCTTAACTGGATATCTACAAAATACCATGGTCACTCCCATGGTTACATCGATCATAATTTTGTAGGAACATGTTCCTAGGTAGGAACATCCTCATTTCCTACCTCGCTATTTACAAAGTCCCATGGATATAAACATAGTCAGGGTCTCTGCCGTCTTTTTACTCTCCATCTACAAAATCCCATGGCACTAACATAGCTAAGGATACCATCATTTCTTCCCAGGATTCCTTCAAAATACTGTGGTCACTACATTGGTGACAGCCACTGTCATCTCTTACCTGAACAACTGCCAAGTCCTATGGTCACTGAACCTCTTGACTAGACATTCAAGGCTCTTCATGTCTGACTCTGCCTGCCTCACCAGCCTCAGCCCGTCATCCCCTCTCATCCTTTATGTGAACATTCTAAACCATTGAATTTCCCTGGTTACGGGCAGTAGAATGCTCAAGCCAGCCCTTACCATCTAACAGGAGCTGATAATTGCCATCTCTTGGCAACTCTGTTCAGCAGCCTTGAAATAGGCCATGGTGGAGTATTTACACCACAGAAACTGGCAAACGCTACACATCAGGCCCTTTCTTCTAGGTATTCACCAGGATGTACTGATGAATAAAGTAATAAATGAACAGACGGAGGCACTACTTAACATGACAACTCAATCTTGCTTTCTCATGAATCTGATGTGACTTTTGTGGATGAAGGAATGTGTCAGTTTATTCTACATATGCCTTAACATTTATTATTTTTCCAAATTTGTATACTTAATGAAAAAAATGGACGAACACTTACATTTCAAATTACTTAGTTTATACTAATGTTGAACTTAGTTTATACAACATTAATGTATATTAATGTTGATCAGGGACTTACTGGATTTCAATATGTCCAAAGTTGACAAATTTGCAAAAAACCCCAATAGTTAAATATTATTACACCTAACCAAAAAATTATATATATACATATATATATATAAAAAAATATATATATAATTTAATATATATATCACCCCATTTACCAGAGCAAATTTTTTATCTCCCTTACCACTAAATTTCTTATTGGGCTTTTCATGACAATCTAGATTTCTATCAGTAACCATATTTGAATTTCATAAAGTTCTCAGTCACCTTTCCTTCGAAAATCAAGTAAAATGTCAAGAGAGAGAAGCAGCAATCCACACCCCCTCGTTTTAGGCCCACAGTGTGGGAACCAATTTTATGGTGATTCTTGGGGGAAAAAAGCTCCACGTGATGGCTGCAATTTTGATGGCTGTGTCCTTCAGATTGCCCAAAGGCTAAAAGAAGCAAAATGCAATTAGTAAAGGCTCCACTTCTCATGTTGAGGTTGGTTTCAGCTTCAAACTTCTTTATTTCTCCTTGCACCCTCACTTTTCTGCAACCCTTCCTGATAACAGAAAACTGATAAGTTAAATGGACCACAGAGATGATAAACACTATGTAAAACTGATAGACCGGGGCTTCCCTGGTGGCGCAGTGGTTGAGGGTCCGCCTGCCGATGCAGGAGACACGGGTTCATGCCCCAGTCCGGGAGGATCCCACATGCCGCGGAGCGGCCGCTGAGCCTGCGCGTCCGGAGGCTGTGCTCCGCAACGGGAGAGGCCACAACAGTGAGAGGCCCGCTTACACCAAAAAAGGAAAAAAAAAACTGATAGACCACCAGGCAATTTTCCTTTTATAAAGAAAACCTTCTACTTCTTAATGATTATTCTTAGCTACTAGCCATTTCTACTCACCAAGATCAGCCATCACCCGTGAGAAACGATACTGGTGACAAATTAATGCAGCAACCGGGGCACAAAGGGTCCCTGAGCCCACCTTTCTGTCTACTAAACCTACATCCCACCTAATTCACTCTTTCCTTTTTCAAAGTGAAAAAGATGATTTTCCTTTTTCAAAGTGAAAAAGATGATTTTCAAAGTGAAAAAGATGATCTTCTTCTAGTACTGTAATGATCTTGTTACATGCACTGGTTGAATTCATATGGAATTATTTCCTGCCTTGTAGGAAATTAAATGTGCTTTAAAATTATAATGTGCTACTAACTGGGTTTTTATGTTCAAAACTCCTGGGGTCAGATTCATGTGGGGCTCTCCCTTTATATTTTGACACTAGGAGAGAAAACGCTTTACAGTCAGATCTATTACCAGTATGAAAGAGCAACTGAAGAGCTTGCCTCTCTGTGTTTATCAGCATCTACTGGGCAACAAGAGACAGCTGGGCCCTGCTGTAGGCAGAACAGAGGGCAAAGTCTGGCATTTGGGCTTCCAGCTATGGCACTTCCTGACTCAGCAAGGACCCTTGTCTTTGCAGCCTTGCACCCTCTCAGGCCATGACTGAGATGACTTCTAAAGTGAATTCTGTATTTTGTATATCTCATGTCTTGACTGTTATCTCTGAATACAATCACAATACTATATAGCTGTTATTATACGCATGATATATATTATATCATACATATTAGTATAAATCCTAATAATAACTTTATTTTATGTAAGCTTGGAACTCCAGGGGTTGATACTAAAATTACTATTACTAAAATTACTATTTTGGGTCTTAAGGTGCTAAGAACAATGATAACATGTATGGGGGGATTCCCCACACCAGCTGGGTGTCCCACAAATTTAATTCAATTCTGACCCTAACTACCAGGAGAGAGCATCAGATCCCACAGGTTAGGGATTCAGTCTCACAACACTGTTCCCCACCACCACTTCAGATGCCAATTGCAAGTCCAGACTGTTCTCTGTACTTCTGACAGAAGTACTTCTCTGTACTTCTGGCCTATAAATCAGAGGTTCCCACAACCCCCTCCCTGTGTTTGATTAATTTGCTGGAATGGCTCACAGAACTCAGGAAAACATTTTACTCATTAGACCACTGGATTATTATAAAAGAATGTACCTCAGGAACAACCAAATTGGATGAGAGGCAGAGGGCAAGGTAGGGGGAAGTGGCACAGAACTCCAAAGCCCTCTCCGAGTGCCCCACTCTCCCAGCACCTCTACAGGTTCACCAACCCAGAAGCCCCCCAAATCACATCCTTCTGGGTTTCTATGGAGGCTTCATTATACAAGTATAATTGACTGACTCACTGGCCACTGGCGATTGATTCACCCTCCAGCCCCTCTCCCCTCTCCCTTCCCTGGAAATCAGGGGGTGGGACTGAAAGTTCCAACCCCCTAATCAAGGTTGGTTCCCCTGGCAACCTGCCCCCCTCCTTAGGAGCTTTCCAAAAGTCACCTCAAGAACACAAACCCAGTAGTAGTGGAAAGGCCTTGTTTTGAATAACAAGACACCCATTTCACCTTTATGGCTCTGAAGGGATTTCAGGAACTGAGGACAGGAGACCAGATATTATAACAAAAGACACTCTCACTTACTCTTTTCACTCAGGAAATTCCAAGGGTTTGGGGAAGCTGTGAGCCAGAAACCATGAACGAAGACCAAATCTATATAAATCTCATAAATCACAATACCAGAGTACTTTTTTAAAAATCAAGAGAAACCAAATAGATACACAAACAGAACAGGTTGCCACTTCTAAGCATACTATTTATCTTAAAAATGAAACTCTATTTATGAATTCTGATTACTTAACTTCATTATCCTTTCCCTTTTTTTAAGCAGACACCAAACAATTAGATGTTCTAGGCCCAGTAAAAAACATCAACATCACTGTACATGGATCTGTATACCATTTAACAGATATTTATACAACCCAGCATTGTTAGTGTCAAATGACAAAACTAAATTTAGTAATGAATCTGATGCCCTTTATTCAAGGGAAAACAATCCGTGGAGTCGGGGTACAGTGCCTCACAAGCAGCAGACTGCTCTTCTTGAGGGATTATGGGCAAGAAAGAGTTTTAGAGGATATTGGAAGAGGCAACGTGCAAACAGCACACAGCTGGCTAGGAGGCTGTGGATCTCCTTACAAGACGGGCAATCCTATTGTTACGGAATCCAAGCTCGCTCTGCTCACGACACGACAGGTCAACGAATCGGACACGAGGTGTGATTCAAGGAAGACGGCTGACCGAGAAGATGGCAGACTAAAGTCTCCGAGAAACCCTCATATCGGGGTCTCGATGAGGGTTTCTTTTATGAAATCAGAGAGGGAGAGGCAGTGAGGAAGTAAAGTAAAAGGGCCATCAGTCTTGCAAAACATCTCCTGGAATGGCAAGCCTCAGAGGGGATCTGTTAGTTTCTTGTAGCCATTCACAGGCGGCAGGGTCAGATTATCTCCCAGAGAGCTGAACAGCGGAGGCGCAGGGTTCCCTGAGGCAGGCCATTATGTATGATTATAATAACAAAAGCAACGAAAAGCAAGGGCTAAAGTCAAAGAAACAGATCCAACATGGAGTCCCATTTAGCTCTTCCCTGTTACACTACTTTCTAGGGTAAGGTAAGCGACCTAAAGCTGAGTTGGAGGGCTGTGACTGGTGTGTGTCAGGTTCCCTTGAGAGGTATTTCTCCTAAGTGCAGGCTGACTTAGGCTTAGAATTGTGATGTGGGCCGTGCCGCTGGCGTGGCCTCCATTTTGTGGGCGCCGATATACGCATTGACCTTACCATTAGATGTAACAGAAAGTCAAAGATGGTAGTATTTCTTTTTTGTTGTAGAAGTTCGGTGTTTGGTGCTATTCAAGAGGACAAAAGTACTCTTGTCTGTTTGTTTTTCGGTACGCGGGCCTCTCACGGTTGTGGCCTCTCCCGCCATTGCGGAGCACAGGTTCTGGACGCGCAGGCTCAGCGGC
This sequence comes from Stenella coeruleoalba, assembly GCF_951394435.1. Lineage (NCBI taxonomy): Eukaryota > Metazoa > Chordata > Mammalia > Artiodactyla > Delphinidae > Stenella > Stenella coeruleoalba. The sequence continues at coordinate 123,832,399 of NC_137169.1, forward strand.
CATGGCTCAGGGGCCCAGCCGCTCCGCGGCATGTGGGATCTTCCCAGTCCGGGGCACGAACCCGTGTCCCCTGCATCAGCAGGCGGACTCTCAACCACTGCGCCACCGGGGAAGCCTTAGACTACCAATTTTAAGATGCAACATCTTTAATACTAACTTTCTGAAGAGAAAGAATATTGTCACCTTATACCAAAACGTACCCTGATATATAATAAAGGAAGAAAAATGTGTATCTTGGAATTGAGGAAATATGTAAATTCAAAAGGAGAAAAATCCATATGTATAAAGACATTTACAGCAGTTATTAATAATTTTTTTAAAAAACAGCATTTGCATCCAATAATAAGGAAATGATTAAATAAAGGATATATATATTTTTTATATAAATACAATGGAATGTAACATGGTTATCAACAATTTATGATAAAAGTGAAAATCAAGGGAAGTGTTTCTAAAATAATGTTACATAACGCATAAAATTTTTAAATGTATAATATATAGTTTGATGAACTTAGAAGCAATATATCCATATGGATAAAAGTTTGAAAGAACTCCAAAGAAATGCAAATCATTATGTTGTTGAGATATTGGAATTATGTACATTTTTAAAATGTCCTTCATATATTTTAAAAACACTTTAATCACAAGTAAAGGTTTTACAAACATTCCCATCTTAAGTCATTCTCTTCCCTGTTTTTCCTTGGGTCCAGTTTTCTCCCCTCCTTGGCAGAGTGGGTAATTTAGATATTTAGCTGGGGAGCCAGGAAGAAGCCATGTTGTGATTTTTGGTAATGACATGTAATGTGTTTACACAACCACTTCCATTTTGTTTCATGAGTAAAGAGTATAATTATGTAGACACCGAGGGCCAGAGCCAAACAAGCAATCACTGGTCTGTACCCAAGAATCCTGCCCTCACTTTCCAGGAAGGGGAGGGGCTGGTGAGAATGCAGCACCCTGGTCACTGGTAACAAACCTCAGCATCTCTGCTGGTATTTCTCTTTCCTCACCTGGTGCTGCACCTTGGCCAGAATTCTAATCTCTGTCTAAAAATTAATTGGAATTTCCTGTTTAGAATAATAAGAGCCCTGAAGAATTTATGTCTTGTTACATTAGAGCATGGAATAAATCTATATGGGTACATCAATCAGTGAGTTTACATATGTGATCTGCCTATGAAAACTCAAACTATGAACATCCAAGACTTAAGCAGGCACGATATCTATGTTTTAGGGTCAAGAGGCCCCTCTCATTTTCTCTACTTTTTCCATCTCTTGCTCCATAAGCCCACCCAAACTGGCTTTGACTCCAACCACTGCATGGAAATGTCTCTCGCCAGAATATTAATAACCTCCTGACTCTACATTTTAAAAAAACTATTTTTAAACATTTTATTTTGAAATGATTTCAAGTGTACAGAAGATGTGCAAAAATAACACAAAGCTCCAGTACACCCTTTACCCAGCTTCCCCAGTTAACGTTTAACTACACTTGCTTTCTCTCTCTCCCTCGTGTGTGTGTATATAGTCGTTTCCCCAGTGACCCTTCAGTATTTCCTAAGAACAATGCCATCCTGTAAGGTAACCACAGTGCAATTCTTAAATTTAGAAAATTTAATGGTGATACACAGTACTATTTATTATCTAGTAGGTACTTCTAATTCAAACTTTCCTAAGTCTCAATAATTTTTCAACTGAACCAAATTATTCTTATCAATAGATTTTTTAAAACAAACAAAACAGGTTAAAATTTGAACTTTTAAAAACATTTGCAGTGCTTTTAGACCATATTTACAATAATTATACTAACTTCCCAATTTAATAGACTTTTACACTCACCATCAGGACTTCTACCATGCAGTTTTACTTCAAAAGTCTTCATTTTGATTAACCTTTCAATCATTTACAGTACACACATGAGTGAATTTTTTCAGAGAGGGTTGAATCTTCAGAGCCCGTATATAAGAGAGATTTCTGTGGCTTTCACCCATGACTTGACATACTATTATTGAGTCACAAACAGCCTCCCCCTTCAAAATATTACATATGCTGTCTTGTGTATGCTGTTACTCTGACACGCAGCAGAAGCCAGATTTTGTACTTTGTGGATAATCTTTTTTCTAAAAAACGATGACATTCTTCATCTTTGAAATTTAAAACGTTAGCTCTTCACATCTAGGTACTGAACAATTTTCGTCGATTTTGTGTTGACTGTGGTAGGGACTTCTCATCTGAAGATGAAACATTTTTCTTCGGCTCAAGAAAACTATTCTCTTCTCCAAATATTGCTTTTCTTCCATTGGTTCTCGAATTTTCTTTTAGACACTGGATCTTTAGTCTCTGGGTCTCTTATCTGTTTTTCTTAGGCTGCTACCTAAGATAGGTCTTAAGATAAATATGTTTATATTTTGAATTTGAATCTTCCAAACAGTTCATCTCCTGGTCAAAGCTGGAGCGCCCCATTAGCAGTCAATGAGAACAGCAGCTATCTTTCCCTCCCTTCGTGTGCAAGTCACAGCGGGTGGTAAAGTTTTTGAGGTTCTTTATTTTGTAAAACTGGGTGCTGGGCGGGGAGGTGGGGGTGCTAACCAAATTTCTTTGGAAAAGGAAATTTTGGTTGCTTTTTTTTTTTTCGCAGTACACGGGCCTCCCACTGTTGTGGTCTCTCCCGTTGCGGAGCACAGGCTCCGGACTCGCAGGCTCAGCGGCCATGGCTCAAGGGCCCAGCCACTCCGTGGCATGTGGGATCCCCCCAGACTGAGGCACGAACATATGTGCCCTGCATCGGCAAGCGGACTCTTAACCACTGCGCCACCAGGTAAGTCCTTTTGGTTGCTTTTAACAGATGTGTCCACCAGCAGTCCACTCTCAGCCACATCTGCGTAGGTCAAACGGATGGGTTCGCGCAGGCGCACAGGGAGAAGATCACGCAGGTCGCGCGCGTAAGCTGCGGACTCTAGTCGTGCAGTACCCGGATGTCTCGCGTATAGTTTAGGCGCGCGCAGGCGCTGGAAGTGGCGAGAGGACGGGGCGCGGGGACGTGACCCAAGTCTGAAATCTCCAGAGCCCATCAGTTACTACCCAGCTGTAGCAGCTACACCTCAGTAATGTTTTTGTTTTTGTTTTTTGCGGTACGCGGGCCTCTCACTGTTGTGGCCTCTCCCGTTGCGGAGCACAGGCTCCGGACACAAAGGCTCAGCGGCCATGGCTCATGGACCCAGCCGCTCCGCGGCATGTGGGATCTTCCCGGACCGGGACACAAACCCGTGTCCCCTGCATCGGCAGGCGGACTCTCAACCACTGTGCCACCAGGTAAGACCCCAGTAATGTTTTTTAATAGCAGTTCCCCTCTCTCCCAATCCAAGACCCTATCCAGGATCACACATTGCATTTTATTGTCATATCTCTTTAGTTACCTTTAATCTGGGAGAGTTCCTTACCTTTCTTGGTCATTTGTGGCATTGACATGGTTGAAGAACACAGGGCAGTTGTTTGTGATATAATGGGGGTTGTGTGATATTTTCTCATGATTAGGATCAGGTTATGGATTTCTGGCAGAAGAATTTCTTAAGTGATGTAGCATCCTTATCAGTGTATTGTATCGGGAGACATTTTGGTGTTGACTCATCATTCGGTTAAGGTGGTGACTTCCTGGTTTCTCCACTGTAAAAAAAAAAGTATCTTTTTCTCATTTGCAATTAATATGAACTATTAACAAGGAGACACTTTGAGACTGTAAACTACAGTGTACTTTTAGTTTTTGTGCCACCTAGACACTCCACAGTTACTTTTATCACAAGTCCACGACCAACCTCTTTAGCTTCACCTCTGCTTTGCTCTCCTTTATAAATTTAGCTTTTAGCTTTTGATATCATTGTCCACCTAGATACCACAGCTGGAAACCTCAGGCATCTTTAACTTCTTCTCCCTTACACCCAAACAGCTAACAAATAAAATACTGATTTCTGTCTCAAACCTCTCCCAAATCAAGTGCCTCCTCTACTTCAATATTTCAACAGCCTCCTAATTGGCCTCTGTGCTTCCAGGGTTATCTCTGTTCTAGGCCATCCTCCGTGCTATGCCTAGAATTATTTCCCCTAAACCTAACACGATCAGGTCACTCACTGCTCTGCTTAAAATCTATCATCTAGGGCTTCCCTGGTGGCGCAGTGGTTGAGAATCTGCCTGCTAATGCAGGGGACACGGGTTTGAGCCCTGGTCTGGGAGGATCCCACATGCCACAGAGGAACTAGGCCCGTGAGCCACAGCTGCTGAGCCTGCGCGTCTGGAGCCTGTGCTCCGCAACAATAGAGGCCACGATAGTGAGCGGCCCACGCACCGCAATGAAGAGTGGCCCCCGCTTGCCACAACTAGAGAAAGCCCTTGCACAGAAACGAAAACCCAACACAGCAAAAACAAATAAATAAACTCATACCCTCAACATCTTAAAAAAAAATCTATCATTTATGATTATCTATTTGTTGGCCACCCTCTTACAGAGAAAATAAATGTTCAAGATTTATAGACTATCATCCAAGGCCCTATAACTTGGCCCCCAGTCTGCCTCTCCAGCCTCCTATTCTGGTACTCCCCAGTTTCCCCCTAAAGTCTAGCCCAAATGAACTCATCATTCCCCAGATACTTCAGGTTCATTAAGAATCTTATGACTTGGTCCCTGTTCTCTCAACTTGAGATGCCCTTCCTTGGTTTATTCCTATCACACTCTCACTCCTCCCTTCTAGACCTCTATCAGATATAATCTTGTATGTGAAGATTCTCCTGTCTCTTTCCTCATGAGAATTAGTCCCCCTCTGCCCAGACCTATAAGCTCCTCAGTTATCAAGACTGTTTCACATTCAGTCTTGTGCCCCAAGCACCTAGACAATTCATAGTCACTATTTAATAAATGTATGAGTGAGTAAACAAAAGAGTGAAGCAGACAGCAAGCCTAAACACTTATCTGAAGGAATGTGACACTGAATATAAAGCTTTGCATATAACTTGTGAAAGTTAGATATACTTGTGTCCCAGAAACAGTAAGGTACTATAGCAAGCCTCAACTGCATGACAGTTTCCATTTCCACATGTACTGAGGTATGCTGAGAAAATTTCCAGCAGAGCCCAGATTGTATCCCAGTTGTAAAATAGAAATGCTGTCATTGCAACTGACTGCGTCACGTCTTGGGGGCCTGAGAAAGTTACAATTCCAAAATTGCTTAATACTCTGCGTTTAGTTATTAGAATAACCTCTGCCATTCCTAAAACATTAATTAGAATAATGCATTTCAGTTGAGGGGGTCTTTTTTTTTTTAACCTTCTGTGTTCACGAAAAAGGAAGGATGTTATCATTAACAAAGTTCTTATCAGAGATTTATTTCTACAAGCATTTTTCAGGTGACATTAACATGCCAGTGTGGAGTATTTTCTACATAGTAAACAATGAAAATATAATACTGTTATTGGGGGAACATAGCAATTTAGTTTTAAAAGTACAGTATAAATCTTTATGAGTTAAGGTAAAACTATGCTATAACATGTAAATCCAAAGCCTCAGGGGCTTAAAAAAATAGAAATTCCTTTCTTTCTCATGTAAGGTCCAAGAAAGGTATTCCTGATAGGTGGGCGACATTTCTCCAAGTGGGAATGCTGGTACCCAGGCTGTATGCATCACGTGGCTCTGCTGTTTTCAACATATGGCCTCCAAGGTCATGAGACAGTGGGAAAGAGTATGGAGGATGGTGCTTAGAGAGTTTTAATGGGCCAGGCCTGGAATTCACCTGCATTACTTCTGTCTGCATTTCATTGGCCGGGATGCAGTCACATGGCCACACCTAACTGCAAGGGCAGCTGGGAAATGTGGGTGCCCAGGAGGAAGAGGAGAGGGGTTTGTTCAACAGCTAGCTAGTCTATACCAAGAAGGTCTGGTCTTCTGTGTGTAGCTTAATCAATTCCTGAAGGCCTAGTCAGTGAAAAGCTACAGTCATAATTATGAACCCACACTGCAAGACTTAATTGTCAAAAGAAAAACCTTGGGCTTCCCTGGTGGCACAGTGGTTGAGAGTCCGCCTGCCGATGCAGGGGACACGGGTTCGTGCCCTGGTCTGGGAAGATCCCACATGCCGCGGAGCGGCTGGGCTGGTGAGCCATGGCCGCTGAGCCTGCGCGTGCAGAGCCTGTGCTCCGCAGTGGGAGAGGCCACAACAGTGAGAGGCCCACGTACCGCAAAAAAAAAAGAAAAAAGAAAAACCTTATTGAATCATGCATGGCACTTACTAAAGCATGAAACCAAGGGATGAAAACAGAATGATTTTTTAAAGTTCATCCTGAATTGGATAAAAATTAAATTAAATAAAAACATACTTGTTTATTGAGACTTGCAGCTAACTCAAATTTTGCTGTCACTGTAACATAGAGAGCTGTCACTTTAACTCATGCCTCAAAAGCCTGCAGGGTTGATCTGTACCTTGGGTACTAAGAAATGCTATGGCATAAATAAATGTTGCCACTTAATGCTTGACAAAGGCAGCCTGCCCAAAGAAAGTCACTCAGGTGGAGGCAAAAAACGTGATTGTGACTGAATGACTCAGCTTGTGTGGTGGTGAATCACAACCCCAAGGAAAGAAGGGCCTGTGTAGGAGCGGAGTTGTGTGATTAAGCTAAGAAGTAGCTGGCTAGCCCTGGAACAATCTGAAGGCTTTTTGGGTAAACGTAGAGCCAGCGTTCTGAGGAAAAAAAGAAGGGTCTAGAAAAGCAGGCCTTATATAGCGGTAGCCAAATGGAGTGAGAAAAGGTGGAACAGAACTGGGTCTTTTTTGCCTGTGTGTCGTGCGGAGCATAGCCATTGAATTTCTAAAGCTGCAACCACCTCTCTGTTTATGATGAATGAAGTCAGGAAATCTCATGGGCTGTACATTAATGAGAGGAAGCATTTGGAAAGTCATCTTATTTCCTCTTCTAGTGTCATCTCCAGATGCCTTTGTGTGAGGCAAGTTAATACGGCAGCCTTGCCGGGAAAAGGGAGCCATAATACCAGCGGCCATTACTGAGCAGACAGCATGGACCAGGGACTCTACTAGGTAATACCCCCTTTCTCCACTGCAGATGATGATTGTTTTTGAAGGGAACTTGCTAATTTTACTTATTTTTATATTTTTTTCTGATTGTGCTAAATGAATAAGATACATTGAACCCCATTAAAAATAGCAATTTTGAAGGGAAAGTCCCCTTCCTTCTCTGAAAGTGATGGGAGGTGATTTGAAAAAGATTTGGATTAAGCAGTTTTTGCTATTCCCTGGACTTATATTCTAAAGAATTCAGTAGTGACAAACACATTTTGAAGAAAGTTACTTCCCAGGCTCTATGTATTTATTGATTTTGTACTAGGCACTGAGTTTATAAGAGTAATTGCATGGTCACTGCTTGCCTGGAGTCTTCATTTGGGGGAGGAAAAAAAGTGGTCCTTTTTTTGGAATCACTAGGGGAGTTTTTAAAAATGCTGATGCCTGTGTCTCATCTTTAGAGATTCTGATGTAATGAACTCAGGATGTGCAGGTCTCTCTCCTGCTGAGACCCCTTGCAGATGGACATGAGCGAAGTGTCTGGAGCACAGGGCAGCAGGATTCATTGGCTGGGGGGTGATAGGACGTGACAGTTTTGAGCTAAGATTTGAAGGATGAATAGGAGTTTCCCAGGCACACAAATCAGGTAAGTTATTTTCAGAAATGTTACGTGTGAAGGTCCAAAGAGAAGAGAGAGCGTGACATTTTGAGGGTGTTGCTCTTAATGAGTATTGCTGGCAGGTAACATGTGATGGGGAAGGGTCGAGGGAGATGAGTCAGAAGGCAAATCACAGAGACTTCCCTGGTGGTCCAGCGGCTAAGACTCCTGACTCCCAATGCAGGGGGCCTGGGTTCGATCCCTGGTCAGGGAACTAGATCCCACATGCCACAACGAAGTTAGGCTTTACTATCATTCAGAGCCACCAGAACATCATATCTTCACATTTAAAGTATACAGAGGTGTGTTAAATATATTACTTGTTTAAAATTCTTTTTCATTGCTGCTTTTCTGTGTCACTTACTGTACAATGTTAGATGAGCAGAGTCACCATGGTAAAGTGGGAAGAATGCTGAACACGGCCCAAAGACAAACATTTTGTTCTGAACAGAGACCCACGTAGCTGCCTCGCACCAGTTCTCTGTGCCTCAGTTGCCCTGTCCCTCAGGCTTGCTTTCAAGATCAGAATGAGATGAGGTATTGATACAAGAAAGGCTTCACAAACTGTGCTGTCCTACAGTTGCTGTCCCCACATCACCGCTCTCTCTCCTTCCATGCCTGCTTGGCATATTCACGGGAGACTGTATTCCTCTGTCTGCTTCCTGCTTCTTCTCCAGGACCTTCTCTCTGCTCAATTGCCCATTTTCCTTTCCTACCTGTCCTTCAAAGCCCAGCTCAAAGTCTAACATTTTCATGACGTCTCTGCCTTACGTGTGCCCACTCCTTTCTCTCTCTTTGGACTCCTTTTGTCCTCGTGGTTCATGTCATACTCGTTTGCTCAATGGTCCCTGTTTGTTTTTCCCTTCAAGTAGGTTACAAATTCCATGGGAAAAAAAGGTGTCTTCCTTTGGGGGGTGGGGTAGTCCACCATCTTAAAAAGGACATGGTAGGCATTTCATGCATAATGTTGATTTGCTTGGGAGTTTTTTAAAAAGAATGAACAAAAATCAATGGTGTGCTGGTAGAAGTCCTGATCGTTTGCTGATTCCCTTGGTGTAAATACTTCCATCGTGGCTGATTTCAAGTTACCAATATGATGTCAATTAACTCACAAAATTCCTGAATATTTTAACAATTAGTTCTTATGGGCCACTGTGAGCTGGCTCTGGTAACTCACTAGACAAAATGTTATAAATAAGAAGTCCTTTTTAGGTGCTTGCACTGCCAAGGGCCCGGGTTCAATCCCTGGTCGGGGAACTAAGATGCCACAAGCCGCATGGCATGGCCAAAAAAAGAAGTCTCCTTTAAAAAAGAAAATGTATTTTATACTTTCATCCTTCTGTCCCCAAGCACCCAGTACAATGCTAGAAAATAACAAATACTGAATAAACGTTTGTTACCTTTAAAAAAAAGTAGTCCTTTTTTTCTTTTTTTTTTTTTTTTTTTTTCAGTACACGGGCCTCTCACTGCTGTGGCCTCTCCCATTGCGGAGCACAGGCTCCGGACACGCAGGCTCAGCGGCCATGGTTCACAGGCCCAGCCACTGCGTGGCATGTGGAATCTTCCCGGACCGGGGCACGAACTCGTGTCCCCTGCATCGGCAGGCAGACTCTCAACCACTGCGCCACTAGGGAAGCCCAAAAGTAGTCCTTTTTAAATAAACATTATAACCTTCTTCCTGATTCATAAGAAAATACGATACTTGACTGTGGAAAAGTCATTCTGTTATTTCCTAATCTCCCAAAAGAAGGTTGGATGTGAGCATTTTTCAAGAAATAGATTCATGTGGACAGATGCTAGAAGCCAGTGCCTAATTTTTCTGAAGCATCTTGCTCTGTCTGTCAAGTATGGCAAATCCCATAAAGTGATTCATCTGTATCGTGTGTGACTTGATGTCACCTTAGTTAAAAATGCTACTCTTCTAACCAGAGCTGTGCTGCAATTTTAATTTTAAATATGAAAAATGTTCTGCAGTGGAAACTTTATTTCCAACCTGTTGAAGCTTTGGGTAGAAGGCTCTTAATCAGTGAGGTGCATGAGAATGGTCTTGAAGCTGTAGGACATTGGTCGGAGCTTGAGGGTGACGTGGGAGGGCGGTCAGGGCACCAGGGAGATTTCCAAAAGAGAAGCGTGCCATAAAGCAACCAAAGATCTTATATATCCCTTGAATGTTTTGAGAGATTACGTACTAAAGTCTCAACAATATGCTTAAAATCTTACAGGAATCATCTGGCTGGCAGAAAAACACATTCTCTTAAATAACCATATGAAGTTCATTTTAAAATAATTATGTCTATGCAGAGAAAGCAAGCGAGGTCAGAAGAAGCTTCTCTAAAGCCTCACATAAGATTCATCTAAGATGTAATAAATTGGGACTTTTTAACCTAGCCTCAAAAGCCAGGTCTTTGGAGGCTTACTATCTCTAGGTCACAAAGAAAGAGCAGGGTGAAATGCACACGAGCATCTGTACAAAGGCCATATTAAGACATAGTTGCACAGGGAGATCAGCTCGGTGCTTTGTGACTGCCTGGAGGGGTGGGATAGGGAGGGAGGGAGGGAGGGAGACGCAAGAGGGAAGAGATATGGGAACATATGTATATGTATAACTGATTCACTTTGTTATAAAGCAGGAACTAACACACCATTGTAAAGCAATTATACCCCAATGAAGATGTTAAAAAAAAAAGAAATAGTTGAACTATGCAAGTTCTAGCTGAACCCTAATCCTTTGTTTTCTAACCAAGGCAGAACTAGGAACTGACCTACATACCAACCATTTATTTTCTTTAGTTTCCTGAATTAAAAGTGAACTCACTGTACAAAAGTGGCTAGTTTCCACAGGAGGGAAAAATCAAGGGAATGATACAAATGGTTTGCATTCAAAGGACCTCTGTAACCAATGAAAAGCAATTCTCTGGGACTGCAGAACTCAAAATAAATAAAGTATGTGCGTACTTATGCTGGAAATCACAAGGGTTTGAGATGTTGAAGTTCTAACTAACAGTTATTTCAGAATGTGACCCTATTTAGAAATAGGATCACTGCAGATGTAATTAGCTAAGATGAGGTCATACTCAAAAATCTTCAACAAAATACTGGCAAACCCAATTCAACAGCACATTAAAGGATTATACACCATGACCAAGTGGGATTTATTCCTGGAATGTAAGAGTGTTTCAACATATGAAAATTAATCAATGTAAGTATAACACGTTAATAGAATGAAGGACCAAAGGGTGGGGGAGAAAAACCCACATGACCATCTCAAATGATGCAGAAAAAGCATTTGACAAGATCCAACACCTTTCATGATGAAAACAACATACTAGGAATAGAAAGAAACTACCTCCACATAATAAAGGCCATATACGAAAATCCCACTGCTAACATCATATTCATTGGAGAAAGGCTGAAAGCTTTTCCTCTAAGATCACAAACAAGCTAAGAAAACCTGCTCTCATCACTTCTTTTTTTTTTAATTTATTTTAAACTTATTTATTTATTTATTTTCGGCTGCATTGGGTCTTCATTGCTGCACGCAGGCTTTCTCTAGTTGTGGCGTGTGGGGACTACTCTTCCTTGTGGTGTGCGGGCTTCTCATTGCAGTGGCTGCTCTTGTTGTGGAGCACGGGCTCTAGGCGTGCAGGCTTCAGTGGTTGTGGCACGAGGTCTCAGTAGTTGTGGCTCGCAGGCTCTAGACCGTAGGGTCAGTAGCTGTGGTGCACAGGCTTAGTTGCTCCACGGCATGTGGGATCTTCCCAGACCAGGGCTCGAACCCGTGTCCCCTGCTTTGGCAGGTGGATTCTTAATCACTGCGCCATCAGGGAAGGCCCTTCCAATGCTATTTTGAATAGAAGTGGTGAGAGAGGACTTCCCTGGTGGCGCAGTGGTTGAGAATCCGCCTGCCAAAGCAGGGGACATGGGTTCAAGCCCTGGTCTGGGAGGGCTCCACATGCCACGGAGCAACTAAACCCGTGTGCCACAACTACTGAGCCTGCTCTCTAAAGTCCGTGAGCCGCAACTACTGAGCCTGTGTGTCACAACTACTGAAGCCTGCACACCTACAGCCCGTGTTCCACAGCCAGAGAAGCCACTGCAATGAGAAGCCCGTGCACTGCAATGAAGAGTAGCCCTGGCTCGCCACAGCTAGAGAAAGCCCGCGCACAGCAACAAAGACCCAATGCAGCCAATAAATAAATAAATTTAAGAAAAAAGGTTTAAAAACAAACAAACAAAAAACCCAAATAGTATTGCAAGTCCCAGCCAGAGCAGTCAGGTAAGAAAAAGAAATACAAGGCATCCAAATTGGAAAGGAAAAAGTAAAATGATCTCTGTTTGTAGATGACATGATCTTATATGAGAAAACTCCAAAGATTCCATGCCAAAAAATATTAGAATAAATGATATAGCAAAGTTGCAGGATACATAATCAACACACTAAAGTCACTTGTGTTTCTATACACTGACAGTGAACATTCTGAAAAGGAAATTGAGGAAAAAAATCCATATAAAATAGCATGAAAAATAATAAAATATTTAGGAATAAACTTAACCAAGGAGGTGAAAGGCTTGTACCACTGAAAACTAGAAAACATTGCTGAAAGAAATTAAAGACACAAATAAATGGAAGGACATTCTGTGTTCATGGGTTGAAAGACTTAATATTGTTCAGATGTCAATACTGTCCAATGTGATCTACAAAGTCAATGTAAGCCTTAACAAAATCTCAAGGGCACTTCTTGCACAAATAGAAAAATGCATCTCAGACTTTATGTGGAATTTCAAGGGACACGGAGTAGCCGAAACAATCTTGAAAAAGAAGCGTAAAGTTGGAAGTCTCAAACTTTATGACTTCAAAATGTATTTTAAAGCCATAGTAATCAAAACAGTGTGGTACGAGCATAAAGACTGATGTATAAACCAATGGAATAGACAGTCCATAAATAAACCCTCATATATACAGTCAAATGAATTTTGACATGAGTGCCAAGACCAATTGATGAGGAAAGGACAGTCTCTTCAACTAATGATATTGGGAAAACTGGATATGCATATCCAAAAAATGAAGTCGAACCCTTATCTTACACCATATACAAAAGTTAACTCAAAGTAGAAATGCAAATCAAAACTACAATGAGGTATCACCTCACACCAGTCAGAATGGCCATCATCAAAAAATCTACAAACAATAAATGCTGGACAGGGTGTGGAGAAAAGGGAACCCTCTTGCACTGTTGGTGGGAATGTAAATTGATACAGCCACTATGGAGAACAGTATGGAGGTTCCTTATAAAACTAAAAACAGAACTACCATACAACCCGGCAATCCCACTACTGGGCATATACCCTAAGAAAACCATAATTCAAAAAGAGTCATGTACCACAATGTTCATTGCAGCTCTATTTACAATAGCCAGGACATGGAAGCAACCTAAGTGTCCATCGATAGATGAATGGATAAAGAAGATGTGGCACCTATATACAATGGAATATTACTCAGTCATAAAAAGTAACGAAATTGAGTTATTTATAGTGAGGTGGATGGACCTAGAGTCTGTCATACAGAGTGAAGTAAGTCAGAAAGAGAAAAACAAATACCATCTGCTAACACATATATATGGTTTCTTAAAAAAATGGTTCTGAAGAATCTAAGAGCAGGACAGGAATAAAGACAGAGACATAGAGAATGGACTTGAGGACACGGGGAGGGGGAAGGGTAAGCTGGGACGAAGTGAGAGAGTGGCATGGACATATATACACTACCAAATGTAAAATAGATAGCTAGTGGGAAGCAGCCGCATAGCACAGGGAGATCATCTCAGTGCTTTGTGACCACCTAGAGGGGTGGGATAGGGAGGGTGGGAGGGAGACGCAAGAGGGAGGAGATATGGGGATATATGTATATGTATAACTGATTCACTTTTTTATAAAGCAGAAAGTAACACACCACTGTAAAGCAATTATACTCCAATAAAGATGTTAAAAAAAAAAACTACAAAGAGGTACCACCTCACACTGAAAACAGTATGGAGGTTCCTCAAAAAACTAGAGTTACCATATGATCCAGCAATTCCACTCCTGGGCATATACCCAGACAAAACTATAATTTGAGAAGATACATGCACCCCTGTATTCATAGCAGCACTATTTATAATAGCCAAGACATGGAAACAACCTAAATTCTGATCAACAGATGAATGGATAAAGAAGATGTGGTACATATATACAATGGAATACGACTTAGCCATAAAAAAGAATGAAATAATGCCATTTGCAGCAACATAGATGGATCTAGAGATTATTATATTAAGCAAAGTAAGTCAGAAATAGAAAAACAAATACCATATGATATCACTTATAGGTGGAATCTAAAATACAACACAAATGAACAAATCTATGAAACAGAAACAGACTTACAGACATAGAGAACAGACTTGTGGTTGCCAAGGGGGAGAGAGGGTAGGGGAGGCAGGGATTGGGAGTTTGGGGTTAGCAGATGCAAGCTATGATATATAGGATGGAAAAACAACAAGGTCCTACTGTAGAGCACAGGGAAGTATATTCAATATCCTGTGATAAACCATAATGGAAAAGACTATGAAAAAGAATATATATGTGTATAACTGAATCACTTTGCTGTACAGCAGAAATTAAACGCAACTTCGTAAATCAGTTATACTTCAATAAAATTCTAAAAAATTAAGTCAAAATAGATTAAAGACCTAAACTTAAGACTTAAAACTATGAAATTCTCAGAAGGAAACAGAGGGAAGAGCTTCAGGACTTCATATTTGACAATGATTTCTTGGACATGACACCAAAAGTACAGCAAACAAAAGCAATAATGACACAAATGGAACTATATCCAACTTAAAAACTTCTGTGCATTAAAGGACACAGTCAACAGAGTGAAAAGGCAATCTACGGAGTGGGAGAAAATATTTGCAAATCATATATCTGATAAGGAATAAACATCTAAAATATATAAAGAACTCCTAGAACTCGGTAACAACAAAAAACTGAAATAACACGATTAAAAAATGGTCAAAGGACTTGAATAGACATTTCTCCGAAGACAAATGGTCACCAAGCATAGGAAAAGATACTCCACATCACTAATCATTAGAGAAACGCAAATCAAAAACACAGTGAGATACCACCTCATACCCATTATGATTGCTAATGTAAACAAACAAACCAGAAAACAACAAGTACTGGCAAGGATGTGGAGTAACTGGAACCCTTGTGAACTGCTGATGGGACTGTAAAATGGTGCAGCCATTATGGAAAAGAATGTGACAATTCCTCAAAAAACTAAATATAGGACTACTATATGAGCCAGTAATCTCACTTCTGGGTATATATATTCAAAAGAATTGAAAGCAGGGTCTCAGAGATTGCTTGCTTCTGAGGGAAGCAAACTGCTATATTCTGAGCAGGCCCGTGGGAGACCTGCAGCTTCTGGCCAAAAGTCCACAAGGAGTTGAGACCTGCCAGTAACTACCTGCGTGAGCCTGCAAACCAATCTTCCAGCCCCAGGGAAATCTTCAGATGACTGCAGCCCTGGTCAACAGCTTCACTGCAACCTCAGGCAAGTGTGTGAGGCACCAACCAGCTAAGGTGCTCTTAAATTCCTGATCCACAGAAATGGTGGAATAATAAATGTTTGCTGGTTTAAACTAAGATTTCGGGGAGTTTGTTGTGTAGCAATAGAAAACCAGCAGATAACCCTAACATTCGGAATGGAATTCATGATATTCGTACATAACTACAGAGAACATTCAAACATAACTACAGAGAACATTCAAACATAACTACAGAGAACCACCCCTGCTTTTCAGCTGTTTTACATTTATGCGGAAAAGAAGGAGTTCATTGTTTAAAGTGCTTTTTAAACGTACGTAAGCATGGCTGTTTCTTATAGTGGTGAGGATGACATACATAGTCAAATATCAGAACCAGAACACACAGAGAATTATACGCAGTCACTTCAGAATGTGACCACTGGTACACGAGGGATCAAAATAATGTATTTTGAATAACTGAAGAATGTTGACCTCATATACCCTAGCGGGATTTTCGTTTCATATTCGAGCTATTCAGATGATAGGCTGCGTTCACTGGCATCCCATGCTCCGGATCACAGAACATTGCCTCCCCTCATGATTGGGAAAATTCTGTTCGATATTTCACTGCAATTACGATTTTCAGGAATGACAAGTGCTGAATAATTATGGGAAAATTGCTTTAATACGCTTCCATAAAATTTACATGTTCCCAAGCCTGGCCCTTGTTGAGACTGTAACCCCCATGCTTGAAGATGTGTAGACACATGTTAAAGATCAAAAAAAAATCTAAATATTTTATAAGATTTCTTTGAATACTTTGGCTGCTTTACAGCGTCAGCAGAGGGAAATGAGAATTCTGTGAATTATCTAGTCAGCCAATTTTTTTTTGTTTTATTTGTCCCGAATTGTCATTTTAAAAAACATGGAATGTATGACTCCTCCCTAAGATGAAAGGTTGGAATAGATGCTAGATAATTTTTAAGGTCCATTTTATGTGTCAGAATGTAAGTGTATCTAAGAAGTGACTTGTGGGGCTAAAATGAGGCATCTTAGGGCTAGTCTAGGAGCCCTCTGACCAGCTAGTGTATGGCCTTCTGAGGAGGGGTCAGCTCTCTCTGAGTAGTCAGAATGGAAAGCAGACTGACCCGAAGATACAAGTCATCCTGATAAGGATGGAATCAACGATAGGAATGTCCTAGACTCTAGGCTCTTTGTTGGGGTTCCACAGCAGGGAGGCTGGTTTTTCTGAGCAAAGATCAAACGGAAGCCTTGGGCAGAACCCTTGGTGTGTGGCCAATCCACGCAGGAGTCCCAAAGCAGCAACAGAAATGTGTGTGTGTGTGTGTGTGTGTGTGTGTGTGTGTGTGTGTGCACATGCATAGGAGCGCCTTTAGGGACCACTTTATATAAGCACACAGATCTCAATGAGGGGACAGTAAACCCTGGACAAGTTGGAAGGGATGTTTCCAGGCTCCCTTGTACTGATATGTGGCATGCTTGAGGAATCATAACAGAGAAGTGTCCGTCAAGATGCAACTGAGAAAGGAGGAAACACACCAGTTACTTTAACAGAGATAATTTAATATAGGGACTCGGGGAAAAAGGACTGAGAAGAGAAGGAGGCAAGACTGAGGTAACACAGAGGTAGTCACTGCTACTTGGAAGCAAGGCCCACTCCTAGGCCTGCAGGAACAAATGGAAGAAAGTGACATTATCAGAACCTAAAGTCTATGAGCAGAGGCTTGCAGAGCTGGGACCAAGGCCTCCGGGGAGGCAGCTACCAGTTGGCTGGGGCTAATACCTTTAAAGAGCTGGAGAATAATACTGGAAATTGGAACCAATTGTTACTGGAAGCAACTGCTGCCGTGGCAACGAAGCATGGCTGGGATGACACTGACAGGACCAACAAGCAAAGGGGAAGAATTCCTGGCCTGGCCTCCACCTAGCACCCCTTCCTGGCAGAGCCCAACAGGGAGACAGACGGCAAACGGGCAGTGACGTTTGCAGAGTTCCAGCCCCAGCATCAGCGCGCAGAGTCTAGAAGGGAGGGCTTGAGACAGTACAAAAAAGAGGGGGCTGTGGTCCTAAGTGAACCTAGGAGGAAAGAACAGCAGGATTGGCACTGCTAACAGAGTAGCAGGAAGCCATGGAATAGACATTCATGGGAAAAACAGGTAACCCATGGATTGGACCCCTGGGGGCAGCAGAAGGCACAGGGGCCAGGGGGGTTCAGGCCTCAAGTTTGGGTTTAGACGGGGCTCAATTTCAGCCACTGTTCAGTGAAAAATTTTGTGAGAGAGCAGGGTAAGGCTTCATCCATTTACCTAGGCCATTAAGAAAAAGAAATTGCTGCATTTAGGTTTAGCTCAGAAAATAATTCAGAAAAATTTAACTTGCATACATCCAATGGTGTTGGAATTTAGGTGTTAAAATGCTGTGAAAAATGATTAAGAGTTTCCTGACTTGTCACTAGATGAAATAGGAAGTTGATGTCTACTTGTATTCTGGATTTGAGGGAACGGGGTTGGGTGAGTAGGAACTAACAGAACCTCTGAAACAGGTATTACACCTGTATTTGCATTTGTGTGAGTGTTAGTGTATGGGTCAGGATTAGACTACGAGTTAGGGTGATGGTTAGGGTTAAGGTTAGGGAATGGGTACAGTTTAGGGTACAGGTTAGGGTACGAAAACAGGTTAGGGTTAGGGTAAGTGTCAAGGTACGGGTTAGGGTTATTGTACGGGTTAGGATTAGGGTACGGGTTAGGGAACGGGTACGGTTTAGGGTATAGGTTAGGGTATGACAACGGATTAGGGTTAGGGTACGTGTTAGGGTACAGGTTAATGTTATTGTACAGGTTAGGATTAAGGTACGAGATAGGGTAAGGTTTAGGGTTAGGGTTATTGTACAGGTTAGGATTAAGGTACGAGATAGGGTAAGGTTTAGGGTTAGGGTTAGTGTTAGGTTTAGGGAACACGTACGACTTAGGGTACAGGTTAGGGTACGACAACGGGTTAGATTTAGGGTACGTGTTACAGTACGGGTTAGTGTTAGTGTACGGGTTACGATTAGGGTATGGGTTAGGGTAAGGGTTAGATTTAGGGTTAGGGTTAGGGAACGGGTACGGTTTAGGGTACAGGTTAGGCTACGTGTTAGGATAAAGGTTAGGGTTAGAATTAGGAAACAGGTACTGTTTAGGGTACAGGATAGTGTATGACAACGGCTTAGGTTTAGGGTACGTGTTAGGGTACGGGTTAGTGTTAGTGTAGGGGTTAGGCGTAGGGTATGGGTTAGGGTTAGGGAACGGGTACAGTTTAGGGTACAGGTTAGGGTACAACGGGTTTGGGTACGTGTTAGGGTACGGGTTACTGTTAGTCTATGGGTTAGGATTAGGGTACGGGTTAGGGTTACGGTTAGGGTACGACAACGGGTTAGGGTATGTGTTAGGGTACGGTTTAGTGTTAGTGTACGGGTTAGCATTAGGGTACAGGTTAGGGTAAGGGTTAGGATTAGGGTTAGAGTATGGTTTAGGGTACAGGTTAGGGTACGACAACGGGTTAGGGTTAGGGTACGTGTTAGGGTACGAGTTAGGATTAGAGTACGGTTTAGGGTTAGGGTTTGGGTTAGGGTTGGGGAACGGGTACGGTTTAGGGTACAGGTTAGGGTACGACAACGGGTTAGGGTTAGGGTACGGGTTAGTGTTAGTGTACGGGTTAGGATTAGGGTACGGGTTAGGGTAAGCGTTAGGGTTAGGGAACGGGTACGGTTTAGGGTACAGTTTAGTGTACGACAACATCACCTTTTGGGGGTTTATCCGGGAACATTCCTCTCCAGTGTATAACCGAGGAACATCACTAGCCGGAAAGACTGTTTCCCTAGTTACCAGAGTGGGGAAAGCAGAAATGCTGCCGCCCAATGGCCGTTACCGGCAACAGCAGCTTTAAAACCTGTGCTGAGGGTCACTTCATATGCACAAGTACTGGAGGGCTGTAAATGAAACCTGCCCTCAAAATGTCTTCAGGGAGGTAATGGCCAAAATATTTCGAATTGTGGCACATACTTCAAGAAAACCATTTGAGGAGGTAAGCTGTACTCACAGTTTGAAGAAAAATAGGACATGCCTGAAAGCTGAATTTCAAGGGATTATGAGACGCATGCAAATCCAACCACAAAGAGGTATCAGCTCACAGCAGTCAGAATAAACATCAGCAGAAAAACTACAAACAATAAATACTGAAGGGGTTGTGGAGAAGTGCATACCCCCAACTTTAGGTGGGACGTAAGCTGGTAAGAGCCACTAATAAGAACAGAATGGAGGTGCCTTTACAAGGTAAACATTTGGCTACCATATGACCCAGCAAGCCCACTCCTGGGCCTATAACCGAAGAAGACAGAATTGGAAAGACACAGGCAAATGTGCATTGCAGCAGTATTACAATAGCCAAGACAGGAAGGCAACAGAAAAGTCCATCCACAGATGAGTGGACAAAGAAGAACTGGTACAGGTACAGATGGAATATTAGCCAAGGAGACAAATGACACAATGCCATTGCAGCACCGTAGATGAGTGCAGAAGTAATTACGCGACTTGTAGTAAGTCAGAAAGCGAAAGACACATATCCTATGATATCCCTTATAGGTGTTACCTAAAAATTGATACCAGTGAAGATATTTCCACAGATAAAGGCAATCACAGACTCATTAAACAAACTTATGGTTCACCAATGGAAAGGTGTGAGGACTGGATACATTAGGATGTCAGGGTTAACAGAGCTATAAAAACACAGGTGAAGTATATAATCACCAAAGACCTACGGAATACCAGGAGAAGACTACTCAACATTGTGTCATAACCTACATGGGAAAAGGGTCCAAAGGACAATAGATATATGTATATGTGTAAAACAACCACATCTTGCACACCTAGAACAAGCAAAACATTGTAATCACACTTGCTGTGATAAAAAATGAAAATTAAATTTAAAAAACGAGCAAGAAGTAGTGAGATATAAACTTAAGGGGCTTTTTCCTGGCACATTCCATTCTAATTTGCAACCTAGAACACGACTTCCATTGAGGCTCTATTGCCCTAGTAACCAGATTTGGTCAAGGAGAACTGCTGCCACCTTGTGGCCGTTTCACACAACAGCAGCTCTAAACCCAGTGCTAATGGTAACTTGATATTCAAAATAATTGCAGGCCTGTAAATGACACCCGCGCTCTAAACAAATCCTTGGGTCGTAAATCGAGCAAAAATCTCAAAAGACGTGCATATTTCAAAACAAAAATTTCAAGAAGCATATTTTACACACACTTTGTATTCTCTTTTTCTTTTTTGTTAAAAAAAAGGGCATGGAAAAATGCTCAACAACAGGAATTAATAAAGCCATGCAAATCCAGTCTACAAAAACGTTCACCTCACAGCCGTAAGAAGGATCATCAGCAAAAACGTCTACAAAGTATAAATGCTGAAGGGGTTTTAGAGAACTGCGTACCCTCTAGCTGCTGTTAGGATGTAAGCTGGTAACAGCCAGTACTGAGACCAGAATGGAGGTGTGTTTAAAGGTAAAAGTTGAGCTACCATGTGATCTGGTAGGCCCAGTGATGGGCCTATCACCTGAGTAGACCAGAATCAAAAAGACACAGGCTGGAAATCCTGCACTGCAGCAATATGTACCAGAGCCAAGACCTGGAAGAAACCAAAATGTCCATCAACAGAAAAATGCACCAGGAAGAAGTCGTCCGTGTACACAATGGAATATTAGCCATGGAAAAGCATGGAACAGTGCCGTTGGCACCACCATAGAAGGATCTAGAGATAATCACCCAACTTGAACTAAGAAAGAAACCAAAAGACAGGTATCCTATTACATCACCTATAGGTGCTATGTAAAACTTGATACCCATGAAATAATTTCCAAGAGAAGAACACTCATAGATTCAGAAAACCAAATTATGTTGAACCAAAGGGAAAGGTGTAAGGAATGTACGAATTAGGATATGGGGGTTAACAGACATGTACTAATACATGTGAAATATATAATCACAAAATACCTATGGAATGCCAAGAGAGGTCTACTCAACACTGTAATAACCTACACGGGAAAGGATCCAAAGATGAATAGATCGATACATAGATATAATGAACCAGATTCTGTACACCTAGAACACACACATTTTTTCTCAAATTTGCTCTGATAATTAATAAAGATTAAATTTAAAAACCAAACAAGAAGTAAGGAGATATAAGCCCTTGGGGGTTTGCCCTGGCACATTCCACTCTAATTTGCAGCCTACTAACACGATTTCCAGGAAAGCTCTGTTGCCCAAAAACCCACAGTTGGAAATGTAGAAATGCTGCCGCCTTGTGGCCGTTTCCCGCAAGAGCGGCTTTAAACCCATAAACCCACAGCTAACGGTCACTTAAACATTCACAAGGACTCAGGGTTGTAAGGACACCTGCCCTCAAAAATTGTGCTGAGTCAGGGAGATCAGCTCGGTGCTTTGTGACCACCTGGAGGGGTGGGATAGGGAGGGTGGGAAGGAGGGAGACGTAAGAGGAAAGAGATATGGGAACATATGTATATGTATAACTGATTCACTTTGTTATACAGCAGAAACTAACACACCATTGTAAAGCAATTATACTCCAATAAACATGTTTTAAGAAAAATTGTGCTGAGGTATCGGATGGCCAAAAAAATTCAAAACTGGCAACTTTTTCAAGGAGATAGTATGAAGAAGTAAGTTTTACTCATGATTTTTCAAAAAAAGGAAAATGGATAAAAGCTCAACATCAGGTATTATTAGACTCGTGCGAATCTAGCCTACAAAAAGGTTTCAACTCACGCAAGTCAACTACCATCAGCAAAAAGTCTACAAACAATAAATGCTGAAGGGGTTTTAGAGAACTGTGTACCCTCTAGCTGCTGGTGGGATGTAAACTGGTGACAGCCAGTAGTGAGAACAGAGTGGAGGTGCATTTAAATGTAAAAATTGAGCTACCATAGGATCTGGTAGGCCCACTGCTGGGCCTATCACCTGAGAAGGCCAGAATCAAAAAGACACAGGCTGGCAATCCTGCACTTGGCTATTTACCATAGCCGAGACACGGAAGCAACCAAAATGTCCATCAACAGATCAATACACAAAGCAGAAGTGGTCCATGAAGACAACGGAATATTAGCCATGGAGAAGAATGAAACAGTGCTGTTTGCACCACCATAGAAGGACCTAGAGATAATCACACATATTGAAGTAAGAAAGAAACTGAAAGACAGACATCCTATGATATTACTTATAGGCGTTACTTAAATATTGATACCCATGAACTTATTTCCAAGAGAAGGACACTCAGGGATTAAGAAAACAAAATTATGGTAAACCGAATGGAAAGGTGTGAGGAATGGATAAAGTAGGATATGGGGGTTGACAGACATACACTAATACATATGAAATATATAATCACCAAAGACCTATGGAATACCAAGAGAGGTCTACTCAATACTCTGTAATAACCTACATGGGAAAGGATCCAAAGATGAATAGATAGACACATAGATATAATGAACCAGATTCTGCACACCTAGAAAAAACACAACATTTTTAGCCAATTTTCTCTGATCAAAAATTAAATTTAAAAAACAAACAAGAAGTAAGGAGATATAAGTTCTTGGGGGTTTGCCCTGGCACATTCCACTCTAATTTGCAGCCTACTAACACGATTTCCAGGAAGGCTCTGTTGCCCGAATACCCAGAATTGAAAATGCAGAAATGCTGCTGCCTTGAGGCCGTTTCCCCGCAAGAGCGGCTTTAAACCCACAGCTAATGGTCGCATAACATTCACAAAGACTGAGGGCTGTAAATGACACCTGCCCTCAAAAAATGTCCAGAGGTAGGGAATGGCCAAAAAGAACTCAAAACAGAGCAAATTTTTCAAGAAGATAATATGAAAAGGTAAGTTTCACTCACTCTTAAAAAAAAAAGAAAATGGATAAAAACTCAACATCAGGAATTATTAGACTCATGCGAATCTAATTTACAAAAAGGTTTCAACTCACACCAGTCAACTGACCATCAGCAAAAAGTCTACAAACAATAAATGCTGAAGGTGTTTTGGAGAACTCTGTACCCTCTAGCTGCTGGTGAGATGTAAAGTGGTAAGAGCCAATAATGAGAACAGAAAGGAGCTGCGTTTAAAAGTAAAAATTGAGCCAGCATTCCATTCAGCAGGCCCAGCGCTGAGCCTCTTACCTGAGAAGACCAGAGTCGAGAAGGCACAGGCTGCAACATCTGCACTGCAGGAGTTTTCACAATAGCCAAGACACGGAAGCAACCAAAATGTCCATCAACAGATGAATGGATAAAGAAGAAGTGGTCCATGAACAAAATGGAATACTAACCATGGAAAACAGTGAAACACTGCTCTTTGAGGCACCACAGATGAGCCTAGAGATAATCACAGAACATGAAGTAAGTCAGAAAGCAAAAAATATCCTATGAAATCACTTAAAAGTGTTATCTAACAACTGACACAAATGAACATATTTCTACAGAGAAAGACATTCCCGGACTTCGAAAACAACCTATGCATATCTAAAAGGAAAGGTGGAAGGAATGGATAAATTAAGATGAAGGTTTCCATACCTATACAAATACATATTAAATATATATATCAAAAAGACCGACAAGGGCTTCCCTGGTGGCTCAGTGGTTAACAGTCCACCTGCCGATGCAGGGGACGCGGGTTTGTGCCCCGTTCCGGGAAGATTCCACATGCCACGGAGCGGCTGGGCCCGTGAGCCATGGCCGCTGAGCCTGCGCGTCCGGAGCCTGTGCTCTGCAACGGGAGAGGCCTCAGCAGTGAGAGGCCCGTCTACCACAAAAAAAAAAAAAAAAAAAAAAAAAAAAAAAAAAGACCGGCCATATACCAAGGGAGGTCTACTGAACTCTCTGTAATAGTTTACATGGGAAGTGGATGTGTACATGGATGTATATAATGTACAAATGAACCAGATTGTGTACACCTAGAACAAACAATATTCTACTCATTACTCCGATTAAAAAATTTAAATTAAGACAACGAACAACAAGTAATGAGACATAAACTTATGCGTTTCTTTCCTGGCACATTCCATTCTAATTTACAACCGAGGAACACGACTTCCAGGAAGGGCTCTGTTGCCCTAGTAAACAGATTTGGGGATGGAGAAATGCTGCCGCCTTGTGGCCATTTTCCGCAACAACAGCTTTAAGCCCAGTGTTAATGGTCACTTAATATTCACAGGGAATGCAGGGCTTTAAATGACACCTGCCCTCAAAAAATGTCCTGCGGTCAGGAATGGACATTAATATTCAAAACAGGGCAAACTCTCGAGAAGACAATTTCAAAAGGTAAATTTGCTCACAGTTTTTTTTTTTTTTTAAAGAACATGAAAAAATGTTCAACATCAAGAATTACTGGAGACATGCACATTTAAACTACAAAAAGGTATCACAGTACACTAGTCTGAATGGCCATCAGAACAAATGTCTGCAAACAATAAATGCTGAATAAGTTTCCGAGAGTGGGTACCCTCCTATGCTGTTGCTGGGATGTAAATTGGTAACAGCCACTAATCAGAACAGAATGAAGGTGCCTTTTAAAGGTAACAGTTGAGCTACTATGTGATCCTGCCAAACCACTAATGGGCCTATTAGCCGAGAAGACCAGCATTCAGAAAGACACAGGCACCCAAACGTGCACTGCAGCGCTATTTACATAGCCAGACATGGATGCAACCAAAATGTCCAGCTACAGATGAATGGACAAAAAAGAAGTGGTCCATGTACACAATGGAATATTAGCCATGGAAAAGATGAAACAATGCCTTCTGCAGCACCACAGGTGAGCCTAGAGATAATCATACTACGTAAAGTAAGTCAGAAGGAGAAAGACAAATATTCGATGATATCATTTACTGGCGTTATCTAAAAATTGATACCCATGAACATATTTCCACAGAGAAAGACCCATACAGACTTAGAAAAAGGTGAAAGGAATGGAAAAATTAGGATGTTAGGTTAACATACATTTAATAATACATATAAAATAAATTATATGTATAATATAATCATCATCAAAATGTTTACAAACCATAAATGCTGGAGTGGAAATGGAGAAAAGGGAACCCTCCTATGCTGTTGGTGAGATATAAGCTGGTAACAGCCACTATAAAGCACAGTATGGAGAAGCCTTTAAAAAGTAAAAATAGAGCTACCCTATCATCCAGCAGTCCTGCTTCTGGGCATACATCTGCAGAAAACCAGACTTCAAAAAGACAAATGCGGGCTTCCCTGGTGGCGCAGTGGTTGAGAGTTCGCCTGCCGATGCAGGGGACGCGAGTTCATGCCCCAGTCTGGGAGGATCCCGCGTGCCACGGAGCGGCTGGGCCCGTGAGCCATGGCCGCTGAGCCTGCGCGTCCAGAGCCTGTGCTCTGCAATGGGGGAGGCCGCAGCAGTGAGAGGCCCGCGTACCGCAAAAAAAAAAAAAAAAAAAAAACCAAGTCAAAAAAAGACAAATGCACCCAAACCCCAACATGCACTGTAGCACTATTTACAATAGCCAAGACATGGAGGCAACCGAAATGTCCACCAACAGATGAATGGATAAAGAAGTGGTACGTTTACACAATCGATTATTACAGAGAAATGAAAAAGCATGATCATCTCTAGGTCCATCCCTGTTGCTGCAAATGGCTTTATTTCATTCTAAGTGAAGTAAGTCAGATAGAAAAAGACAAATATCCTATGATATCACTTACAGTGGAGTCTAAAAAATGATAGAAATGAACTAATTTATAAAACAGAAACAAACCGACAGACTTCAGATATCCTTTAGGGAGAAAAATTTTTTAATCAGTTACCAATCATTAAATGTCAACCTGAAAAAATTAAGCAATAAATAACATTGTAAAGGTATTAATTCTCCTCAAATTAGCCTATACCAGGCATTAGCAAACTCAACCTGGAGATCACATCCAGCCTATCACCTTCTTTTGTAAATTAAATTTCATGAATGACCCACAACAAAACCCACAATGAGACGTCACGTCACACTTCTCAACATGGCTATTATTCCAAAGTCTACAAATATGAAATGTTGTTCATGACGTGGAGAGAAGGGAATCCTAGTACACTGTTGGCGGGATTGTAAATTGGTACACCCACTATGAAAACAATATGGAGGTTCTGAAAAAAGCTAAAAGTAGAACTATCGTATTAGGCAACAATTCCACCGGTTGGTATGTGTGCCAAGAAAATGAAGACACCAATTTGACAAGATACATGCATCCCAGTGTTCATAGCAGCATAATTTACAATTGCCAACATATGGAAGCAAACTAAATATCCAACAACAGATGAGCGGATAAAGAAGATGTGGTATCTATACACAGTAGACTATTACTCAGCCATTAAAAAAGATCAAATTCTGCCACTTGCAACAACGTGGATAGGCCTAGAATATGTGTACCTCCTTAAATAAGTTAGAAAAAGACAAATACTCTATGTTCTCACTTCTCTGTGGAATCTAAAAAATTCAAGAAAGGAATGTATATAACAAAATAGAAAAAGACTCACAGAGAACAAATTAATGGTTACTGGTGGGATGAGTGAAGTGGGGAAGGAAAGACAGTAGTTTGTTTCTCTAAATCCAATACCCCTATGTATGAACTAAACAAACAAGGATATATAATACAACACAGGGAAATATAGCCATTATTTTGTAATCACTTTAGTGGAGCATTATTTATAAAAATATTGAATCCATATGTTGTACCACTGAGACTAATGTAATATTGTAAATCAACTATACTTCAATTTAAATAATCCATAGGGTGGCTGAATGGATTAAAGAAAGTTCAATTATATACTGTGTACAAGAGATTCATGTTAACTTTAAATCCATATATAGCATAAAATTGAATGATGAGAAAAAAAATACTCCATAAAAATCATACTTGCCTGACTAGTATATTATCAGGCAAAAAAGACTTGAAGTCAAACCTCTCAAAGGAAAGATGGTTATCATATAATGATAAAGGGATTAATTCATCAAGAAATTATGACAATTATAAATATGTGTGTATCCTGCATTGGAGTCTCTCAACATATAAAGAAAATATTAACCCACATGAAGGGGAAAATGTACAGAAATAAAATAATGGTAAGAAACATCAATACCCAACTTTCAACACTGTATAGACCATCCGGACAGAGTATCAATCAGGAAACACCGAACTTGAACCCACACTTGATATCAAATGAACCTAACAGACATATACAGTACATTCCACTCAACAGCAGCAAAATTGCCATTCTTCTTCAGTACACATAGAACATTTCCTAGGGTAGATCCTATGTTAAGCCACAAAACAAGTCTTCAAAAATCCAAGAATACTGAAATCATATCAAGGATCATTTCCAACCACAGTTGTATGAAACTGAATTCAATATTAAAAAGAATAATTGAAAATTCAAAAACACTTAGAAATTGAACAAAATAAGCTCCTGAATAGCCAATGCATACAGGAATAAATCAAAAGGGAAATTTAAAAAATCTTAAAGCAAACAAAATTGGAAACACAAAGTACCTAAATTTATGGAATACAGGAACAAGACTGCAATTCAAAGAGTTATGTTTACAGTAATAAATGCATATATTTTAAAAGAATTCTTGAGAGAGGATTAAGATGAAAGAGTAGGAAGATACTGAGCTCCGTTCCTGCCACGGACACACCCAAATTACTACAACTTACATGGAAATTATCTCTGAGATTAACCTAAAGACGAGCAAGGAAGGTTTTCCACAACTAAAGATATAAGGAAGGAGAAACCACAAGGCAGGTAGGAGGACCGGAAACACAGTCTAGTTGGAACCCACACCTCGAGCACAGTGACCCACAGCTGGAAGATATCACAATCGCATCGGTCCTCCCCACGGAGGGAAGGGTCTGAACCCTGCATCAGGCTGCTCAGCCCAGGGTTCCTGCACTGCGAAGAAAAGAACACAGCAGGTCTGGCTTTGAAAACCTGCAGGGCTTACTTTCAGGAAAGCTGGAGGCTAAAGAAAACTGAGACTTTGCTCTCATACGTCACACACAAATCTCACACGTTCTCAGTCCCTGTGCAGAGCCAGTAGTGTGAAAGACACCTGGGTCAGACCCACTTGCTAATCTCGGAGAGCTTCTTGGAAAGGCAAGAGGCAGCTGGAACTGAGACATTGGCAAGCAACATTTTAGAGTCTTCCCTGCAACTGATTAGAATCAGGGGCCTGCCCCATCTACCACCATGACCATAGCACTCCTGCACCAGAGGCCCCACAACCAGACACACTGGGGGCCTACCCTGTCCACCTATGCACCTGGAGCACCACACAGCCACGCATAAGGGAGGGCTGCCTCGGCTACGGCAATCACATACTGCAGGGCCTTACAGCCATTTAGGCCAGGGTCCAATACCGCCTACCAGCTTGTCCACAGAAGTTGGCTCTGCCGTAAGAGAAAGGTGTGTGCAGCCCACACAGGGGACACCCCTGGAGCATGTGGCTCTGCTGGCCAGAGGACAATGTGCTGCTGGGCCCTATCAGTCATCTCCTACATAAGGCCACTTCTCTGAGACCCGGGAATGTAACAACCTGAACCTAATGAGTAGAAATGCCTAGAGAATTAGGATACATAAGGAAATAGAGGAATATGTTACAAATGAAGTAACAAGACACGACATCAGAAAAAGAACTGAATAAAACAGGGATAAGCATTCCACCCGATAAAAAAAAGTGTTCACAGTAATGATTATAAAGACGCTCACCCAAGTCAGGAGAAGAACAGATGGACATAGTGAGAACTTCAACAAACAGTAACAAAATGTCAAAAAGAACCAAACAGCTGAAAAATACAGTAAATGACATTAAAACACACACACACACACACACACACACACACACACACACACACACACGAGGGAAGCAACATTTTATTATATGATACAGAAGAACAGATCAGTGAAATGGAAAACAGAGTAGTGAAAACCACCCGAGCTGAATAGCACAAAGTGAAAAGAATTAAGACTATAGGTAAAGGGACCTCTGAGACAACATCAAGAATATTCACATGAGCATCACAGGGGTCCCAGAAAGAGGAGAAGAGAGAAAGCGGCAGAGAACATATTAACGGATATAGTAACTGATAACTTTCTTAACCTGGGGAAGGAAACACACATCCAGGTCCAGGAAACACAGACTCCCAAAGAAGATAAAGACAGACAGGTCCACACCAAGACATATTTGAAGGTGCTATAAATTTAAGGTAAAGAGGGGTCATAGAAGCAGTGAAATAAAAGCATCTAGTTATGTTCAAGATATTCCCATAAGACTGTCAGCTGACTTTTCAGCAGACTTTGCAGACTAGGAAGGAATGACAGGATATATACAATGGGCTAAAAGGAAAAAGCCTACAACAAGAATACTCTACCAGCAAGATTATGATTCAGAATTGAAGGAGAGGGCTTCCCTGGTGGCGCAGTGGTTAAGAGTCCGCCTGCCGATGCAGGGGACACGGGTTCGTGCCGTGGTCCGGGAAGATCCCACATGCTGCGGAGCGGCTGGGCCCGTGAGCCATGGCCACTGAGCCTGCGCGTCCGGAGCCTGTGCTCTCATACGTCAGCTCTGTACTGAACTCTTTGCTCTCAACTTGTGGACCAGATAAAGGACAGGATGAGGATATGAAGCCCACATCCTTGAATTTTAACTGAACTTAGTGGGAAAGTTTCATGTTTCTTACCATTAAGCATAATGTGAAGTTACAGTTTTTGTAGATTTTTGTTATCAACTTGAGAAAACTCCCTTCTACTTCTATTTTACTGAGAATTTTTATGAACACATATCTGATAAAGGATTTGTACTCAAATTATACCAAACAAGCCCATTAAGATTTGGTAAAGATTGAAACACACACCTGGACAAAGAAGATATACAGATACTAAATGAGCAGACACGAGTATACTCACGATGCTGGTGGAATGCATGGACAGCCAACTTTGAAAGACAGTTGGGCAGTTTTTTCCAAATCTAAACAGTCTCACCCCTTAGGATCCAAGAAGCACACCTCTTGTATTTAGACAACTGCTTTGAAAAACTGTGTTCAAACACAAGCTAGCATTTGGACTTCCCGGGTGGCGCAGTGGTTAAGAATCTGCCTGCCGATGCAGGGGACACGGGTTTGATCCCTGATCCAGGAAGATCCCACAAGCCGCGCAGCAACTAAGCCCGTGCGCCACAACTACTGAGCCTGTGCTCGAGAGCTCACGAGTTAAAAAAGTAAAGATATCAGGATGTCCTTCTGTAGATGAATTTATAAGCAAATTATGGGACAAACATGTCAAGGGGAGCAGAACACACCACCCCAAAATATGTCCCTTTGACAAAAGGATTATTTTGGGCTGATTAATTTAAAAAACAGCCAACCCAGGAAAATCTTTGAAAACCAAGTAGAAAATGTTCTTTTATAAAGTAAATTTACATTTGTTAAGGATATCTCCATTTTTAAGGGTGTGTCCCTCCCTGGACCAGGAATTGAATGATGACTAAGTATTAACGCAATCTTGTCAGTGAAAGAGGCCTGGATGTACATCTGCATAACAACCGTACCCTTGTTTACTGTGCTTTGCCTAATAACCTCCCTTAAATGGCTTCCTTCTTTCTCTAAAATCTTTCTTTTGCTCTGGGCTGAAGATGGCCCTTAAGGTAATGGCTTGGGCCATTTCAGGGAGTGACTCAGTTTTCCTGGGTATCTGTCAAGTATACAAGTAGGTACGCATGGTATAAATTAAACTTCCGATTCTTTTTCTCCAGTTCATCTCCCTTTCATTACAAGGGGGATCTCGATGAAGAACAGAGAAGAGGGAAAATTATTTTTCCTCTCATATACATGCTGTGCAATAGTATTCAGAGATATAAAGGAATGGACCATCAACCCGTGTATAAATAAAGAAAGAAATAAAAATAAAGATGAATCTAACACTTACATTGCTAAGTGAAAGAATCCAGTCTGAAGTGCTACTCACTGTATGACCTCATTTATATGATATTCTAGAAAAGGCGAAACAGACATGTTTGGGAAACAGTTTATGGAACATGTGGTTGAAACAGTTCACATGATACTTTAGAGCTATGAATACCCGCCACGATGCATTTGTCTACACCCACAGATGTTTACAACCCAATGAGTAAATTATAATCTATTCAAATTTAGTTACTTAGGATATGGAGGTGTCAAAGGCTGGAATACACCATGTAACAAAGAATCTAACTGATTTAGAAATGTATGAAAAAACTCACTGTTGGTAGTGGGACAAATGGGCTGACCTAAGTCAACTATAGAAATGAACATATCTGTAGACCAAAGGCAAAATGCGCCATACATACACAGTGGGCTCAGAGTTCTTGCCCACGGTGGGTAGCAGCTAACAGTACTGAAATTACTGTATCCACCATCGAACGGAACAAGCACTGAATTTAATAAATGACAAATGGTGGCAGCCAGGTTTCTTACCACTGGAGTGGGAAGTCACAGACAAACAAAGGGAGAAGGTTACAGTATCCATGTCATGACAGATCAGGTTGGAGACATCAGTATAAACTCTCTTTAGCCTGACAGAGATACACATAGCTCCCCATGGAAATTTTTATAATTATGTGTATAATGCATAGGCTGGGATACGTGCATATACTTCCAAGCATTGTCAGCTGAGCAAATCTAGCTACCACAAGTACACTTTTAATATCATTCTCTAATAAAAGGAACAAGGGCTCTGCGAAGAAAGGGCTGAGTCAGTAAATACGTGAAGCAAGATAATCTTAAAATATCAGAAAGTAAAGAAATACTGAAAGAAAAAAAAACACAAGAGAAAAATTATGTAAGGGACTTCCCTGGTGGTGCAGTGGTTAAGAATCTACCTGCCAATGCAGGGGACGTAGGTTCGAGCCCTGATCTAGGAAGATCCCACATGCCGCGGAGCAACTAAGCTGGTGCGCCACAACTACTGAGCCTGTGCTCTAGAGCCCGCGAGCCACAACTACTGAGCCTGCGTGCTGCAACTACTGAAACCCACGTGCCTAGAGCCCGTGCTCTGCAACAAGAGAAGCCACAGTGAGAAGCCCGCACACCACAACAAAAAGCAGCCCCCGCTCACTGCTACTAGAGAATGCCTGCGCGTAGCAACAAAGACCCAACGCAGACGAAAATAATTTTAAAAAAAGAAAAAGAAAAATTATGTAAAGTGAAAACAGGAGCAAATGGAAAAAGCTCTCAACAGCCAAAGCAAGAATGAACTAAGCAGTCTAATAACATAGTGCTGGATTTTAAGCAAAAGTTTACAATAATTATTCACGTATCCACGCTGGTAAAAATAAATTACGTAGTTTTTGATGAATGGTGTTAAACAGAAATCTCCTATGCAGAAAGCTTCTAAACAACTCATATAGACACTCAGCTGTCCATCAGGGATGTGAAGCTAACCCCTCTCTCCTCAAGTGTGGGTTCTGCATTATGACTTCTTCCTAAATAAGACACACAGCATGGACATGGGGAAAAATTAACTTCATGGGACTTCCCTGGTGGCTCAGTGGTTAATACTCCATGCTCCCAATGCAGGGGGCCCGGGTTCGATTCCTGCTCAGGGAACTAGATTCCACAAGCATGCCGCAACTAAGAGCTTGTATGCTACAACTAAGGAGCCGGCGAGCCTCAAATAAGGAGCCCGCCTGTCGCAACTAAGACCTGGCACAACCAAATAAATAAAAAAAAGTAAAATAAATTTTAAAAAATGAACTTCACTGTGGGAAAACTTGACAAACACTACCTCAGCTAGGTGATCAAAGTTGAGAATATAAGTGAGAAGTTCCCTTGAGAGCCTGTTCTCTCGATATATAGTGAAGAAGAAGCACTTCACCTCTGTGATTTGCTTTTTCAAAGGCAAGTCTAATCACGACCAAAACACCAAGCAAATCCCAGTGCAGAGCAGTCTATAAAATACCTGAGCAGTCCTCCTCCACACTGTTAAGTTCATGGAAACAAGGAGAGTCTGAGCAACTGTCAAAGCCAGGAAGAGACTAAACAGACATGACTGAGGCAGGAGACAGACGGGGGGGCCCCCCAGGGCAAACGGTTTGAGTTAATTCCCTGTGAACCAATACTCCGAGATGGGAATAACAGACAATTGAGAGACGAGGCTGGGCCCTGCCCAGATAGAAGATAAGAGATCACATATTCCTCGTTCTTAAAGTCAGGAGACCTCCCCAACTACATGTGCAGAAAGGCTCCCAGGAGGTCAAAAGAGAAGTGATGCTAAGGGGCTAAGTCTACCCATAGGCCTCTTCGGTAGAATCCATCTTGGCTAAGAGATGCACATGCATGCATGGGAAGATCCCAAGATACACCAAATAAGGACTCTGAACCAGGCAAATCAAAATGATTGGCCAAAGGAAACATGGAAGAAATGTCCCATAAAAGTGATTCAAACTGCCTCTAGGGCACAACTCTCTCTCTGAGACTGCCCGTGTCTAGCCACGTACTCTACTCTTTTTTTTCTAATAAATACTTTACTTGTCTCAATACTTTCCATCTTTGTGGGAATTCTTTTCTGCAAAGCCGTAGGGCCAGGACCTTGTCACTGACCACTGGTCTAGTGGCTAGGTTACGGTCCTCTCACCGCCGCGACCCGACCTCAATCACTGGCCGCAAACCAAAACCCTGCTTCAAGCCGCTGCAGGCCGAGGCCACCCGAAATCATGATGACCACATGTCATTTGTGATCCTGGGACCAGGAAAGGTATAACAAAGGGAACATGAATATGGACTTGAGTTAATAATAAATTATCAATATTTGTTCATTATTTGTGATGATTCTGTAGATAAAGATGGGAAAAATTAAAAGTCAAATAAGAAAAACCTATTGTAACAAACTGGAAATCGAGAGGAAATGGGTGATTTCTTTGTAAAAACACGTTACCAAAATGGACCCTAAATTAAGGAAAACACAAAAAGACTCTTCCCCTACTGGTTATCCTATCACTGTTCCAGGCTTTCCCTCTCTCGGGACAGGGAAGGAACAGGGACAGAGCTGTCTGGCAGCTCCCCTAATATTTGACCCCACCCAGTGTCTTCACCTCCCCCAGCCACGCCTACCCAGTGAGGACACCTGAGAAAGGACCAGGGATTATTGATTCAGATGGGTCAACTAGGAATTTTTCTTTTCCCAGCGACTGGACACACTTACTGAAGTAAAATAAATTAGTATTTATTGTAAGGGTAGAAATAAAGAAATACTTGCAAGTGGCAAGTTGAAGAATGGGTTTGGGCCTGGCAGGTCCAGGGGCTCACACTGTCTCAGTGTGACCTTGCTTCTCTCCAAACCTCTGTCCCTCTCAGTGCCTTTGGGGGACCCCATTCACAGGCAGGCTCTCTCACTGCCCTTGGGTCAACAGCAGTTCTAGGCTGACAACCACTCACCATCCATTTTCCGAGAAAGTTTCTCCTTTCCTTGGGTTCCAAGAAAAATCATGGTTTTAAATGCCTTTGGTCTGGCTTGGGTTGCATTCTTATCCTTGACCCATCACCAGAAAATGGAAAATGGGACTGGCTAGATGTGGGCTATAAACGCATCTTCGAGCTGGGTGCAACTTGGGGTCATCCTTCTGGAACTGTCTGGACTGGAAGCAGGGGAGATGTAATTCCCGAAGGAAAACTCAGGCACTAGACTTGGGCATGAGAACAGATGCTAGCTGGGAGAAAGCAACAGATTCTACGTCAATCACAGCTCACTGCACAGCACAGAATCTGACACAAAAGGAATAAAGGGGTTCACTTAGGGTCAGGGGCTGCAGCGACTCATCCAGGGCTCTTACTGTCCTCCCAAGACTGCAAGAAGTTCTTTCACTTGCTGAAAAGGCAGGCATTGGTGGTGGTAAACTCAAGTCTCCTGCATTGGGCATCAGGTCCTCACCTCTCAGAGCCTGGCCCAGAACAGCCCATGTGCCGTCAGAAGACACACACACCTCATGCCTGCCCCTGAGAGGTGGGAGCCCTTGAGCTATGCCATCTCCCTGGCCATATCAATTGCCCATCCCTGAAAAACAATACTGCTCCTTTTCCACTTTCTTCTCTCTCCTTTACTAAGGGAAGAAACCAAATGCTAGGGTGGTAAGGAAACTCTTGTGCAATGAAGTAACGGGAGGCTCAAGAATTATTCCATGCCATGGAACCCTAATTGGCAGGCTTTCCCGAGGCCACACGGATGCATATGGCTCTCCAGGACAATGCAGTCTCAGTGTGAACCTCCTATTGGGAGGTCCAGTTGCTCCCATATCTTCGATTCTTAATGAGTATGAATGTCAAAAGTTTCCTACAACTGGAAGGCCAAAGGATTGCAGGGCCATGGTCTGCTGCATGGGTGTGTGTCAGGGCCACACTCCAATGTCTAGAGGATTATTACTTCTCTTGGCAAGCTACGAGGCTGTGAGGGGGAGGCCTTTTTCTCAGCCACATGCATGTTGGTGGTTGAAACTTCTCAAAGGAATGTCTACACTGCCCAGGTAGCTCTTGAATTGCCCGGCATCATGGTCAGCTCCGTAAGTGTACATGAGGGCCTGACAATGCCCAGGCTGGACTGAGCTAGAGGACCACAGATGCCTGCCTGGATAGTCAGAGGTCGAGGGCTGTCCTGCCTGAGACTTGATCATCTATTCATGCCCACTCAGATGGGACAAAGGATGCCTCCAGTGCCAGGAGGGCCCCAGCAGCCCTCAAGAAGGCAGCATCTGGGGGCTGGCAGGTCACTGCACCCAGTCCTGTATAAATCCACATATGTCCACTGAGTGCCCTCCTGTCTGGGCTGTGCTGGAACCTGGGGTTGCCCAGGCAGAGTAAGGCCAGCATCACCCTTCCCAGGTAGGAGGGCAGAAGGAAACCACGCATGGCTTCTGACACCCTCCCCAATCCTTGACAGAGGTCGAGTTGGATACAAAACAGTCCAAGACAAGAACAGACATTTCATTCTTCTCTCAGAGCTCAGGACTGGGGGAGGGGAGGCCAGAAAACAGTTATTGACCTCAGCTCCCTGACTCCTGTTTGACACTGGGCAAATCCTATCCATCTTGGAGGCCTCAGAGGGGAGAAGGGAAAGGCAATGGAGGCCAGTTATGCTTAAACCTAACCCTAACCCTAAAGAACCCTAACCTCTAACCCTAACACCCTAACCCCACACCCCAAGACCCTCTACCCTGACTCTCCAACCCTGACCCCTGACCCTGATCCCTAAACCCTGACACTGACTCAAACCCCAGACCTAAACCCTAGCCCAGTGGATACCGAGGGATGACAGTATTCTGGAATAAACCAAGGGATTCATGACCTTGCATTTAGCAACAGTTTCTTCGATCTGACACTAAAACACACGCAATAACAGAAAAAATAAACTGGAGTTCCTCAAAATTACAAACCTTTGTGCATCAAAAGAGGCTATCCAGGGACTTCCCTGGTGGCTCAGTGGTTAGGAATCCACCTGCCAAAGCAGGGCACACGGGTTCGAGTCCTGGTCCAGGAAGATCCCACATGTCGTGGAGCAACTAAGCCCGTGCGCCACAACTACTGAGCCTGCGCTCTAGAGCCCGTGAGCCACAACTACTGAAGCCCACATGCCTAGAGCCCGTGCTCTGCAACAAAAGAAGCCACCGCAATGAGAAGCCCACGCACCGCAACAAAGAGCAGCCCCTGCTCGCCGCAACTAGAGAAAAGCCCACGCGCAACAAAGACCCAAGGCAGCCAAAATAAATTAATTTTTTTTTAAAAAGAAATATATGGAAAAAACTCACTGTATGGGGATGGGGTAAAAGCTGCTGACCTAAGTTACCTTTGGAAATGAATGGAATCTATAGACTAAAGGCAAAATGGACTGTACATAAACAGAGGGCTTTATTTTATGAAGTTCTTTCCAGGGTGTAGTAGCTAACAATTCTGAAACCTCTACACATGTCATCTGGAAAGGAGCAATGCGTAGATCAATGGCAAGTGGTGGGAGCCAGGCTCCTTGCTGTGGGAGTGGGAAGTTACAGATAAGCAAGGAGAGAGCCTCTGCCCTCGTAATCGTGGATCTGGGCTTCCTGGGAGGATACTGACTGGCGGGGGGAAACACACACATCTTCATGCTGGGAAGACCCTGAAGACATAGGAACTTCACACCCCATCTTTCCACCCATACCTGCTGGAAACATTCAGCCCTCCATAATCAGTCAATTGCAGCGTTTAAGACATTCTCACCCCCAGGCAGATAAAGGAACATGAGGGTCTTGCTTACCTCTAAGCTGTCCCAGAATCCAGGCCCTGGGGGTGGAGCCAGGATGGGGGTTCCTGGGCCTCTGAATCCAGACCCTGGGGGTGGAACCAGGTTGGGGGTTCCTGGGCCTCTGACCAGCAGGTGAGAGGAGGGAGGAAGACCGGTCCTGAGGACAGAGGTTCCCTCAAGTCTGTGAGCCCAGGAGCCCCGATGGGGTTCATTCCCAGTGAGGACATGGACGGGGCCTGCAGTGGTTCTGTTCCCCCTGGCCCCTTAGATGAAGCCGTGGCAGCACTGGGCCCAGACGTCTCCTGGCGGTGTCTCAAACTCTGACACAGCGGTTTTACAAAGGAACAGGAGAATGGAGCTGAGCCCCTGACAGTCACTCCTTTCTGGCTCTGAGTTGCTTCCAACAGGACCCCAGTCACCTGCACATAGTCTGCTGTGACCTACCTGCCCCCACTGGCCTTTCCTCTCCCTCCCTGTGATGATTCCAGTGACATCTCCATCCTGGACCCCTCTCCCAGGCCAGACGCCTCTGTCCAGCCACTGCACCCCCATCTCACCTTGGGGGCTAACAGGGCCCTCAGAGGACTGGGATCCTGCAGCTCCCCACACCCAGGAGCAGCCCCACCTTCCCAGGTTGCTGAGCCCAGGCACCGGGTGTAACCGAGCAGGGCCCTCCGGGGCCTTCCCAGGACAGACCCCTCCCCCACATCCTCTGCTGTCGCTCCTCTCTGAAGTACCTGGATAACAGTGTCTGATGGACGCTTCCTCCACCGCCAAGTGGAAGGAATTAACTACTTGATGATCATGAACAGCTAGCCCCCGAGCTTCTGGCGCCTAAGAATTTATAATGTTAACCACCTGTTACCTCACCATCAGCCAGAGAGCTGTGCACCAGCTGGTCACATACCCTGCGACCGCCCCCCTCCTTAAACTGGCCTTTAAAATGCTTTGCTGAAACCCCTCAGGGAGTTTGGGGTTTTAGAGCGCAAGCCAACTGTCCTCCTTGTATTGGCGCCTTTACAATTAAAGCTGCACTTGCCTTCACCACAACTGGTGTCAGTAGATTGGCTTTACTGCACTCGGGCAGGCAGACCCAAGCGGTTCGGTAATACTGGGTCCTCCCAGGCTCCCACTCTCCTTGTGCCCCAGTGACTGTCAGCTCCTCCTCCAGAGACTGTGGCCAGTTCCCACACTAATTCCCCTCTACGCCCACAGCCCTGGCCCAAGTCCGATCTGGTGCCTGGCTCCTCCATCAAGCCTGACAACTCTCCCTGCCCTCACGGTGCGTTTCACATCCCATCCCAACCTGGTCTTTCTGAAGCATAAACGAGACTGACTCTCTCCTGCCTGTAATCCCCCAAATGTTTCCCCACTTTCGCTAGGGTATCTGCCGGGAGAGACATCTTCCAAGGCCCTGAGAGTCCCCGGCATCCCCACTAGGTTGCTGGCTCCTGAGCTCCCTGACAATGAGCACCTCAGCAGGCCGGGAGACACGGCAGGAAACCCCAGAACTGCTCACCTCAGGACTGGGCCGGCACTGCCACGGCCTGATCAGAGAGAGCAGAGAAGGGGTCCCCAGCTGGGACACACACTCTGCACGAGTGGCCTCTCCTTGAGCCATTACATCACCTCGTGTGACTTGAGGGAAGGAAGGACTGAAGCACACTTGGTTCCTAAGGAGGATGGTATAGGCTCAGTCACATGCCCCCAAATTCACATGCTGGATCCCTAGCCCCCAGGACCCCAAGATACGGCTGTATCTGGAGATGGGATTTTTAAAGAGGTGATCAAGGTAAAAATGAGGTCACAGGGTGGATCCTAATCCAATAGGATTGATGTCCTACGAGAAGAGATTAGGACACAGATAGGCACAGGGGGAGACCATGTGAGGACCTGGGGAGAAGACGGCTGTCTAAGCACCAAGGAGAGAGGCCTCAGGAGAAGCCAGCGTGCACACATCTTGATCTCCGACAGCATCCAGGACTGGGAGATAGGTCTGTTATTCAAGCTGCCCTATCTGTGCTATTTGTTACGGCGGTCCTGAGCAGACTCACACGGAGGGTAACTCAGGGCTCAGACTGGACGGAACCCACTCTCCATCCCCCTGTATGTGAGTTACAGGAACCCCAGGAACTGAGGAGGGGGTCCCTGACGGGAGGCACAAGATAGATTTTAGGCATAACACGACTGCATTCACGTTAAACGTGCCTCATCTACATTCACACGAGATGGTTTCGTCCTGCATGTACATCAGCAACTTCAGTGTGAACTGCGGACCTTTGGCTTCCCCACCTCCACTGAGAGCATTAGCTTCACTACAGAATTTCCAGAACCACGAAGCATCGAAGCTTCACAGGACCCAGAGTGTGTGCGCTAGCATCCAGGCGACCCTCACAGCAGAGCCGCGCAGCTGCCCATCAGAACTGATTTCCCTTTTACCTGTTCACGGCTAACCCGCACCTCCCAGGCCTCCCACCCCTTGCAGCCGGTGCACAGTGTCTTCGTGTTACCAAGGGGTAGGGGTAGAGGTGGTGAGGGCCTTGACCAGCCTGCATCCTAGGATGGAGGGCATGATGCCCACCTGGTTACCCCACCCTGCTGGTTGGAGCCCTCATCTGGAAGCAGGGAGGAGAGGCAAGGGGGACAGAGCCTGGGACCTGACACCCACCTGCCCTGGACTCTCACAAGAAAAGGACAAAGATATCTTGAGCTTCGGCCCATATTTGGGAGACACTCTGTTTTAGCAACAAAGCAAAGTGCTTTTAAGGCGCTTTTAAGGTGCTTTACAAACCCCTCCCCAGCTGTCACAGAAAGTCAGGCTCAATCTCATCACACTTTTCTCAAACCCCAACTCACGGTGAGACCACCGCTCAGGTGATGGTGCTTCAGAGCAGCCCCTTTAAAAGACCCCTGGAGTTCAGCTCTCCCAGCCCTGCCTTCAGTTTAAGGGAGACGTTTCCTTGACAACCTTGACAAACCTGCTCAGTTTCCTTAACAACCAAGCTAGGGAATCTCCCGAAGTCTTCTTCAAACATTCCTATTCTAGGCTGGATGAGCCTAAAGAGACAGTGCTGTCATCACGTGCCAGAAACCGATTCCCCCAAGCCCGTAGTTACTGGTTACATGATGCTATCGATGATGAGATCCCAGAAGAGCCAGCTTTGCAACATAACCACTTCTGGACTCGGCACTGGGTCCCTTTCCACGGACAGAGTGGAGTGGCTGTTTCCACGGGCCCCGTGGTGGAAGAGCTCACCTAACGCAGCCAGGACTTCATCCTCTCCAGGTGATTCCAGGGTCCTCACTCTGCCCAGGCCCCACCCACATGGCTGCTGTCTGTGCCAATCTATACGGGACCTTGGTAATCTCCTAAAATGAGGGGTATTTTATACACAGATAATGGGTTGAATGCTGGCCCCAAAAGATGTGTCCCCCCCAGAACACGTGAACAGGACCATATCTGGGAAAAGGGTCTTTGTATATGTAGTTAAGGATCTCGAGGTGAGGTCATCTTGGGTTAGGGTGGCCCTCAATCCAATTGAGAGCGTCCTTATGAGAGACAAAAGAGGAGAGACACAGACAGAGTAGAAGTCACGTGAAGACAGAGGCAGAGACAGGAGGGATGCAGCCACAAGCCTGGGGATGCCTGGAGCCCCCAAAAGTGGGAAAACGCAGAAAGAACCCTATCCTGGAGCCTCTGGAGGGACTTCCATCTTGAAACACCTTGATCTCAGATGTCTGGTCTCCAGGACTTGCGGGGGATGAATTCCTGTTGTTTTAAACGACCCAGCTTGTTGTCATTTGTTACAGAAGCCACAGAACAGTCACACAGACCCTGCTCTGTAGGATCCTGGAAGTTCAGGTCTCACTGAGGCCAACAGAGGCTGGATTGCAGAACCCTTAGAGTCAGCATTGGGGCCCAGAAAACCTAAAGCAGAGGCTGGACACCAGAATGTTGAGGGGTCAGTCGGAAGCCCATCACTGAGGCTGCTGGCTGCACACGGCCTCCCCAGGTCTTTACGCCTGTACCTGTTGGGGACAAGTATTTCCATCCTGATTCAGGACCTCTGATGTCACCATTCACGTTGCTAATTAAGAACCCACCAGTTACACAGAGGAAAACCCGATCAGGGCACTTGCTCCAGTGGTAAACAATTCTGAAGTTGGTCAGTGGTGGGGAATCGTCTCCCATTCAGCCAGCAGCCCCCACGCAACAAGCGTCCTCATTGCAAAGCTGGGGCACCGTGCCGAGGCATCTGTGAGTAAACGTGAGCTGAGCCCCAGTCCAGTTGCTGCTGAACTATTCCCACCCGTCCCAGGTAAAACACCTGAATATATACAAGGACTTGAAAGCCTAGAGGAAGGGCCATAGAGCCACACGAGCAACAGCATGCCGGCTGACTTGGTGCCTGCAGGCCAGCCAGGATGGTCCTGGCCCTGGGTGCTCTTCTGGAAGATTTCCATTTCCCTGCCTGAGATACCCGTCCTGTCCCTGCCCCCACTGCTTTTTTCCTTCCTCACCTCTGCCCAGGGAGAAATTCCAGCGGCAGGTATGGGTGACACATCCTCTTCTTTAGCAGGTGGCAGCCTGGCAACTGCTGCAGAAAGTCCAGCAGAGCCCCACTCACACCGGGCCACCCACAAAGCCATGGCCGCTCACTCCCTCACACCAGCCCAGCCCCGAGACTGCTGACAGGGCAGAGAAAATGGCGTCAGGCACGGCTGCAGGGGCTCTTGCTGCCTGGAGTGGTATTTATATTGATCTCAACCCAGGCACACCTGGGGAGGGCTGGCCGGCACGGTAAGGCTGCCCAGGTCAGCCAATCATCACCCCTCAGGGGCTCACAGTTGCAGAAAATGGAACTTGCTGAACCGGCCAGGTCCAAGGAACAGGTGTGGGCTCCTGAGAGTCAGGATAGACAAGGGGCTGCAGCTTTGGCTTGTTTTCTAATCATTTTATCTGGCCCATGAGTGGGAGACAACTTCAAGAAAACCCTCTCCTAATGAGAGGAACCCAGGGGTCAGGGAGAGGAGGGGTGGTGGGTGGAGACAGAGGCCTGGTGCCCCAGCTGCAGTGGAAGCCTCTGGAAGACCCGGTGGAAGAAGGCTGCAAAGAGTGAAGCCCAGGGTCACAGACCTGTCCCGGAGCTGCTGTTTGTTAGTTCAAGTCCTGCTCTGAGGTGCTCTGTGTCAGCTCTGACCGACAGGTGGGCTGGGGGTGCTCTGCAATGAGGGCTATGTGCATGGTTCCTGTGTGCCCAGCCTTGCTGGGTTCCTGCCCAGGGGAGCTCCATACCCTGGGAGGGGCCTGACCATGAGAGCCCCGTGGGCTGCTGGGTTCCTGCCCAGGGGAGCTCCATACCCTGGGAGGGGCCTGACCACGAGAGCCCCGTGGGCTGGGAGGGGGGCGTGTGTATGCGCATCCTCTCTGTGCAGCCGGCACAGGGTTGCTTAGCAACTTCCCTGTGGGCAGTGCTGGGATGAAATGAGAACCAGGAGATGCCACGGGGCCCCTGAACCCCTGTCCATCTAGAATGATGAGGTCAGTAGGCAGGTGCTGGCCACTGTGCTGCGTGAGGGAGGCCCCACAGGTACCTCTTGTTCGTCCACCTGACACCACAGAGGCCTCCCCAGGACAGAGCAGACAGCCTGCCTCGGGCAGGTGGGAGCTCCTGGTGACCCTGCAGGGGACATGGCAGGGACGGACCAGGCAGGAGGAGGTGGGAACCCAGGCAGAGCCATGGGGCTCGGGGCTGAGGGGGCCTTTCTGGGTCTGAGCTGGGAGTGGACAGGTAGGTGGTGAGTTTGATCCAGGAAAGCTGCCCTGGTGACGTGAGGCCGATCGTGCTTCAGAGCGACAAGCCTTCCGGGTGATCCCAGAACAGGATAGTAAGACAGATCCTGTTAGAAGAAGGTAAGTGAATCCCCCCAAGAGGAGGCTCTGTGAGCTGGTCCCAGGAGGGGGTGAAGGGAACAGGCGTGGAAGCTGCGGGGAGTGGGCAGTCCCCCTGGGCGGGCGGCGGGTGCAGACCCCACTCCGTGTCCCACAGCTGTGCTTCCAGCTGGATTACTTGGCTTCTTGGAGCCTCAGCTTCCCGGTCTGCTCGTGGGGTGATGGTAGCATGGACTGACTAGTGATTTGCTCAGAACAGGGTAGGAAGGGGTCTAGTGGAAATTCCACAGAACACCGTCAGTATGGGAATCACAGGCCCTGTTTCCCGCAGGTCTGTCTTCAGGATGGGGAGAGAGCAAAGCCGAGCAGACTGGCAGCAGAGCCTGGGGACGGGCTCCGTTTGGTGGGTCCCCCTGTTTCCTGAGTCTCGGAAGGAGCAGCTCCAGCGGGCAGTGGCGGCTTCATCCCACACCTGGGAGCATCCAGACCTCAAGGCCCAGCAGCCCCGAGCCCTGTGTCTGGGCCCCCGGGAGGCAGGCGGGACAGG
Organism: Stenella coeruleoalba; assembly: GCF_951394435.1. NCBI lineage: Eukaryota > Metazoa > Chordata > Mammalia > Artiodactyla > Delphinidae > Stenella > Stenella coeruleoalba. The sequence continues at coordinate 123,876,498 of NC_137169.1, forward strand.
CCGGTGTCCTCCTCGGCCCTCTTCCTGCCCAGAAAATTCGGGGTCCAGGCCGTCATTAGGGAGAAGCAGGGATGGGGGTGTCCCATGTGGGAACAGGACACGGGGCAGCTTGTGCACGTGGACGTCCACGCCGGGAATGGGGGTCGGTGGGACGCGGGCACAGGGAGGGGCAGGTGGTGGGCCTGAGGAAGCATGGCGGGGCCGGGTGTCCCGGGGAGGGTACGAGCTTTGCCTGTGCCAGGCCTCAGACTCCCCGGGGCTTCCCTCCCCTGGTCACTGGGGAGGAGGGGCCGAGCAGCGTTGGTGGAGGGACCCCTCGTGTCCCCAGGCCCTGACAGCATCAGCCCTCCAGGCTCTGGGTCGGGGAGCCTGAGGGGCGCAGGCCCAGCTGTGCCCGCAGGGAGGCCTGGAGGGGTCGGGCAGGAAGCACGGATGTGGTCTCACCTGTGCAGAAGCTCCCGAGCCAGTGTCCAGTGGGAGCCCTCACCTCGCACGTGGGTTTCAAGTCCACGGCTCAGATCAGCTTCTAGCTGCTTGGTTTGTTTTCTAGACACAAAGTCCTAATATCTCCTATGTCCCCTGCCCGTGAAAAGGCACGTCTCACCTGGCACCAGGTGCTGCCTCTAGTCCCTCCTAACTGGATGCCCAGCAGTCCGTGTCACCACGTCACGACTGTCAGGGGTGTCAGGCGTGGGGGACGAGAGCACACGGTCCAGGCCCACGAGGGGCCGTGCCATCCACGGGGCCGGTGCTGTGGCTGTAGGTGTTCCCCAGCCCGCGGGCAGAGACCACTGTCCCCTTACAGACTGTTACCAAGTGAAGTCGTGTGGACCCTGCTCGGGCCCCAGCCTGCGAGGCGCTCTGCCCCAGCGGGGAAGGTTTCCTTTTTGCATGTGGGTTCAAGTACGCAAATAACAGAACCAAAGCCGAGACCAACACAGCACAGGCTCTATTCAGTGGCCAAAGAATGGAGAAGCGGGAACTAAGTTCACAGATCAACTTCTCGCCCTCCTGGAGACAGTGGTTTAATTTTAAAGAGTAAAGACAAAGGGAGGAGGAGTGAGGCTAGTGGTGGGATGAAGAGGCCTTCCGGGGAAGGGGCGGGGCTTCTTCCAAGGGGCTGGGGTACCACCTCCTTTTACCCGTTTCTGGTCCTTCATGTCTAGTCATGGCCGCCGGTGGGTGTGTCACCTAATATGCAGATATAGTAAATTCAACACGTGATGAGACTCGGGGTCGGTTGGAGGTCACATTCGTTGCCGTCTTGGTCCCAGCTTGTTCCATGTTTGTTTGTAGCTTCCTTTCTTATCTCTGGACCCCTTCACTTAAATACTTAGGGGAACTCCTGCTGAAGGTGGGGGTGCAGGACAGCCCTGTGAAAGGTGGGTGCACGGGGTTTGAGCAGGGCCTGGAGCAGCTCTGACAACAACAGGAGGCTGAGACGGGTGGTCAGTCTGACGCCCACACTGGGGCCTGTGCTCTGCATGCGGAGGGGGTCAGCCGGGGGCACGTGTCAGGGAAGGTTCTAGGTGTTTACACAGAAGATGTGAACGTGGGCCCAGATGCAGAGCTGTCTGCGGACGCTGCTACAGAGCCCCCTGATTCTTTCCTGAGAAAACTGGTGGGGGGCATTCAGGCAACAGGGCAAACTGCTTGCTCTGGGTTTCTTGTGGGGAAGTGGGGAGATAGCAACAGGGGCTCAGCCTGCATAACCCCAGAAGCCCTCCCAGGACAGCCCCAGAACCACTTCTGGAATGGCAAGCAGAAGTCGGTCTTCCACCTACTAGACGTGGAGGAAAGGGCTAGGTCTGCAGGGCCGCCCTCACCTTCAGGTACCGGCTGGGAGGCTCACAGGACCCAGTACATGCTTGTGCCTTGTGTCCTCACAGCTGAGATGGGTCACAGCACACAGTAGGGATGCCCGGGGGGGGAGGACCCCGGCTCCGGTCACCTCGTGACCCTTCATGCCCCCTTCTTCCCTCGAGGGTCTCTAGGGTGTCTCTTCCCCCAGCGACAAAGGGCAGAACCACGACAGTTACCCGCACCCCCGTGCCCCCAGGGAAGCTCATTAGAGGCTTGGCACCCGGCTGGGGGCTGGTCACGTGGTGTTGCCTGCCCTCACCCTCCAAAATGCCGGTGCCCAGAAGGGGAGCCGGGGTTCGGCATGAACCACATGGTTTGTGCAAACAGCATGGGCGCAGGGGGCTGCCCCTAACGGGAGGCGGGAGGGTTTAGATCAGGCCAGGGAGCTGCTCACCAGCTGCATTAGCTTCCCAGGGCAGCTGTGACGAACGACCACAGAGGCTCAGAGCAACAGAAACCTGTCCTCTCTCAGTCCTGGAGGCCAGACGTCTGAGATCAAGTTGTCCCAGGGCCGCCCTCCCTCTCGAGTCTCCAGGGGAGGGTCCTGCCTGCCTCTTCCAGCTTCTGGGGGCTCCAGACGTCCCTGGGCTTGTGGCCGCATCCCTCCCGTCTCTGCCTCCGTCTTCACATGGTGTCTCCTGTGTGTCTGTGTCTCTCCTCTTGTCTCTTAGAAGGACACTGTCACTGATTCAGGGCCACCCGGATCCAGGATGACCTCATCTTCAGATCCATAACTAATTATACCTGCAAAGACCCTACTTCCAAATAAGGTTCCATTCTCAGATTCGGGGGGGGATGACATGGATATAAATTTTGGGGTGACCCCCCCATTCAACCCACCATAGCACCCAGTTCCCAGATGCCAGCCGACCTTCCTCAGGACAGCATCAGGCTGGTGATGTTCTGTCTTTCTGCACGGAGTTGTCTCTTGTTTCTTGTGGTAACAGTGAAGTTGGGTGGGGGGCACTTCTGGCTGACCTCCCGGTCATTCCAGGGACCATGCTGGCGTGTCCTTCCCGGGAGGGTGCGAGCACGGCCAGGGTTCCCTGGGAATACTCCACACTGACCGCTCGGTGGTCAGACACCTGCATGGGCTGGACCGGTCCCCGGACCTCTGCACCTTCTACCACATCCACAGCCTGGTGGACTCTGTGCGGGCCTATGACTGTGAGGTATGGACTGGCAGGGTCGGTGGGAACCCTCCTGCCTGCCACGAGGCCTCCAGCCCACCACAGACCCTCCAGTCCTGCCATGGACATGCCCATCACGTTAACCCCCAAGAGGGCTTCTGGGAGGGGTGAGAACTTGACCATGAAGAAGACAGGGCAGGCCCTAACTGCAGCAGGTGGAGGCAAGTACTGGGGGTGCTTGGCCATTTGTCCCCAAAAGACCCCGAATATGGGCTCTGACTTGATGGGTCCACCTCCACCTGGGCTCACCTGGGGGGTCACTGCAGGGAGAGTGTGTCCTTGGGTGATTTCCAACTCTCCCCACATCAGCCTCACTCCCTGGGCCCCCCTGGCCCCATTAATAGTCTTTAAATAGTGTCTCTCACCCATCAGGCCTGCGTGGGAGATTTTAATATTGTGCGGGAGTCCAGCGACCAGCGCCCATGTGTCCTGTGTGTCTTGGGAGGGGAGGGAGCCTCGCTCTCACATTCCTGCCCCAGTGCACCTGGGGTCGGGGGCAGCAGACCCAGGCTCTGTTCCGGCAGAAGCTCCCTTTCTGTGAACAGGTCTTCCCCCACTCCCTTTATCCTCACTGGGGGCTCAGGAGGCCACAGCATCAGGGCACCTCCAGCACCAGGACGCCACCCTAGGGAATCTCTCAAGAGCAGGGACCAGGCCTGCAGGCGGAGGGGAGGAGGGAGCCGGCCGCTTCAGTATCCCCGGGGCTAGGAAGCCTCCTACGCAGGAGGGCCTTGGACTCAGCTTAACTACCACCCAGGGTCTCCTACCCCTCCCCTGGTAGGGGGCCCTTCAGATTCCAGGGCCCCAAGATCCTCCCCACCGACTTCTGACCCCAACTGCAAAGTCGGGGACCCAGAGACCCCCTCCGTGGCTTTTTTCTTGGAGGCTCCCAGAATTCCCTGAAGCTGTTATACTCAGGGTTTATTATGGTGAAGGATGCAAGTTAAAATCAGCGAGGACAGGGGCATGAGCAGGGTCCAGGCTCCTCGGCTGTGGCAGCCCAGGGAAGCCCACCTGAGTCCTGAGGTGCAGGGCTTATTGGGTCTGTCAGGTCGACGTGAGGGACCCAGGAAGCCCCACCAGGCCTCATGCCATCAGCACAGACCAGCCTGGAGCGAGGCCCACGGAGCACAGACACTCCCGTCAGACTCAAGGTGACCTCCTGGAGCCAGGAGCAGAGGCCCGGCCTGTCTGTGGGCAGATGAACCCACACCGCACAGGCCCTGGTGCAGTGCCCGTTCCATGTGGTCAGCACGGGTGCGCACAGGTCAGCCAGTGTCACTGTTCTTCAGCCTGTGACCGTTGACCACACTGTCCCGCTCTGCTCACAAGAGTGAGGCCAGTGGAGGGATAACAGGGGTGGGAACAAAGCCAGGTCACGGTCCAGCTGGGTGAGAAATGGTCAAATGAGCGAGAACCCGGCTGCCCTTGCCTGGTGAGCCGAGAGTGGACGTCCGCCCTGTGGTCGGTCTGTCTCCCCACATCCCGCAGGAAGGCTGGTTTTCCTGCACCCTGGGGCAGGGTCATGCCTGTGTATACAGCAGGACACACAGCAGAGCATGCAGCAGACCTGATGCCCGCCCTTGCCATGTAGTTGGGGGCTTGGTGAGGGTGGAACAACCTGACGGGATATGGGGCCGACCCTGGGGAAGATGTTGGGGTGAAATGTTTGGAGCTTCCAGAGGGAACATTCACCTGTCCCCATGGGAGGACTGAGGACACAGACCAAGGGTGGGCAGGCGGGGAGCCCAGGGAGGGTCCTGGGCCATCCATGAGGCAGGACCAGGGGTGTGGAGCTAGGGTTGGGGGCGGTGGGGATGAGAGGCTGATCGCCAGACAGTGAAGGGACGGACCATCCGAGGCAGGGGGGAAGATGGAGACCGTGCCTGACGGGAGGACGGAGAGACCAGCAGGTGGCGCTTTAGGCGCGGGATCAGGGCTGCTCCCTGCAGGGTGGCGCCCGAGCCCACACCGCTGGAAACCACCCGGTGCCCGACCAGACACCCAGAGGATGGGGGACCGTATGGGCGGGAAGAGATTGGAAAAGTCACCCCATCTCCACATCTGCTGGTGCTCGGGTTTCCCCTCCAGGCTCTTTCCTTAGAGTCTCCCCACCTGGGGAAGTCAGCACCTTCAACAGCCGGATGCATGGCTTGGAATTTGTCCAGGGGATGGAGGGGAAGGTGGGGAAGGAATGAGACAAAATCCGTACACGTTTGGACAGGCACATGCCACTCTAAATTCCAATCAGGAAGAGGAATTTCCCTAAGGCTCAGGTTGCCCCAGTAACCAGAATGGGGATTGAAGCAATATTAAGGAAAAACCCTTACACCTTTTTGGGCCAACCAGACATGCAGGAAATGCAAATCAACACTACAAAGAAGTATCACTTCCCACCAGTCAGAAGAGCCAACCTCACAAAGTGTAAACACAAGAAATGCAGAAGAGGGCATGGAGAAAAGGGAACCCTGCTAAGCTGATGGTGGGAGTGTAAATTGCTAACTGCCACCCTGGAGAAGTGTATGTGCTTCCTTAAAAATCTAGAACATAGAGCTACAGCACAAACGGCACTTCCACTCGTGGGCGTATACGCTGGGAAAACCATAAATGGAAAGGACATGTGCACCCCAACGTTTAGGGCAGCCCAGTTTGCAAGAGCCTCGACTTGGGGGCAACCTAAATGTCCTTGGAAGGAAAATAATGATAAAGAAGATGTGGTACTTATGTACAATGGAATATTACTCAGCCATGAAATGAATGAAATAAGGCCAGTTGAAGCAGCTCGCATGGGACAATATAGGATCATAGTGACATAAGTCAGACAGAGAAAAAGACATCATATGATGTCACTTATAAGTGGATTCTAAACATGGATACAAATGAACTAACATACAAAACAAACAGAGTCACAGATTCAGAAACACACTTATGGCTGCTAAAGGGGAAAGGCGGGGTGGGGGGAGGCATAAACCAGGAGGTTGAAATCAGCATAGATACCCTTCCACAGGCAAAATAGGTAATCGACAGGGACCTACTGCATAGGACATAGAAGTTGACTCAACACACTGTAATCACCAGAATAGAATCTGTAAGACTGGTAAGAATCTGGAAAATAATACCTAGATGTCACTCTGTAAGTGAATCAAGGGCATATACGCTGGAGGGAGACACAGCATTGCAAATCAGCCATACTCCACTATAAGAAAAAAAGATAATTAAAGAAGACAGAGAGAGGGAGTGAGAGAGAGAGAGAAATCCTTAGTAAATTCTTCAAGGGCAGTGACCGAACCTAGTGTCGCATCTTGCAGACGCATAGCTGTCTAGGCCCCTAACAGTGGACACTCGTGGGGCTGCGTGACCTGGTGAGGACGTACCAGCAAATGCAGCCTCACTGCAGCTGTACTGCGCCGTCATCACTCCATGAGCCCTAAATCTCCAGGCACAGGGAGCCGACCTACAGCTGAAACACGCCTGGGACACCCAGAGGGTGGTGGACCATCTGGGTTGGAAGAGTTTGGAAAAGTCACCTCATCTCCACATCTCCCGGGGGTGGGGTTTCCCCCTCCATCCTCTTTCCATAGAGTCTCCACACCTGGGGAAGGAGGCTCCCTCAACAGCCGGTTTGCACATCTTGTAATAATTCCGGGTGATAAAGGGGAAGCAGGGGGTGGGGAAGGAATGAGACACAAGCTCCAGGTGATTGGACAGGCACATTCCACTCTAACTTCCAATCAGGAAGAGGTGTTTCCCAAAAGTTCAGGGTGCCCCTGACACCAGAATTGGGCGTGAAGCAATCTTGCTCTTTTGTGGTCGGTAACAACAGTGTGAAAATCGGTGCTCAGGGTCACTGCAATTCACAAAGCCTGCAGCGATGTAAATGACACCTAGTGTCGAAAAATGTCTCGGGGTACTTAAGAAAAGGACTTGAAAACAAGGCCTAATTGCTGGAACATGATTTCAAGGGGTAGATTGGACTGGCCATTACAGCACATGAAAAGCTGCTCAACACCACCGCCGTGGCCAAAAAGGGCTTAAGGAGTTTTCCTTAAAGCCGCATGCACTTTTTGCGCAACGAGACAAGAGCGAAAAGTAAATCAACACTACAAAGAGCTATCACTTCACACCACTCAAAATGGCCCTCCTCACAAAGTGTAAAAACAAGAAACGCGAGAGAGGGAGTGGAGAAAAGGGATCCCTGCTACCCTGATAGTGGGAATGTACATTGCTAACAGCCATTCTGGAGAAAGGTATAGAGTTTCCTAAAAAAATCCACAAAATAGAGCTACAGAGCACACGGCATTCCACCCCTGGGTGTATATCGTGCAAAAACCACAAATCGGCAGGACACAGGCACCCAACCTTTAAGGCAGCCCCGTTTACAGGAGCCTCGACCTGGCAGCAACCTCAATGTCCTTGGAAGGCAAAAATGGATAAAGAAGATGTGGTACTTCTGTACAATGGAATATTACTTAGCCATGAAGTTAATGAAGTAAGGGCAGTTGCAGCAACTCGCATGGACCTAGATAGCATCATACTAAGTGACATAAGTCAGACAGAGAAAGAGACTTTTCATACGATGTCACTTATAGATGGAATCTCAAAATGGATACAAATGAACTAATCTGCAAAACACAGAGACCTAGATTTAGAAAACACACTTCTGGCTACTAAACGGGAAAGGTGAGGTCAGGAAAGACCTAAACCAGGAGGTTAAAATTAGCACACATACCCTTCCACAGACAAAATAGGTAATCAGCACGAGATACAGTATAGCACACAGAACTCGACTCAACACACTGTATTCACCGGGAAAGAATATATAAGACAGGTAAGAATCTGGAAAAGAATACATAGATGTCTCTCTGTAAGTGAATCAAGTGGATGTACACCAGGAAGAAACACAGCATTCAGCTATACTCCACATTAAAAATAAAGAGAGAGAGACAGAGAGGAATTCTAAGTAAATTCTTTCAGGGGCCACCACCCAACCTGGTGTCACGTCATGTACACCCAGAGCTGGCTAGGGTCGTAAGGCTGGACACTCGTGGGGCTGAGCGACCTGGTGAGGATGGGTCAGCGAATGCAACCCCGCTGGAGTGAAAGTGCATGTCCCCGCTGCATAGGTCCCTAATCTCCAGGTGCAGGGAGTCTACCTACAGCTGAAACATGCCAGGGACACACAGAGGGTGGTGGACCGTCTGGGCAGGAGGAGATTGGAAAAGTCACCCCATCTCCACATCTCCTGTTCATGGGGTCCCCCCCACAGCCTCTTGCCTTGGAGTCTCCCCACCGGGGGAAGTCAGCACCCTCAACAGCAGGTCTGCGCTGCTTCGAATTTGTCCAGGGCATGAGAGGGAAGCGGGGAGAGGAATGAGACACAAGCCCTAGGTGTTTGGAAGGCACATACCACTCTAATCTCCAATCAAGGAGAGGAATTGCCCGAAGGCTCAGGTTGCCCCAGTAAGCAGAATGGGGCCTGAGGCAATCCTGCCGCTTTGTGGCCGGTTCCAGAAACAAGTTGAAAACCTGTGCTCAGGGGCACTGCAATGCACAAACCTGCAGGACTGTAAATGACACCTAGCGTTGAAAAATGGGGTAAGTGTTTGAAAAAGACTTGAAAACAAGGCAGAACTGCAGGAACCGTATTTCAAGAGGTAGATTGGACTCACCGTGAGAGCAGATGAGAAGCTGTTCAACATCGCCTACGATTCGGGCGGCCAAAAACGCCGAACGCCCTTTTTGGCCACCCAAACCTGGGGAAAAGCAAATCCACAGTACAAAGAGGTATCACTTTGCGCCAGTCAGAATGGCCACCCTCACAAACTTAAAAACAAGAAATGCAGGAGATGGCGTGGAGAAAAGGGAGCCCTGCTACGCTGATGGTGGGAATGTAAATTGCCAACGGCCACTCTGGAGAAGTGTACGTTGTTTCCTAAAAAATCCACAAAATAGAGCTACAGAGCACACGGCATTCCACTCCTGGGCGTATATCGTGGGAAAACCATAAATCACCAGGACACAGGCACCCCAACTTTTAGTGGAGCCCTGTTTACAAGAGCCTCGACTTGGAAACAACCTTAACGTCCTTGGAAGGTAACAATGGATAAAGAAGATGTGCTACTTATGTACAGTGGAATAATTCTCAGCCATGAAATGAATGAAATAAGGCCAGTTGCAGCAACTCGCATGGAACTAGATAGGATCATACTAAGTGACATAAGTCAGACAGAGAAAGAGTCTTATCATATGATATTACTGACAGGTGGAATCTAAAAGTGGATACCAATGAACTTACAAAACAGAAACAGAGTCACAGGTTTAGAAAACAAACTTATGGCTACCAAAGTGGAAAGGTGGAATGGGGCTAGGCATAAACAAGGAGGTTGAAATTAGCATGCATATCCTTCCATAGAGAAAATAGATCATCGATAAGGACCTACTTGCATAGCACAGAGATCTCGACTCAGTACACTGTAATCCTCGGAAAAGAACATACCAGAAACAAACACACAGATACAGAAAGCAAACTTGCGGTTGTCAAGAAGGGGGTGAGGGAAACATTGTGAATTTTGGAGTAGCAGATGCACACTATTATACATAGGATGGATAAACCCAAGGTCTTACTATATAGCAGAGGGAACTATATTCAATATCCTGTGATAAGCTATAATGGAAAAGAATATATATATATATATAACTGAATCACTTTGGTTCACAGCAGAAATTAACATAACATTGTATATATGCTGGAAAGGGTGTGGAAAATAGGGAACCCTCCTGAACTGTTGGTGGGAATGTACATTGATACAGCCACTGTGGAAAACAGTACAGAGATTCCTTAAAAACTAAAAATAGAACTACCATGTGACCCTGCAATTCCACTATTGGGCATATACCCTGAGAAAACCATAATTCAAAAAGATACATGTACCACAATGTTCATTGCAGCTCTATTTACAATAGCCAGGACATGGAAGCAACCTAAATGTCCATCGACAGTTGAATGGATAAAGATGATGTGGCACATATATACAATGGAATATTACTCAGTGATAAAAAGGAACAAAATTGAGTTATTTCTAGTGAGGTGGATGGATCTAGAGTCTTTCATACAGAGTGAGGTAAGTCAGAAAGAGAAACACAAATACCGTACGCTAATGCATATATATGTAATCTGAAAAGTGGTACTGACGAACCTAGTGACACGGCAGTAATAAAGACACAGATGTAGAGAACAGACTTGAGGACACAGGGGGCAGAAGGGGAGGCTGGGACGTAGTGAGAGAATAGCATTGACATATATTCACTACCAAATGTAAAGTAACTAGTGGGAAGCTGCTGCATAGCACAGGGAGATCAGCTCGGTGCTTTGTGATGACGTAGAGGGGTGGGATAGTGAGGGTGGTAAGGAGGCTCAAGAGGGAGGGGATATGAGGAATATATGTATACATATGGCTGATTCACTTTTTTGTACAGCAGAAACTACCACAACGTTATAAAGCAATTATACTCCAAAAAAGTATTAAAAAGAAATTCAACATTGTAAATCATCTATACTTGAAAATGTTTCCTAAATGTAAGTTTTTTGTGTGTAGGTACCACAGGTTCAATATATAAATTATGTCAAATTGATTACATTGTTTTCCAAAGTCAAGTATTTTTGATATTTTACATCAGTTTCATGATATAAATGCAGAAAAACTATATCATTTTTTTCTTAAAGTTCAGAAGTAGCCATTTTGCTCATTCTGTATACTATAAACCACTAACTTTATTAAAAACGGATTCGTGACCTCTTCCCTCCAAAGAAATATTTCTCCACTCTCGCAAGTTTAATAGAATGTTCCACTAGGTACTGACTTCCCACCTTAGAGACATGAGATTTGCATCCTGAAATCTCTTTCTTGCAAAAATGCCCAATTCACATCCAAGCATTACAGAAAGGAAACGCTTTTTTACAGATCTCAAATTCCATGCAACTTTACTCAAGACACCATGTAGTTTTAAATTATCAACACTCACTTGAGGTCTTTAAAAATCAACAAAAACATAATTTTGTGTTCTCTTTCATTTATTCTGGTTCTAAGTTGCCATTTCTAAATGAAAGTATTTAAGTATGTTCATGTCACCTTATAACATCCTATTTCAAACGACTACCGTCTCTCCAAAGATGAAATATGAGGAACTCATAATTGGGCTCTCCAAAGTATTACTCTCTGAATCCGTCTTACCCTTCTGCTGAACTCCACACGGTTCATTATTCTCTGAGAATAGTCTTTTTCTTGTATGGCCATCTCACATGGTGTTTCATTTCCCGTACCTTTTTGCTACAATTTTATGCCTAGTTTATTTCTGGGAAAATGCATTATTTCAAATTGATAAGTATAGACATAAAGACTTCTCTATAATTCCCTGATTGTTTCACGAACTCCTTTTTTTTTTTAAATACCTAGATTCTGAGGCTCTCCACAAAGCATTACTAAAATTGCATCTACATAAGTACCTATATATTAATCACACAATAATGCATTTACAATTGTATTATGATTTATTGCTAATTTTGGAGCATAAACGTAGCTGTCTTATTTATCACCCTCTTGTAAATCACTTTACTATTTGCACTTAGGACTTGAAAGAGAAGATAAATAAACTGAAGAATATGCAAATACAATTTATATATTTCTCATAAAATTAGGTGATTGTCTAAGCTTTATCCAGAAAAAAAGAAGAGCCCAGATATTCTGCAGGCATGATACTTGAGAACGGAGGGTCTTACAGCAGGAAAACATACAATAATCCATGCAGCAGAGTTTACCTGTGACCAGCTGGGGTTAGTGACCTATGCATTCCTTCATGAAACATACCAGTAGTGGAAAACGGACTTTGTCAGTTGTGGAAATAAGTATAATGAAATATTGTAGCAGGTCATGCTCAAACATTCAACACAGGTACAATCAAAATTATACTCAATTCTAGTAAATCTAAGTCTGTATCTGTTACTTTGCCTTTAACTATGAAATGTCAGAACTGACTTACAAAAAAAAGGTGTTTGTTTGTTTGTTTGTTTGTTTTAATTACGGTCTTGGTAAGACATAGCCCAGCACTGCTAATGTGACTTAGTGATTCTCTCATCAGGAAACACAGTTTCTACTTCCTTGTTTATTCTCCACATCCTGTAGTAAGTAAAGTTTCAACGAAAGATAAATCTACATGGCGAAAAGAAAAGAAAACTTACATGTGTTGATAAGATCATTTCTGACAGGTTTTACCACCTGTCAGTGTTTCTGGCGATGGACACAAGCCAGAGTTTGTGACATTTTCACTGATGTCATTCCCCTTGATCCTCAATGTGAAAGTGGATAAAAATGTTTTCTATGTTTTCTTCTTTAAGAAATTAATCTCTCCTGATTAGAACATTTCAAGGTCTCTCCCTGTGCTAATTTAGTAAGGGTAAAAGAGAAACAAGAAAGAGCAAACTATGCAGGAAGCAATATATAGGATTCCTTTACTTAATGTATTTATCTGATATACCCAAATATTGAGAAATACAGATCCAATTCATAATGGTCAAGGAAAGAGGAGGGACCTCCATGCCAACAGTATATATAAAATGGAATCAATATTGCATAAGCTCCAGCTTAAGCTTGGCTACAAGGTACTAACTCTTCTCATAGAGAAGCAATAACTCTCCCTCATTTGAAGCACACTGAGGACTCAGACAGCTGGACTCTGAGGGTGTAGTCTCCTCACTCGAATTCTGTACCTGCATCACAGAGCAATGAAATATTCCCAAAGAATTATTAAGGATGAGGTGGGAGGCCGAAATAAGAAAGATGAATCCACAGTCTGCCCTACCATCTTTTCTGCGGGATATTACCACCATCGTGGCCCAATATGACCTTCCCACTTTTCTCTGGGCCTCCCTACGTTCCACCTCCAACCTCTCATTATATCTTACCTACACTTGGAAACGACTCTAGTTTTTCCACTCATCTTTATCAACAAGTAATCCAAATAGCAACTGAATGTATAACCGCTTAGAAATTTCAGGTCTGACTCAGTAATCCATGACCTTAGAAGTCTAAAGTTTTCCTAATTCTCTTTGTTATTTTTTTCCTAATTTCCATGTACTTACACTCTCAGGGTCTCCACTGTTCTCAAGTTCATCTTCCCTGCAAAATCTGTCAACCTAGACATAGACTTAAGTACCACCCTCTAATTATCCCATAGGGAATCTAGTTTTTTAAAGCATCAGCAAGCCTTATGGACTTTATTAAAGGTTCTTTAAGATGATGCACGGTGGCTTCCCGGGTGGCGCAGTGGTAGAGAGTCCGTTTGCTGATGGAGAGGATACGGGTTCGTGCCCCGATCTGGGAAGATCCCACATGCTGCAAAAGCGGCTGGGTCCCTGAGCCATGGCCGTTGAACTTGCGCGTTCGGAGCCTATGCTCCACAACGGGAGAGGCCCCAACAGTGAGAGGCCCGCGTACCACAGGAAAAAAAAAAAAAAGGATAGCGCATGGGAGATAGCAGTACACCCATAAATATCTATTTAATACACCCTCAGAGTAATAGTTTTTTTTATAAAGTCTCTTCTGGCCAATGAAAGTCTCAGCTCTTCTTCTTCAACATAGGCAATGTCTCACCCTTCTGACTGCTCTCTGCTCTACCCCAGGTCCACTCCTTTTCCTGATAGTACATTCTTTCCCAATTTTTTATGTTGGTGAAATCAAATAACATAAAATATAACATGTTTGTTATAAAGTGCACTGTTCAGTGATATTAAATACATTCACATTATTGGGCAACCAACATCACCATTTATCTTTCTAACTCTTTTCTATCTTTTAAAATGGTAACTCTATATCCTTTAAACATAACTTCCCTTTTTGTTCCATAACCACCTGAAAAGCATCATTACCCTCTCAATTTCTGTGATTTTGACTACACTAAGTGCCCCATATAACTAAAATAAGTAGTTGTATTGTTATGACTCGCTAAAAGTCACAAAAATGGCATTTTTGGTAGCTAGATTTTCTCAAGATTCATCCATTCTGTAGCTTATTCCTAGGTCTTTTCATTCTTAAGACTGAATAATATTCTATTTTATGGGTATACCACATTTTGCTTATCCAGGAACTGGTGGATAAACACTTAGGTTCCTTTCATATTTTAGCTACTGTGATTATTACTGCTATAAACATCGGAGTACAAATATTTCTGTAAGACCCCGATTTCAATTCCTTTGGGTATACCTCATAATAAAATTCCTGGATCATGTAGTAATTCTATTTTTCAATATCTGAAACATTACCATACTGTTTTGCGAAGCAGCTGCATCATTCTACGTTCCCACTGACATAGCACAAGGGTTCCATTTTCCTTCACATCCTCACCAATACTTGTTTTCTGCTTGTGTGTGTGTGTGTGTGTGTGTTTGCGTGTGTATGCACGCACACAAGTAGACAAACACGCATTTAGTGATATGGAGCATCTTTTCAAGGGCTTAGTCATTTGTACATCTTTTCTTGAAGAACCATCTGTTCAAGTCTTTTATCCATTTTTGAATCAGGGTGTTTGCTTTTTGTTGAGTTGTAGGAGTTCTCTGTATATTCTGAATAGAAATCTCTTGTCAGATAGATGGCTTTCAAATATTTTCTCCCATCTTGCGGGTTGCCATTTTATTCTGTTTACGTTTCTTTGATACACACTTGTTAAAAAAAATTATGTACTGCGAATTGTTTATTTTTCCTTAGCTGCGGCTTTGTTGTTCCTTCGTTTCATATTGAGGGAAACACTGCCAAATCCAATGTCATGAAGCTCTTGTGTCCTGTGTCTTCTTCTAAGACTTTTTCTCTTATTAGGTCTTATATTCAGTTTCTTGATACATTTTCAGTAATTTTTTGTATATAAGTTAGCTAAGGGTCCATCTCCCTTCTTCTGCATGTTGACAACAAGACTTCTCAGCACCATTTGTTGAAAAGACTACCCTTCCTACTCTGAAAAGCTTTGGCAACTTGTCAAAAATCATTTGGCCATATAGCAGGGTTTATTTCTGGATGTTCTATTCTGTTCTATTGGTCTTGAATAAGGGAGAAAATAGTATAATCCATCCAGGTTGATGAAGAGCATAAAGAAAGACCAGGACTGAGAATTAGAAGGGCAATATAAAACAGCAGGGAGTAAAAGACAGTGTGAGAGAACATCTTGTACTTGCAAGTTCATGGAAATATGATCATTGCTAAAACCACTAAAAGCCTGACTTTGAACAACAGAGTAAATGTTTTAGCAAGAAACATAACATTTCCCCACCTCTGGGAAATATAGTACGGGCATAAAAATGAACCACACACAAATATATTAAAAAAGGGAAGGGTTTTCATGGTGTGAGAATATTGTGGCATTTGAAATACAATTTAAATCTGTTCTACCACTGTCTCTAAAATTTATCAAAGTGTATATACAAGCAATTCCAATTCTGGTGATGTGTTTGACAGGTTTATATCTGAACTTCAGCAGAGCCAGTAAATGTACATTCACAGTAGGACTATTCCCTAAAGCAAAAAAAAAAAAAACCTGGAAAGACTATAATTCACTTTGTCAACACACATACAGATGTAATGATGGTTAACAGTCCAAAAACAGAGGGTGAGCATGGGTGCAAGAGGTTAATCCCCAGGCTGGGGTCGGGTGCAGAGTTTGAGGGTAACAGGTAGAAAAGGCTTTTGTCCTAGCCTTGATTTTTGAGTTATGGAAATTCACAGGTCACTATCTTCATTCCAAAATGAATGAACGCACTCTTCAATTTTTTAAAACAGACAAGTAAACATGAGTTATAATAAATTTCAAACTGTCACAAATCAAGTAGGATACTATGAAAAATTACATAATATGATTTAAGAATGAAGTGGAGAGATTGTCCAAGATGGTGGCGTAGAAAGACCCAGAGCCTTGATGTCTCTCATGGGCACACTAAAGTCACAACTATTTACAGAGCAGCAACTGATGAAAAAGGATGGGACCTACCATAAAACATCTTTTACAGCTAAAGACATAAAAGGACACCACAATAAGACAGGAATGAAGGGCAAAATCTAGTATAGTTAAGACCCATACCACCAGGTGGGTGGTCCACAAATGGGAGAATAATTACAATTTCAGAAGTGTTCCCAGGTAGCAAGGGGTATGAACCCAACATTGGGCTCCCAAGCCCAGGGATGCTGTGCTGGGAAGAAGAGTCTCTAGAAAGTTGGGCTTTGCAGACCAGTCGGGTTTATTTTCCAGAGAGCCAGAGGACTGTGGGAAATGGAGGTTCCACCCTTAAAGGATGCCCACAAAATCCCACATGCTCCGGGAATCAGAACAGAAGCAGTAATTTGAAAGGATCCCGGGTCACACCTACCTCCTGATCTTGGAGTCTCCCGGAGAGGCAGGAGCCAACTACAGCTCACCCTCAGGTCACAGACAGTGGCAGCAGCCATTTTTGGGAGCTCCTTCTACCTCGTGGACACTGGTACCAGCAGCTTAAGTTCAGAATCCTCCCGCTAGCTTATTAGCCTCGGGACCTAGCCCCACCCATTTCCACCAGTCTACAGACACAAGTACTAGCATGCTGCAGGCCAAGCAACTAACTGAGCAGGGGCACAGCCCCATCTACCAGCAAACAAGCTGCCTTAAGTCCCCCTCAACGCACAGCTGGCCCTGGACATGGCCCAGCCACCAAAAGCCCCAGGACCAGCCTCCACACCTCAGTGCACAGGCACTAGACCCAGAACCCCCAGGACCTTCCAGCCAGAGACCCTGGATCTCAACTCCACCCACCAGTGGGAAGGCACCAGCCCCAGAATCCCTGGTCACTCCGACAAGTGAGCCTGCTCTGGCCTTGGAATCAGCCTCACCTGTCGGCAGGTGATTACTGCACAGGGACTGGATGGAGCTTTGACCTACCCAACAGCAAAGCTGCTCTAGCCTTGGGATCAGCCTCATACACCAACAGGTACACACCAGCTCCAGGAATACCACAGCCCAGCAGCCTGTGTAACCAGGCCACTCAATTGCAGGCCAGAAACAGCCATGGACTCAGCTGGGTCCTGACCCTGCCCATCAGAACGCCAACACAAGTTGTGGGATACCCCAGACCCTGCAGATAGCTGTGTCAGGAACAGCGATCCAACATCAACTCTGGGACTCCTGGGCCCTGCAGCCAGAGCTCAGGACCTGTGTCTTCCTCCCAGAAGCCAGCATAGCCCCAGGACCAGCGACTGGGCACTGGCCCTGATATCACCTGGACTGCAATTCTACGCATAAGTGAACCAGCACTAGATTTGGTGTCCCCCAGCACTGTGCAGCCAGCTGCCTTATGATTTAGTCCCAACAAGCAGCACAGACAGCCTCCATACACGGCAGAGCCTGGAAAACCAGCAGTCTGTGGGCAGCCAGGCCTACCAGACCACCCACAAGAGTCAGCCCACCACAACAGAAGAGCCCAAGCAGCCCACATAGGGGGTACACCTAGAACATATAGTCTAGTGACCGGGGACAGTGGGCTGCTGGGACACATAGGACCTCTCCTACAAAAGGCCACTTCTACAAGGTCAGGAAATGTAATGAACCTACTACATACATAGCAATAAAAACAGCAAGTTAAGAAAAATGAGGTGACACAGAAACACGATCCAAATGAAGGAACGAGATAAGAACCCAGAAGAAGATCTAAGTGAAGTGGAGACAGCCAATCTACTCCAGAAAGAGTTCAAGGTAAGGGCTGTAAAGATGATCAAAGAACTCAGGAGAAGAACCGATGACCAGAGCAAGAAGTTAGATTTTTTTAAAAAGAGTTAGACCATTAAAGAACAACAAAACAGAGATGAGGAATACAATAACTGAAATGAAAAATACACTAAAAGGACACTACTGTAGACTAAATGATACAGAGGAATGAATCTGAAAACTGAAGGACAGAGTACTGCCCCTCACTGAAGATGAACAGTAAAACAATAAAATAAAATGAAACGAGGAAAGTTTAACAGACCACTGAAACAACATCAAGTGTACTAACATTTGCATTATGCTGGTCCCAGAAGCAAAAAGGAAAGAGAAAGGGGTGGAGAACATACTTGAAGGCATACAAGCTGAAAACTTCCCTAACCTGGGAAAGAAAACAGACATCCAAGTCCAGTGAACACAACAAGGCCAAAACAGGATGAACCCAAAGAGGACCACACCAAGACACATTGTAATTCAAATGGCAAAAAAAATAAAGATAAAAAAGACACTATTAAAAGGAGCAAAGGAAAAACAATACAAACATGGGAACTTGCTTAAAGTTATCAGCTGACTTTTCAGGATAAACTCTGCATGCCAGAGGGAGTGGCATGGTATATTTAAAGTCATGAAAGGGAAAAGCCTATAACCAAAAATACTCTACCCAGCAAGGCTCTCCTTCGGATTTGATGGAGAGATCTAAAGTTTTACAGACAAGCAAAACTAAAAGAATTCAGCACCGCCAAACCAGCTTTATGAGAAATCTTAAAGGGGCTTCACGAGGTGAAAAAGAAAAGGCCACAACTGAAACATAAAAATAATGAAGGGAAAATTACTAAAGGCAAAACCTCATTGGTCAAGGCAAATATATTCAGTAAAGGTAGTAAATCAACCATGTACACAGCTAGTAGGAAGGATGAAAGAAAAAAGGAATAAAATCATCTATATCCACAATAAGAAGTTAAGGGACACACAAAGCAAGTAGCTGTAAAATATAATGTCAAATTCAGTAGCTGTGGTGAAGGAGAGGAAAAATGCAGCTTTGTTCATGTGCATTTGAAATGAAGGGATCAACAACTTAAAATAATCACACACACACACACACACACACACACACACACACACACACACACACAAAACTGAAAGAAACCCAAACATAATATTAAAGATAGGACTCCCCTGGTGGCGCAGTGGTTAAGAATCTGCCTGCCAATGCAAGGGACAAGGGTTCAAGCCCTGGTCTGGGAAGATCCCACATGCCGCGAACAACTAAGCCCGCGAGCCACAGCTACTGAGCCTGCGTGCCGCAACTACTGAAGCCCGTGTGCCTAGAGCCCGTGCTCCACAACAAAGAGAAGTCACCACAATGAGAAGCCTGCACACTGCAACAAAGAGTAGCCCCCACTCACCACCACTAGAGAAAGCCCGTGTGCAGCAACGAAGACCCAACACAACCAAAAGTAAATTAATTAATTAATTAATTAAAAATATGTATATTAAAGATAGTCCTCACATCACAGATGAAGGGAATAAAAGGGGAAGAAAGGAACACTGAAGAAATGAGAAGACAGAACAATCAACCAAGACGGTGAATTTACTGAGAAACAGTCATTCTTTCTCCCTCTTCCTTTTCTTTTCCTCCTTTTCCAGGTCTCTTTCGGTTCCAATCGAGAGAAGTCTTGAGAGTTCTGAGAATATTTCTTTGAGGGCTTCAAATCACCATACCTACATCCTCCGTCACAACTACACACACGGGAACAAAAATAATCCTCTGCTATCTACTGTGTAGGAGGGATTCATGCAAAATAAACTCCTACATGGAGACCGACAGGTGAGTTTTCCACCTGTTCTTTATAATGTCCTTCCATTATAGTGAATCCCACATATTATGAGGCAGAAGCGGTTATGTGGACTTTTCCTTGAAGTCAAAAAACTTGCAGTCATTTCAAGTACCTGGTGATCATAGGGTACAGCCAGGGAGGGTGCCGTCCCCCTGGGGGGGTGGGTGGATTGGCGCCCGCACCTGCGCACCCTCTGATGTACAGCTTCTGGAGAAACAAAGGGTGGTCACACCGCAGACAGCCTGTCAGGCTGCCGGGCCACTGGGCAAACCGACCAGCCTGGAAGTGCCCCATCGGATGCTGAAAGCAAAACTCTGTCCCCCCTGTGAAGCCAGGCATTTTGGGCCAGAAGGTCAGAGGAGACCAGTAATCAACACCTCCTCTCTGCTCACCTCCTTGGGGTTACAGCAACCCCATCACCAAACCCAACTCTGATCCTGGGGTGCCAAAGTGGGAGCCACAGGTGGGCTCTGACGGCGCTTCTGTGCCCTCTGGGGGCTGTCTGCTCTAAT
Organism: Stenella coeruleoalba; assembly: GCF_951394435.1. Taxonomy (NCBI): domain Eukaryota; kingdom Metazoa; phylum Chordata; class Mammalia; order Artiodactyla; family Delphinidae; genus Stenella; species Stenella coeruleoalba. The sequence goes on from NC_137169.1 coordinate 123,896,667, forward strand.
GGCAACTCTCAGCCCCCCTCCCCCCTGCTTCCCTAGTCCTGGGGGCTGCATGGCTTCTTGCAGCTGCTGGCCTGATTTCATTCCTCTTCTTCCTCTAATTGCAATGACGTGTCCTACAGAGGTTTAGAATCTCTTGGAGAAGGAAGATCTTTTAGTCAATACACCTTAACCGTGAGAAGTTGGTTTCAAGAATGAACCTGAAATACTGTATTTTTCTCCTGATGGTTCCAAGGAGAGACAGCTCATTTTCTAAGTCATAAGAATAACCAAGTTATAAATATGATATTCCGAGCCAGAGATGAAAAAGAAGTTCTTAGCACCCTGCCTCATGTCATATGACCGGGATTTAAATCAATCAGCTGCCACTTTTTTTTTTTTTCCTCTGGCTGTGTTGGGTCTTCGTTGCTGCATGCGGGCTTTCTCCAGTTGTGGTGAGCGGGGGCTACTCTTCATTGTGGTGCGCGGGCTTCTCATTGCGGTGGCTTCTCTTGTTGAGGAGCACAGCTCTAGGCATGCGGGCTCAGTAGTTGTGGCTCGCGGGCTCTAGAGCGCAGGCTTCAGTAGTTGTGGTGCATGGGTTTAGCTGCTCTGCGGCATGTGGGATCTTCCCCGACCAGGGCTTGAACCTGTGTCCCCTGCATTGGCAGGCAGATTCTTAACCACTATGCCACCAGGGAAGTCCCCTGCCACTGGTTTTTAAATCACATGACCCGACTTTAAATCCATCAGCTGGACAAAGAGGAGCCTGAACCAAGATGGCAGAGCAGAAGGACGTGCTCTCACTCCCTCTTGCGAGAACACCAGAATCCCAACTAGCTGCTGGACAAACATCGACAGGAAGACACTGGAACTCACCAAAAAAAGATACCCCACATCTAAAGACAAAGGAGAAGCCAAAATGAGACGGTAAGAGGGGCACAATCACAGCAAAATCAAATCCCATAACTGCTGGGTGGGTGACTCACAGACTGGAGAACACTTATACCACAGAAGTCCACCCACTGGAGTTAAGGTTCTGAGCCCCACGTCAGGCTTCCCAACCTGGGCGTCTGGCAACGGGAGGAGATTCCTAGAGAATCAGACTTTTAAGGCTAGTGGAATTTGATTGCAAGACTTCGACAGGACTGGGGGAAACAGAGACTCCACTCTTGGAGGGCACACACAAAGTAGTGTGCACATCTGGACCCAGGGGAAGGAGCAGTGACCCCAGGGGGGACTGAACCAGACTTGCCTGCTAGTGTTGGAGGGTCTCCTGCAGAGGTGGGGGGAGGGTGCTGTGGCTCACTGTGGGGACAAGGACACTGACAGCAGAAGTTCTGGGAAGTAATCCTTGGCGTGAGCCCTCCCAGAGTCTGCCATTAGCCCTACCAAAGAGCCCAGGTAGGCTCCACTGTTGGGTTGCCTCAGGCCAAACAACCAACAGGGAGGGAACCCAGCCCCACCCATCAGCAGTCAAGCAGATTAAAGTTTTACTGAGCTCTGCCCACCAGAGCAACAGTCAGATCTACCCACCACCAGTCCCTCCCATCAGGAAACCTGCACAAGCCTCTTAGATAGCCTCATCCACCAGAGGGCAGACAGCAGAAGCAAGAACTACAATCCTGCAGCTTGTGGAAAAACACCACATTCACAGAAAGATAGACAAGATGAAAAGGCAGAGGGCTATGTACCAGATGAAGGAACAAGATAAAACCCCAGAAAAACAACTAAATGAAGTGGAGATAGGCAACCTTCCAGAAAAAGAATTCAGAATAATGATAGTGAAGATGATCCAGGACCTCGGAAAAACAATGGAGGCAAAGATCGAGAAGATGCAAGAAATGTTTAACAAAGACCTAGAAGAATTACAGAACAAACAGAGATGAACAATACAATAACTGAAATGAAAAATACTCTAGAAGGAATCAATAGCAGAATAACTGAGGCAGAAGAACAGATAAGTGACCTGGAAGACAGAATGGTGGAATTCACTGCTGTGGAACAGAATAAAGAAAAAAGAATGAAAAGAAATGAAGACAGCCTAAGAGACCTCTTGGACAACCTTAAATGCAACAACATTCTCATTCTCATATAGGGGTGCCAGAAGTAGAAGAGAGAGAAAAAGGACCCGAGAAAATATTTGAAGAGATTAGAGTCGAAATCTTCCCTAACATGGGAAAGGAAATAGACACCCAAGTCCAGAAAGCACATAGAGTCCCAGGCAGGATAAACCCAAGGAGAAACACGCCAAGACACATAGTAATCAAACTGACAAAAATTAAAGGCAAAGAAAAATTATTGAAAGCAGCGAGGGAAAAATGACAAATAATATACAAGGGAACTCCCATAAGGTTAACAGCTGATGTCTCAGCAGAAACTCTACAAGCCAGAAGGGAGTGGCATGATATATTTAAAGTGATGAAAGGGAAGAAACTACAACCAAGATTACTCTACCCAGCAAGGATCTCATTCAGATTCGATGGAGATATCAAAAGCTTTACAGACAAGCAAAAGCTAAGAGAATTCAGCACCACCAAACCAGGTTTACAACAAATGCTAAAGGAACCTTTCTAGGCAAGAAACACAAGAGAAGAAAAACACCCACAAAAACAAACCCAAATCTATTAAGAAAATGGTAATAGGAACATACATATTGATAATCATCTTGAATGTAAATGGATTAAATGCTCCAACCAAAAGACACAGACTGGCTGAATAGATACAAAAAGAAGACCCATATATATGCTGTCTACAAGAGACCCACTTCAGACCTAGGGACACATAGACTGAAAGTGAGAGGATGGAAAAAGATATTCCATGCAAATGGATATCAAAAGAAAGCTGGAATAGCAATACTCATATCAGATAAAATAGACTTTAAAATAAAGAATGTTACAAGAGACAAGGAAGGACACTACATAATGATCAAGGGATCAATCCAACAAGAAGATATAACAATTATAAATGTATATGCACCCAACATAGGAGAACCGCAATACATAAGGCAACTGCTAACAGCTATAAAAGAGGAAATCGACAGTAAACACAGTAATAATGGGGGAGTTCAACACCTCACTTACACCAATGGACAGATCATCCAAACAGAAAATTAGTAAGGAAACACAAGCTTCAAATGACACAATAGACCAGATAGACTTAATTGATATTTATAGGACATTCAGTCCAAAAAGAGCAGGTTACACTTTCTTCTCAAGTGCGCATGGAATATTCTCCAGGATAGATCACATCTTGGGTCACAAATCAAGCCTCAGTAAATTTTTAAAAATTGAAATCATATCAAGCATCTTTTCCAACCACAACGCTATGAGATTAGAAATCAATTACAGGGAAAAAAAGTAAAAAACACAAATACATGGAGACTAAACAATACGTTACTAAACTACCAAGAGATCAGTGAAGAAATCAAAGAGGAAATCAAAAACTACTTAGAGACAAATGACAATGAAAACACGACTATCCAAAACCTATGGGACGCAGCAAAAGCAGTTCTAAGAGGGGAGTTTATAGCAATACAAGCCTACCTCAAGGAACAAGAAAAATCTCAAATAAACAATCTAAACTTACACCTAAAGAACTAGAGAAAGAAGAACAAACAAAACCCAAAGTTAGCAGAAGAAAAGAAATCATACAGATCAGAGCAGAAATGAATGAAATAGAAATTAAAAAACACAGCAAAGATCAATAAAACTAAAAGCTTGTTCTTTGAGAAGATAAACAAAATTGATAAACCATTAGCCAGACTCATCAAGAAAAAGAGGAAGAGGACTCAAATCAATAAAATTAGAAATGAAAAAGGAGAAGTTACAGCAGACACCACAGAAATACAAAGCATCCTAAGAGACTACTACAAGCAACTCTATGCCAATAAAATGGACAACCTGGAAGAAATGGACAAATTCTTAGAAAGGTATAACCTTCCAAGACTGAACCAGGAAGAAACAGAAAATATGAACAGACCAATCACAAGTAATGAAATTGAAACTGTGATTAAAAATCTTCCAACAAACAAAAGTCCAGGACCAGATGGCTTCACAGGTGAATTCTGTCAAATATTTAGAGAAGAGCTAACACCCATCCTTCTCAAACTCTTCCAAAAAATTGCAGAGGAATGAACACTCCCAAACTCATTCTGTGAGGTCACCATCACCCTGATACTAAAACCAGACAAAGGTACTACAAAAGAAGAAAATTACAGACCAATATCACTGATGAATATCGATGCAAAAATCCTCAACAAAATACTAGGAAACAGAATCCAACAACACATTAAAAGGATCATACACCATGATCAAGTGGGATTTATCCCAAGGATGCAAGGATTCTTCAGTATACGCAAATCAATCAATGTGATACACCATATTAACAAACTGAAGAAGAAAAACCATATGATCATCTCAATAGATGCAGAAAAAGCTTTTGACAAAATTCAACACTCATGTATTACAAAAACTCTCCAGAAAGTGGGCATAGAGCCAACCTACCTCAACATAATAAAGGCTATATACGACAAACCCACAGCAAACATCATTCTCAATGGTGAAAAACTGAAAGCATTTCCTCTAAGATCAGGAACGAGACAAGGATGCCCACTCTCACCACTATTATTCAGCATCGTTTTGGAAGTCCTAGCCACGGCAATCAGAGAAGAAAAAGAAATAAAAAGAATACAAATTGGAAAAGAAGAAGTAAAACTGTCACTCTTTGCAGATGACATGGTACTATACATAGAGAATCCTAAAGATGCCACCAGAAAATTACTAGATCTAATCAATGAATTTGGTAAAGTTGCGGGGTACAAAATTAATGCACAGAAATCTCTTGCATTCCTATATACTAATGATGAAAAATATGAAAGAGAAATTAAGGAAACACTCCCATTTACCATTGCAACAAAAAGAATAAAATACCTAGGAATAAACCTACCTAGGGAGAAAAAAGACCTGTATGCAGAAAACTATAAGACACTGATGAAAGAAATTAAAGATGATACCAACAGATGGAGAGATATGCCATGTTCTTGGATTGGAAGAATCAATATTGTGAAAATGACTATACTACCCAAAGCAATCTACAGATTCAATGCAATCCCTATCAAATTATCAATGGCATTTTAAATTGGTATGGAGACACAAAAGACCCCAAATAGCCAAAGCACTCTTGCGGGAAAAAAATGGAGCTGGAGAAATCAGACTCTTTGACTTCAGACTATACTACAAAGCTACAGTAATCAAGACAATAGGTTACTGGCACAAAAATAGAAACATAGATCAATGGAACAAGATGCAAACACCAGAGATAAACCCACACACCTATGGTCAACTAATCTATGACAAAGGAGGCAAGGACATACAATGGAGAAAGACAGTCTCTTCAATAAGTGGTGCTGGGAAAACTGGACAACTACATGCAAAAGAATGAAATTAGAACACTCCCTAACACCATACATAAAAATAAACTCATAATGGATTAGAGACCTAAATGTAAGACCAGATACTATAAAACTCTTAGAGGAAAACATAGGAAGAACACTCTTTGACATAAATCACAGCAAGATCTTTTTTGACCCACCTCCTTAAGTAATGGAAATAAAAACAAAAAGAAACAAATGGGACCTAATGAAACTTCAAAGCTTTTGCACAGCAAAGGAAACTACAAACAAGACAAAAAGACAACCCTCAGAATGGGAGTAAATATTTGCAAACGAATCAATGGACAAAGGATTAATCTCCAAAATACATAAAGAGCTCATGCAGCTCAATATTAAAAAAACAAACAACCCAATCCAAAAAATGGCCAGAAGACCTAAATAGACATTTCTCCAAAGAAGACATACAGATGGCCAAGAAGCACATGAAAATCTGCTCAACATCACTAATTATTAGCGAAATGCAAATCAAAACTACAATGAGGTATCACCTCACACCAGTTAGAATGGGCATCATCAGAAAATCTACAAACAACAAATGCTGGAGAGGGTGTGGAGAAAAGGGAACCCTCTTGCACTGTTGTGGGAATGTAAATTGATACAGCCACTATGGAGAACAGTATGGAGGTTCCTTAAAAAACTAAAAATAAAATTACCTATGATCCAGCAATCCCACTACTGGGCATATACCCAGAGAAAACCATAATTCAAAAAGACACATGCACCCCAATGTTCCTTGCAGCACTATTTACAATAGCCAGGTCCTGGAAGCAACGTAAATGCCCATCGACAGACGAATGGATAAAGAAGATGTGGTATATATATATACAATGGAATATTACTCAGCCATAAAAAGGAACGAATATGGGTCACTTGTTGAGACGTGGATGGATCTAGAGACTGTCATACAGAGTGAAGTAAGTCAGAAAGAGAAAAACAAATATCATATATTAACGCATATATGTGGAACCTAGAAAAATGGTTCAGATGAACCGGTTTGCAGGGCAGAAATTGAGACACAGATGCAGAGAACAAACGTATGGACACCAAGTGGTGAAAGCCGTGGGGGCGGGGGGGGGGTGCTGATTGGGCGATTGGGATTGACATGTATACACTGATGTGTATAAAACTGATGACTAATAAGACCCTGCTGTATACAAAAATAAATAAAATTTAATTTAATTTTTTTTAAAAGGTACAGAACTCTAAAGGTGATTTTACCATGTGTAAATTATATCTTAATTTACAAAAGGGAAAAATCCACAGTGAGATACCAGCACACATCTGCTAGAATGGTTAAAACCGAAGGACTGAAATACCAGGTGTTGCCAAAGATGTGGATGAGCGTTGCTGGTGGGAATGCAAAGTGGTGCAGCCAGTCTGCAAAACAGCCTGGCCGTTTCTTACAAAAGTTAACCTGTACCTACCACACAAACCAGCCATCCCGCTCTTACTTACCCAAAAACTTGCCCATGAATTTTTAGAGCAGCTTTATTCATTGTAGCCAAAAGCTGAAACAACTCAAATGTTCATCAGAAGTCATAAAGAGATTAACATAAATAAATTGTAGACAAGGCAAACTATACCGATAGAAACCGTATCAGTGGTTTTCTGGAACTGGGGATTGGGGGGGCCAGGGGAGGACAGAGATTGACTGTAAAGGACCACAAAGCAGCTTTCTAGGGGGACAGGACTGTTCTATATCCTGAGGATGGTAGCGGTGGTTCTATAACTGCAAACATTTGTTAAAATTCAATGAACTGTATTGATACTATTCACAGCGTAGTAAAGATAGATAGATCGGTGGAACTACATAGAGTAAAACTAGCCTCAGGCTTACACAGTTACTGGATTTTGACAAGATGCCAAGGTAATTCAGAAGGCAAGGGAAGCTGTTTTCCAAAAATGGTGCTGAAACAACTGGATATCAGGGCAAAAAAAATGAACCTCAACCCCTACCTCACTCCATATGCAAATATGAATTTGAGATGAACGCAGACCTAAAGGTAAAAACTAACACTATATTCTGCACAGTGAAGGAAACATCAACAAAATGAAAAGGCAGCCTACTGAATAGGAGAAAATGTTTATTTGCAAGATATTTATCTGATAAGGGGTTAATATCCAAAATATATAAGGGACTCACTGAACCCCAGAGCAGAAAAAAATAGCCCAATTAAAAGTGGACAAAGGACCTTTATAGACATTTCTCAAAAGAAGACATACAAGTGACCAACAGGTACATGAAAAGATACTCAATGTCACCAATCATCAGGGAAAATCAAACCAAAACCACTATGAGATATCACCTCACTTCTGTTAGAATTGCTTTCAGTAAATTTTTTTTTTAAGGTAAGCGTTGGTGAGGATGTGGGGAAGAGTGAACGCTTGTACACGGTTGGTGGGAACATAAATTAGCACAGCCATTATGGGAGTTCCTCAAAAAATTAAAAATAGAACTAACTTCTGATCCAGCAATCCCACTTCTTGGTACTTATATATCCAAAGGAATTGGAATCAGGTTATCCAAAATACGTCTGCGCTCCCATGTTCACAGCAGCACTCTTCACAATGCCAAGGCAGGAAACAACCTAAATGTCCATCGACAGAGGAATGGATAAAGAAGATGTGGTATATAAAGGTATACAGTGAAGTATTGTGCAGCCTTTAAAAAGGTGGAAATCCTGCCGTTTGTGACAACATGGATGAACTGGGAGGACACTATGCTAAGTGAAATAAGCCAGACACAGAAAGACAAACATTGCATGATCTCATTTATGTGTAAAATCTAAAATAATGAAACTCAGAGAAGCAGAGTAGAATGTTGGTTGCCAGGGGCCGGGGGAAGGGAGAAGTGCGGAGATCTTATCAAAGGATGTGAAGATTCATAAGTTTTGGGGATCTAATGCACAGCAATGTGACTATAGTTAACACTGCTGTATTTTATACATGAAATTTGCTAAGCGGGTAGGTCTTAAGGGCCTTAAGATTAATAACAAAAGAAAGAAAACAAAAGAAGAGAAGAGAAGAGAGAGAAGGAAGGAAAGAAGGAAATGGTAACCATGAGAGGTGATGGGTATGTTATTTAGATTGTGGTGATTATTTCACAATGTAAGTGTGTATTAAAATATCAAGTTGTACCCTTAAAACATATATAATTTTTATTTGTCAGCTGTACCTCAATAAAGCTGCGGGGAGAAAGCAAAATTGTAAAGCTTCTAGAAAGAAACATAAGAGAATATCTTTGCAACCCTGTAGGATACAATATTTCTTAAACAGGGTTTTAAAAATCACTGACCGTAAAAGGAAAAAGTAATAAGTTGTACATCAAGGTTACACATAACTGTTAATTCAAAAAAATGTTCTAGATCTTCTCTAACCATCCTAACTTCAATACAAAACTTTTAATAGTTTTTGTTTGTTTGCTTTTTTGTTTTTTGGTTCCCAGAGGAGAAAGAGGGAGGGAAAAGAGAGCAAACATTGGGAGAAGATTCAAAGTGGGGAGGAGAAAAGTTTTTAGTTCAAAAAGTTATGCCCTGTTAGAAGGCTACAGTTTTTAGATAGATGGCCTTGTCAAAACAACACTATTATGGATAAAGAAAATGTGATAAAGAAATAGATAGGGGCTTCCCTGGTGGCGCAGTGGTTCGGGGTCCGCCTGCCTATGCAGGGGACGCGGGTTCATGCCCCGGTCCGGGAAGATCCCACATGCCGCAGAGCGGCTGGGCCCGTGAGCCATGGCCGCTGGGCCTGCGCGTCCCGAGCCTGTGCTCTGCAACGGGAGAGGCCACAACAGCGAGAGGCCCGCGTACGAAAAAAAAAAAAAAAAAACCATAAATGAAGGGGCTTCCCTGGTGGCATAGTGGATAAGGCTCCGCGCTCCCAATGCAGGGGGCCCAGGTTCGATCCCTGATCAGGGAAGTAGATCCCACATGCATGCCGCAACTAAGGAGCCTGCCTGCTACAACTAAGACCTGGTGCAACCAAATAAATAAATATTAAAAAAAAAAAACAACATAAATGAGGAGGTTTGTAGTCTTTTTTTTTTAATATATTCTTTTTTGTTTTAATTTATTTTATTTATTCATCTTTGGCTGTGTTGGGTCTTTGTTTCTGCACAGGCTTTCTCTAGTTGCAGAGAGCGGGGACTACTCTTCACTGCGGTGCGCGGGAGTCTCATTGCGGTGGCTTCTCTTGTTGCAGAGCAGGGCTCTAGGTGCGCGGGCTTCAGTAGTTGTGGTGCGTGGGCTCAGTAGTTGTGGCTCGCGGGCTCTAGATCTTAGTTGCTCCGCAGCATGTGGGATCTTCCCAGACCAGGGCTCGAACCTGTGTCCCCTGCATTGGCAGGCAGATTCTTAACCACTGCGCCACCAGGGAAGCCCTGTAGTCTTTTTTTGGTTTTGAAATATTTCCTAAATTTAAACTTATGAAAGAAATCTTTGAATATAACTAATTGTCTCTCACTGGGATATTTATTCTCCCAATTCATTAGAAACAGAATAACATCATGGGATACCATGTATACATCTAAGAGAGATAAAAATTCCCATGTTCCATGCATTTTTTGTTGACCAGTAAAATGAAAGCAAAGTCTTAGGGTGAGGTTTCCGTTTAAAAATTCCAATAAGAGCTTTTTCAGCTGACAAAAACCTTTTTTGCATTGGCCTGGTAATTCTTTACCTTGTTATTTTGCTATGGCTCTCAATCAGACGCTATGTATATATTTGTTCAGCTGTTCTAGTTGTCTTCACTGAGAAGTTTCAAATTACCTAGATTGCTATTCTAAAAAAACTTTTATGTACAACTTGAAGAGATCTTCAAGACACAACCGTTAAATGCAAACACTCAGGCTTCAATACAGTAGATTCATTACAAAATTATTAATTAATGCAAAAAAAATCTACACATTTCTGTTCAGTGTAATTACAAATAAAGAAACTACAGAAGATTCTGTTACTGGTGGTTTGTCTGACTATGAACCCCATAAAAACTCTCCTGATTAAAACAACTAAATATGCTACACATAACACTTAAAAGCCATTGTTATGTGGATCACTGGAATGAAAACAATATGAGAAATTCTCAGAGACCAAAAAATTAAACAAAACTAGGACTCCAGATAGGTAAATAAGGCCTGAAGCTGGCTTTTGTCCTGAGGGAATTAGTCAAGTGCCTGTGACACTGGGCTGAGCAGGGTGCAAGGGACGGGAAAAGGTCAGGATAACCTAGGATTTCAAGATACGGGAGACAACCACGTAAAGACGCAACAGCAAGGGCTGCACATTCAACAGAGAGAACTAGGGAAAAATACACACCACTGAACGGGACAGAAACAAAATCTACTAGAGGGGAAAATACCTCCCCTGATATTCCCAAATACAAGCTGTCCCTTGTGTAGATTTGCAGCCACCTGAATCAACACTACGAGGTGATCTCAGAAATCTCCAGCAAGATAATATTTTCAATTGGCCACCACTCAAGTTGGTAATTTCCACCAAGATGCCCGGAAAAGGCAAATACAAATCTTTTGAAGCATTTAGGACTCAAAGAATCCTCACAAAGTTCTGAAGAATAGAAGCTCATAGTAAAAAAAAAAAAAAAAATCGCAAAACACACAAGGAAATAAGACACCATAGTGAGAACCAGAAGAAAAAAAAATCATTATTGTATTAACTTCAAATATTAGGTTAAAATATTCACGTTAAATTTCTAGGATAACTCCAAAGGCTAGAAAGAGTGTTTACTGCCAAAACCAGAGAGAGGGAGAGAAAAAAAAAAAAGTAATGAGAAAGAAAAGAAAAATTCAACCAGGTCTCCTGAAAGGCAAAAAGAGAGAGAGAAAAAAGAAAAGTAGAAGATACTTGATGTAATAGCATAAATTCATAAATATAAATATTACCTGATAGATGAAAATGAACCAAACTCATTAGCTAAAAAAGATTGTCTTAATTTAAAAAAATATACAGCTTTTCCTATTTATAAGAGATAACAGAAAACCTAATAGAGAGATAACCTAATAACAGAAAAGAGATAACCTAATAGAGATAACCTAATAACAGAAAAGAGATAACCTAATAACAGAAAAGCTGGAAGGAACAGCATGGAAAAAAGATATACCTGGCTAATACAACTAAAATAAATGATATCCGACAAGACAGACATTAAGGGGTAGAAAAAAAGAAGCATCACCAGAGATAAAGAAGATCGAGACATATCTTAGGGGTTGTTTGATGAAAGATGAACCTTATTAGGGAGCTAAAACAATGTATTTAACTGTAGACTTTACCTCAAGGAGACAAAATTAGTATTAACAAAACACCAAGGAGAAATTGCTACATTCACCATCGTAGTGGGAGATTCTAACATATCTCAGTAACTGATAGATCTACAATGCTCTACCCAGCCAAAAAACAAAATTAGTAAGGTTGGAATACAATCAACCAGCTTGATCCAATGGGCACATATAGAACATTGCATCCTTTATAATTTTTTTAAAGGCATACATGGAACATACATGAAAATTGACTGGGAAGCATCTCAACAAGTCCCGAAGAATTGAAGCGACACCCCAAGTTCACCAACAACAATACAATTAGCTTCTAACCTACCTGTTTTCTAAATTAATGATAAAAAGAAAGATTTTTAAACCCATATTTTTTAACATACACACATATTTCTAAATAATTCATAAGCTAAAGAAAAAGAGTAATGGAAGTTAGAAAATATTTAGAACCATAAAGGAATTACTAATAGGAAAAGTTGGGTCATGCAGTTAATCCTGTTCTTGAAGGAAATTTATAGACTTAAATGAAAATAAGTGAGACTATAAATTATAAAATAAACAAGACTAAAAATTAAACAGGTAAGCATCCATCATAAGAATTTAGTAAACTAGAAGAAACAAAAGGCAATGAAAATATAAGGAAAGAAATCTTCAATATAGGCTGAATTTAATGGCATATGAAGAAACATCATGAAGAGAAAGAAATGGCAAGCCACGCAGTAGGAGGAGTATTGTAGTACATAGAACAAGGAACATCCACCCAGAAATGTTTAAAGAACTAGTACAGATGAATGAGACAAAGGCAGGCAACCCAGTGGGCCAAAAACTTCAACAAGGAACTCTGCAAAAGAAGAAGCGTTTCAAAAGGAGCTCATCTCATTTCTCCTCAGGGAACAGCAAATAAAAATTTAAATGGCTAAAACTAAAAAGACTGAAGTGCCGCATGTTGGAAAGGATGTATCAGAGAACAAGGATTGGTAAACTGTGGCCCATGGACCAAACACAGTCCACCAACTGCTTTGCAAACACAGCTGTATCGGAGCACGGCCATGATCAACTGTCTATACATTGTCTAGGACCGCTTTCATGCTGCAAGGCCAGAGTTGAATAGCAGCCACAGAGGCTGTATAGTTCACAAAATCTAGACTATTTACTGTCTGGCCCTTTACAGAAATATTTGTCAACTTCTGATGTGGAAAAGCAAGACTTCTCATCACTACTGGTGGAAGTGCAAACCGGCCCAATCACTTTAGGAAACTGCAGAATCCACTGCATCAAATATCGTGCACCTGATGATGGGGCAATCCCATTCCTAGGTAAACACTCATTCAAGTACCTGTGCCCCAGGAGACATGTACGACAGCGTATACAGGAGCATTATTTGTAATGGTCACAAATTGGAGGCAACCCAAATGAACGTCAGTAGTACACCGGGTAAATAAATTTGATCTAATCATACAACGGAACACTACTCAGCAATGAAAATGAATAAACTACTCTCACAACAATACGGATAAATCTCACAAACATAACGCAAAAAAGAAGCTAGATACAAAAGACCACATACTGTACGATCCCATTTATATAAATTCCTAAAAGAGGCAAAACTAAGAGTCACCTCCACATTATTTGAGGCCAAAACCCAAGTCTTACCTACTGTGGAAGTTTCTCCCTACAGTCACTTTGCTCAAAGGAGAAGCCAAGAAGAAAGTCACCTAAGAGAAAAATCAGTGGGACACAGAGACAATCAATGTCCTTCAGAGTCACATATATAGTTGTTTTAATCAGGAGAGTTTTTATAGGGTTCATAGTCAGACAAACCACCAGTAACAGAATCTTCTGTAGTTTCTTTATTTGTAATTACACTGAACAGAAATGTGTAGTTTTTTTTGCATTAATTAATAATTTTGTAATGAATCTACTGTATTGAAGCCTGAGTGTTTGCATTTAACGGTTGTGTCTTGAAGATCTCTTCAAGTCGTACATAAAAGTTTTTTTAGAATAGCAATCTAGGTAATTTGAAACTTCTCAGTGAAGACAACTAGAACAGCTGAACAGATATATACATAGCGTCTGATTGAGAGCCATGGCAAAATAACAAGGTAAAGAATTACCAGGCCAATGCAAAAAAGGTTTTTGTCAGCTGAAAAAGCTCTTTTTGGAATTTTTAAACGGAAACCTCACCCTAAGACTTTGCTTTCATTTTACTGGTCAACACAAAATGCATGGAACATGGGAATTTTTACCTTTCTTAGACGTATACATGACTGAGAAGGGTGGTTGTCTCAGGAGGCTGGAATTAGGGGGCTCTTCTGAGCCTGGAGCTTCACCACGCATTGTCCAGTCTGGTGAAGACCATTCTGAGCTGGCCTGGAACATGGCTGGATGGTGGCGGATGGGGCCACGTGCAGGCCTGGGCAGGAATCAGGTGACTTCTCTGGTGGGTAGGCTGGAGGTCAGTGCTCGTCACCTAAGCAGTGTCCTTTGGGTCACTTGGGGGTGTCTCTCTGTGTCCAAATCCAGACTGGAGAGTCTGGACGGCCTCCCAGAACAGTCTCTGAGTACTTTTCTGTGGGTCTGTAAGGGGTTGCGTATCAGCTTATTTGAGGGATTTTGGCAATCCTGGATGAGGATCTACTACCTGTTTTTGTAAGTAAAATTTTATTAGAACGTAGTAACTTTTATTCATTTACGTATTATCTACGGCTGCTTTCATGCTACAACAGCAAAGCAGAATAATTGTTACACAGGCCGTATGCCACCAAAATATTTACCATCTGACCCAAACAGAAAAAGGTTGCCAACTCAGACACACACAGAGCGAAGACCATGTGAACGCACAGTGAGAAGAAGACGGTTATCTACAGGCTAGGGAGAGAGGCCTCAGGAGAAATCAAGAGCAAACGTCAGGGTTTCCCTGGTGGCGCAGTGGTAGAGAGTCCGCCTGCCGATGCAGGAGACACAGGTTCGTGCCCCGGTCCGGGAAGATCCCACATGCCGCGGAGCGGCTGGGCCCGTGAGCCATGGCCGCTGAGCCTGCGCTTCCGGAGCCTGTGCTCCGCAACGGGAGAGGCCACAACAGTGAGGGGTCCGCGTACCGCAAAAAAAAAAAAAAAAGAGCAAACGTCAACCAGGCTGGGAACTGGGTATGAGAGGGAATGGGCATCTCGGCCGATGTGTGGCTCCTGGCCCTCAGCATCTGTTACCGTCTCCTCCTGTCCCCCGCCTCTGCTGCCAGCAGGGCCCAGCTCGAATCTCTAGCCGGGCATCATCACTGTCTGCAGAGAGTCATTGTAGCAGCTGACATCTGTTGAGTGTTTTGTTCTATGACAGGCCACATGTTAAGCACATTACATGCCTCATAGCACTTATCTATCGGCAGACAGGAATCAGAAAGAAGTTGAGGAAGTCGTCCAGGTTCTGATTCAGTCCAGTCTGCCCCCAAAGCCAGGTCTTTGGCCCCGGGGGCTGGAGAACCCAGATCCAGATGAGAAGCTTGATCTGGACCCGAAAGGAGCTCCTGAATGAGCCTGATGGCATGAGGGCCTGGCCATGTGAGCAAAACCAGTCACGGAAGCAGGAAATGAAGATGCCACTGTCATTCCCGAGGAGACTTGGCCAGCCTGTGAATCCTCTGGTTGAAAGTCTGCCCTTTGAAGAACTAACGTGACAACACAATGATCAGTTTCAGGCCCTCCTGCTCTACTTTGAGCTTGTCTCTCTCTGAACGCCAGATTCCTCCCTGCTAAGCAATTTGCAGACTTGGAGATTTCCAGTTCCAGCTTGGTGTGGTTCTACACCAAGTTTGACAGGACTCCCTCCCTGTTCGACGCTAAGTGGTCTTAGTAGCAGGAACAGAAGGCTGGGGAGGAGGGTCTGGAGCTGCAGCCCCTCCTTGTAGGAGTACCTGGGAGCCGAGTCCGGAGGAAAGAGGTGGGGCGCGGAGTGACCCCGCCCCTACCGGGCCCCGCCCAGCCATGCCCCGCCCCTCCATGCCCCGCCTCCTGCCCGCCCCGCGGCGCATTGTGGGATCTGGGCGCTGGCTGCGAGGTGGAGGACGCGGCTCTTGAAGATGGGGTTGCAGACGGTGAGACCCTCGCTCCGTATCCCGCACCAGGGGACTCCGCCCCTTCTGGTTCCCGGCACTCAGGTCCGGACCAGGGGCTCTCACCGCCGACCCCGCCCCGCAGGGCTTTACACCCGCCCTGGATGCCGGGGTCTCGGTACCGCACACTCGGGCTGGGGACCCCACCCAGGCTGCCCCCTGAGCTCGGCTTGCTCCTGCGCTGGAGTTCGGGGTCGCCACCCGGGGTGCAGGTCGTAGGGGCCCGTCACCGCCCACGCCCTGGGCTCTTCCCCGGCGCGACGGTCACGCTGCCCCCTCTGCCCGCAGAGCCCAGTCCTGCTGGCCTCCCTGGGGGTGGGGCTGCTGACTCTGCTCGGCCTGGCTCTGGGCTCCTACCTGGTGCGGAGGTCCCGCCGGCCGCGGATCACGCTCCTGGACCCCAATGAGAAGTACCTGCTGCGACTGCTAGACAAGACAGTGAGTTGTGGAGTAGCGGAGGGGACCTGAGTTCCGCTCGGCTGTGGTTGGGATGCCCCGGGGAGTTGGCGACACCAGACCTGCCTGGTGAGACGCTTGTCATCCGTCCTCCAGACCGTGAACCACAACACCAAGAGGTTCCGCTTTGCCCTGCCCACCGCCCACCACGTTCTGGGGCTGCCTGTGGGTAAGAACTGCGGCGTGGGCTCCTTTCCCTGGTATTCTAATAGGGTGAGCCCCCTTCTGGGGTCTCCTGAAACGCGCTGCTTCAGTCTTGTGCCTCCCCACCCCATCACCCTTTCCACACCAGGCTGCGTATCCTCCAGGCTGTGAGGTGCCCTGGGCCACTCTAGGGTGTGGCTTCTGTGCCCCCAGACATCTTCAACTCTCAGCAGTCCTCCCTCCTTCCTGCAGGATTTGCTTATATCCCCGCTGAGCAAGCACTAATCTTTTCCCCATTGCCCAGACCCTCAACTCACTGCTAAGGTCCTGGGCAGTCATTGATAAGAATCTCAGCAGAGGGGAGTTTATGAGGGATCCAGCTGGGGGCTCAAAGGGGTGAATCCTCCCTGCTTGGTTGCTCACTGGGACCCCAGCACGGAGCAAGACGCTTCTGTCCTCTCAAACCTCCCAGATTATTTTGAAAGGTAACAGGAATGCAGCACCTCCACAGGAGTCCTTATGTAGCTCTGCACGTGGTCCCCAGGCCAACATGTCTACCTCTCTGCCCGGATCGATGGCAGCCTGGTCATCAGGCCGTACACTCCCATCACCAGCGATGAGGACCAAGGCTATGTGGATCTTGTCATCAAGGTAAGAAGGTTGGAAGGAGCCCCAGGAGCCCCTTATCCTCCTCCCTCTGGGACCTGTAGAAACTTCCAAGATGTGTTTGATAGGAGGAGATGCGTGTCCTTTGTGGACCTGAAGGAAGTATGTGGAATGGGAAGAGAGAGCATGTGTGTCATCCCTGCCCTGCTTCAGGCAGGTTCAGTCAACAGGGGGCTCAGAAACCAGGGACATTCCAAACAAAGTACTTTCCATTCTGTCTTATCAGGTCTACCTGAAGGGTGTGCACCCCAAATTTCCTGAGGGGGGAAAGATGTCTCAGTACCTGGATAGCCTGAAGACTGGGGACATGGTGGAGTTTCGGGGGCCAAGTGGGTTGCTCACTTACGCTGGGAAAGGTAACGGCCTAGCTCCCACGTCTCCGGTGCCCGGCGTCCTCTCCACACGGTGTGGTTCTGTGTGTCCATGTGTGTGTGTGCACGTGGGTAAAGGCCAGCTGCCCCTCCTGTAAACACAGCCCTGACGTTATAGAAAGGCATGTTCCTCAGCCCCTCTTGACACAGGAATCTGTTCTCCATCCACATGAATTCACCCACTGTGACAGACCTGGAGATGACTAATGCAAACGCGGGCCTCTCTTTCTCTCTGCCCCTCAGGCCGAGCTATGCAGAGAGCCAGAGATTACGTTCAACCCTTCCAGTGGGAACAGCTGGGTGCATTAGCAAGCCTGGGAGCTGCTCTGTGCCACTTGGGAAAATAGATTCACACCTGGCCTCATGCCTGTCGCCCTGAGCAGGGAGTGACCCTCTGTGGGAGTTAGCTTATGACTCACTGTGTGCTCCTAAACTGACTCGTAGCTCATAATATGGGACAGACAGTCCTGGCCCCATTGCCCCTGAAGTGTCTTGTTGTCAGGGCTGGCTCAACACCTAAGCTCCAGGATCAGATTCCACAGCAGCTGCAGAACTGGCCTGGGACGTATTTTCGATTTTGCATTTGTTTACTTAGTTTCCTGAATTGACTGTTCTTTCACCCCTCTCTCCACTCGACTTCTCAGGGATGTTTAGCATTCAGCCCAACAAAAAGTCTCCACCAGAACCGCGAGTGGCCAGGAAACTGGGAATGATTGCCGGCGGCACAGGTTCTTGTCCCCTGCTCCCTCCCACCATTGTGACTGTTGCCGTGGCAGCTTCCAGGTGACCCTCAGAAGGTTTGGTAATCATGGCCAGACTTAATCAGGGCATTCCCAGCAATGCCTAGAGCTCCCCAGTTGCTGCAAAACAAAATCATAATGAGGTAGAAACCCCCCAAAATCTATTTTAACTGACAGAATGAGAGAAACAAATCGTGTGGGCTCTCCGGAGACCTCAGATGGAATGAATCTAATAAATTTTAGGTGAGAACAGAGAAGCAGCTAAGAATAGGACAGTGGAGAAGATAGAAAATTAACATTGGACATTTCCCTATGTTAGACACTCTGCTGGACTCTGTATGTGTCTATGACATAGGTACAAGCCTTCCCATTTTACGGATGAGAACACAGAGGTTCAGAGAGGTTGAATCATTTCCACATGGGTAGAGGCAGGGTTAGTGTGCAGCTCTGCTCAGTTCCAAAGCACGTGCACTTAACCTGCATGTCCAGGGCTCCAGGCATCTCAGCATTGAATCAGTAGGTACTTGCAGTCATCTGTGATACTGGAGCCTTAGCCTCCAAGGGACTTCCAGAGAGTCTTGGATTGGTTCCTTAGAAGGATTTCAGCAATATGAATTTATGTGAATTTTGAGCACGTGACCACAATTCACCTACGAGATATGAATTTTAGTGAGTTTGGGGTAAAGGGCCTATCTGTCCAGAAATGTAGGTGCTGTGAAGACACAGGGGGAGTGTAGAGAATTAGGACACAAAGGAAAACAGAGTGAAGGGGTGAGTGAGTAGAATCAAGATGAAAGGGTTGGGCAGCTAAGGAGCAGGGATGGGGAGGGTGGCCACCGCATCTCACCGTGGGGCATCTGTGTGCAGGAATCACCCCAATGCTGCAGCTGATCCAGGCCATCCTGAAAGACCCAGAAGATCCAACCCAGTGCTTTCTGCTTTTTGCCAACCAGGTTGCGTTGCTTTTCTCAGTCCTGGGACTTCAGAGTTACTGTGTGGGGAGAGGTATGGTACCAACGGGCAAAACGAGCCCAGTGCCTGGCTCAGCCTCTGGCCAAGGCCTCCCTGCGGGCAGAGGGTCCTCTTCCACAATAAGGAGGACAGAGCACTGAGCCACATTCCCTCCCTGGCCCGCAAGGAAAGAAAAAAAGAAAACATTTAAGGAGTCTAGTCCTGAGTATAGAAACTTGCTCCTTGAGTCTCCTTTGTTAAATATTCTGTCTTTATTCCTTCATACTGTGTAAATAAAGGCTGTTCCCCTCTCCCTCCCCTCATCCTAGCTCCCTAAAACCCTCGCTTATTCCCTAGAACTTCAATTTTCTTTTTCTTTCCTGGTTGGAAAGTTGTTACAGCAGAGAACTTTATGTTGTTGTGCTTAGGAACCTGAGAAGGTTCCTAAAGACTTTGCTTCTCCTCTTCATTTCAGACTGAAAAGGACATAATCTTACGGGAGGACTTAGAGGAGCTGCAGGCCCGACACCCCGACCACTTTACGCTCTGGTTCACTCTGGATCACCCCCCAGAAGGTACCCTCCCCATTTCTGGACATCCCCAAATCAGGGCCTCGCCCATCTGTGGGTTCTGGTTTCAGTGAAACCGACCCTGCCCGACACTGCCAAACTCTGAGCTCATGGACACAGTGGTCTCCTGGACTCTTCCCCGCGGTTCCTGTTTACCGGGTGGGTGCAGGGCTGGCCGTGCCGCTGAAGCAGGCTGAGTAGACCCGTCCAGCTGCCGCTACAGCTCTGTACCCTCTCAGGAGCCTTTCTGGACTGCCACCACCCCACCCCGGCCCCGCACTGCACCCCACTGCCAGCATGGATCTGGAGTGTCATTCTCTCCTCTCCCCATGCAGATTGGGCCTACAGCAAGGGCTTTGTGTCTGCCGACATGATCCAGGAGCACCTGCCCGCCCCAGGGGAGGATGTGCTGCTGCTGCTCTGTGGGCCACCCGCGATGGTGCAGCTGGCCTGCCACCCCAACTTGGACAAACTGGGCTACTCGCAAAGGATGCGATTTACCTACTGAGCATCCCCTCACTTCCCTGGTCCCGCTGCCGGCACTTGCCCCCAGTTAGCCCTCAAATGCTATAAGCCCTAGATGCCCTTCCCGACAGTGTCAGCCTTTTCGTCTTTCTCCGGAGCTGGAATCTGGATGGTCCCTGCGGGAACAACATCCTTATAGCCGTGGAAGAGGGCCAAAGCCGAGTCATCTCCTGGAAGGCTCCCCAGTCTCCCTGTGATGAAACATCCAGGTCAGGCTCAAGGAGCAGACTCTTCCATGGGTCAGAAAGAAGGGAGCACGTACATTTGTTCCAAGGCTGGCCAGTTCCTTCGTGGCATCACACTCTTCTTTGTGTCTGTGGTTAAAGAGCAACCTGTTTAATGGGTTTGATTTAACATTTGGTGCTTAACCCATAGCAGACTGTGTGTGCGGTGGGGGGTGCAGACTTAGAAAGCTAATCTTTTAGAGGCAACAGGAGAGGAGGAGATGGTCTCTTCAGACCTCAGAGAAAGGGATCTGAAAGATGTGTTTGTGTGTCTGTCTCCCTCTGCCCCTGCCGAGGCTGGAGGGAAAGGGCTCCCCACGATCTAAGACTGTTACTGTGGCAGAAACCTCTGGCTTATGCAAATAAATGGGGCTAAGGCCCTTGTGTTCTACCGAAGCGGTGGTTGTGTCTGGGGTCCTTTTTTCCAAGGCTATTCATGCCTGAGAATCTTGGGAGGAAGGGTTTCCCAGCACAGAATTTCCCCCAGGTCTTCCAAAGAACCTTTGAGCGGTTGTACCCTGTGCTGAAATGTGAGCTGCCACCAAACTCCACACTCATCTTAGCAGCTGTCTCTGCAGAGCCAGAAGCTCAGCTTCTCCCTGGAGAACTTCTAAGGTGGAGGAAGGAGAATACAAGTGAGAGGGAAGCTTTTGGAGCCCAGGTACCCCTCACAGTGGTCCTTGGTTTGGCCACTCCTTCCCTCCTTCCTTCTCTTGGCCCTTTCTTCACTGCATTTATCCTTCAGGGTACCTGGCAAATAAGTCAAGGTATTGTCTTTCTATTTGGAAGAGAAGCCTTGTCCTTTAAAAAGTAACCTGACACCACCAGCCCTAGCCAGACTGGTTGGTGCCTGGACAGAGTTGGCCCCCAGGTACATCTGTCCTGACCGCCCTTCTCCTGCTCCAACAGCCTGGCCCAGTCCACTCCCTCCCAGCGTCACACCAGGGCCACCTCTTCAGATCTTCTCTTAATCACACTGGAAAAGAACAATGCATCAGGTCAGGAGGAAGGTCGGCATTGTTTTTCTGCATGGAACTGTGTACTGCTTCCCCTGGGGCCCCTGGAAGAAAGGCTTATGGACGCTCCCCAGGGTAGAACCATCACTAAATTGTGTTACTGGTATTCCAACAGACATGTCTTGATCAGCTGGTGTGTGTGTGTACTGGGCTCTGTGAGACACATTCGGCTACCTCACCTCCAAAAAGGAAAATCTTGCCTAGGGTTGTTGGGCTCACACAGTGAAGCAGCCCAGCAAAGAGAATTTCCCACACAGAAGCTCATTCCTTGTCTCGCACGGGTTCCTGCCTTATCCACTCAATATACAAACATTAAGGACCTGCCACATGCCAAGCACTGTGCTAGGTCCTGAGGATTCAACCATGACCAAGACTGTTCTTAGACCCCAAACAACTCATCGTCTAGAGTAAGACAGCGATAAATAATTACAACACAGTGTGGTTAATACAAGGTGCAGATGGGAAGGGTTTGGAAAAGATTCTGAGAAGGAGGAAGAGAAGAAAAAAAGTTTTTTTACTTAACAGCCTCGTAGCAGGCGCTGTGCTAAATGATCATTGTGTAATTGAATCCTTATTATAATCCTGTGAGTCTGAGATTAAGGATATGCAGAAGGTCATACAGCTGGTCAGTGGCTGGCAGAGCCTGAATATGAAGCTAGGATTGTCTCAATCCAAAGCCAAACCTAGAACTGGGAATTGTAAGTTGCTTGGATCCTTTGGCAGAGAATGGGGGCATGAGCAATCCAACAGAAAGACCAGCATGTGCAAAAGCCTGAGGAGCGGAAGAGAAGTTCACATTTGGAGAACCAGGCAAGTTCATTGAGGCCCAAATGCCAGAGGGAAAGTGGAGGAAGACGAGGCCTGGGAGCAGGTAAGAGCCTGGTAACGCCATGCTGAGAAACACACTCAGTCCTGTGGACAGCACACGTTTCTGAGGGTTTTATACAGCGGGCAGCACATAATAGCTAAGGTTTGTGAAGCATTTACGATTTGCCAAGCATCAAACTAAGAGCCTGCATAAATTATCTCAATCCTGACAAAGAGCCCGTGAAACAGCACTATTTTATTCCTGTTTTTCAGACGAGGTACTTATGATGTGGAGCGTTCGGTAACGTGCTCAAGGTGAGAGCCTGGCCAGGGACAGAAGCCTGGGTCTATGTGACTCCAGAGCCTGCTACGCTTTTAACCAGCACCAGAATTAATCCCACTGCCCTGAAGCATCCATACAGGATCATACTAAAGTACCTTCTCTCTGCATCTAGAATAGACTGGTCACGTACCAGCCTTGGGAGAAGTAAGAAGTGTCAGTCGCCCAGGCGAGGGCTGCAGCACCCCGCGGTCGCCCTCTGGCCGCAGCGGGAGCCCGGGGTGGAGCAGGGAGTCCCCGAGGAAGACCAGTCAGCGCCGCCGCGCTGTTTCTAACCAGGAGCCTGCCTGCCTCGTGCCTCGCACACGACTGGCGCTCAGTAAATATTTACGGAAGGGAGGGAGGAGCCATGAGGTTGAAAAAGAGAGATTAAGAAGTGCCCAGCCTAGAGGACTAGGTGCAGGGTAGGAAATTCGGCATTCCTTCGCAGGGTTCGGTCTAATTCCCTGAAATTCCATCCCCATCACGCGCCCTAGTTTGCAACTTGGGGGCGTGGTCCCCGCAAGGCCTTGAGAGGGGGTTTTACGATTGGAGCAGAGCGAGGGGGCGGGGCCCGAGCGCAGGAGGCGGGGCCGAGGGGAGAGGACCTGCGATTGGGACTTGAGGCACCGCCGAGCCGCGGAGGGGGCGGGGGCCGTCAGGAGGGGCGGGGACCCGCGATGGGGAGGCGGGGCCGAGGGAGCGGGCCTGTGATTGGGACTGAGGAAAGATTGTCGGGCTGGAGGGAGCGGGGCCAGATGGAGGGGCGGGTCCCGCTCGGGGCGGGGCTGAGAAGCCGGCCTGTGATTGGGCCTCGCTGAGGCCAAGGGGGCGGAGCGCCCGTGAGGACGTGACGCTCCCGCGGAGGTGACGCCGTGCGGTTGCGCGCCCCTTCCGGCGCGGGGAGGGCGCAGAAGATTCGGGCCGTTCGGCCACAGGCCGTCTCTAGCGCCGCGGGATGTAGCGCGGGGTCCGCGGCCCCGAGCAGAGCCCGCCGCCTGCCGTAAGTTTCCCGGGGCTCCGCGGCGAGCGGGTGGGAGGGCGGGGGTGGACCGGAGCGCGAGGACCCCCGGGAGCCTCGGCGTGGGCCTGAGGCGGCAGCCGTGGAGCCGGCCTGCCCAGGCGTCCCGAGGGCTCCGAGGGCCCCGAGACCCCCGCCCGAAGCCGGCCGCGCCTCCGGCCACTCCGCGTCGGGTGTCCACGTTCGTGGCCCCTCCCGTGCGCGCCGCGTCCCCCGCTGCCAACAGCCGCGGCGGTGGCTGCCGTGCCTCCCAGTCGTCGGGGTGAGACGTCCGGATTTGGGCTCCGACTCGGGCCCGCCAGGCCGGAGCTGAGCCTGGCCCCAAGGCCGCGCGAGGCCAGCGCGGAAGGGCTGCAGGCCTGGGTCGCGGAACCGCCTCTCGGCTGGGAGTACCCGCCTGTGGTGGCCTGAGGAGCTCCAAGGTTCCTAGACCGTGAGTGTGCGCCCACCTTGATGGGGGAGAAGGGGACGTTGGTGGACAATTTGCCTTTGTTTAAGGTAGTCCCAAAAGCTGCAATGTGAGCAAAACCTAAAGTACGTTAGGGAAAAACGGAATTTCATTCCCTCAGAAATCTCTCATTGATGCCATCCTATGTTTGAGATTTTTGGTCAAGCCTTCGAGTTTGAAGAAAATAGGTATGTTTCTCCTCGGTTTCTGGTGCTACATTGGCGAAAGGGAAACTGACAAGGCGAATTTCATTTACATAGTTTCAGGTGTCAGAGGAGCAACAGGAGGCTTACTAAGTACTTAGCTGGATTAACCAGTTTCCCCCCAGTATGTAGAAGAAAGGCTAGAAAACACAGCAGGGACTATATAGGCCACTGACTTAACTCAAGCGAACGCTATAATGGCTGGTTCTTTTCTGAAACGAAGTGATCTTGGGATCTGTTTCCAGCTTTTCTCTCTTAATAGGGGTTGCGGCACCGGTGATGGAGCAACTGTTGTTCCTTAGGTTTTTCAGCATCCATACAGTACTAGGAACTTAGGCAGGGTGGTGTCAGACAGGTTGCAGCGTCAGGGTAATAGTTCCCAATTTGCAGCCACTAAGTTTCTTTATCCCAGGAGTAACTTCTGTGTTACCTTATAGTGGTTGATACTTGGGGAATCAATCTTGTTCCCTGTGAGCAACGTCTTAGGGTTAGACCTCCACAAAACTATACCTAACTTCTGAGAAGAATCTGAAAGCATTCCATGCTCAGTGGCCAAGAAATTACATGATCCCCAGGGGATAAACAGAAATTGTAAGCAAACACTTTGCCTGCAACTAGGAAGGAAACTCAGACAAGGGCGCAGCCTTAACCCTGTAGGCTCCCCATTGCTAATGGATAAAGTGCACCACCGTAGGTGGGCTTTTAGGCTGTCTCCAGTTTCTTAAGTCTGGCCTCATTTTACCTTTCCAAGACTTCCTTATGGAAGGTGGATTATTCACTGCCCTGGGGACTTTGTTCTTTCAAGCCTGCCTAGGTTCATAGCACTACCCTTCTGGAATGCCTGGATCGCATCTTTACTTATCAAGATCCTTTCTTAAAATCTTCCACCATACCTTTCCTGATTATTCCAGCTAAAATTGAGCTTTTCTTCTGAATTCCTCCAGCACTTTATGGCATTTAGCCTTGTAGTGGTTTTAGTAGAAAACAGAAGTTACTGCCTCCTCTTAAAATAGAGGCCAGCAGCCATGCGAAGCCACTAACTGGTCTCTTTGCCTTCTCTGTAGCCGGACAGTGCCACGTGTGTTGTGTGTAATCAATAGTATTCGCAGATGGATAAAAGACATTTGAACTTCGTTCTCGGCCCGAAAGTTTTTTCTCTATTTTTCCCTAAGAAATCTCCTTGACTCCTTTACTATAAAGCCACACGGAAAGTCTTTAACACGCTTGCTACAGTCTCCTGTCCCATCTACTTGTGATCATGCTGGTGAACTAAACAGTCATCTTTAAATCCAGAAGCTTTATTAATACTAGTGGGGTATTTTCTGGTGCTGGTACTCATCAAAGTTGTTACATTTTGTCCTTAATGTCCATTTGTCCCTCATGGCACCCACTGGACTTTGTTCCTCTCACTGAACTCAAAGTTGATTCCCTTTTCCCGCTCAGAAATGTTGGGGACGTGATTAATGTTCATAAAGTTTTAGCTATCTTGGATTGAAGAGATCCTTGAAAGTGCCCTCTAGGCAAACTGATTCCAAGTGATTGGATTTTAGACGTGCACCTAGTTTGCTTTTGTTTCATCGGGGCTTTCACAGTATAAAGTTATCACTATAATGTGTAACTATGGTGGCCATATATGTGTAATTTACTTAAAAGCCAGGTATTAAAAACAAGGACTGGTACGAAACGCCTTCATATTCCTGTATACTTTACTTTTTTTCTTTTTGTCATGGCATTTGAAAAGCTTACGTGTCTCTGGGATCAAAAAAAACAGACCCCTTCTGTTGGGATAGCTTTATCTGGAGAAGAGCTACAAAGAAAGCTACGTTGTGATTTTTCGCTGCAGACTCTAAGTCAGTGACACTGTGATCAAATAGGAAAGCTGAGGCTCCCTTACTGCAATTTGATAGTTTTCAAACATAAGTCTTTGCCTTGACTCATTTACCCCCCAGCAGTGCTATGAAAGCACCTTCCCTAAGAAAGAGAGCAGATAGAGGAGAAGATGGCTGTGTTCTTTGTCTTTACTGCTAGGCTAGCCTTGCTTTAGAACAATGTGAGTCATGTAGGCCTAAGATGGAGCTTACCCATGGAACCTCTGAGCGCCCAGAGACCCCAGATTAAAAACTCCTAGAAGAAGTTTTGTGCCTTTGACTCCAGGGAAGGAGTGTGCTGTAGCCTGGAAAACTTGGGAACTGGTTCACAAAATAAATGTCTCCAAAAGGGTGAGCTAAATAAACTCACCAGTAAATGCTGGGGCAGTTAAGAATCAGTCCTTTCCCTAGTTTGGCACCAGATGATCTTAGTTATAGGAGCACAAGCGCCTCCCCGCCTCCACAGCTTTATTCTCTAGTGTCATAGGGTTATCCAGCTGGAAAGCTTAGTGGTAAAGATTTATCAGCGTGAATTGAAGAAATCCCATCAAAAATGCACTCAGTGCAGTCTGGCCCAATTATAATTGCTATATTGGGTGTGGCGAGTTTGAGGGAAAATGTGTTTCCTCTAAAATAGGTAAGGATAGGAAAGCTAGTAGAAAGCTGAAGTACCTTCTGCTCTCCTGAGGTTCCCAGAGTCAGTCTTAACACTTTAGGGGCGGAGGCTGGTGGTATATAGTAGAAACTGAAACGCTTGCTTGCAGTAATTCCCAGCTGTTTGTGAGTGGCCCACTCTGTCAAGTGATATTTTCAGGTCCTAGCATTCATCATTGGCTTTTCTTTCTTGCCACACCTCCGACCCCTCTCTCTCCCTTTCCTGTCCCTGTGTTGTTACAGTTTAGAAGACCCAGCTGGACAGTGGACTTTGCTCACTGTGGTGACATGACAGCACTCAAAGTAACTGAACTTAGTGTGTGGCCATCCTAGTTTAGGGGTTCTCCGTCCACTGTCCTCCTGGAGCAGTGCAGTTGTATCACTGGTTTTGTACATATCACAGATTACCTTATGCCATCTGATTACAGGCTCTTCCAAGACAATGACTTAACTTGTTCAACTTTGTATTTTGCACAGTACCTTAAAGTGCCTTGGGGTGCTGGCCCTAAATACATTTGTTAAGTATTCAGTGAATGTGTTGGCTTACTCTGGGGAGAGGGACAGGAGGAAGCCCTACAAGCACAAGTCCATAAACCCTTAGCTAGCAACAGAAGCTAATAGGTCGTATGCTTCTTGCCTGGAATGCTGCCTCATTCATTCATTCATTCATTTTGAAATACGTGTTCTGACCAAAATCAGGGATATGTATAAATTTGTGATCCATGTAGTGTTGTATCCCAGAACCCGAGAATATCTGTATCTATATATCTGGCTTAAGCCTTAATGGCCACCCCTCAAATACTGGCAGCAGTATTCTAGAATAGCTGAGTATATTCCCCTTTTCAGACTACTCCAAGATGCCCAAAGCTATTTATGTTTTTGCCCCAGTATAAATTATTTCTTATTTAAGCTGTTTATTCAGTAGTACTTCACTTTGAGGCAATATGTTTTGTGGTCAGCTTATTGAGAAAGATTTCCCAATGTTTCTGCTTACATGGGTTGCCTATCTCTTGAGGTTTCAGAGGCCTCCAATTTCCTGTTCTCCTTGGGCTCAGTTGTTGGCTATGACTATGGGCTGGCGTCTCTCTTGTCAGAGTCTTGCACATTTGGAGGAAGAGGAACTGCCTGTGTGTTGACACCGAAGACAGGTCTGCGTGCACTGAGTTATGGGCGTCTGTTCTCTTGAACCAGCTCTGCCAGTAGCTTTCAGCTGTGCTTGGTGTGTTGAGCGTAGCATGACTGTTTTCAAACTTGAGGATTGCCCTCACCTGACTGCATATATCGCATGATAATCCCTGAGAAGGAATTGAGACCACTGTTGGGTAAACAAAGAACTGGTACAAGATGCCAAAGGTGGATGTCTGTGAACAGCCACCGGGGACGGACACGGTGCGCAGGGCTGTGCTGACTGCCCATAGGAAAGGTGTGGGTTGCCCGAGCTTCCGTTTCCTCCCCGTCATGCAGCTCGCCCCGAGTGCAGGTGTTGCCTGGCTCTCTTTGCACTGCCCTGTGCTTTTCGGGGCTCAGGTGACCCCAGTGCAAGAAAATGTGGATATTCTGGCTCCTCCTGCTGCGAGCAGGAAACGCCTTTGTTGCGGGGCTGGAAATCTTGGGGCACTTTTCCCCTCCTTTCCATACGCCTTCATCTCCCTGGGACCTGATTAAAGACTACTTCCTTACAGGATCTATGTGCCTGTCTCAGGTCTCTGAAAAACTCGTCTGAATGGGGCGTAGGTCATCAGCTATGGCTACTGGGACAACTCGCTGAGCCGGTTGTTTGGTGGCAGAGGGCAAGGCTGGGCTGCCTCCTGCCTTCAGCCTCCCGCATCCAGGCAAGTTATTGCTGCTGTGAGGGGCGGCTGTGTGGAAAGCTTGCTGTCCAGGTGTCGAACCCGGGCTGTGATCCTATAAGAGAAGTAGTAGACCTGGCAGAGAAACTAACCACTGGGCACCTAGCCCACAGCCGAGTTCCTTTTGTGTGCGAGGCACACGTGTCAGCATTTGTAGGTTTCAGTGGGCAGTTAGCTCACGTCTAAGCCGGGGGCCTCGCAGCGGTCACAGCAGGTGTCGGCCTCCTCGTCTGCCTCCTGAGTCTCAGGGCCAGGACTTTGCAGGGCAGACTAGCTCTGGGGCTGGTGGGCTAAACTCCGCTCCGTGCGCGTGGGAGGGACTTGCGGGTGGGTAGCTGCTCTTCTGTGGTGACCGTTTGGTGCAAAAAACAAATCCTTTGGAGGCAAGCAACTAGGTTTTCAGCCTTATCTTTAAGATTAGTGAGGTTCCAAGTAAAGGGTGATAGTTAAGAGGAGAACAAAAGCACTTAACTGGCCTCTAGGACTGGAGGGGCTGTGAGTCCAGGGGCTGTGTCTTAGTCCCTGTGTATTGTGTTTGGTGTTTGTGTTTGCTTTCAGTGTCTTCCATCACAAGGAACTCTCTGCCCCCTGGGGCCGAGAGACCCCACCCTTTCTCCAAGCTGAAGCCGCAGAGCATTGAGGTACCAGCCAGATGTCTTCTCACAAAGGACCTGTGGTGGCCCAGGGCAGTGGGGCTCCTGCCGGGAACAGGGAGGCGGACACAGTGGAGCTGGCTGAGCTGGGCCCCCTGCTAGAGGAGCAGGGCAAGCG
Organism: Stenella coeruleoalba; assembly: GCF_951394435.1. Taxonomy (NCBI): domain Eukaryota; kingdom Metazoa; phylum Chordata; class Mammalia; order Artiodactyla; family Delphinidae; genus Stenella; species Stenella coeruleoalba. The sequence goes on from NC_137169.1 coordinate 123,926,083, forward strand.
GGGCGTCGCCAGCCCAACCAAAGTAAGTTGTCCCCCCAGGGCCCGCCTCTCCCCTGTTGGTCTCCCAAAGGGACTCTCCCTACCCCAGTCCTCATCACGCTGTAGTGTAGCTCTTTTTATCTGTTTTTCCCACTAAGCGGTTGCTTATACCCCAGTGCTTAGCACAAGACCTGAAATCCTGCAAGTGGCCAGTGCCTGTCTGTGGTTGAAGCAAGGAAGCAGTCAGGCAAGATTAGGCTTCGTATAATGAACAAACAAAAACCCCTGTAGCGAGTGAAGTAAGCCAGAAAGAAAAACAAATACTGTATGCTAACACATATATATAGAACCTAAAAAAAATGGTTCTGAAGAACCTAGGAGCAGGACAGGAATAAAGACGCAGACGTAGAGAATGGACTTGAGGACACGGAGAGGGGGAAGGGGAAGCTGGGACGAAGTGAGAGAGTGGCATGGACATATATACACTACCAAATGTAAAACAGATAGCTAGTGGGAAGCAGCCGCATAGCACAGGGAGATCAGCTCGGTGCTTTGTGACCACCTAAAGAGGTGGGATAGGGAGGGTGGGAGGGAGATGCAAGAGGGAGGAGATATGGGGATGTATATATATGTATAGCTGATTCACTTTGTTATACAGCAGAAGCTAACACAACAGTGTAAAGCAGTTATACTCCAATAAAGATGTTTAAAAAAAGCCAACGTGTAGCTTTGACAAGGTGGAAGTCTCTCTCATAGAGAGAGAGTCTTGGAAGTAGCCGCCACAGGCTGGTATGGATGCTGCACCCGGGAGGCACCTGTCCTGCTCTTCCATCTCATTCTTACTGTGTCACCGAGGGGCGGGGCTGGGGGAGCAGGGCCCACCCTTCCTGAAAGCACCTGGCAGCGCTTCATGCACATCGGTGTGGTCTTTTCATTTTGCCTGAGCAGAGTTGCAGTAGCATTGCCACCCTGAGTGAAACCAAGGACTCCGTTACGGAGGGGGAGACGGGTCTGCATCAGTCTGTGTCGCGAAATCTAAGAGGAAGCATCACAAGGGAAAGAACAGCCGGGAGGAGGAGCTGCTGTCCGCACACGGCCCGGAGCCTCTCCTTGGGAGGCGAGGGCTGTCGGACTGCACGCTGTGTGTCAGGCTTCTGTGCAGCTCAGGAGGGCCTGCAGCTTCTTTCCGGAACCAGTTTTGAGGCCCTGCTCCTCCTGGGAGCTGCTGTGGATGCAGAGTTTCAGTCGCCGTGGCACCCCCAGAGCCAGTGAACAGAGAACTGCACAGATTTAAATTGTTAGGGGAATCTCTGAAACTCCGTCTTTTTCATTCTTTTGAGCATTCAGTGATCTGGAAGAGAGAAATATTCGGGAAAATGGGGCAAGTTCAGAACCGCTGTGTTAGCGATAAGGGTGGGCTTTTGGGACTTGCAGAGCATGTAGGCCTGGTGCGCTAGGCCCGTGTGCCTCGGGTGCCAGTCTCCATCCGACTGTCCCCCATGTGCTGCGTTGGGCTTTCGCTCCAGCATTTACGGAATTGTAAACTCGTGCACTGTCATGCCGTAGGAGAAAAGGCCACAAGGCCGGTGTGTGGGAGAGACGCTGGGCAAAGAGCAGTGAGTTGGGGTTTCTCTGGATCGCTCACTCTGGACTAGGGAACTCCTGGGGTGTGTGTGTGTTTCCTTCGTTCCTGCAGGCCGAAGAAGAGCGGGCACGCGCAGTGCCTCAGGAAGAGGAGGAGGAGGTGCGGGTGCTGACGCTGCCCCTGCAAGCCCACCATGCCATGGAGAAGATGGAGGAGTTTGTGTACAAGGTCCTGTCCTGGAACGGGGAGGGCAGGCTCACCTGGGCTCCCCGCACCTGGCGGGCACGCCCTGGGGTTAAGAGCTTTCGCTCCTGTGCGTGGGCTTGCTTTCCTTTACGGTGAAGTAAATCAAGGGGAATCTGGCTAAATTTTTATTGCCTACTGTGTTGGCGTTGCTCAGAATATATTCTAAAACAGGAGTTCTTACCTGTTTTTGCTATTAGTCCCTTTGGCAGTCATCAAAATGTTAGAATGTGATATAGTAACACGGCACCTTTATTAATACGTTAGCTATGCATGACAAGCTATAATGTATTTTATTAGAATTTATCATTTCTAAGTGGTAATCAGTAGAAATAATATTTTGATATCTGCAAAACTAGTGTATGAAAATATCTGTGATTTCTATTGGTGACAGAGTCACAAATTCTAATACTAGACTTGCTCACACTTACAACTGGGGGAAATGTTAAATTTAGTTAGAAGTGATTGAAAATAAAAATTTTTTTCCATCCAAATTTCCAACACAGTCCATTGTCCATACGTCCCAGGTTAAGAAGCCCTGCTTTGAAAAGTCATAGGCTCAACCCAGTGAGAACGTAGTATCTAAAGGGGGGAAAGGATGGACAGGCGGCCACCAGAGTCTCCGGGGGCAGAGGGCAGAGGGGTAAATGTATATTTTTAAAACCATATATATAATTTCTATTTCCTTGTTTTCATTCACTACATCTACTGAATTTTAAAACTCAAGTAGCTGAAGGGAGGTCCTGCCATATTCCCTTTAAAGACTGAGAAACACTTATCTACTTACCTAAGCGTATCCAGGTGAACTATCATGACACAGAACAAAGCCATTCACAAGTCGTCGGTCCTGGGGCGACCTCGCTCGTGCTGTGTCTTGGCTTCTCTGGCCTCAGGCTGGCCCCACCGTTCCCTGGGCCCCTCTGGAGCCAGCCTGACGCTCTCCTTCACCCCTTGTCCTTGGGGCGGCTCGCGTCCTCGGGGCCCCGCTCAGAGAGTGTGTGGTTGCAGGTCTGGGAGGGGCGCTGGAGGGTCATCCCATACGATGTGCTCCCCGACTGGCTGCAGGACAACGACTACCTGTTGCACGGCCACAGGCCGCCCATGCCCTCCTTCCGCGCCTGCTTCCAGAGCATCTTCCGCATCCACACGGAGACCGGCAACATCTGGACCCACCTGCTTGGTGAGTGGTATGGGTGGAGGATTGGACTTTCTGTCTCCTTAAACGCCAGCACTTGTACAGCCTTTGTCCATGGGAAAGAAAAGCAACGTTGTTGTGACAGTTTGACAGCTGGCATCGTGCCTTTAAACTACCAGTGAGCTTGCTGGGCCCTTCGTCGCTGGTCTGTAAGGCGGGGGTGGGGGGGCCTAGAAGCGGAGGAGATGACGTCCTCTGTGGTCAGAACCATCCCCGGTGCAGGCAGCTCCTCCCACTTCACAGTCCCCGCAGTAGAAACAAAACGCCAGCATTTCAGAGGATGCTCTTTCTGTCTGGGTTTGTGTGACGGGTGCCGTTTTCTCCGGAAGTTGTCGACTGCGGTGCCCACAGCTCAGCCTGTAGCTTTAATGCTGGCTTAAATCATCACACGTTCCCTTTTTCCTCAGGCCTCTTTTCTCTCCGTCCTGTAGGTTTTGTGCTGTTTCTCTTTCTGGGAATCCTGACCATGCTGAGACCAAACATGTACTTCATGGCCCCCCTTCAGGAGAAGGTGGTGTTCGGGATGTTCTTCCTGGGCGCGGTGCTCTGCCTCAGCTTCTCCTGGCTCTTTCACACCGTCTATTGTCACTCAGAGAAGGTCTCTCGGACCTTTTCCAAGTGAGTGAGAAGAACGTCGGTAGGGACACCTTGTGATCCAGGTCCTGGCAGCGTCCTGGAAACTCCAGCAACTCCTAAAGATTCCCTGATGTGCCAGAGGAAGGGCTTTCTGTTTTGCTGGTATAAGAGGATCAGGAAACTTTTCTCTTAAGTCCTTCATGAGAAGTTTCACTGCAGCCTCCTTAACAGATGGAGCCCAGTTGTGGGTATATTTTCTCCCTGTGCAGTGCTGCCCTTTGTGAAACTTGGAGTACCAGTGGGCTGCTCTCTCGGACCGAGTACCCAGTACTGTCCTACCTTCCTGGTGGCCCAAGCCGTTCAGGGCGTGGCAAAGCTTCTGTGCTCCGTCCTGCTGGAGCTCCGACCCACCGGTCCAGTGAAGCTTATCTTTGCTGCCCGCCTATTGCTGGAAGCCCCAGATGTCCATCCTCTAAGGCTCTCCTTATTCCCCAGTTCTGAGCCTGGAGTTCTGTTTGTTTGCTTTTTTTGTTGTTGGTGGTGGTGGTTTTGGAGGTGATGGTGAGTTATTTTGTTTTTCTCAGTAACACCAGTAACAAGAATACATTTTTATCTTTAAGAAGTCGACTAAAACAGAACAGTACACCTTAATAATACTCCCAATTTAAGGGTTTTGTTTTTAGAACTCAACCTATCCGAACTGGGGAATACTCAGAGCCCTTCCTGCGTGGAAGCTGGAGACTGGCTGGAATATGGTGGAATTCCTGAATTTAAGTATCCATGAGGGGGATGTAGCTGTTCACAGCCAGGGGAAAGGGATACAGTTCAGACTTTTCCACTGCAAAATAGAAGTGCTTGACCTCATGGGGTTTTGATTCAGGATATAGGACAGATCGTATGGGAAGTGAGGGGCTGGGGGCGGTCACGTCTGAGAGCCGCTGGAGAACAGAAAGCCCTAGGAGCTCTTCACTTCTCCCACCGCTCCGCTCATTCTGTGGCTTTTTTCAGGCTGGACTACTCAGGGATCGCCCTGCTCATCATGGGGAGCTTCGTGCCCTGGCTCTATTACTCCTTCTACTGCTCCCCGCAGCCACGGCTCATCTACCTCTCCAGCGTCTGTGTCCTGGGCATCTCTGCCATCATTGTGGCCCAATGGGACCGGTTTGCCACTCCTAAGCACCGGCAGACAAGAGCAGGTGGGTCGGAAGACAGAGCGGAAACCTCATAGGTATTTGGACCTTGAGTCCAAGGGGGTCAACCCTGGGCCCTGACCTGTGTTTAGAACTGATCTGTGTTTAGAACTGATCTGTGTTTAGAACTTTCAAAACAGCGTGCATTTTCAAAGCTCAGTTCTCCCCCAGGTTTTATACTATTTCAGTAAAATGTTAATAGGACAGATAATTACCAACCTGGTCAATGAGCTACAAGTATAGAAATGACTGCTCTTATATTTGGTTTGAGGAAGTTAAAAAATGTACAAAGCAGTCATTTTAGTAACCTGAGGGTCGCTGAGCTCAAACCAAGGGGCTAAAATTAAACCACCCAAAGTTATTTTACTAAGGAATGGAAGGCTTGGCTTGGTAAGTAAAATACCTTGGGCATAAACACTGTTACCAAGTAACATGATGGCTGTGAGCATAAACATCTTCCTGTTGTCTCATCCAGACTCAAGCTTTATTACTCGCAGCAACACATCGATTAGCACTAGTCTTCGGTCCCTTTAGACTTTAACATCTGCTGTGTTTTAACCTTCATTTAAAATAATTAAGTATTCATCAAGTGCCGACCATGTGCCAGACTGATGCTTTACCAAGGCCGTCTGCAGAAACGGAGAGGCAGTCCCTGCCCTGCGGTTGCGTGTATGGCCGTGGTGTTGAGCCGGCACCCATTCTGTCCGTCCGTTTACTTACTTTGTGTCCAGTGGCCACTGACGACTTCCAGTCTGGGTCTCTCTGTCTCCTCAGGAGGTCAGGGTCCTGACCTTAATGGGAAACCTGTCTTGCTCCTCCCTGGCTGGCAAACTACCTGAGGCCTCACCATGTCGGTTCTGTACCCAAGGCAGCCATCAGGAAGTTCTGACCTACATGGTCGCCTCGGCTGCTTCACGGATAGTGAAGAATGTGAGACGTTTGTTCTTGGCGCTCCTTAGGAGGGAATAGCTATATCAGCATCTACACAGCCTTCTTCCCATTCTGAATGTTAAAGAAGTGTCTGCTGAGTGTTCTCCATCTTGCGCTAAATTTCCAATAAACATGTACTGTTCACCAGAAAGTAGCTCATCAGAGTGAGACAGCAGTGCCTTCCAAGCGGTACTGTTTCCATGCCTGACGCTCTTGTGTCTGCTTTGTTCAGGGGTGTTCCTGGGGCTTGGCTTGAGCGGCGTCGTGCCCACCATGCACTTTACAATCGCGGAGGGCTTTGTCAAGGCCACCACGGTGGGCCAGATGGGCTGGTTCTTCCTCATGGCTGTGATGTACATCACCGGAGCCGGCCTTTATGCCGCGCGGATTCCTGAGCGCTTCTTCCCTGGAAAATTCGACATATGGGTAAGAAACGACACTTCAGTGGGGCCTGTGGTGGTGAGACCGGCCCACAGGTAGAGCTCGGAGTCAGAGGCAGTGAGAGACATGGGTCAGGTAGTGTCTGGGGGTGCACACGAGTTCCTACATGCATGTCCATGCATGTAGGTGGGAGAATGGCGGGGAGGGGAGTGACCGATAGTAACATTTTGGCGTATCCCTGACAGGGCTTAAAAATTTTTTTTCTCCAACAAATCTATCACTTTTATGATGTAAAAAACTTTAGGGAGGAACGAGGAGAGGCGAGTGCCTTCTCCACTGCCTCCAGCCTTCCGTGCCGTCACCCTGAGGCCCCTCTCTTGTGTTCCTGCAGTTCCAGTCTCATCAGATCTTCCACGTCCTGGTGGTGGCAGCCGCCTTCGTCCACTTCTACGGGGTCTCCAACCTTCAGGAGTTCCGATACGGCCTGGAAGGGGGCTGTACTGACGACTCCCTCCTCTGAGCCGCCCCGCAAGGGCACAGCAGGAACTTCCCAAGTGCTTTTAAAATAACTTCTTTGCTGAAGTGAGAGGAAGAGTCTGAGTTGTCTTGTTTCTAGAAGAAACCTCTTAGAGAATTCAGAACCAACCGAGCTTCAGCCCACTTCACACTCACCGGGCAATAAACTCTCCATTCCCTCGCTGAGAGCAGTGGGGATGGGCAGACGTGGCCGCACGCCCCTCGGTAAGGCGACTACTGTCCCCTCACAGAGACGGGGCTTTGAAGCTCATGTTGAGAGTTTACCCCTCCTCCAACCGTTCTGGGGAAAAATGATGGACTGGGACTCTTCAGAAATTCTGTTTCTGGAAGAAACTGTCCCTCCCTCACCCCTGTCTTGACTTTGTAACCTGGCTTATAACAGGCCATCCGTTTTTGTAGCACACTTTTGAGAAACAGTTACAACCTCGTCCATCTTTCTAGGGCCTGGACTTGCTCACACAGCAGGAAGAGCAAAGCCACCAACTTTTACACAGCTGGCTAATCATGGAAGTGTGTCCAGGCTTCAAATAACTTGAGTTTTAATGTTTTCTTGGCAGAGTAATGTAAAATTAAAGTGGGGAAAGATATTTAATATTTAATACTAAGCTTTAAAAAGAAACCTGCTATCATTGCTATGTATCTTGATGCAAAGACTATGATGATAATAAAAGAGTACAGAAGACACTTGGCATTCAAAGATTTAACATGTGTGGTCTCAGCTATTTGCAAAGGATTAAGTCCAAAGGATTAAAACCAGTAAAATCATTGCAGATTCTGCTGAGGCACAAATCTGAATCATAGGTATTGCCAGGCTGGCGTGTGCGGGCCAGCGAATGAGCCTAACTGAACTCCTAGCACGTGCTGCTCCAGGCCGCTTTACGTGTCTCCACTTAGCGCACAGACATTTCCTGGAGAAGTTGGTGTCGTGCTGCAGTAGAGTTCAGTAATTAGAAGATACCGGGCTTCCCTGGTGGCGCAGTGGTTGAGAATCTGCCTGCTAATGCAGGGGACACAGGTTCGAGCCCTGGTCTGGGAAGATCCCACATGCTGTGGAGCAACTAGGCCCGTGAGCCACAACTACTGAGCCTGCGCGTCTGGAGCCTATGCTCCACAACAAGAGAGGCCGCGATAGTGAGAGGCCGCGCACTGCCATGAAGAGTGGCCCCCGCTCGCCACAACTAGAGAAAGCCCTCGCACAGAAACAAAGACCCAACACAGCCATAAATAAATAAATAAAATTTTAAAAAAAAGAAGATACCTGCCTTGTGAGCATCAAAGGTCTACTACATGATATTAATACTCTAGACTTTAGTTCTTTTAAAACTGCCCTGATTAAGGTCTCTTCAAGAGGTTATTCCATGCCTTTTTGTGCCTTTGCAAATTTTCCCCAGCCTGACAACGAGTTCTGTTCATTGGATGCAAAAGGCCTGCAGTAGTCACTTCTGAGCTAGTGTAGGCATTGGACGGGAATCTTTTTTTTTTTTAAATTTAATTTCTGGCTACGCCGGTCTTAGTTGCAGCACGAGGGATCTTCGTTGCAGCATGCAGACTTCTTAGTTGCAGCATGTGGACTCAGTTGCAGCATGTATGCGGGATCTAGTTCCCTGACTAGGGATCGAACCCGGGCCCCTTGCACTGAGAGCATGCAGTCTTACCCACTGGACCACCAGGGAAGTCCCCACATGGGAATCTTATTGAGTTGCAGAGTTGGGTTCACTTTAAGGGTCAAGTTTGTACAACTAGGAGAACAAGTGATCCTTTTAAAACTAATCCAACTAGGCCAACAAATCTCTACCTCCAGTGGTAATCAGGGAAGTGTAAATTAAAACCAAACTGATAAACCATTTTACTCCTACCAGATTGGCACAAATTAAAAGTCCTAAGACTGAGTGTTGGTATGGATGTGAAGCAGACCAGATGCTGCTGGTGGAACCATAGGACCACTTTGGACATGTTACAACATTCAAACATTACATGAAACAATACAGTGTGAGATGCATCTGATATCTATCCTAGGTTACTTCATTTAAAAAATGCTGGTTCTGGGGTTTCCCTGGTGGCACAGTGGTTGAGAATCCGCCTGCCAACGCAGGGTACACGGGTTCGAGCCCTGGTCTGGGAAGATCCCACGTGCCGCAGAGCAACTAAGCCTGTGTGCCACAACTACCGAGCCTGCGCTCTAGAGCCCGCAAGCCACAGCTACTGAAGCCCGCGCACCTAGAGCCCGTGCTCCGCAACGAGAGGCCACCGCAGTGAGAAGCCCGTGCACCACAATGAAGAGTGACCCACTGCTCGCCGCAACTGAAGAAAGCCCGCGCACAGTGACACAGCCAAAAATAAATTTTTTTTTAAATGCTGGTTCTGACCCACTAAGTTTCATAACTCACCAATGGGTCACAACTCACATTCTGAAAAACATTACCCTTGAGAAACTCAGCTTGTACTAACAGATTCATTGTAGCTTTGCCTAGTAGCAACATACTGCAGACAAGCCAACCATCCAGAACTTTGAGTGGAAAAATAAATCTTGGTTTATTCTTATGATGAAACACTATTTAGCAGTGAGAGCTAGTTACAGTGATGACAACATGGTTGAATCTCAAGATTCGGAGGAGGGAGTGGGGCTGCTTGGAGTAATATATCTGGTGTGATTGCACTGATGTACTGTTCAGAAATGTGCAAAGTTAATGATAGCTTAAGGGTATAAACATGGTAAATACTTTAAAAAAGGAAATGTTAATTCAGAAAAATGGTTACCTCTGAAGGGGAAAGGACAGGGTAACATACTGGATATTTCTAAAGTAAAGCTTGTATTTATTAAATTGGAGGTGCATACCTGGGTATTCTTTATACTGTGATCACTTTTTCTTGCATATATAATAAGTATATCTGTTTAATACAAAACATTTTTAAATTTAAAAAAGTACTTAGGGAGCTGATAGCAGAAGTCTCAAACTGCTGACCTGCAGGCCGCAAACATTCACAAACGTGACCTGTTTGGAAACAGTCAACCTCGGCCCAGTAGCGGCTGTGTCTTTACAGAGGGCTGCACTCTCAGGTTCATCCTCGGCCCTACCCAGCAGTGTGGTCACCTGCTTGGCCCCCGGAGGCATCTGAGTTTGCAACCACTAGTATAGAAAGAACTGGAAGGAAACAGACCACATCTGGTCCAACTCCATCCATGTTGTGCTTGAGGAAATATGAGACCCCCAGCAATTGGTGAGACCCCATGTGTATGTGCTTCATCATCTTCCAGTAGACAGGACCAGGGAAACAGTCTGAGCGAGACATCTTCTTTGATGTCTTGAGCATCTTCTTTGTACTTTTCATGTTATTTTGTCTTTATTTTTAACCCTGTTAAGTAGGTGGTATTACCCCATTCCACAGATGAAGAAATTAAGGCCCCCAAAGGCCAAAACTTTTTCACAAGATGACAGGATTGCAGTATCTGAATCCAGATCATTCTGACTTAAACCCCAGGTTCTAAAGCCTCAGATCATTTAAAAATCCTGATTTCACTATCCCTTACCTTTACCAAAACTGCTAACTAGCAGCAGGTGAATATTACCTTCTTTCTCTAACTGCATGCTATGGTTCATTCACTTCCTAAATACTTGTTGAGGACCTGCGGTGTGCCAGGCAATATAGGAGAAAAGTAAGTGATGACAGAAACATTGATAAGTTTTGATTAAAGAGAGGCCAAGAATAAAAGCTAAGAATCTGACTCTGTCCTCTTCCTATCAATAAGTAAACAATTAGGGAAGAGACTAATCTGTAGCTATAGAACATCTATTGTCTTGCAATCTAAAAAAGGTTCAGCACCTTTGGAGAAGTTTGGGAGAAGTCCTTGATGTAAAAGCGGTTCACAGAGGAGTCCCATCTCCCCCAGAAAGTGCCTTCCTTAGTATCTGTGTTATCACTGGTCAGGGGCAGGAACCAGCTCTTGGGAGGCATGAGGTAGGCCTGGGTACAAATTCATGATGAATTTCAAAGCAGCAGCTGGGCCCCTGCTGTGATTACATTCAGTAATTAAGAGGCACATTCTCATTTCTGCCATACTCTGGTGGCACAAAAATGCAATGCACTCTGCCTAGCCGGTTTAGAGATTTGACCTATATTCTACGTACCTGATCTAGAGTTCCACAGCACATCCCCGTTTTCCCTTACTGAAACCCTTCAGTAGCTGTAAACACCCAGAGTCATCCCTGGAGTCCAAACAAAAAGGCAGGGCAATGTGTGGAACCTGGGTGATTTGACTCACCTCATGCAGACACAGCGGACTTAAGAAACTCAGAATCACTCTGGGCTGTAGCGTACTGAGTCAGATGTCCAAACGACTCGAAATATTCTCACTTGAGGACTGTGTTCCCACAACTTAAGCACTCAGAACATGCTAGGGCTGTACCCTTGAAGAAAACAGAAGCCTGAACTAGTTCCCACAGTGTGCTGGCTTTCTTGCTAGCAGTTTCTCCATCTTTTACTCTCAGGTAAAGGAGTGCGCATATTCTAAACAAAGCCTCTTTTATTAAGTTCCCTCTCATATTTGGAAAAACTCAGTTTAGCAGCCAGGAATTAGGCAATATCATTAAAGCATCTGGGTGCTATTCTGCAACCAGAAAACAAGGTATTATTTTTATTTAAATTATACATATTTTTAATTCACATGATGCAAAATTCAAAAGGCATAAAAATATAGAGGAAAAAATCTCCCTCCCGCCCTGTCTCCCAACCAGCCAGTTCCTCTCTCCAAAGAAACTAATGTTACTACTCTATTTTGTATTATTCCAAATGCAATTTTTATACATATACAGGCAAGTACGACTATTTATATTTCCCCAACCCTTTTACACAACTAATAGCAAAGTATGCACACTTTTCTCAACTTCATGGTACTGAACTGTATGGATGTACTATACGTTACTGAACCAGTCCCCTACTGATGGGCGTTAAACTTGTTTTCAATACAATCTACAAACAACCTTGCACACACATCATTTTACATGTGTGTGAATGTATACACAGGATAGATTTATTAAAATCGCTGTTAAAGGATATCTGCATTCATCACATTTTGGTGAACTTTTCCAAAATGCCCCCCATAAAACTTGTACCAATCCTGCACTCACAATATGTAAATCAGAGAATTTTAGATCAGAGATACGATATGAGAGATGGAAACACTACGTAAAATTAGACTGCTACCCACTTGGCTATAGTTTTATTATCCCTAAAGAATCAAAGGCCCCACAGAGGAAAACAGTACAAACACAACTGGTTTGGACCTTCACATGAACTGAATCAAGGAACCTCATTCCCTTCTGAGCTACTGAGATAAGTGCGCCGAAATCAATCAGAAGCTCCGCATCCTAGAGCTGTGAAAGGCAGCAGAAGCGGAATAGGGAGATGAGGACTCCCGGGACTTCTAAGAAGATCCTTCGCAATCTCCCTCGCAGTGTGCAGCTTCTAGAGACCGCCAGTTCCTTCCACTTAACTGTCTCGGAGTGCAGAAGCAGAGGAGAACCACCCAGTGGTGATGACAGGCCCGACTGTGATGCAGAGAACGCTGAAGTCCATGGTCGAAGGACTCAGGATTCTCACCACAGCGATGGTCGGCCCGAAAAGGCCATTGTGGACAATGGAAGTGAAGAAATTGGAAGCCTCCGTAGGTTTTCTCGATGTAAGAGGGCTCCTGAATACCTGTCAGGTAAAACACGCCCTGCAGTCAGCCCCTTAGCTTAGAAAGCTCTGGAATCCTCTCAGTCCGCCGCGCCTCGCGGCCCTGGGGAACATCGTCTCAGCCGGTCACCTGGCTGGGGCTGCACCCAGGCCCTCGCGCCCGAACCCCCCTCCGCCCCCAGTTCCCCGCCCCCAGTCACCCAAACCCTCCTCGCTGCTTTCTCCAGACTCGCAGAAGCCGGCAATGCACACCCGCGGGTCACGTGACGTGGCCACTCACGTGACAGGACGGGCGTGACGTCATCACCGCGCGCGGCCGCCGGGACCGCGCCGGAGCCTCCGGGTCGGGGCGGCGGCGCTTGGGTTCTTCCCGGGCCGCTCGCTCGCCCCGCGCCCAGCCCACGGGCCGGAGCGCAGGTGAGTGGCCCGGGGGCGGTGGCCGAGGCCCTTCCCTCCCGCCCCTCCCACCGTTGTCCCCTCCGGGCGAGGAGGAGTCTACTGGCGTGCAGCGCCCCGACCTCCGCCTGCAGGCTGTCGGGTAGGACAGCATCGCTCCTCGCCCGCCGGGAAGGCGGCCCCTCCGCAATTCGACGCCGCCCAAGGCTTCCGCGGCGCAGCCGCTCCACCGGGAGGCTGGCGGGAGCCCTGGGCCAGGTCACCTCTGGGCGGAGGGCGGAGGTCGAGAACCCCGCGAGGGAGACCAAGCCGCGTTGGGGTAGCGTTGGTTTGACAGGCCGAGCCAGGTCGTAACCCCCCGAGAAGGTCTTCACCGTAAAGGGGGGAGGGGGGGGGTCTGTGCAGACCTTTCTCACATCTCCAGAGTTGAAACTAAGTTGACTTAAGGAAAATCTTTTTGAAAATCATCTTATGCTTTGATGAATCCCCTTTTCTGTAAAATGGGTCTTGCGGAGTGGTTGGAGCGCTCATAGAAGAATAATACGCTAAGTATAAACAGGAGTAGATGAGAATTTAGGATCTCGTTTTTCCTATTCATATGAAATTATGGTTGTGAGTTGTGGACTCTTGAAAACCATAGATTGATTTTATTTTCTTGGATCCTTTCAGAAAGTTTTGGATTCCACATAAGACAGACTCTCTTAATAGCCACCCCATTTCATTCCCCAGAAATTGTCCTGGAAGCAAATAAACAACAACAACAAAAAAACAGTGTGACTAAAGCCTGTCAACAACCACGAAAGTACTTCTTACATTGATTCTTTTTTATATGTAACCTGTTGATATTACTGAGTTCATTTAATTGATGCATACAGGTGAACTTTACAAGTGACTGGCTATGGCCGTAAAATTAGTAGTAGAATTTTGATAGGTTTCTATCCTAGTAAGTCTCTCTCTCTCAGTATAGAAGAATTACTGCAAATATTGATTTGTTAATGCTGATTGATGTTTACAAATAGAGTAGGGAGACCCTTCTATAGAAGAGCTTCAGTAGCTTAAGAGAAAGTTCATAAATAAGCTTGCATGGTTTCCATTATTCAGTATAGGTATTGGGTCCTCATTTGAAGTTTCACTTTAAGAAGAAATCCAGATATAGTTGGAAGTCATCATAAATAATTATTTGTGTGCTTCTTTAGAAAAAAGTTTATTTTTACTGATACTGGCCTTTATTGCCCTAGGTTGAATATGCAGTTTTTCTTTTCTTGTGTTCTATTACTAACCATTTATTATACACTTGCTAGGAGAGAAAAAAATATATAAAACAGGGTCCCCACCCTCTAAATATTTACCTACTTAATCTACTTAAGGGTTAGGGTTATATTAAAAATAGCGATGTCACACTGTTAAGAAATTTTATCTTCTCACTTTATCATGTGAGACAGCAGCCTTGTGAAGATAGGCAGGAAATGTATAGTCTCTTTCTACTTACAGTACAGTTGCATACTGATTACAATAAATGTCAAGTGATTTGGACACTCGATGATAATGGAATTCAGAGGAAGAAGAGATCGTTTTTACTCGGGATAATTAGTGGCTAGATTGTGTTGGTAATACCAGGAATAGGAGTGCTTCCTACTTGTGGATGTTTGAGTCTGATGGAGCCTCCTTAATTTGTAAAGCTAATTGAATATATTTAGTTTCTCCAGTCCTTCAAATATGCTCATTGTTTTTTTTTTTTCTCTCTTGTACCTGCAGAATCCAAGGATCCCTTTCATTCTCTCTCCATATTGCCTGATGGGAGGCATTATGGCCCCCAAAGACATAATGACAAATACTCATGCTAAATCCATCCTCAATTCCATGAACTCCCTCAGGAAGAGCAATACCCTCTGTGATGTGACACTGAGAGTGGAACAGAAAGACTTCCCTGCCCATCGGATTGTGTTGGCTGCCTGCAGCGATTACTTCTGTGCCATGTTCACCAGTGAGGTAAGTGGTGAGTCATCTCCTCACAAGTGGAACCTCACACATGTCACTTCACAGTTGTCTCATTTCACTGAATAAAATAGTAGAAGTCTGATGTAATAGTGAATTTCTATAGTATGGTGTTAAATGGGCCAACTCTGGATAAGATCTGCCACTTAGTTTTCTCATCTCTGAATGAGGGATAATAGTAATACACAATAGCATACGGTTACTGTTACAGTTACTTGAGAAAATTACATATGACGTGCTTAGAACAATGTCTAGCATGTAGTAAAACAAATACCAACTATTGGATTTTACTTACTGCCTTTTTAATTTAAATTTATTTATTTATTTATTTTTGGCTGTGTTGGGTCTTCGTTTCTGTGCGAGGGCTCTCTCCAGTTGTGGTAAGCGGGGGCCACTCTTCATCGCGGTGTGCGGGCCTCTCACTATCGCGGCCTCTCTTGTTGTGGAGCACAGGTTCCAGATGCGCAGGCTCAGTAGTTGTGGCTCACGGGCCTAGTTGCTCCGCGGCATGTGGGATCCTCCCAGACCAGGGCTCGAACCCGCGTCCCCTGCATCGGCAGGCAGATTCTCAACCACTGCGCCACCAGGGAAGCGCTACTTACTGTTTTTTAAATTTGTTTTCCTTCTTCTAAAGTTTAATATTTTAAAGTGAATACTGGGGAAGAGGGAGGGGGGAAGGAAAGAGGAGTGAGCCTCAGTCCTCATCCCATTCCTTCTAACAATATGTGGAGAAAATCAGTCTTCATTCTACCAGTGAAGGCTTTAGAGTAATTGCAAATGAGAGGGAGAGGGCTTAGTGCCTGAGTCTGTGGGTGTTTGAAGTATCACCTAGAAAAATATGCTGGCTCTGGAGCACAAGCCTTTAACAAGGGAATTAGAAACAGGTTGGCTTGGCAAGAAAAGAGGTAGTGCTCTCAGAGTACTAGGAAAAAGACTGCCTTAGTAATTGCCTGGCCAGACAGCTAAGATGTGAAGGAGGCTGCTTGGTGAATCGTGAGGGACTCAGCTGAGCAGAGGGGACCACTGCAGACCTCAGCTCCCAATATCTCAAGTCTGATTTTTTAATTTTAAATAAATTGTCTTCATTTCTTTTTAAGCTTGAATGGTGAGTACACCACTTGATTATATCATTTATCTCTACTTATATGTATGGCTGACATATTTCATTACAGTAACACTTTTTAAAAAATCCTCTCAACCACCAGGGTTTTATCAGTGCAGGTGTTGCTGCTGACCTGAGTGGGAGAGATCGTGTCATGAGAATGTCAGTAACTGCCTTTTACGGGCAGATGCTGTGTTAGGTGATTGTCGCCTCCCACTCACCCCAGGGGTGGTTGTTACCATCTCATTTTGCAAATGAAGAAATAAGGTCTCAGGTGCTAAATGCCTTATAGCTTGTAAATGGTAGAGGGGATTTAATCCTAAATTAACTTAGCTTGATTCTGATTTTGCTGTTCTAGTTGTAAAGCCAGAGTCGTGTGTGCTGCTGAACCAGCGCTCAGTCACATGGCTGGTAGGGAGAATGCGGAAGGCTGACACGTCGCCCCAGCAGACCCAGGCTAATTTTTTTCTTTTAATATTTATTTATTTATTTATTTTTGGCTGAGTTGGGTCTTAGTTGCTGCACGCGGGCTTTCTCTGGTTGCAGCGAGCAGGGGCTACTCTTCATTGCGGTGTGCGGGCTTCTCATTGCAGTGACTTCTCTTGTCACGGAGCACGGGCTCTAGGTGCGTGAGCTTCAGTAGTTGCAGCACTTGGGCTCAATAGTTGTGGCTTGCGGGCTCTAGAGCGCAGACTCAGTAGTTGTGGCTCGTGGGCTCTAGAGCACAGGCTCAGTAGCTGTGGCGCACGGACTTAGTTGCTCCGCGGCATGTGGGATCTTCCCAGACCAGGGTTCGAACCCGTGTCCCCTGCATTGGCAGGCGGATTCTTAACCACTGCGCCACCAGGGAAGCCCCAGGCTAATTTTAAAGTGACCCTTTGCAGGGAGACATTACAGACCCTGTCCTGTACGGTACCCCAAGGAGCACCAGAAGTGGTGATATTTATTTAACTGGGCAAATGTCATGGCTGCCAGCAGGAAGCACTGAGGACTCGGACTGCTGGCTGCTCACTACATGTTGTGCATCCTGTCTTCACTCTTTCTCTGCACATTCAGGAATTAGTGTGGAGTTCTGTAAAAGAACTCTCTTTTATTTTTTTTTCTCACCAGTGATTATTTTATAGTCTTTCTTTAAAAACTGACATCAGGCAAGAAAGTGTCAAATGGTCTTGTCTTTTTCAACTGAAGTATAATTAACCTACAACACTATGTTTGAGGTGTACAACATAGTAATTCATTATTTCTATACAATATAAAATGATCACCGCAACAAATCTAGTTACCATCTGTCACTGTTCAAAGGTGACAGAAGGGGAAGCCGTATGTAGATATCCAGGGTTTAAAGTATTATTCACTTTATTCCTCATGCTGTACATGTCATCTCTGTGACTCATTTATTTTGTAATTGGAAGTTTGTACCTCTTAATCTCCCTCATCTGTTTCACTCATCCTCCTATCCCCTTGAGGTTTGTTTTTTTTTTAATTGAAGTATAGTTGATTTACAACATTGTGTTAGTTTCACGTGTACGGCAAAGTAATTCAATTATACATGTGTGTTGTATATTCTTTTTCAGATTCTATTGCATTATAGTTATTGCAAGATATTGAATATAGTTCCCTGTGCTATAGAGTAGGTCCTTGTTGTTTACCTATTTTATATATAGTAGTGTGTATCTGTTAATCCCAGACTGCTAATTTTCCCTCCCCCCAACTTTGGTAACCATAAATTTGTTTCCTGTGTCTGTGAGTCTATTTCTGTTTTGTAAATAAGTTCATTTGTATCACTTTTTAAGACTCCATACAGAAGTAATGTCATATGGTATTTGTCTTTCTCTGTCTGATTTACCTCACTTACTATGATAATCTTTAGGCCTATCCATGTTGCTGCAAATGGCACAATTGTTTTTATTACTGTTTTATGGCTGAGTAATATTCCATTGTGTGTGTGTGTGTATACATATACACACACACACA
Source organism: Stenella coeruleoalba (assembly GCF_951394435.1). Classification (NCBI taxonomy): domain Eukaryota; kingdom Metazoa; phylum Chordata; class Mammalia; order Artiodactyla; family Delphinidae; genus Stenella; species Stenella coeruleoalba. The sequence goes on from NC_137169.1 coordinate 123,943,842, forward strand.
ATATATGTATACACACCACATCTTCTTTATCCTTTCATCTGTTGATGGACACTTAGGTTTCTTACATGTCTTGGTTATTGTAAATAGTGCTGCTATGAACATTGGGGTGCACGTGTCTTTTCAAATTAAAGTTTCCATCTTTTCCGGTTACATGCCCAGGAGTGCAATAACTCTATGTTTAGTTTTTTAAGAACCTCCATACTGTTCTGCATACCCTTGCATTTAAGTTGTTTAAAGGAGTGGTTCCAGAGACGTGGATTTTTTTCTTTAACATCTTTATTGGAGTATAATTGCTTTACAGTGGTGTGTTAGTTTCTGCTGTATAACAAAGTGAATCACAGCTATACGTATGTATAGCTGAATAACAGCTATACATATACATATATCCCCATATCCCCTCCCTCCCACCCCTCTAGGAGGTCACAGAGCACAGAGCTGATCTCCCTGTGCTATGCAGCTGCTTCCCACTAGCTATCTGTTTTACATTTGGTAGTGTATATATGTCCATGGCACTCTCTCACTTCGTCCCAGCTTACCCTTCCCCCTCCCCGTGTCCTCAAGTCCATTCTCTACATCTGAGTCTTTCTTCCTATCCTGCCCCTAGGTTCTTCAGAATCTTTTTTTTTTTTTTTTTTTTAGATTCCATATATATGTGTTAACATACAGTATTTGTTTTCATCTTTCTGACTTACTTCACTCTGTATGACAGACTCTAGGGCCATCCACCTCACTACAAGTAACTCAATTTCGTTTCTTTTTATGACTGAGTAATATTCCATTGTATATATGTGCCACATCTTCTTTATCCATTCATCTGTTGATGGACACTTAGGTTGTTTCCATCTCCTGGCTATTGTAAATAGAGCTGCAATGAACATTGTGGTACGTGACTCTTTTGGAATTATGGTTTTCTTAGGGTATATGCCCAGTAGTGGGATTGCTGGGTCTTATGGTAGTTCTATTTGTAGTTTTTTAAGGAACCTCCGTACCGTTCTCCATAGTGACTGTATCAATTTACATTCCCACCAACAGTGCAAGAGGGTTCACTTTTCTCCACACCCTCTCCAGCATTTATTGTTTGTAGATTTTTTGATGATGGCCATTCTGACTGGTGTGAGGTGATACCTCATTGTAGCTTGTTGTTGTTTTTTGTTTGTTTGTTTGTTTTTGCGGTACGCAGGCCTCTCACTGTTGTGGCCTCTCCCGTTGCGGAGCACAGGCTCCGGACGCGCAGGCCCAGTGGCCATGGCTCACGGGCCCAGCCGCTCCGCAGCATGTGGGATCCTCCCGGACCGGGGCATGAACCCGCATCCCCTGCATCAGCAGGCAGACTCTCAACCACTGCGCCACCAGGGAAGCCCCTCATTGTAGCTTTGATTTGCATTTCTCTGGTGACTAATGATGTTGAGCATCCTTTCATGTGTTTGTTGGCAATCTGTATATCTTCTTTGGAGAAATGTCTACTTAGGTCTTCTGCCCATTTGTGGATTGGGTTGTTTGCTTTTTTGATATTGAGCTGCATGAGCTGCTTGTAAATTTTGGAGGTTAATCCTCTGTCAGTTGCTTCATTTGCAAATATTTTCTCCCATTCTGAGGGTTGTCTTTTTGTCTTGTTTGTAGTTTCCTTTGCTGTGCAAAAGCTTTTAAGTTTCATTAGGTTCCATTTGTTTATTTTTGTTTTTATTTTCATTTCTCTAGGAGGTGGGAGAGACCTGGATTTTAGGTTCAGTTCTCTTAGTAATTCTGTGTGAACCCTGGTGACCATCTAACCTCACTGGGTTGTCTGTAGAACAGGGTGATTGAACTTGATGGCTTCTTCGTTCTCTTCCATCCCTAAATTGTTCCTTAAATGTGGTGCAACTGAAAGAGCACAGGGTGAGGCAGGAGGCCTGGCTCTGATCTGTCGCTTATTAGTTGAGGCCTTGGTTAAGTCACATAACTTCTCTGAACCTTAGATCCTTTATGTCTTAAAGGGCAGTAATATCGGACCTAACTGCCTTACCAGGTTGCTGTGAGAATCAGATGAAATAATAGTAAATGAGAGGCACCCTGAAAAGTTGTAAAGCAAATATTAATGCGAAATACTACAGTTACTCTAAGTTATTACATAGTGATCTCATTTATATAGTTAAGCTATTTGGCTAATGGGAATATAGTTTATTGACTAAGAAATTCCTGACATAAATGTACTCATGTTTCTGTTTGTAAATACTGTGTTAAATGTTAGTAAAATGTTTTTCCAAAATAATGTACTGGTGACTTTTTGTATTCTTAGGGATTTATTTTGTTCTTGGCTTTGGTAGGGAATACTTTCTGATTATTATTCTGGGCTGATGATAAAGACATTTAGTTCATAATGGACGTGCCCTGGAATTTTGTAAGTAATTGGAATCTCTAAACTAAGATTACAATCTAATAAAATTTTTGTAAGGTAATCAGTTTTCAGATAGTTTACTATCCTGTAAAACTGAAGATTTCTACCCTTAGCTAAACCATTTTCTATGATTATCTGGCCTCAACTATACTCATAACTCCAAGGATATAGTCTAGACTAAATGTACCACCAGTAATTCGGTAATCCCAAAAGAGAGTCAACCCAGTATTTGAAAAAGTATCAAACAATCCTGTTGTCTTCAGTGGCACAGCAGAAGCCCTCTCAAGATGACCTGCGTGTTGTCTAGGGACAGATAGGACAGTGCTGGCTCATCCTGGAGGGTCTGGAGCTGCAACTCCTGGGGCATCTACAAGCATGAAATCTCAGCGAAGTTTGTATTTCATCTCAGAAGCTCATGGACACTAGTGGCATGCTCGTGGCAACTTTTGGTTCTATCTGGTGTTACGTCTGTATTTGTTTTAATATGAAAGCAGCATTTAAAATTATTCACAAGTAAAATTAATATTCCAGGAAGGTGTCATCTCTGTATCTTCTTGGGTTACACATAGCTCCCCCCTATTTGAAAAGCTACAAATATATGCCGTGTTTGCTTTGTACAAATCAAACAAAATAGTCGATCTTTTTTTTTAGATCTTTCAGCACATAGACAAAAATAGGATTTGAATTCCCAAAGCATAAAATTTCTAATCTGATTCTTAGGCGTTGAGCCAGGGTTCCTCCTTATATTCAGTTAATATTGTTAATGTCCCTTCCAGCTTTTGTATATGAGACTCTGCCTTAATCTTGTGGAATTATAACCACCATGATTTCATACCCTTTGAACTTTCAGCTTTCAGAGAAGGGGAAGCCGTATGTAGATATCCAGGGTTTAACTGCCTCGACCATGGAAATCCTGTTGGACTTTGTGTACACAGAGACCGTGCACGTGACGGTGGAGAATGTCCAGGAACTGCTCCCTGCAGCCTGCCTGCTTCAGCTGAAAGGTACAGATGCTAAGTTGTTCGTGCCACAGTGACCCTGGAGATGTTTAAAATTCGTGATGTAAACTTAATCGTGAAAATTAAGGAGACAGACTGTGGGCCTCATGTTTACTGCCCATGGCACAGAAGTTGAGATTTCAATTGCGGTATAGAGTAGCCTCCAAATGTGAGTCTTTGGCTCTTTGGGAGAGAGCATTTACTTTTTGTTTTTAAAAAAGGGGAGGAGGGGATAATAGATGCCTTTCCTTCCATGTATGTGCACAACAGTCCTGCAGGGAAACACAGAAAACCGATACGCGTCGTTGCCTCCGTGGAAGGGAACTAGATGGCCAGGTGGGTAGGGAGGCTAGGGGGACTATTCATATAAACCCTTCTGTACCTTTAGTTTGTTGAATCATTTAAATTATCTATTAAAAATTTAAATTGGGGTTTCCCTGGTGGTGCAGTGGTTGAGAGTCCGCCTGCCGATGCAGGGGACACGGGTTCGTGCCCCGGTCCGGGAAGATCCCACATGCCGCAGAGCGGCTGGGCCCATGAGCCATGGCCGCTGAGCCTGTGCGTCCGGAGCCTGTGCTCCACAACGGGAGAGGCCACAACAGTAAGAGGCCCGCGTACAGCAAAAAAAAAAAAAAAAAAAATTAAATTGACACACAAAAATGAAAGTGTAAAGTTTTCACAGGATTAGAGATGATCCCCCTTCCAGTTCCCAACCTGTCTGTCCTAACCTCCAGTTCTGTTTCTGTTATTTTCAGTTTTTGATACATGATTGAAACAGTGTGAAGTTTTTGCATTAGTGCACAGCTCCAACATTAATTTTATACTCTGAGCTTTTCAGTTAGACAAATGTGAGATTGTTATCCGTATCTCCTATTTTTCCTTCACCGGAGTCTTTTAGTAAGTTTTCATGTGGAGTAGAAATTAGGTACACTGTGCTAAATTAAGCTGATTTTATAGCTTGATTCCCAGGAGTTTTGTAGGCATGTTTGTTTAATTGTGGCGGTGTCCACAGAAGCAATTCGTCTTGCCGTACTTGTTCTAATGCAGCAGCAGACATTTGTAAAGTCCTTGCAGAAGGCCACACAGCACATAAGACAAAAATAGGATTTGAATTTCCAAAGCATAAAATTTCTAACCTGATTCTTAGGTGTTGAGCCAGGGTTCCTCTGATACAACGTGATGTTGTGATCCAAGAATATAGGCCCATCCACCTGGCCGAGTGTCCTCAAGGACTCACCGTTTTTGTCTGTTCTAGGCGTGAAGCAAGCCTGCTGTGAGTTCTTGGAAAGCCAGCTGGACCCTTCTAACTGCCTGGGTATCAGGGACTTTGCGGAAACTCACAACTGTGTTGATCTGATGCAAGCAGCTGAGGTTTTTAGCCAGAAGCATTTTCCTGAAGTGGTGCAGCATGAAGAATTCATTCTTCTCAGTCAAGGAGAGGTGGAAAAGCTCATCAAGTGTGATGAGATCCAGGTACAGACTTGGCTTGGCATTAGCTCTTGTCAGGACTGGGCCAGAAGACCAGAAAGCAAGGCGGAGTTGTTGTACTTCTGTAGCAGGGCCCATATTAAGCTCTGAGGTTTCATTAAATGTCCCTGAAATTGCATGCCAAACGTATTTGCCTATTTACGGAAGGGAGTTCGCTACCTCCCTCAATGAAATTTGTGATCCCAGCGGTTAAGAATCACTATTAAACAGTATGGAATAAGCATTTTAAAACATTTACCAAGAATATCTTCCTGTATAGCCGTCGCCATGCCAGGTGCTGGGGAGCCAAGAGTGCGTAAGAGACAGTCTTGTTTCCAGAGAATTCACAGTGTAGTAGTGGCGACAAACAGGAAGACAAAAATGATGACTGAGTGTCAGGAGAATAATGAGCCTGTTCAAGGCGAGGAAATTCCATAGAGGAAAGAAGAAAACCTTCTGGATTTAAACGGGATCGTAAAGGGAGTGGGTCAGAAAGGACGGGGCAGCAGGTTGGAGATGGTGAGCCAGAGGCAGCTCATCAGCGCCCGTGGGAGGAGAGGGCCCTGCAGACCGGGCGTTGAAGCGATAGGGTCCCGCCTCCGTGTGCGAAGCGCCCAGGGACGCGGCCCAGCAGGGAGCGAGCCTTCGTCCTCCGCTGAGCAGAGCGGGGGTGGGGGGTGGGGTGCTGCGTGTGGATCTGTCGTTAGGCTGGGAGCTGCAGTGAGTGCAGCGGGGGCTGTGCGTGTCGCGGCAGCCAGGCATTCCTCTCCAGGGCTCCAGCCCTCTGGTTAGGAGCTTCTGGAAGACACCTAGCAGAGCCAAGTGCTGGGGAGGAGTCCACCTGTTGGGTTTGTTTTCCCCAGTGAGGAGACATTCGATTCTCTAAGGAGGCGAAGAGTTATTTTATTTTTTTTTCCTCTCTCATTCTGAGATAATAATGAGAAACGACTTTAAACGTTTACTTATTTATTTATTTATTTGGCTGCGCCGGGGCTTAGTTGCGGCATGCAGGCTCTATCTAGTTCCCTGACCAGGGATCGAACCCAGGCCCCTACGTTGGGAGCACAGAATCTTAACCGCTGGACTGCCGGGGAAGTCCGGCATTTGTAAATCTTGTTCAATTCTCAGAACTGGGTCCATTTTGCAGAGGAGGAAACTGGCGCTGTGATTAGTCACCACCCTCACACAGCTGGGAGGGGCAGGACTTGTGCCGCCCATCTGCATCCACAGTCTGTTCTCTTCACCACGGAGCTGTGAGCTGTGTTTCTATTTGACCAGATCTGGAAGTAGTCACAGCAACCATTTATTTTAGAACAGTGGAGACTGGGGGATAAAACCGGATGGAACAGGGAGGGCAAACAACTGACCTCTGCAGAAGCCGGGATGAGCTCTTTTGTACGGTCTTCCTTAAGTGTCCAGCGAGACTGGCCTTTGCTTTTTTTCAGCAAATGACATTTTTTCTCTTTCATATACCAGCCAGAAGCAGGAACCAGATGTCTGGCCCTGGGGCTAACGCTTCCTCTGGACCATGTAAAACAATAGTACTTGAAACAATGGAGGCAGCATGTCACGTTGTTTAAAACAGCACGGGCTTCAGGGTCACGCTGGGGTTTGGGCTTGGCTGTGTGACGCGTGTCCCCTAACCGCTGACCTTCAGATCCCTCTCCCATAAAATGTAGATAACAGTCGTACTTACTACGTAGGGCTGTTCTGAGCATTAAATAAGAATGTCAGTGCCTGATACATAAACGAAGTCTCTGGGAAAATTTATTATGGAGACTATTTTCTCCATAGTGAAGCATTAGTATTGGGGGTTTTTTCTTCCCAGTTTAGCTGTTTCTCTGCAATTCTAGTTTATTCTGTCCTCAGTAAGATCAAGGATCTCTACTCATGATTGAAAAACCCATTTTAAATGGATATATCTAATTTAAACCTAGAATGTGTCAGAGTCTAGCATGCAGCTGTTCAGAACTATTAGCCTGTCATCCTTGCCTTTAACCAAAGTTTATCTAAAAAATCATGACCACCCTTCTGCACCCTCACCTGCATGTAAACCGTGAGTAGGCTGGGTTAGTTTGACCTCCCATAAATTTGCTTACACAGATTCTGTCATCACTGTCGTAGTCTAAGCATCATCACCTTTTGCCTGATGGACCAGAGTAGCCTCTAACTGGCCTCCCAGCTCTTAGCCCTTCTAAACCGCCCTCCCGTGGCTCTCGGAGTAATCTTTACCAGACATCAGTGTGGCCCAACACTGGCCTACTTGAAGCCTGTTAACGGTTTAGAGTGAAATCCAGTCTCCTGATGCTCTGTTTACTTCTCCAGCTTGACCTTTTTCGTCCCCTCCCTCATTCATTCTGCCACACCAGCCTCTGTCGTTTCCCAAGCTGTCCAATAGAAAGTTCTGTGAAGGTGGAAAGGACCTGTGTCTGTGCTGTCCAGTTCACTGGCCACTAGCTTGAAATGTGGCCAGTGTGACTAAGAAGCTGAATTTTTTTTTTTTTGCCACGTTCATTGCTATTAAGGACAGACTTTGGGGGTTTTGGGGGGTTTTTTAGCCACACCACACGGCTTTCGGGATCGTAGTTGCCCGGCCAGGGATCGAACCTGTGCTCCCTGCAATGGAAGCGTAGAGTCCTAACCACTGGACCGCCAGGGAATTCCCGAAGCTGAATTTTTAATTTAACTTCATTTTAATTAATGTAGATGTAAATAGCACATGTGGCTCATGGCTACTGTGTTGGACGGTGCAGTTGTAGGGCTTTTCCAAGTGCTTTCTGTCTGCCCCGAGGCTAACTGCTACTCTTCCATCAGGTTTAAACCTATTGCTCCTGCAGGGAGGCATTCCCTGTCCCATCAGCCTAAATGAAGAAATCTCGTGTTATTCTGTCTCATAGCCCCTGTACTTTTCCTATGTGGTACATAATGACAGAATGGGATTGTTCGTTTTTCTGATTTAACAATTATCTCCCCACTTAAGAGGAAGGTTCATGTCTGATTTGTTCACCATTGTATAATTACCCTCCACAATTCCTGGCACTAGTAGGTGTTTGGTAGATCCATCAAATGAATGAACATTCTGAAACATTTTCTGTATTTTCAGCTCTTGAGAGAAGTCCACAGAGTGATGTCTTTGTCTGGGCACTGTCACACTCTGAAAGTTATCTCAGAACAGACACACTCCAGGGGCTGATGGAGGGACACAGGCCTAGTCCTCAGGTGTCAGTCTCGGGGAGGTACTAGGTGTTACTGTACCTTGTGCTTGTCCAGGGACGTAATGTAGGTTTTCTAGGGTGTGTCTTATCCAGTCTGTCCTATGTAGCTTAGACCTAAGTTCCCCAAATGATTAATTATATGTGTCATCTCAAATAGCATGGTGACTAATACAGAGTAGTTGCTCAAATACTAATTGACAGTGTTTTGCAGACCCTGCACTCTTTACGATGCCGTAAGGGAAGTTCCTGCTCACAGCCTTGGCTGAAGGGTCCGAGAGTGAGCACGGAGGTCCTTAGACAACACCTATGAATATAAGTTATTTTAGGAGCCAGTCTCGGGGGCTTCCCTGGTGGCGCAGTGGTTAAGAATCTGCCTGCCAATGCAGGGGGCACAGGTTTGAGCCCTGGTCCGGGAAGATCCCACATGCCGCGGAGCAACTAAGCCCGTGTGCCACTACTGAGCCTGCGCTCTAGATGCCGCGAGCCACAACTGCTGAGCCCGCGTGCCACAACAACTGAAGCCCGTGTGCCTAGAGCCCATGCTCCACAACAAGAGAAGCCACCGCGATGAGAAGCCCACGCACCGCAACGAAGCCTAGCCCCCCGCTCGCCACAACTAGAGAAAGCCCGCGTGCAGCAACAAAGACCCAACACAGCCAAAAATAAAAATAAAATTTTCTTTTTAAAACAAAGAGCCAGTTTCAAGTAGGGCAGCAGATTCCCCCTTCCCCTGCTGAAGTTTCAGAAATGACCAGAAAAAAATTCAGGAATGGGGAAAATTCTGAATTAAAAGCCGATTTGTGACTGATGGTCTATTAGGTACTCTCTCTCTTAGGTTTTTTCCACCGAATCTGACTATAACTCTTTTCATGATATCAGCAAGTTGTGTCTGAAATGATTGTTTTCCCAAGAGCCTACTTATTTCTGGGAGATGGGAAATAACGGTGGCGGGAATGGGGCGGGAAGGAAAGGGAAGCGAGGTTACAGAGCAGCCCCACCATGTGGTCACGCACTCGCAGGTGGATTCTGAAGAGCCGGTCTTCGAGGCCGTCATCAACTGGGTGAAGCACGCCAGGGAGGGGCGGGAAGAGTCTCTGCCGGACCTGCTGCAGTACGTCCGTATGCCCCTGCTGACGCCCAGGTACATCACGGATGTCATAGATGCCGAGGTGAGCCACACAGGACCCAGGGCGGTGGGCGTCTCTTGTAGCTTCATGTCGTGAACTCAGAACTGGTCACCTCAGAGGAGGCACGAGCATCCTGGGAAGCATGTCCTGGGGGGCCTGGGGCGGGGAGTCTGCAGGCGGTCGCTTGGCCGGTCAGTCTCCTGGCAGAAATGAAAGTCTATGGCTTAATTTAATTTTGTGCTTTGTTGTCTTTTCATTTTACGTGCTCCTCAGTGTTTTGCATAAGCAACATCGGATGATAAATTTTGTCCCCTTCTCTGTTAAACAGAAATTTTTCCAAATTGCCTTGGAAAAGATGCTTTGCTCACCTAGTCTCTATTTTTGACTTCTGGTGAGGCCAGCATGAAAGGAGTTTGATGCATTTATTGGGTTGGCCAAAAGGTTCCTTCAGTTTTTAAGTAAAAATAAAAGACACATTTTTCATTTTCACCAAGAACTTTATTGAAAGACATATTCACCGTTTTGTTCCACTACCTTCTGCTGTTTTTCAGGCAACTTCATAATTCCATCTTCCCAAAACTTTTTATATTTTTGAGCAAAGAACTGTTCCAGATGCATTTTACAGTATTCCAGGGAATTGGAATTTTTTCCATTAAGAGAATTTTGTAAAGACCAACATAAGTGGAGATCCGAAGGTACAATGTCTGGCAGGTGAATCAGAACTTCCCAGCCAAACTGTAACAGTTTTTGCCTGGTCATCAAAGAAACATGCAGTCTTGCGTTATCCTGATGGAAGATTATGTGTTTTCTGTTGACTAATTCTGGATGCTTTTCGTCGAGTGCTGCTTTCAGTTGGTCTAATTGGGAGCAGTACTTGTTGAAATTAATTTCGTTTTCCGGAAGGAGCTCATCATAGAGGACTCCCTTCCAATCCCACCATATACACAACATCACCTTCTTTGGATGAAGACCGGCCTTTGGTGTGGTTGGCTGGTGCTTCATTTCGCTTGCCCCACGATCTCTTCCGTTCCACATTGTTGTACACTATCCACTTTTCATCATCCGTCACAATTTAAAAACGGAACATTTTTGTTACCTTTCAGTAGAGAATCGCTTGCGGTAATACGGTCAAGAAGGTTTTTTTCCACTTAATACTGAGCCCAGACATCAAAGCAATTCACGTAACCAGGCTGGTGCAAATGGTTTTCAATGCTTGACTTGGATATTTTCAGTACGTCGGGCTACCTCCCGCGTGGTATAACGTTGATTTTCTCAATGAATGTCTCGATTTGATCACTATCAACTGGTCTCCCAGACTGTGGAGCATTGTCCAGTGAGAAATCTCCAGCACGAAACTTCGCAAGCCACTTTTGACACATTTGATTAGTGACAGCACCTTCTCCATACACTACACAAATCTTTTTCTGCGTTTCAGTTGCGTTTTTAACCTTTCTTGAAATAATAAAGCATGATATGCCAAGAATGTTGCTTTTTTTCTTCCATCTTCAGTATTAAAATGGCTACAGAAAAATTCACCAAGTGTGATAAGTGTTTTTTAATGCACGCTATGACAGCTGTCACAATACAATCTAAAAATATTGTTTCAAATGAAGTTAAAGTCAGCTAAGTGCTACTAGAGCCAGCTTAGGAGAAAACCGAACGAACTTTTTGGTCAACCCAGTAATATCAACTTGGATCATATCGTGTTTGTTTATAAGTGTTTCTCCAGCCTGAGATCTCGGTGGTGCGTTTTCTGACCTTCACCATGCACATTACCTGGACGCTACCCTGGGGGCCGCTGATTTGTAATGTGTAGGTGAGGCCCAGACAGGCGCCTGCTTCTGGCCCAACCCTGGTCTCTTTGGAAGTTAATTATAGACACAGCTTTGCAGTCGTTTGCATTAGAAAAGATGCCTGTGCTTAGTGTCACATCTCAAATTCTTTGCCTCCTGTTTGTAATTTCTTCCTTAATAGTCCACTCACATACCCCACACATACCTTTGAATCCCATAACGTCTATTCAAAAAATCTTTTTTTAATCATTCCGGAAGCCCATAGCATAATTATTACCAGCAGCCCTCCTGGAACCACAGGGCTTTGGAAACTGGTTTTCTGTGTTAAGAATTTAGTTCTTTATATGTGCCATTTATGCTTTTATTAGAGGTGGTCCTGCAGCTCACTCTCCTACCTGCTGTATTTCAGCCTTTCATCCGCTGTAGTTTACAGTGCAGGGACCTCGTTGATGAAGCAAAGAAGTTTCATCTGAGGCCTGAGCTGCGCAGTCAGATGCAGGGACCCAGGACAAGGGCGCGTCTAGGTAAGCTGGCATCTTGTATTAATTGTGTCAATTTGTACAAGTCCCTTTACCACCCGGAGCTTTCTTTCCTATAAACCAAGGATATCTTCCCTTCTATTTCACATAACTCTTTGGAGGATTACATGAGATAAAGTGTGTGAAAGCACTTCATAAATTGTCAAGTATTATGCGACATAAGTTACCACTGTTATTTCAGTATATTTGGAGCCTGTGAATTAGAAATATCTCAAATGCCATGTAGTGAGTAAGTGGTCTGCTTCCCCCACCTCTGCCCTTCTCCACGTGAAGAGGAAGGGGAAGCAGCAGTGTGGTGAACTGCAGAGGAGTCCAGGGTGGTCAGAGGCAATGGCATGCAGTGGTCAAGGGCCTGGACTCAAGCCAGACTGTGGGTTGGGTGCAGGTCCCCATTTACCACTTGCCAGGTGTTCGGCAGGAAACTCAGCCTCTCTGTGTCAGTTGCCTCATCTGTAAAATGGGGGCCATCATAGCTCCTCCCTTGAAGGTTGTCGTGAAGAGCAAGTGAAAGGCTGAGAACGGCTCTCGGCACACGTGAGTGCTGTGCACGGAGGCTGTCATGTCAGCAGACAGACCTGGGTTCAGATCCCAGCCCAGCCAGCGACTGGCTGGTTGTGAGCCTGGGCAGGGTGTCCACTTGTCTGAGCCGATGCTTCCGCCTCTGAAATGAGGACGCTAATGTCTTATCACACTGGTTATTGTGGAGGCCCAATGACATCACGCATGTAAGATGCCTGACATTGCAGCTGGCATGTAATCTGTGCTCAAATGTTACGTCATTTCCATTTCACTGTCCCAGGATCCTAGATACTGTATGTAATAGCATTTCATAGGTTATAAATTACTCTGTGTATATGGGGTGGTATCTTGTTTTTATCACTTCCTATTTTTGCTCTTATCTGACTGTGGACTCATGTGTGCTAAGGTGTTAATTGATAATTAAGCCTTTCATTGATAGATTTAAGTAGAATGATGATTTATCTCATTTTTTAATCGCATAAGTAGTACCTATCTGTAGAAGTTTTAGAAATACAGAGAAGCAAAAAATAAATAAATGAGTCATCCATAATTGCACCACCCAGAGATACTACTTTTTGTTATTGTTGTTTTTAAAGGGATACTGTTCTGTTAATTCCTGGGAGATGACAAAATGTGATCTGTATCGCTTGTTATATACAGAGATATGTAATCAACACAAGATAAATGGAAAAAATACAAAAGGAAATTTTTTTTAAAAGATTGAAGGGCTAAGTGAAAAATCATGAAAATATTAGAAGAAATTATACGAAAATTATTTGATTAACTTCTGGGTGGGAGCCTTTTTTTTCTATTTTTAACTGTGGTAAAATATACATAACATAAAATTTACCATCTTCTCCGTTTTAAGTGTACAGATCAGCGGTGTTAAATACATTCACACGGTTGTACAACCCGTATCCAGAACTCTTCTCATCTTACAAAACTGAGATTCTGTGTCCATGAGAGAGCAACCTCCCTTCTCTCTACTCCTGTTTTTTAACTAAAACAGAGAAACCTAGAACTCTTCAAGGTTACTTGACTGCATCAGTTTTTTGGGGGTTTTTGTTTTTTTTAAATTGATGGCAAAAGACGTAAAGTCAAGAGACGGGGACTGGGAGAAAATATACTCAATATGTTTGACAAAAGGTTAACATTTCTACTGTAAAAAGAACCCATATGTATCAACAAGAAAAAGAGCAGTGACCCCACAGAAGGCGGCACGGGAGGTGCACAGGTAGCACACAGAGGAGGACGCGTGAGGGAACACCGTGCACTTAAAAGATGCTCCACTAGGAGGTCTGGAACCACAGATCAGAACAAGGTAGTCACTGGAGTTTAAAATGAGCACACCCTGTGTGTCCCACCTCCGGGAATCTGTACTGTAGAAACAGCGTGTCAGTACAGAAATAAGCACATATGAGGAAAGACATATGCATAAGGACGTTTACTATAAATTGCTAATGTACAGAAAAGAATGAATACAGCCTGAACGCCAAGTAAAGGGGGATTAATGCTTGACTGAATTATAGCACAGCTGTACCATGGAATGTCACGAAACTGTTAAAAGCATTGAGTCAGATACACGTAAGATTAATTGTGCACGCTGAGTAGGGGAAAAGAAGGAAGCAAAACCTCCTACATATGTGTGTTTGCCTGAGCGTAAACAAACGATATGTATACAGGATAAACACTAAACCTTTAATAAAGTGAGATTGCGGGGGAATATTAACTACTAGTGTTTTGTTTCTATACCTCCGTGTTATTACCATAAGCTGACAGAGAAGATAACAGATATATATTCTGTAAGTAGCAGGTGAGCCGGTGATGTAGAGGAAAGAATCTGGCACTAGGAGGTAAGACATTTCGCTCACTTTGATGTTTTCCTCCCGGTTCTGTTAGGCTGCTAACGTGCTGTTTGAACTTGGACAAGTCCTTCAGCTTCTCTGGATTACCATTTCTTCTTCGGCATATGAAAGGAGTTAAATTCAGCCACTAGAGTTCTTTCCAATACAGAAGATGTGTTTCTTTCTTGTAGAGCCAGAAGTGTCCCAACCAGTACATAATCGCTTGTTAAATCGAACTAAGTCCAATAAAAATTTGTGTGAACCACCAAACCCAGAAGGTCCTTTAGAGTGCATTTCCTGCTTTTCTTTGAACAGGCAGGAGAAAGCTCCTACTTGCTCGGAGAACTTGCTTATTGTCCTGACCTTGAGGGATTAGAATATGACTCTACACGCCCTCGTAGTTTCGAGGTCATTTTCTCAAAAGTTCTAGGAAGGAAATAATGAAACTGTTCCCTATGAGATTCTTAATTTAGCATCTCCACGTTAGTACCTGAGAAGTAAATTGTTCCAGCCATCCTGTCCTCTGCCCGTCTCTATTCGTAGAGGTTGCTAAGTCAGTTACCAGGATGATGGCTCTTTGCATACAGCATAAGGAAATTAAATATACAGCTGAGGAAAAATAGCATGCCAGATAATGTGTGGGGATTTTGTTTTAATTGTTAATCTTACCCATTACTCTCTCATAAAAGATGTAATAGAAATTGTAGTTCCTACTTTGTCACTGGCTTCTTTTCTGAGCACGTGGAAATGTCGGTCCCTGAACCTGTTCTTAGCAGTCCTGCAGCCTGTCTGCACTTTCCTCCAACAAAACACCCCAGCGCACACACGTTCCCCTCCCCCCCCCCAATAAAAAACAGTGACTGGCACTGTCGGGAGGCCTCGGTGTGAGTAATGTGCCTTTTCACACTGCTCTTACCAGGTGTTTTAGACACATTTTCCTCATCATAAAGATAAAAATCTAACTTGGCAAGTGCCCCATTCCTTGGCAGAGAACAAACAGGCTTCCTTCTGGTCAGCCCTTCCCCTGGCTCTTTCTCACATTAGTAAGTCTGCTGGAGTAGTGGTCCGAGCTGAGGGTCCAAAGACAGTGAAACCCTAGGAGTTCCTCTGAGGGAGGAAGACTTTCTAGGCACAAAGCAATAGAAGAAGTTGCAAAAGAAAAGGCCAGTGTACCTGACTAAATAAAAATCATGTACAACATTGTAAGACAAATCAGGAAAATAAATCTGCTGCAGCCACAGCAAAAGGTTAAAGTCATTTGCATGCAAACAGCTCATAAAAATGCACACAAGAAAGAAACACTAGAGACTTGAGTGTGCGGCTCATAGAAGCGGAGTCCTGCTAAATAAAAGGGGCGAGATTCAGCCGAAGTAGTTATAAAGTCTTAGCAGTGCTAAGGCAAGAGTTAAAACAATAAATACAATTTTTTGCCTACCAAAGTATCAAAGAATAAAAAGACAATACCAGTGCTACAGAGAGTAGAATGGATTGGCGCCTTTAGAGTGTTGGTGGGTTTGGAATTTGTTTCAACCTCAGTATCTTATAATATACATCCAAAGACTTCTTTAAGGTTCATGGTCTTCACTAGGCAGCCCTCCCATTACTGTGTTAAGAAAATGACTGGGAAAAGTTTCATATTCAAGGATGTTTATCATAGGATTATATGTGATTATTTATAACCCCAAATCATGAACTCCTGAAATACCTAAGAATATTAAAATCATATATTAAAGGATTTTGTTAATATTTTGAGAAAATGAAATAAAAACAGGACGCACTACAGTATGGTCCCATTTATGTTTTATAAATATTTAGAAACAAAGCTGGAAGGAAATAATCTTATGTTTTGCTGTGTCTTTGTATTGTGGAATTATAGCTAAATTTTTTCATAACACTTTCTTTTTAAGCTTTTTAACAGTGAAAATGTATTTTATATATTACATGTTTTATAATCACAAGACATAATATTCTTAAATCTTTTGAACCAAAGGGTGGGTAACATGTGAGTGAGGATGACAGTCATACTAGCCCTTGAGTTATTTTTTAAACTTTTTAAAAGAAAATCATTTTTCTGCTAGAAAAAGCTACACAGGCTAAACAGACATCAGAACTGACTAAAATGACACGTTTTCAGTGTTAAAACACTGGCCCTCTTGTCCTTATCAAAAGCTCTGTCGGCACTGACATGAACTCCGGCCGCAGTGGGGAAGTTAAACTCACGTGGCAGGCAGTCTTTCAAAACACAGGATCTTTCAGGGAAAGTAATGAAAATAGGCCTTCCTTGCAGAGAGGTTTGGACACCCCAGCTTCTAGTGGTCTAGGAGCCCCAGGGTTCAGAGCCATAAGTCGCTGAGCGACTTACGCTGACACCCTGCCCACGTTCCTCTGTGGATGCAGGTTACCAGGACGTTTACTGAGAAGCCTGGAGCCACGGGAGCACTATTGGTCCTCCAGAGTTTGAAATTAAAGCTGAAAATCAATGGTATTTTTTTTAATGTGCGAAGCATAGAAAATCCCCTCGGTTGTTGTGGGTGCTTTCGGGACTCATCACTGTCTCACCTCCTCTGCTCAAGTCGGAGGGGGAGAAAGGGGCAGATGGCGGGGAAGTGCTGCCAACGCAGGCCCTGGCCTGCCCCAGCTTGGAGGGATTTCAGAAATAAAACCTGCATCATACAAAAGGGCCCTTTGTTCAAATGCTTTGTTTTCTAAAAGAAGATGGCTGCTCACGTTGGAGAAGGGGCCACATACTTTATTTGGCAAGTTCACAGACAGGTGCCCTCTCAGAGGGGGAGGTTAAAGTCCGTGCTTTATGTGTGGGTTTAAGAAAAATTTCAAACATGTATAAAAACAGAATAATATAAGGATTTCCCCCATACCTATTGTCCAGTTTCAACAATTATCAACTCATAGCCTATGTATTTTGAAGCAAATCCCAGACAGGATAAACTTCCATCCATATATATTATGCTTTTGTGTGTATCTCTAAAAGATAAGAAACACACAGCCAAGTATTTATCTTCATCAGATATCAAGTACACATACACACTTCCTCAGTTTTCCCGTAATTGATTTTTCTTTGTTTTTTATACTTCAGTTGCTCCAATCAGGATCCAGACAAGGCCCACACGTTGCACTGAGTTCATAGCACTCTTTTGTCTCTTTTATTTTATTTTGAAACTATTTTTTTCCACATATTTTTTGTTGGGCTTTATTTATTTACTTTTGGCTGCGTTGGGTCTTCGTTGCTGCGCGTGAGCTTTCTCTGGTTGCAGCGAGCTGGGGCTAGTCTTCGTTGTGGTACGTGGGCTTCTCGTTGCGGTGCGTGGGCTTCTCATTGCGATGGCTTCTCTTGTTGCGGAGCCCGTGCTCTAGGCGCACAGGCTTCAGTAGTTGTGGCACGTGGGCTCAGTAGTTGTGGCTCGCAGGCTCTAGAGCGCAGGCTCAGTAGTTGTGGCGCACGGGCTTAGTTGCTCCGTGGCATGTGGGATCTTCCTGGACCAGGGTTTGAACCCGTGTCCCCTGCATTGGTAGGCAGATTCTTAACCGCTGCGCCACCAGGGAAGTCCTCTTTAGTCTCTTTTAATCCATAGTTTTTTCCCTCCTGCTTTGGTTTCCCTTTGCAATTTATCTGTTAAAGAAACCTGTAGAATTTCCCACAGTCTAGATTTTGTTGACTGCATCCAAGTAGTCTCATTTAACACATTCTTCTGTCCCCTATATTTCCTGTAAACTGGTGGTTAGACTAGACGCTTGATAAGATTCAAGATTCAGCCTCAATTTTTCTGCGAGAATACTTCATAAGTGATGGTGGCGTGCTTCCTGCTGAGTGTTCTGAAGCGGTATGTGAGCTTTCCCCTGACGGTCATAGCCGCTGTGGATGACTGTCACAGCCGTGACTTCATTAGGGGCTGGTCTGTATTCCTTGTCAGTTTAAAGGTACTGCATTTGCTCTTTCAAGTCCAGGTCAACAAAATGCCCTCCTGGGGACTGAATTTCCCTAAATGCTCCAGATAAGTGTTCTCTCCAGTAGCACAATACACGGGGGATTTCCTCAAAAGAAATATTATCAGAATAAGATTATCCAAATAAGTCCTTAGGGGAAAGGGGACGATACAAAAGCTATCAAAATGCCTTGTTTGGGAAAATAGTAGAGAACAAGACTCCCTTTAAAAGCCTAGTCTTATGATTACCTGGCAGTTTTGACGAATTAGCAGGGAATGTGGTCGTATAGTTGGCTAATTTGGAAAAATAAAAGTCATGGAAAAGATTTTTTTAATCTATCATTTGGTTCCTAAGCCACAACTCTCAACTTTTTGGGGACAAGGTTAGGAGAGCATTCTTTGCCATGGCAAAAAAACTCCCCTTTTGAGTTTTACGGGGTGAGAAGGGCAGAGAGAGCTCCTCCAGCCTCCAGCCTGCACTTGGAGCCTGTTGTGAAATCAGCCAGAGTTGTCTACATGGGTTGAAATGGTGCAGGGTGTGTTCACGCTTGCCTTCTGGAGTTTTAATGTTGTCCAGAAATTTAAATTTCAGAGATTCAGGTTCTCAGGAAGAAATAATTTCCTATTAGGCAGCCTTATGATGAATCTCCTATTTCAGATGGCTTCTCTGGGCTGCAGAGAACAAGGTATCCTAGCCCTGTTTCTCCTTCTCCTTCCCTGTGAGGAGTTACCCAGCAGCAATGGGGAAGTGACCTCTCTCCTTCTCCCTTGTCCTCAGGAGCCAACGAAGTGCTGCTGGTGGTCGGGGGCTTCGGAAGCCAGCAGTCTCCCATCGACGTGGTAGAGAAGTATGACCCCAAGACTCAGGAGTGGAGCTTTTTGCCAGTAAGTAGTGGTGGAACCAAGCCTGGGGAAAGAGCTTCAATGCAGTCCCTGGCTCCAGATCATAACGAATCCAGCCCTTAGAGTAGAAAAGCCTGGTAACAGCATCGTGTTCCTTACAGCAGTTAGTTTCAGTAGTTAGTTATTGACTAATTAGACATAAGAAATATTAATGACCCTGTGCCAAGTTACACTCAGCTGGCCGCCACCATTCCCACGCCTTCCCAAGCTGCCTGTGCAACTCGCAGGGTGCTACCCTCGTGCCCTGTTAACCTGAACACTGTGTTAAACTGTGCTAAGCTGAACTGGCATCCAGTGGAACTTGGAAGTTTGTATCTCTCTCCTTTGGTGTGTCTCTGTTTCAGTGCTGAATGAACAATAGTAATTCTGAGAAAACTTGGAAATCTTTTGATCATTTCTCATAACTTTTCGGGTCTTCAGGTCCTGGCCCTTAGATAGCACTGTGGTAATAGCTTTCTACTTTATGGAAGGATACCGGTCTTTAGCCCAGTGCCTTATGGAATAGAGAGGAATCAGATACTGGATAACAGAAGGACATTAGGTCCTTTGGAAGCCTTGGAAGGAGGCAAATGTACAGAAGGCTTTAATCTGTAAGAGCATCACAACAAGCAAGAGGTTTTCATCCAGACAGCAGATGAACCTCTGCTCAGAAGGCTTCACAGTGGCAGGTGAAGAAGCAGAGGTGCGCAGATAAAAACAGGAAGGACAGCAAAAGGTGAGGCCTAAGACTGGCATGACTGAAATGACAGAGGCACCTCTTCCCTCCTGAATCCTAGAGCATCACTCGGAAGAGACGCTACGTAGCCTCAGTGTCCCTCCACGACCGGATCTACGTGATTGGCGGCTATGATGGCCGTTCCCGCCTCAGCTCAGTGGAGTGTCTAGACTACACAGCAGACGAAGATGGGGTCTGGTATTCTGTGGCCCCTATGAATGTCCGACGAGGCTTGGCCGGAGCCACCACCTTAGGAGGTAGGCTGGTGCACAGGGCAGTGTTTGCATTTTGGGGTGGCTGGATCGGGGTTCATACCTCTCTATGAAATGTGGAGGCTACTGGTAAGATCGGATACGCCTTTCTGCTTTCAGAAATACCCATGGGTGTTTCAACGCTGACAACAGAGTTGGTAAATCAAGTTCCACTGTGCTGAGTGGGGAATTGGCACTAGTTGTATTTTTGCAAATTCCCATCTAGTCTTGGAATGTTTCTGAAGATTCCATCTTACTCCATTCTTTTTACATGTCTCGATTGTGCTGTCCTCTTTAAAAAGGACTTAATTGACTTATCCCTTAAAAAAACACTTGTTTTTGCCCCCAAACATTGGAAAGAGTTGTGGGAGATTTGTAGAGAAAAGAGTTACTAGAAGGCTCTCGTTCTCTAATAGCTGTGACTTGTTCATTCTGAGCAGATATGATCTATGTCTCTGGGGGCTTTGACGGAAGCAGGCGTCACACCAGTATGGAGCGGTATGACCCAAACATCGACCAGTGGAGCATGCTGGGAGACATGCAGACGGCCCGGGAAGGCGCAGGCCTCGTGGTGGCCAGCGGGGTCATCTACTGCCTAGGTGTGCGGGCTGGGACGCGGGGAGAACTGATGGGCAGCAGCCTCGGGGTGGGATCCTTTTTACCAGAATGAAGTTCGTAGACTTCCTTCCACTAAAACCCTGGTCTGCCACAGTATATTTTTCGTTAACTGGGATTCTCCTTTTCATGGAAGCAGAAAACAGGGTACTGCCAGATTTCTTTCTGGATTATTGGAACCCTTGAGGGAGAACTGGAACTAAAAGACTTAGTTGAAACACTCGAGAAAGGCAGAATGGGAATGGGCATCAGGACTTACCATTCTTTCTGGAGTGGGGTCTGCTTTGTCTTTCAGGAGGATATGATGGCTTGAATATCTTAAATTCAGTTGAGAAATACGATCCCCATACAGGACACTGGACTAATGTCACACCGATGGCCACCAAGCGCTCTGGTAAGACCAGTCAGATCTTGGGGGGCAATAGACGGAGCTGTCCAAACCTTGTATGTGCAGTGAGGGTGCAGCCACAGGCCAGGCATCGGACCAGGGCTGCAGCCCCATCTTCACTGGAGACAGAGGGGAACATGAGTCAGGTCCATTCTCCTCCAGCCTGTTGTCTCTAAATACAGTGAGACTAAAGGCAGCCTAAACTTTGACTAGGGTACAGTTTGAGGGCGAAGGCTTCCTGTCTTACTCGTTTTTTGCATCTGGGCCCCTCCCTGCATCCTAGCAGCCAGTCCAGCTCTGTGCATGTGGTGCACACTGCCTGAGGGAATGTGCGTGTGCAGCGAAGGGGCTTCCTGAGCCCCCAGGCTGGGGTAAGGTAAGGAGAGCACCCTTCCTCTGGGCAAGATGTGCTCCAGAGCCAGTCACAACTCCTTTCCTCCCTTTATTGCCTTCTTTTTTCCACTTCCTTCTTTTCTGCTGATAAGGGTTGGGCTGTGAATTAACGAAGGTGAAGATGACAGCCAGTTCAAGAGGGTTTACAGGCGGGTAACCTGTGCAGGACTAGATTCTTCCAGGCCTGTCTGGCCCCGTCCCCATCCCTCGGCCATTCTGGAATTCAGCTAGCCGTCAGTGACAGTGTTTTGTTTCTAGAATTCAGATCCTGAGCTTAGCAGTATTCATTTGCTGTACCTTTTCTTCCCCAGGTGCGGGAGTAGCCCTGCTGAATGACCATATTTATGTGGTTGGGGGATTCGATGGTACAGCCCACCTTTCTTCTGTCGAAGCGTACAACATTCGCACCGATTCCTGGACAACGGTCACTAGCATGACCACCCCGCGATGCTACGTCGGGGCCACGGTGCTTCGGGGGAGACTGTATGCAATTGCAGGGTGAGGGTTAAACCAGGCATCTAGAGTGGTGTGATCCGAGCCGCATCGGGGGTGGAGATGGGGTTTGGTCCGGGAGGGAGACGCCTTGTGCGGGAGGGGGCCATGCGGCTGCAGAGCTCAGTCCCGCCTCTTCCCCCTCAGCTACGACGGGAACTCCCTGCTGAGCAGCATCGAGTGCTACGACCCCATCATCGACAGCTGGGAGGTCGTAACCTCCATGGGAACCCAGCGCTGCGACGCTGGCGTGTGTGTTCTCCGCGAGAAGTGACCGGTCCGACACAGTTGGCAGGGAACCAAGGATCCTTTCCAGAATGTCCGCTTCTCACTGTGTGCACAGGGTGATTACAGGCACCAGTGCCGCGATGATTGTGCTTATTTGACGCCCCTCGCACTGGTGGTTTTCCCTGAGGAGGGTGGGCTGCAGACCCTCAGGGGAGGAGGCTGCACACTGAGTGGGTGTGGGAGGCCAGACCACCTCTCCTCCCGGCCGTGGGGGCACTCTCCCCTCGTTTCTGACTCAGCGTGCGCTTGGGAGAACATACATTTAAGTTGTGCCTCGCGTGTTGCAGAGAATTAAGGTATGAGCGCAGCGCCGGGGTGTGGGCGGTATCCAGCCTCGATCATTGGAAGGGTACCAACTCTTGTTTCACAACAATAAATATCTTTCCTAGTCTACAGGTAGCAGGGGCAACACAGTTCCGATCTGGAGGGAAACAGAGGAAAGAGCCCTGTCAAAACTTTGGGGGCCTGGGGACAGGGGGACAGGGTTGGCGTCAGAGCTGGGTGTAGAGTGTGGGAAGGGAGCTGGACGTGGTGGGATGGGAGTGAACCTGCGACAGCCGGAAGGCTGAGGAGGGAGTGTTATTTGAGGGTCTTTCCGTGGTCCCCTGGGCCCTGGGGACTGAGAGAGTGACAGAGCCAGCACATGTTGGGTGAGCAGAGGTGGAGGAGAATGGGCCTTCAGTGGGCCAGGGATAAACCAGAAGTTCCTGTGATTTCACAGTAGTCCTCCCTGCCGTGACTCATCTATACGGGGAAGGTCTTCCTCTGTTGAAGCAAATGCTACTCACTCCACTGTTATGCGTCCATACTGTTTAGAGGGGGTGGGGGAGGGGCGGGGGGGCAGCTGCCTAGAAGTTCAGCTGCCTCATTACTCCCTCATTCTTTTAAGGACATACTTCTGCTAAGGTGTGGTTTTTACTGCTGTGTTTTGTACATGTAGTTCTTTGCTATTAGAATCCCCCTTCCCTGTCTTTAAAGTGGATTTTATTCATCCCAGGACAGAATAATCAACGACAACTAAACTCCTTTTGTTAGTTTCGGTACCCACTGTCCCTCCAAGGCTCCCCTGTGCTGTGCAGTGACATTCCTGCTCTGTGGGTATTGGGAGTGTGGGGACGTGATCACCTAAGGAAGGATGCATTTTCCCTTTGCTCTGAAATTCCTTTTTTTCCTCTTTCCCTGAGTTGTACTGACCTCAAGTTCATTTGTTTGTATTTTTTTTAAGAAAATATTGAAAATCAGTGGTCTCAAGTGCCTGTCTTGCAGACATTTTGGGGGACCAGGCATAGGGATCAGCTGCAGGTCCTGTCTCTTCAGCCCGTTCACCTGTGTGTTTGCCAACTAGCTCTGCTGTGTCTCTGTTAGACAGGTAAGAGATCTCTGGAGACTCCCATCAATACAAGGTTAACTGAATTGCATATTCACGGACTCTCACAGTTGGACTTGACTTAGAAACCACAGGGGATAAAGAAGAGGCAATCTTGGGCTCGTCGCCCCAGTCCTTTTTCCGTTTGCCTCGATTTGTGCCACAAACAGCTGTTTGTCATGCAAACAGCTACGCGGAAGGCTTGCAGAAATGCAAAAATCTTGATACTCCCAGAGCAAAGGGAAGGGGGAGCCAGAGAGGCTCAGCAAAGAGGCCGGCCGGCCTTTCTCTAGCAGAGGGATTGTGCCTGCCGATTAAATCGAACTGTGAGACATGTGACTTGTTCTCTCAGGAAGAGACCAGGGGAGGCAGAGGAGGGGAGGGGGTGAAGAACCCATGGCTCTGGGCTCTGGGCTGTCTTCACGGCTGACTTCTGAGTTTCAGACCAAATTCCCAAATGGTTCTTCGATGGCAGCCACAGCTGAATAGCCCCCTCCATCCCTTTCCACTCTTTCCCCAATCTTCTGTGCTTTCCCCTGCTCATGGACCTACACACAGCTACCCCTTATTTGGTGGTTCCTCCTGTTTTTCTAGCTCCCGTTAACTGGCAGGCAGCCACTAAGTTATGCAACCTCTGAAAGCTAAAGCTACCTTCATCTTGTGTCACCTGTCACCTCCACCACAATACAGACATCCGATTCGTTTTTAGGTTGTACATGAGTTTAATTTTTCCAAATCCATTCCTGTGTTTTTTTTCCCTATCTTTTGCCCAGACTCATGGAGCACCGTCTCCTGATACCCTTACCTCTACTCTTCTCTTGCTTTCCAGTCTAGCCCCTCCATTTTGTCATCAGTTATCTTTCTAAAGCACGGACAGGGCCATTACAATACCAAACATACAGCACATTTTCAGTAAATACCAAACAGATATTTCTGGCCTAAAAGTCCATAGATTCCCGTTGTCCATGTTATAAGGTTTGAATTCCTTAGCATGACATTAGACCCATGGTGATCTGGACTCACGGCACCTTTCTGAACTCGCCTCCTCTACCACCCTCACTCCCCCCAGGTATCACGTGCTTCATCCACAGTGGTCTTAACCATTCCTAAATCTGTTCTCACCCTCGTGGATATATTACACCGTTCCTTCTATCTGAAATAATCTTGCTGTCCCGGCAAAATCCTAGTCACCTTTTAATGCCCAATTCAAGTGTCACCTAAGTAAAGCCTTTTCTGACTCCCCATGTGGAATTACCCCTGATCTGTGCTTCCATTTACTTTGTTCCCTGGATCGTCTTTATCACATGTCCTTGGGTTTGGGTCTGTCTTCCTGTTTAAACTGTGTTCTCCAGTACAAAGTGCCTATCGTCGTAGTATCCTCAGGGTGTAGCATGTTCTGTAATTGCTCAGCCAATGTTGAATTAATGAAGGACAAAGAGGAAGAAGAAAAACGTGCCGCCGACAGGGGGTGCTGGGTAGATGAGACGTTTCTCAGGTGGCTTGGCTCCCCTTCTGTCTGCCTCCCCTGCCATCTCAGGAAGGCCACGCCTGCCGCTCTACAACTAGTAAGCTAGACATCCGAAGACGAACCGGAGAGCGTGAGACACAGCGTAACGACCCAGCAGTGGCTCTAGGGCCATGCCTGGACCCGTGGGCCCTGGAAGGCAGCCTTTCCGACTTCTACCGCTTCACTGCGCTACGACCGACCCATAGGGAAACTGGGACTCGAGACGTTTCTGGAAGCGCGTCAACACCACGTCTTGCCACGTAGTTAGTGGTCCGTATGATGAGAACAGAGAGCAGCAACTGAAGCTTCCAGGCGCCTGCCTCCGCCCACAAGGCAGGTGTCCCTGTAGGTCGCGTCCCGTGTGAGCCACTGCGGCTGAGATTTGCTGATGGGGGTCTGACCCCAGGACGTCCCCGTCGTTCACGGGACTAAACGCACACCTGGACTGGCTCAGGTTTCACTCAGTGTAAGGGAAGCCCAACGCCCAGGTGAGCCTGGGCAGAAGCTCTGTCACATCCCAGGAGACATCTGTTACAAAACCACGCCGGCCGCCTGGGCGGCAGCGAACGGCCGCGCCTGCGCACTGGCGTCCAGGGCCGGGAAGCGGCGCCTGCGCTGAAGGAGCGCCGCCGCGACCGCGCCTGCGCGGTACGAAGAAGTCGCCCTGAGACCGCGCGTGCGCGTCGCCGCCAAGGGCCCGGGTAGAGGCCATGGAGGCCGCGGCGCCGCCGAGCGACCTGGTGTCGGCGGAGGGCCGGAACCGGAAGGCGGTGCTGTGCCAGCGCTGTGGCTCCCGCGTGCTGCAGCCGGGCACGGCGCTCTTCTCCCGCCGGCAGGTGAGGGGACGCGGGGGGGGGGGGGGGGGGCGGCGACACCGGGTCCAGTTCGGCTTGGACCCGGACACACGACCGGACACTGGCGCCCCGGGGCCGCGCCTGCCGACCGCGGGGTCCCGACGCCGGGCCTCTGCAGACCGACCTTCTAGGGAGCCTGAGTGTTACTTCCTCAGGCTCAGGTGTCGGTGCCCTTCGTCCAGCTGTCACGTTCCGCAGCCTCCTTCCCACTGCGCCGCCACGCCCCGCCCCGGGAGTGGGCGCGGAGTCCCGGGGGGGGGAGTGGGCGGGGAAACTGGGGGGCGGTTCGCAGGGACTGGGCGGGTGGGCACGGGGTGGGGAGGGACGGGACGCGGGGGCCGTCCTGGGGGCGAGGCCCGAACCCTCAGACCGCTCGCTCGCTCCCGGCTCTGTGATCCCCGTCGACGTCGTGAATCACTAGGAGTGTCGTTCACACCGCTGCACAGACCCCGTGTCCCGCGCCCGCTGCCCCGAGACTGCGCGCGCGTGAGGGAGGAGACTGCGCGCGCGTGAGGGAGACTTTGGAATATTAAGCAAATGAGGGAGTGAAGTTCTCAGTCCGTGAGACTAAGGGTTAGAGCAGGCGGAGCGAATCCGTGTGTCGCAGGCGCCATCGATCACCCGACGTGTCCTTTTTTTTAAGTCCTGTGAGCGGTTTCTTTATAAAATGTTCAGACCCCCGACTCGGTCCTTTGTGAAATCTCACCTGCAGTCTGGGGCAGAGGAGAAAATTACAGTCACAGAGGAAAGAAACACCAAAGAGCTTGATAATGTAGGGAAAGGGTGATGAGTTAGAGAAGGGAATAGTTGCTTTCTTACCTTTTGAGGGAGAGGGCAGTTGGGGCAGGAGAGGGGGGTGGAAGATGAGATTGTGGGAGAGAAAGGATAGAGCACTGTTTGGGTGAGAATGAGAGCAAACCGAGACATTATTCTCAAACTAAGCATGCACCTAACATAGGACCCAGCAAGTGTTCTCCGGGCCTTTATCCCTGGCGGGATGAAAACATGTTCACACCAAACCTGTGCACAAATGTTCACTGCACCTTTATTCCTAAGAGCCGAAAACCAGAAACAGCCCAGCAGGCATTCTGCTGGTGAATGATGCCACACCACGGGCACCACAACTTGGATGAGGATGAATCTCCCGGGAATTATGCTGAGTGAAGAAAGCTGGTCCCAAAAGATTACTATTGTGTCATTCCATTTATATGACATTTTTGAATTTTAGAAATGGTCAACAGATTAGTGATTGCCAGGGTTTAGGAAGCGGGGGCGGGTCAGGGGTGTTGGCAAGTGTGGTTATAAAAGGGTAGACGGATGGTGGTGATGGTTGCACAGTAATGTGAATGTACTTAATGGCACCAAACTGCCCACTTAAAAATTATTTAGATGGTACAGTTTATGTTATGTATAGTTTATCACAGTGAAAAATCAGGAATTAAAATGGAACATGCCTCAGGTGTGCTGGGCAGTGTTGTTCTAGTTATTGCTGCATAACAAAATCACCCCAGACAGTGACTTAAAACATGAACGTTTATTTTGCTCACAAATTTGGGGGTTGGCAGGGCCCAGCTCGGCAGTTCTCTCATTCATGGTGTTTCATGGGGCAGCAGTTAGAGGGGTCATCTCAGAAGCTTGCCCACTCCCATGTCTGCCTGTGGACTGAGAGGATTCAGGCACCTGGGACAGGCTGTGATGGGCCGCTCCTCCCGGTATCCTCCAGGAGGCCGCAGGGTAGCCATGGTTCTTCCAGGGTCACCAGGGCTCCCAGAGCAACTGTTCCAAGAGCAACCTGCGAAAGTGGCCCAGCCTTCCCTAACCTAGCCTGTCCCACCCACCTTGGCCTGCCCAGGCTCAAGGGGAGAGGCATAGTCTCCACATCTTGGAAAGGTTGTCAGAGAATTTGTGGACATTTGTGTGGTTTTAAAACCACTACAAAGGACTTCCCTGGTGGCGCAGTGGTTAAGAATCCGCCTGCCAGTGCAGGAGACACGGGTTTGAGCCCTGGTCCTGGAAGATCCCACATGCCGCGGAGCAACTAAGCCCGTGAGCCACAAGTACTGAGCCCGCACACTGCAACTACCAAAGCCCGTGCGTGTAGAGCCCGTGCTCCACAACAAGAGAAGCCACTGCAATGAGAAGCCCGCGCACCCCAACGAAGAGTAGCCCCCACTCACTGCAACTAGAGAAAAACCACGCGCGGCAACGAAGACCCAATGCAGTGATAAATAAATAAATAAATAAATAAATAAATATATATATATATATATATATATATATGTATGAGAGACGGGTTCTTTCCTCATGTCAGTATTTTTAAAAAAATAATAATAAAAAATAATAAAACCACCACATGTACTCACTGAAGGGGGAAAAATTACAAAAAAGGTTAACAGAAGTTTACTTTGTACTGTGACAGTTTTTATTCTCATCTATAGTACAGCATGCTTGCCAAGTTCTCTATAATGAGAATGTAGTTTTACAAAGAGAAAGAAAATATTTTATTTTTTAACGGGTACTGTTAATAGTTCTTGAAGAAAGCAAAAGAAGTTTCAGTGAGACATCAGCAGAATCTCAGCGTCGTGGTGTTCGATGCGTCTCAGAGAGCTGGCCGGCATCAGGGGTGCTGGCCGGGGCCCTGGGGCACAGCTAACCCACCTCGTCAGGGGTCTGGCGACTTTGGCTCCCAGACAGCCGAGTTGGCCACCTCAAATTAGGTATTAATTTCTAGATTTCCACCCCAGTAGTCTGTCCAGAAAGCCTCATTGTGTCCCACATGATACATCCCACAGCGTGACCCTAGCGTTGTCCTCTACTTTGTTGAGATCCAGGCACAGATACACAGACGAGTGCAAATACATGGGTCTGACTTAACAGGATTTCAGTAAAAATGGGCATGTTGAGGAAGAGCGGGAACAGGACCCAGTGTGACTGACCCCTTGAATGAATGGCTAGTAATAGTCCTGCCCTTTAGTCACTAATCAAATGGGAGACAGCAGAAGTGGCCTTATGCACTGCAAACGGGGACAGTGTGGGGGATTCGTGCTCCTTTGCTAGACATGTCCTGAGGGCTAACGCTTATATAGTCTTTGATTTTCTCCCCTCACATTTCACTCCTCTTGCATTTAGTTAAGATGTGATTTCACACCGACAGTATAGGAGGTGGCTGGAAATGTACCTAGGGACGTTTAGGCCCACAGAAAATTACTCAAAGGACAGGAATTCAGGTTTTCTGGTTCCTGAATTTTGATTCCTACCTCTCTTTGCCTCTGCCTGTTCCCATTTTCACTCAGGGTAAAACAAAGCATTAGGGACTCATTTAACCATCAGATGAGGCAAAAAGAGTGGCTGGAATGACAATATAACAGGAAGAGGGACTATCATATTTTATGATGTCCTCAGATGAAGCCTCAGGTGACACAGCAAAGGGAAATGCACAGATGTGTTTTAACAAGCCGGGTGCTTGGAGGACAGGGAGGGGGAATGTCCTGGGTCAGAGCTCCCTCCTCCCTGCCAGGGATACCCTACCAGCGTCTGCAGGCCTGGAGTTCAGAAGTGCGGGCTCCAGGGTGTTTCACACACTGGCGGCTCTTGTGGCCTCCTGACGTTCTCATCCCCACCAGAGCATTGATGTCGGTCGAATTTTTAAAAAACTTTTTAAATTGTTTGCTTTTGTCCTCATTGCCAATGCCAGGCTAGCACATTAAGGCCGTCCTATTTTATTAGAGTTTGGGGGTGCGTTGGAAGTGAATCATGGGGTGGGAAATACTCCGCGCATTGGCGGCAGCCATAGGGTGGAGCAGGGAAGGAGCTTGGCTGACGTGTCCTGCAGTGGGCGGGGCAGCTGAGGCGTCCGCTAACCACGTGGAAGAAGTCAAAGGGATTGCATGCGTGCGTGCGTGTGTGCTCATGCTTTCTCCTCGTGAATGGGAGATGCAAGGGTCCTAGAGATAATATTCCCAATTCTAGAACTAGATTTTCCTTTTTAATGTTCCTTTTATAAGATAAACCCAGTATCTTCGTAACAACAGTGGTGGAATAGCGTGAAGCCAGACATCCTGTGTTTACCCTTGTCCCAGATATTTGCGTTCTGCTCTGTGTCTCTTGCTGTTCCAGGCAGTGGGGATGTGGTAATGAACAGGAAAAGTGAGCTGGTGGAGGGAGCCCCCTGGTAAGTAACTGAGCCAGTAAACTGATAAGATGATTTCAGAAACGACGAGTAGGAAATGGAGCAGCATGAGGAAATTTGGGGGTGACGAATATGCTCGTTATCTTGATCGTGGTAAAGCTTTGTTGGTGTGCGGTATACGTGTGCCAGAATGTGTCAGATGTCCACTTTGGATCTGTGCAGTGTGCGTCAGCTATGCCTCAGCCGAGCCACTTTAACGAATACACATGCAGTGGGCAGCATGGGAAGCTCGTGCAGGTTGTCCGGTTGGGGGAGACCCTGAGGAGACCACGTGGGAGCCGAGTGTCCGGGAGGAGCTGGCCCTGGAGGGTCCGGGGGCGGGGGCGGGGAGGAACAGGCTGGTCCTGAGGACCCAGGGCATCCCGGTTACCGCGGCAACCAGGCAGCGCCTCTCCCCCTTCTCCTGAGAGGCGGGCGAGGACCGGGGCAGCCTGGGGCTTACTGCCGGGCGCCTGGGCTGGGGGAGCTTCGAGGGCCGGCCGTGCGGAGTGAGCAGGGCTCTGCTGTGTTCTGTCCACGCAGCTCTGCCTCCCGCCCATGAGGAAGAAGCCGGCGCTGGCCGACGGCGGCAGCCCTGAGGGCGACCTTCTGCAGGACCACTGGCTGGTGGAGGACATGTTCACTTTCGAGAACGTGGGCTTCACCAAGGACGTGGGCAACATCAAGTTCCTGGTCTGCGCAGACTGCGAGATCGGCCCCATCGGCTGGCACTGCCTGGACGACAAGAACAGTTTCTATGTGGCCTTGGAACGGGTTTCCCATGAGTGACTGAGGGGAGGGGACTCAGCTCCACCCCCACTATAAAAGCTACTCCCCACAAGGACGGCCGCGTCGCCTTCTCTGCACTAACGTCAGTCACGGGCGTCAGCCCGCCCCGTCCAGCACGCGTCCACGTGCTTCCTCACGGCCTCAGCGCCGGCCTCCTGCTTAGTTCACAGGCGTTACCGCCTTTGCTCAGCCCCCTTTACCCCCGGGTTTAGGACACGGGGCGCTTCCACAGATCTGCTCCCCTCCCGGCCTCCTGCTGTCCTGTACCCTGGGGCTCTCACCCTCCGAGCAGTTATGCAAACTTTTAGCCGTGATGACACGTGACGGATGGTGCTCATGAGGTGCTGACGGTTGAAACCCGCCTTTTTCTCATTCAGGAAAGTGCACGGACGTCTGTTGTGTGGCTAACTTTATTTACAGTAATTTATTCTTTCTAAAAGTAAAACATTTCCCAGCTGCAGTATTTAAACCACTAATCAGAAATACATTCCTTTGGACATGCCTCTAAGACCACGTTTAGGGGCCTCTCCTCTAGGCTGACAGCGACTTTATTGTCAAGGTGGGTGTGGCCACTCTTCCCTTCAAATCTTGATGTAGTTTTTCTTTGTGTTAGCTCCGCACTGCTATATATAGCCTGTAAGCTGAAAGTCAGATTTCCAACCCCATCTGTCAGCTACCCCGAGGAAAACTCAGCCCTGGCTGTGTTCCCAAGATCTCCTGGAGTCAGCGGAGAGGGCAGGACATAGGGGGCGGGCCTTTGCCGCATCATACATGACTTCATTGGTTTGTCTTACGTGGACTCATATAACTCTCATATAACTCTCTCTTTGCTCCTAGGACAGACTTCTTAAGTGGATGGTGGCCTCATTACTGTATGCGCTGGGCGTGGTCCTCACAGATTTCTGATTCAGTTGGAATCTCTAGAGTAACCCAGAATACAGACTTTCCATCCAGATGCCTCTCTTTGTAGCTGTGGGGTTGCTCTGACAGTTTGATGTTCAGTACAATTCTCAGTTCTGTCATTTCTCTTCTGAAACGACTCACCATCTCAGAAAGAATCTGTGAAACCAGGTTCCAGGCATCCTCCCATCTTCCGTGCCTCTAAGGCTCAGGAGACCTAGAATGCAAATGAGGGCTAAGTGGAGACCTTACAGGCATTCCTTCGGACCTGTTTTCCAGTTGCTTCCTCCCTCCTTCTCCCCAGAACTTGGTCTAAGGGCCCCCCAACTAAAGTGCGGGCCTTGGGCACAGTTTTGCCACCAACCTCCTCCCCTAGAAAGGTGGCTTCCGTCCCCGGCTGTAGCCTCACGAGCTCTGGTAGAAAATGAGAGAACTGTTTTCTAGACGGATGGTCAGATGTCCATGATTATGGCATTTGCAGAAAAACTGTGAGAATATCCACTCAGGTCAGAAGGAACAAAACCACGTAGATGCCTCTGGGGACATGTGGCCCCTCATATCATGAGCCAAAACCTGGGCAAGGCGTTTTTTAAATTAGACTTTTACTTTTCTTTCCTTTTTTAATCACAGAAATAGCAGATAAATACAAAAGTAGGTATACGGGGATATGTGTATATGTATAGCTGATTCACTGTGTTGTAGGGCAGAA
This sequence comes from Stenella coeruleoalba, assembly GCF_951394435.1. Classification (NCBI taxonomy): domain Eukaryota; kingdom Metazoa; phylum Chordata; class Mammalia; order Artiodactyla; family Delphinidae; genus Stenella; species Stenella coeruleoalba. The sequence goes on from NC_137169.1 coordinate 123,975,997, forward strand.
ACTAACACACCATTGTAAAGCAATTATACTCCAACCAAGATGTTAAAAAAAAAAGTAGGTATAAAAATGTTTTTAATCATTCATATTTTCACCATGCAGAGATTGCCGACGGTAGTGTGGTGTTACGTTCTTCTCAGTGTTTTTCAGTATGTACTGTATAAATAAACGTAGGGTTTTTAAAACAAATATGAGATCATGTGGTACTCTCATAACTTGCTTTTTCCATTTAACAAAATACTGACTTCCCACGTAGGTGACGTCCATCTCCGCCGTTGTATTTCTGTACTGTAATTTATTTTACAGTCCACTGTTAGATTGTCTCCAGCCTCTCCTAAACCATGTGATATAAGGTGCAACCTTGTGGCTGAATCTGTCCAGGCTTTTCTACTGTTTCCCCGGCTGCGTCAGCAGCAGCGGGCTTGCAGGGTGTGTGCGTCTTCACGGCTCTGCTGACTGACGCGCACAGCTCGGAACGGCTGTGCGGCTTTACCCTCCTCCCCAGCAGTTCCTAACACTGGGTATTTATTGTCTTAAATGAATATGTTGATACTTTAATAGTAGGAAAAATAGCGTCTCATTGTTTTAATTTGCATTTATTTTATTTCTAATGAAATTTTTATATACTTACTGGTCACTTGTGTTTCGTTTCTTGAGAATTCCCAAACTTTGTTCCTCCAGTAGCCAAAATATCAAGTTGTTATTCTGCCTTTTCAGCTTGATTTGAAAGAAATAAAGGCATTTAAACAGTGACAATTAGATTCTTGCACGTCCTTGGGAAGAATGTATAACTGGAAACAGAGATGAGGGCTGAAACCTGCGCCTTAGGATTTACCCTGGGGTCTGTCGGCTGAGGAATCAGCCCTTCGGTGTCTGTCGTGGAATGAAGGTCGTCTCCCTGCCCCCCACACATGGTGGGCTCTGGGGAAAGCCTTGTGAGTCAGGTCGCTGTGTGCGCCGGGGCACAAGGGGGAGCCCACGACCGCGGCTGTGAGTATCGAGGCTGCAGCTGCAGTGGGGGAGCAGTTGATTTTTCCAGGGCCTTCCTGTTTTGACACAGAATTAAAGGTGGACAGCGGTGTACTGACACTTTACTGCTGTTAGCGCACTGTATGAGGCTCCTCAGAACTCCGCCATGTGGCTATGAGGACCTCTGCTCCCAGTACTGGTGGACTGACCATCCCAGTGAGGGCAGCTCGAAAGGCTGGATACGTGCTTTAAAAGTCCGGAGGCATCAGGGCGCTAACACAAGTTTGGAGAGTTACTGGATCTGGACCACGGAGAAGATGGAGGCCCCGGGCAGTGGGCTTAGCGTGATGGACGCTCTCCTCCTGCGGGTGTTTCCCAGCTTAGAGGAGGCAGTTCGGAGGGTGACGGGCGGTCCTGACGGCCTTGCAGAAGGCAGGGACAGGGCCTGTCACAGGGTGTGGACCAGGCGGCCTGCCTTCACTTCGGGTTGGTGCCCTCGGTCCTTTGCCCCCGGAAGCAGGGCGAGGCAGGGTGGGGAGTAGAAAGTTTCTAAGATGGATTGCAGCTCAGCCTCAAAAATCTCAGCCCTTGAAATTGGATTAAGGTGATCCCAAGTGGTCGTTGCCCCAGGCCTTTGGCATGAGCAAACAAAAACCCTCTCTAGAGGAAGATGTCACCATCCTAAACTTCAAATTCTTTCTGCAAACAATTTTGCTAAGACAATATACTGAATATAATAAAATGTAACCAAGCATATGAGACAAGATGATAAAACCAGTAAAACAAAAGGCCATGGGAACAGGCCCACTGAGGCTGGGGAAACAGGAGCTTTCAGAGGTAGACGGTAAAGTAACTGCTTACTCTGCAAAGGAGATACCAGACGTGTGAGAAAAAAAAAAAAGTGAATTCTAGAATCTAAAAAAATCCAAAACCAGAAGTGAGAATTCACCGGAAGGTTTTAATAGAAGATTAGACACAGCTGGAGAGAGAACTAGGCAACTGGGAGCTGCCAGTAGATTTGCAAGCCCACAACGCAAGACCTCATACGGCGTTACCCAGAGAAGTTGAAGGAAAACAAGCAAATTCACAGGGCCAGAAAACCACAGCCCAGATCCATTCAAGCTGACATCTGATTTATTGAGATTCGAGAGCCTGTGAATTAAGGATGGTTTTTGCCTACATAAAATTCTCAGTTTTGCCTCTTAGCCCACAAAGCCTAAAATATTTATCTGGTCCTTAAAGAAAAATTTTGCCAATTCGTGACTAATTGTAAAGATGTTGACTTTTCCCCAAACTGATGTATATAAATTTAATAAAATCCCAATCAAAAACCCAACAGGTTTTGTGTGTGTGAAATTCAACAAACTGATTCTAAAAGTTATATGTAAGGGGACTTCCCTGATGATCCAGTGACTAAGACCCCGAGCTCCCAATGCAGGGGACCCAGGTTTGATCCCGGGTCAGGGAAATAGATCCCACATGCATGCCACAACTAAAGATCCCGCACTCAGCGATGGAGATCCCGAGTGCTGCAACTAAGACCTGGCACAGCCAAATAAATAGATAAATATCTTTTTAAATAAAGTAATAAAATAAAATAAAAGTTATATGTAAGTGCAGAGGACTAAGACTAGCCAAGACGGTCAAGGAGAAAAAGCAGATGCGAGAGTTTCTCCTTTGGAGAGACAACCAGACGGGAGAGTTTCTCCTTTGGAGAGACAACCAGACGGGAGAGTTTCTCTTTGGGGAGACAACCAGACGGGAGAGTTTCTCCTTTGGGGAGACAACCAGACGGGAGAGTTTCTCCTTTGGGGAGACAACCAGATGGGAGAGTTTCTCCTTTGAAGAGACACCACAGTTTGTCACAAGGGTAAAACAAAATCTCCCAGAAACAGCACCATGCATATGGATACTTGATTTATGACAAAGATGGGGGTCGTGATCTGGAAGGGCAGGGTCAGGAGGGCTTCTGCAAGGTTGGTAACGTTCTAGTTTTTAAATATCTGCATAGTGGTTATGTCATAAATTAAGCTGTACATCTTTTGTGTGCTTTTCTGAACACGTTATATTTTCATAATAAAAAGATTTTTAAAAGAAAGTAACTAATGGTCCTATACAGAGCCCACTTTTGTAAGCAATTCAGTCATTTGAAAGCAGGAACCACCTGCACAGCCTTGTCACTGGCTCAAGAATGATGAGCCTGGGCATGGCCCTGGTGTCTCCCTGGTACCCTGATTGTTCACCAAGAGGATAATCTTGTTCCCACAAAGACTCTCCCTCTTCCTTTGCCCCTCCCCTGCCCAGGCTCACCGTGTTTGTCATTTCAGTTACATGTCATTTTGTTGCTACGTGATGGGGGAGCATGGGGCAGGGGTGCCGAGAGGAAAAGGATGCAGACTTGTCAGGATTCTTCAGATGGCTTGAAAACTAGAGTTGACCGTGGGCCTTCCCCTCCAACCTTGGGAGTATTTTAAATTCCTGGAGCTGAGATGACTGTGTGTGTGTGTGGGGAGTGTGTGAGAAGAAATCAAGGAACCTCATCTTACATGGAGTGGGGAGGCCGGAAGGGGGGCCTTTCACGCTCGTGCCTGCATCACCAGCAGGAAGAGGGAAGATAAGATGTTGCTTTTTTCCCTCTGGTACAAGGGAGGGCATTTTTCACATAGGCAGATTATCTCCTGCTTAAAAAAAAAGGGAAGGAAAGTCCCTCCCTGCCCAGTGGTGGTCCCACTCTGACCACCCCTGGCAGCCAATGAGAAGCCTCACAGCCTCGGACCCCTGTTCTTCCCCTGTGTCCTGTTCAGAACACATGTCCCCAAGCTCCTTCTAAACCTGGTGAAAGCACGTCCCTCCGCGCTCTCCCAGCTTACCTGCGATTCACCACAGCTTGCCTGTCCCAAGTCTAAATTCTCTGCCATTCCTGAGTAAACCCATTTTGCTGGTAAAATAACTGCCTCTTTTATTTTTCAGGTTAACAGGAGATATAGAGAAAGGGAGGAGGAAAAGTCAGAAATAAAAGTCTAAACTTGGAAATAGTCTAGATAGTAGAAATAAATCCAAATACCTTGTAAAAAGGACTAATTTTAATTGGTGTGATGTAAAGAAGCATGGTGTCAAGGGGGCGGTGTCATTTCCACAAGTAACACTGAGGATGTCACTGTTTCAAATGTATTTATAATCCCTGGGTCGGAGGGGCTCTATCCAGTTGGGGGATGGAAGGACTGTAACTGGGTGACTCTGCCAGCGGGTGGGATGAATGCCAAAGAGGCAAAGGCAGAGACGATGGTGTTGAGTTCATGGCCAGGCAGCTTCACTCTGATCATTGAAGTGCCCACCTTCAGCAGGACACCCCGTGAAAATTGTTTTGTTCAAGGCAGTGACAGGCAATAGGTTACATCTGAGCTTTGTACACGTGAGGTTTCAAAGCACTCACTTGAATGTCCACCCACACATTCTCCCCTTATCCCTTGACCGGAACATCCACTTTAGCGTTGGCAGCCTCAGAAAACCCCACAGTTGAGACCAAATGACACTTTTCAGAGTTCCAGGTTCAGCTGGGCACCCTGGACTTAAGCCACCTGAGACACCTGGGCATTTAGTTTTTTGGGTTTTTTTAAATTAATTAATTTATTTATTTTTGGCTGCATTGGGTCTTCGTTGCTACAAGCGGGCTTTCTCTAGTTGTGGCGAGTGGGGGCTACTCTTCATTGCGGTGCGCGGGCTTCTCATTGCGGTGGCTTCTCTTGTTGCGGAGCATGGGCTCTGGGCGCACAGGCTTCAGTAGTTGTGGCACGTGGGCTCAGTAGTTGTGGCTTGAGGGCTCTAGAGCTCAGGCTCAGTAGTTGTGGCACACGGGCTTAGCTGCTCCGTGGCACGTGGGATCTTCCCAGGCCAGGGCTCAAACCCATGTCCCCTGCATTGGCAGGCGGATTCTTAACCACTGCATCACCAGGGAAGCCTGGGCATTTATTTTTTTTATTTTTATTTTATTCTTTTTGTGGTACGTGGGCCTCTCACTGTTGTGGCCTCTCCCGTTGCAGAGCACAGGCTCGGGACGCGCAGGCTCAGTGGCCACGGCTCACGGGCCTAGCCACTCCGCGGCGTGTGGGATCTTCCCGGACCGGGGCACGAACCCGTGTTCCCTGCATCGGCAGGCGGACTCTCAACCACTGCGCCACCAGGGAAGCCCCCTGGGCATTTAGTTTTAAAATATTTCAGGATACTTTCAAATGACATGGCTAGTGTCTTGTGGGTAAACAGGTGCAGGAATCCAGGGGCACTGGTGGGTGACCCTAACTTTGTCTTCCTGAGCTCTACCAGCAGGAAGTCATTACCGCTGCAGGTTTTCCAAGGCAAGAATCCAAGCCTCCAAGCCCGACCCACATACACTGGGTGCAGTCACCTGTCCACAGGAGATGACAGGTGCGTGAGGTCCTTTGGACGGCGCTGCACAATGGTGAGGGTATCATTGCGGGGGCCCCAATCATCTTTTAAAACCAGACAACAGGGCTTCCCTGGTGGCGCAGTGGTTGAGAGTCCGCCTGCCGATGCAGGGAACACGGGTTCGTGCCCCGGTCCAGGAAGATCCCACATGCCGCGGAGCGGCTGGGCCCGTGAGCCATGGCCGCTGAGCCTGCGCGTCCGGAGCCTGTGCTCCGCAACGGGAGAGGCCACAGCAGTGAGAGGCCCGCGTACCGCAAAACAAACAAACAAACAGAAAAAAAAAAAAAAAAAAAACAGACGACAGCCAGCCTCTCACACTACAAGATGGACCAGCGAGTTTCACTTAGGTATTTAGAAGTAAAACTTCATCTCAGAGGTCCCTCAGTTGACAGCTTGGGGAGAGGGAAAACGTGTGTATGCCCTTCATCATGGAAAAATACGAAACCACTACTGGGGGAAAAAAAAGTACATCTGTGTACTGTCTAAAATGCTTCTCTGATCACATGACTCCTCTGATCAAAACCCCTCACTGGGGACTTCCCTGGCGATCCAGCGGTTAAGACACCGCGCTTCTAATACAGAGGGCGAGGGTTCGATCCCTGGTCAGGGCACTGTGATCCCACATGCAGCGTGGCCGCAGCCAGAAAAAAACCCCCAAAAACCTCAATGGCGCCCCATCGCCGGTGCAATGATGTGCATACTCTCCCGACTAGCATCCAAGGCCCTTTCCATCTCCAGCCACGAGTCCTCTTGCATCTGCCTCAGGCAGCCTGGACCCCTCGCCCTTTGGGGGACTGAAGTCACCTGAACTGGAGCAGGGGCCCCAGTCAAAGGGCAGGTAAGGTTTTTTTTTTTTTTTTTTTTAATTAATTGATTTTTGGCTGCGTTGGGTCCTCGTTGCTGCGCAGGGGCTTTCTCTAGCTGTGGCGAGCGGGGGCTACCCTTCGTTGCTGTGCAGGGGCTTCTCATGTTGCCAAGAAGGGCTCTAGGCGCGCGGACTCAGTAGTTGTGGTGCGCGGGCTCTAGAGCGCAGGCTCAGTAGTTCTGGCACACGGGCTTAGTTGCTCCGCTGCATGTGGGAATCATGCCGGACCAGGGCTCGAACTCATGTCCCCTGCATTGGCAGGCCTATTCTTAACCACTGCGCCACCAGGGAAGCCCCCAAGGGCAGGTAAGTTTCAGTCACCAGCACCTGCGATGCTCTCCCCACAGCTGTCTGCCACCCCTCCCCCAGCCACATTCTGTCCCGCCTTCGAACCTCCCCGCACCTGGTTCTCATCACAGCATCTCTCCCTCTCTGGTGGTTGCGCACCTCAAGTCTGCACCACCCTCCGGTTACGCACTTTTCCGACAGGTCTGCGGTGTTACCCTAAGATAAAAACGGAACGAAGGCTCTGGCCAGCGCTTCAAGCTCTCAGCCCGGCACACAGGCCACCGGGGAAGTGGGTCGAGCTGGCCAGAGGGACTCGACGCTCGCGGCTTTCCCTCCCTTGGGCTACAACCTGCCCAGTGACCGGCGGGGCGGGGCTCTTTCATAATCGGCCGCCCAATAGCGGCGCGAGGGGGCCTCGTGTGGGCGGGCAGCGCGAGAGCGCGGGGTAGGGGCGGCAAGGCGGCCGCTGCGGGGAGGTAGACCCCTCTAGGCAGCCGGTGCCTGGGTTGGGGGCGCCGCTCGGGGTAGCGCGTCTGCTTTGAGGTTCTCGGAGTCCGCGGTGCGGGGCTGGGCACCGTCGGGCGTCCGCAGCGACTGCACGCTGCGCGGAAAGGCGTGTGGCGTGGGACGCACGCGCCGAGGAGCCCGGGCGCAGCGGCGGGAGTTCGCAGGACCTCTCCGCCCCCGGGTGGGCGGGGCTCCCGCGGGCTGTCCAGTTCCGAGCCGGCTCTTCTGCACTCCGGCCCGAGGTCAGAGGCGCCCGACCTTTGGCCCAGCTAACCAGGGTGTTCCCGGCGGCCCTCTCTCCGCCGTCGGTGCCCAGGACGCGAAGTCCCTCCGTGGAACGAAGAGCCCGGGTGTCTCCCCGGGTCCCGGCGCCTCTCGGGAACCTGTGATCCCACCCCGTGCCGAGCCCCTGCCAGGGCCCTGAGGCCGTCCTGAGGGAGCTCCTAACTAAACGGTTGAACGGCTGCGGGTGTAGACGATCCGACCAGCTCCAGCGGGCTGCGCGCAGGACCAGAAGCGGGAGTCCGCCGGGCTCCGGACTCGCTGGAGTGAGGAGAGCTGACATGGGGGGTGAGTCTTCTGCCTCCGCGGTGACCCCCGGGCAGTCCTCATCTGGATTAGCTCTTCTGCACTGCAGGGGACCGCGACAGGTGTCCAGAGTAGGGGCACAGCCCCCAAAAGAGGACCGTGTGGGCGAGCTTTCAAACCGGCTTCACTCCGGAGCCTCTGCCTCTGTTAGCCCACGGCCCTGAACTCAACCCTCTGCCCCTCGGGGTGTAGGGGTCACAGGGTGCCGGCGTGGAGACCCCTCTCCGAGGGACCCGGGGCTAGAAGCACGCAGGGCTCTGGGCCTCCCCAGCCGCTCCGACCCAGCAGACAGGGAGGGGGGCCAGGGGGTGCTGCTTGGTGTCGGTTTTCTCTAGTTCCTGCCCCTGGAGACCTCAAGCCCTGAGCGCATGAAGAGAAAACGAGGGCCTTAAAGCAGGGAGGGGGGCCTGGAAAGGGAGTCCAGTCTCTGGGTTTCAGACTAGGTAACGCACTAAGAGGCGTCAGACTCCTGGAGAATCTCAGGCCCCCCTCCTCTCCCCACGCCCTGCTCGGATTCCCCCGCCCCTACCTCCACCCGGGGGCGGGGCCAGGCGGGCAGTGCCAGCCCGAGGGCGCCATGCCCAGGCACACGGCCTGGGGACCTAAGAGGCCCCTCACCACCCTGGCCAGCCCCGCACAAAGCTGCCTCCTCTGTGGACCTGGAGCCTGGAAACTCTCTCCTACCCTCAGACTCTTGAGCATAGCGTGGCCGAAGGAGAACATTCCCAGGGGCCCCTGCTCGGCCTGAACTGAGGCGGCCCTGGTAGGATGTGCCGCCAGCTCCCGGGGTCCTGGCCGTCTCCCTTCTGCATCTGGATCCTCCTCAGTTTCCTGTTCGTGGAAAACCCTCCCCGTCTTTCTAAAGACATGTTGTAGGTGTTAAGCTGTGGCCTGGGCTTTCTACATTAGCCTGTGTTCTTATCCCAATCAAAAGTCAAGTGAGGGGCTTCCCTGGTGGCGCAGTGGTTGAGAGTCCGCCTGCCGATGCAGGGGACGCGGGTTCGTGCCCCGGTCCGGGAAGATCCCACATGCCGCGGAGCGGCTGGGCCCGTGAGCCATGGCCGCTGAGCCTGCGCGTCCGGAGCCTGTGCTCCGCAACGGGAGAGGCCACAACAGTGAGAGGCCCGCATACGGTAAAAAAAAAAAAAAGTCAAGTGAGATCTCCCTAAACACCCCGATTCCTCACCAAGCAGGATGAGGTGTCTGTGATCTGAGGGACGGCTGGTACGGGACCTCTGAGTCCCCCTCCCTGCCCAGGCAGGAGGCAGGACTGGCTGAGAAGTGGGCCTCGGGTCCCTCACGCCCTGTGGTGGGCTCCACCTGGGGGCTTAGCCGCACAGTCCTCGTGCCCCGTGTCCTTGTGGGGGATGGACCTCGCTTCGCCTCTGGATGGGGTAAAAATTGGCATTTACAGGCACCCACCCTGAGCCGCTGGCATCTTGTGAGGAAGATGCAGCCAGCAACTCTGCCCAAGGCCACCGCACACAGGGAAGGAGATGCTCCAGCCAGTGCTGGACCAACTGGACATTGGTGAGTGGACCATGTGCCCTGGGCACCTGCAGGAGATCAGCATGTCTGGAGCCTCCTCTCTGGCCCAGGAGGCTGGATGCATGTGGAAGCAGAGGAACCACAGGATGTGGGCTGTGGCCGGTGCCAGTGGCATCCACATGCTTCCTCTGGCCTGTCTGTCCACTCAGCTTCCCCTGGGGCTGCTGTGTGTCCCGGGTGTGGATCAGGGACAGAAGCCTGAGCTGCCAGCCCTGCCCTGAGACTGTGGACGCAGGCCGTGCCGGCTGGCTCCTGGCTTTGCCGTCTGACTGTCTGATCCGAGCCTCCTTTGAACTCTGGTCCGTGTCTAGCCCAGCAGGTGGGAGGAATTGGCCGTGATGCTCTGCTTGTTCTTAGACTCCTGAGCAGGGCTTTCCAGGTGGGAGGGGCTCCTGCTTACCTTCTAGCCCATTCTCCAGGTCACCCCATCCCCTGGCCGAGGCCTGGAGAGCCAGGGGTGAGGCCGGCTGGGAGCCAGCAGTTGGTACTGGACCTTTAGAGGCATGTCCAGATACTGTCTGCTGCTTGGTGACCTGAGGACATAACACACCCCTAGGCTTAGATCTTTCTTAAAAGGAGAATTTTCTTTTTTTTAGTCAACAGCTTGCATAAAACCTGCTTTTTCTTTCTTTCCTTTTGCTTTTCTTTTTTAAAATTTATGTTTACTGATATACAATAGGCAACGTTCTATTAGTTTCAGGTGCACAACATAATGACTTGGTACGTGTATGTATTGTGAGTAAATGGAGAATTTTTATACCGTCACTACTGTGTGTCTGCTGTAGATTGGTGCTCTTCTAGTCCAGGGGGCACCAAGGGCGCTTGTTAAACCTGCAGGTTCCTGGGTTCCCATCTGAGGCGGGGCCTGGGAATCTGCATGCTCTACAAGGTACCCCACCCCCACTCTACCGCAGCAGGGTGGGTGGCCAAGCTCTGACGACATGCCCTCTGTCCCCCAGCCCTCATCTCCCCTACCTCACCTCCCCCATCACACACACACGCACACACACACACACACACACACACGGCACGGCCTTCCACGTCGTATGTCTCCCCAGGACTCCAAGCCCCTGTGGGCATTCTCTTGTCACCTCTGGACAGGTGAAGCAGCACAGCTCACCTGTGAGAGAGAGGGATGGGGATTTCTATATCTTCTCTGGCTTGTTCTCTAGGTCCATACATTTGTCGTATTGCTCACTGCACATATAGTAAAGCATATGTACTTAAGTGTAAAGTATGCTTCAAAGTCTTGTTTTTGACATACAGAAGTGGACGCAGTTGTATTAGGTCACAGTAGTTTTCTAGACAGAAAAGGGCCCTGTCTGGAGAAGAGGGCTGGGCAGGTGATGTGCCGTCTGCATCCTTACGGTGTTGCTCCCGCCTTGAATGGACCGGGGCACTGGCTTCAGGGTTTCCTGTTTCCTGACAGCTCTGGGGGCGCTCAGGCCCCGAGTCCCTGCTGGTGGCAGTGGCTTTCTGCTGACAGGGCAGGAGGTCCAAGTTGAAGTTTGCTACTTACCGGCCCCCAAGTGTCTACAGCAGTTGTAGAACCCTTCCAGCTCCATCCCAAGCACCCAGACTCTGTCCTCATGGTGGGCAGTGAGATCATTCATGATGCCCTGACCTGGACACCGAGTTCCCCACCTACACCAGCCTCAACTGGCTCATCTCTGCCTCCCTGCTTTGAGGATGGCCTGACCTGGACCTCACGGAGCTCCAGGTGCCTCTGGTCACTGACTCACCCGTTGTCTTGGCTGCAGAGGCCGACTGGAGGAGCTCTCAGTGTCCGAGATCTCCAGTGCCTGCTTTGAACCCTCCAGCCAGAGGGTCGAGTGCGGCCCCCGCCATGGCAGATCCACAGTGGAGACCCGGTGCCCAGGATGGGACCTGCCGTGGCTATGGTCAAGGGCAGGCACCTGTCCGGCTGGGCTGGTGTCCCACGGCTTTCAAGGCAAGTGGGAACGAAGGGAGGGATTGGCGGCGGCCTGTGGACCCCCTGAGCGGGGCAGGTCCTGCAGAGCTGGAGGCATGAAAACAAACACACTAGGGATGGGAGAGTCCTGCAAATTCAGCTTCAGAGGCTGTCTTTCACTTAACACATCCCACCGTGTCTGGAACCCAGGTCTTTGGCCTGTGCCACAGGGTCGAATCTATCTGAAAGTTTGCCTTTGTGAAAGGAAAAGTGTTTCGTGCCTGTTAGCCTGGCATAGAGGCACCCCCGGGCCTGCCAATCAGGCTGGGACGAGGGCCTCACCGGTCACATGCCGGGGACACACCCGCTCACTGTGGCTCCCACAGGGGCTGGGGCGGGGCAGGGCGGCCGTGGGGGTAACAGAAAGGCCTCCCTTCAGATAACAGACAACACAGGGTCAGAGGTCTAAGAACACGTCTCTTCCTTTTGAGTAATTGGTTTCCCCTCCACCCTCTCGTCAGTTCACAGTCCCGGAGGGAACCTGGCGTTAAGAGCTGGTGCAAGTTTTATGGGTTTTCTTCCAGGGTGAGACTCTAGCAGCTGTGGCGTTTAGGAAACAGGCAGCTTTGCCACCCTGTTACCCTGCTGCCCGCGTGAGCATATGAAGGGAGGGCAGGCAGGGCTCCTGATCACAAAGGTAATAATGAAGAGGTGTCTGTAGCTCAGCACGAGGGCAGCAGGGCAGCGTGTCTGGGAGGCTGCACGTTCGGAAAGCTGTGGCTTCTCGGGGCGGAGCAGCTGCCCTCAGGAAGTAGCACCCTTGCCGTCCTCAGACGCTTTGAGGGGAAGATGCCCTTTTTTCAAAAAAATTTTTTTATTGAAGTATAGTTGATTCACAAGGTTGTGTTAATTTATGCTGTACAGCAAGATGATTCAATTATACATATATCTATCCTTTTTCCGATTCTTTTCCCATATAGGTCATTACAGAGTGTTGACTGCAGTTCCCTGTGCTATACAGTAGGACCTTGTTGTTTATCTGTTTTATATACAGTAGTGTGTATCTGTTAATCCCAAACTCCTAATTTATCCCTTCCCCACCTTTCCCCTTTTGTAACCATGAGTTTGTTTTCTATGTCTGTGAGTCTGTTTCCGTTTCGCAGATAAGTTCATCTGCGTCGTATTTTAGATTTCACATGTAAGTGACAGCATATGGTATTTGTCTTTCTCTGTCTGACTTGCTTCACTCAGTATGATAATCTCTAGGTCCATCCACGTTGCTGCAAATGGCATCATTTCATTCTTTTTTTATGGCTGAGTAATATTCCCTTGTGTGTATGTACCACATGAAGTTGCCCTTTTTTTTTTTTTTTTTTTTTTTTTGCGGTACGCGGGCCTCTTACTGTTGTGGCCTCTCCCGTTGTGGAGCACAGGCTCCGGACGCACAGGCTCAGCGGCCATGGCTCACGGGCGCAGCCGCTCCGCGGCATGTGGGATCTTCCCGGACCGGGGCACGAACCCGTGTCCCCTGCATCGGCAGGCAGACTCTCAACCACTGCGCCACCAGGGAAGCCCGAAGTTGCCCTTTTTTAAAACACATTTCCTGAATAGGAAATGTATTTATATATTCTGAACAGAGCAGTGTTTAAAGTAGGTTAAGTTTAGATCCAATTGGAGATTGTCACAAGGTTTTATATTTTTTAAACTATTAATTTTCTAAACTACAGGAAAGTGGTGAGACTAGTGTAATTAATGCCCATATACCCACTACCTGGATTCAGTATGAGTCTACTGTGTTTATTTTGCTCTGCTGACCCACTTAAACTCACTGATAGCTATTACATAACACACAAATCTGTTTTTTGTGACTCATGAAACTAATAATACTTCCCCAAATAATACCTAATCAGTATTCAAACTTTCCCAGTTGCCACAAAATTTGAGTCAGTTTTTCAAAGTCAGCATATAATCGAGGACCAAGTGTTGTATTTATTTGTGTCTTAAATTTTTTGCCATAAAGCAGCCACCCTTTTTCTGGACTGTGATTTTGAAAGGGACTCGTCTCACCGTCTTGAATGCCCCACGTTCTGGAGTTCTGTTCCCTGGTGGTGGGCAGCACGTTGCTCTGTGCCTCCGTTTCTTGCAGGCTGGCAGACCAACAGCAGGTGACCGCCCTTCCCAGTTATAAGAACCCTTATACAGACAACTTCCAGGGAACACAGACGCAGGCACTAGTGCTACTTGCTGGTTCTCCTTAGCTCGACATCAGCCACCAGCCCCGTGGTGGCGCCGGGAGACAGCGGAGTGGGGGGGGGGGTCTGCATGGTCGGCTGAGGCCCCAGCCACGCCCCCCCCGGTGCCCAGTGTGTGGGTGCCAGGGGGGAGGACAGGAGTCCCCTGAGGACCTGGCCGCCTTGGAAGACCGTGAAGAGGGGCACAGGGTGGGAGGATGGCGAGGACGAGAGTGAGGACCCGGATGTTAAGCCGTCTCTCCGCACTTCTGCATCCTCCGTCCGCTGTTCCCACGCCCCGGGCGGGTGGAACTGTGATGCGGGATTCCGCCGGGCACTGGGCCGTCTCCAACCTTCCAACGCCCTTGCCCTCCTTCCAAGGTAGCGCAGGGTGGCCTCCGCCCGCAGCGGCGCCCGTGGTCCCGGGTGAGCCCCACGGGTGTTAGGACCGGCCTCAAGGAAAGGTGAGCCGCGCCGCCTAGGGGCTCCGGCTGGAGCTGCTGCGGGTGCGCCTGCCCGGGAGCCGAGGGAGAGCGTCTCAGTCCCTGGGCCCAGGAGATTGTCCCCGCGAGGGCAGCGGAGGCCGAGGCCCTGTGCACTCGCAGGCCGGTCCGCGAGCGTCTTACCACGGCTCCACCCGACACCTTGTTAAGGCACGGCGTCCAAGAACCAGGATTCCAAAAGACGAGCCCCTGAAATGATTTACGAAGTGCCCATGAGCCTCTTACGCGAGGAGGTCTATAGCTTTTATTCTCAACGAGGTCCCCAAAGAGAAAGGAACTACTTTTCTAGGGTCTGTGGTCCGAGAGATCAGTGTGTTGTCAGTGCAAGGGCACGGCAGGAGGCAAGGGCTGGGCGACGCCCTGCCAGCGCAGCCCGGGGTCCAGGCGGCCTGAGAGGCCCCTTCGGCAAGGGGCGCGGGGTCCCGTGCTCTCGGCCTGGGGCTCCCTGCTCTGATTTTTGGACACCCACTTCTGGCCTATAGCTCAGGATGTGTGTCTGCGCCAGTGAGCCCTGGGGCTGCCTAGGAATGTCACTGGAGGCCTTGCCTTGGGTTCAGGGGACGAGATACTAGCGTTAACCTAGGAACTGACGCCAGCATCTGTGAGCCCTGCCTGATGGACCCCTGGGAGGGGTTTGCTGAGAGGATGGTGCCCAGCCCCACCCCGTGACCCCCACGGGGCCCGCACGTGCGTGTCATGGGGGCTGTCAGTCCCAGGCTGTGGCTCTGGCCCCCCAGCTTCCTCTGTCCCCACAGGTCTGCGGGCAGAGGTCTGACAGTCCCCGCTTGACCAGGCCCTCAGCCTATTCTACTGGTTTGTCTTAATCTTAAAAAGCCCAGCTCTGGCCCTGGCCTGGGTCTTCCTTACCTGCACCCCTTTCTTCCATTTTAGGGAACAGAGTCTCCCTTGCTAGAGGTGTTAACTTTTTTTTTTTTTTTATCTTTGGCTGCGATGGGTCTTCGTTGCTGCACGCAGGCTCTCTCTTGTTGTGGTGAGCGGGGGCTACTCTTCTCTGCTGTGCAGAGGCTTCTCATTGTGGTGGCTTCTCTTGTTGTGGAGCACGTGCTCTAGGTGCGTGGGCTTCAGTAGTTGTGGCGTGTGGGCTCAGTAGCTGTGGCTCGCGGGCTCTAGAACGCAGGCTCAGTAGTTGTGGCGCACGGGCTTAGTTGCTCCTCAGCATGTGGGATCTTCCCGGATCAGGGCTCGAACCCTTGTCCCCTGCCTTGGCAGGCGGATTCTTAACCACTGTGGCACCAGGGAAGCCCCTAGAGCTGTTAACTTTCTACTTAAGAACCTTTTAACCTCCTGGTTCCTCTAGGACCCTGGGGGCTGGGATTGGAGGGGCAGTTAAGGAGCAAGAGGAAAGGGGGGTGGTCAGAGAAACCTTCCCCGGGGACGCGTCTAGGATCTGGGTCTATGTTGGGTGGGTCCATCCAGCCTGCTCTGCTGGAATCTTACCTGGACACCAACAGCCGACATTCTCTCTCCTCTCTTCCTTTCTCTGCTTTTTCCCTTGCTGGGCACATGAATTCATACATGTCAATGTTAGCAGGCCTTCTGTTTGTTCAAAGCACCAAGGAGCGCGACCACCCCTCATCACACAGGAGCCCAGGCAACGGGAAGGAGGAAAGGCCAGGGAGGGTCAGACACGTCACCCTGCACCGAGCCCCTCCCCCCAGCCCCCGCGTGCGGTCCCGTACCAGATAGTGAGTCAGTCACTGGTGGGCAGAGCAAGCCGCGTGACTCACCTGGATAAAGTCCCAGCTGCCGTCTCCTCTCGTGGCCCTAAACTGGAATAGATGTGAGTCATGCTCTTTTCCCACCTCCCATCCTTTTCAAAGTCTTTAAATAAGCAGGGAGGATCTTTGTTAAATCTGTGCTGGACCCCACCTCCAAGACCCAGCTGGAGCCAAGTCCCTCGGTCCCCAGGGAGAGCCTTGCCCGGGTTCCTTTCAAAGTAGGGAGCCCTTGGCAGGGTGAGGATGGAAGGAGAAAGCATTGCCTTCGGAGTTGTGGCCCGAACTGGAGATACCTGAAGCCAGTAGGTGCTCTGCCTAACGCGTGAGCGTGAAGTGACCGCTTCCCCGGCGGGGCTGGGATTTTCTCAAAGCTGCTGTTACTGGGCTGCAGTTGGAGCTCTAGGACCGCGGTCCTGGCCACAGCAGAGGTCCGAACCCAGGAGGCTTCCTGCAGGCACCACCACCTCCCCTGACCCGGTCCCCCGGGGGAAGCTGGTGGTTCTCCTGCTGATGGCGCAGGGCAGAAGACGACAGGGAATTAGCCCCATACCTGCGGGAAGGCTAGAGCACCTGGCCCGTAGCCCAGGCAAAAGTGCAAATTCCTGCGCTCGGAGACCCTATGGATGGGGCGGGAGGCGGTTCCTCTCCGTGGTGCCCGGTTTCAGGCTGGCTCCGCACCTGAGCTGTGCCCGGGTGCCTGAGACCAGAGCCTTTAGATCTGACCCCTCTCAGGGGTAAGTTTGTCTTCTGTCGGACGCGTTAACAGGTTTCCGCACGTATAAGGTGAAAGACAGGCTCCCGGGTGGAACTGATCCTTTGTGAAGCTTTTAACAGTCTTCCTAGTCTCATTTCCCCGCCTCCTCCCCCGGGACAGCTGCGATGTGAGAACCTGCTGGCTCTGTCCATCCTTAGAGCTCCGACGAATTGCATGAGAACTGTGTGGATGAGCCTGGAGGGCACGGGGGGCCCCGGCCCAGCCCAGGGGAGGCTTCCGGGAGCCGGGTGCTGAAGGTGGCAGAGGCGGGTGTAGGAAAAGGTGCGGGAAATGTGGTCACACTTATGCTCAGGTGATGCTGAGTCGTTTGTAGCTGAAACTCGAGGTGGAGGAAGAGGCAGCTAGAGAAAAGCTTACAGAGCTAGATGACCTTGGTTTTGCATTTCTTTCTCAAATATTTATCGAGCATTTCTACGTGCCATGGATTTTTCTAGACGCTATAGGGAACCAGTGGGGAACAAAGGAGTTTAACTTCCTCCTGTATGAAATCTTCAGGTGCCGCACTTGGGAAGAACCTGTCCTCAGGACAGTGGTTCTCAGCCTGCGGTGAAGCCGCGAGATGTTTTAGGTTGTCACCCTGTGGTAGGTAGAGACCAGGGGCGCTGTTCTACACCCTACAAAGCACAGGACAGGTCCCCACCACAAGAATGACCCCTCCCCCAAATGTCATTAGTGCTGAGCTGGGAAGACCTAGCCTCAAAGGATGGCTTGGTGTTTGCAGGAGGGGAGCTTTCGGGGTGGGCAGGTCTCCACGCACGGGCGGTGAAGGGACAGAGGCAGCTGTAGTGACCAAGGTGGTGAATAGGCTTCACTCGGAGCAGTGAGGTGGGGGAGGGAGGGGCTGGGGTCACGGCACTTGGTGGCCAGATGACGTGTCACGTGGAGCGGAGCGTGGTTGACTTTAGATTCCTGCCTCGGCCCTCACGCGATGCTGTCCCTGCCATGTGGTTGCATCTGGATTTGGAGATGGATTCAGCTCTGGACGTTGTATGACTCCCCTGAGGCTGCCGTAACAGAGTCCCACAGGCTGGGAGCCTTCAACCACAGAAGTTAATTTTCTCACCATTCTGGGGGCTGGACGTCCACCATCAAGGTGTCAGCAGGGTTGGATTCTTCTGAGGCCTTTCTCCTCGCTTCACAGACAGCCGTCTTCCTCCTGCGTCTTCCCTCTGTGCCTACGTCCTAATTCTCTCTTCTGTAAGGACACCAGTCATACAGGGCTCACCCGATGACCTGTTTGTCCTCATCACCTCTTTAAAGGTTCTGTCTCCAAACGGTCCCATTCTGAGGTGCTGGGGCCAGGACTTCAGGGGCATAGTTCAGCCCCTAGTAGCTCGTTCAGCTCGAGGTGCCCAGGGGCTGCTCTGGAGCCTGAGGTCAGGACGAGGTCAGCTGTGGGGAGTGTGGAAGGACAGAGGGGACAGTCAGGGTGTGGCTGTCCACAGCGGGAGAGACGCCCAGCCACGAGAGGAGAGCCACGGACGGCTAGAGCACAGGATGTGTTCTGGTGCAGAGTACGAGGCTCAAAGACGCGGTGACAGCTGGGTGCTTGGACAGGTGCGTCTGAAGGTGGGAAGTTGGACTTCCTGGGAGAAAAATTCATTTTATTTATTCACATGAATGCAAGACACGAGTCAGACAGTCTTCAAGACTTTCGATCTTCTTGGGGGAGGGGAAGAAACACCTGCAGCGAGATGACCCCCCCAGCACCCTCAGGGCCCATGACGTCAGCTCCTCAAGCAGTCCACGTGGCCCTACCCCCCGAACCCTGGGGCCTCAACACAGCCACTACCAAGGGGTCCCTGGCACAGGGGCTGCGACACCTGCCGTTGGAGTCTAAGCTTAGGAGGGAAGAAACAAAGTCAGGGGAGGAAGCTCTGTGAACAGGCCACAGTACAATGTGACTGTGAACCTGGGCAGACAGTCCCCGTGGGGTTGACTGAATGGGTTTTCAAGGCTGCATAGGAGTTGACCAGGCCGATTGGAAGGAATGAGGCAGAGGGCACAGCCTGACATCTCAGAACTACACCCAGCTTTCCCTGGAGGAGCAGGGCAGAGTGGTGAAAAAAGGTGAAAACTACGGAGCAGGCAGTTCACGGGAGAGGGACCCCTGCCCAGACAGGAGCCCCCTGGTGAGGAATGAGAGCCCCGGAGGCAGGGCCTAGTTGCGGCGAGCGGGGGCTACTCTTCTTTGCGGTGCGCGGGCTTCTCATTGCAGTGGCTTCTCTTGTTGCGGAGCACAGGCTTCAGTAGTTGTGGCACACGGGCTCAGTAGTTGTGGCTTGTGGGCTCAGTAGCTATGGCTCGCGGGCTCTAGAGCACAGGCTCAGTAGCTGTGGCGCACGGGCTGTGGAGCACAGGCTCAGTAATTGTGGTGCACGGGCTTAGTTGCTCCGCGGCATGTGGGATCTTCCCGGACCAGGGCTCGAACCCATGTCCCCTGCATTGGCAGGCGGATTCTTAACCACTGCGCCACCAGGGTCCCTGTGTGGGTGCATCCCACGAGGCACGTGGCCAGCTCGGAGCCAGGTGAAAGGTCTCGGGGCAAGGTGAGGGGGAGCTGTGGTGCTCGGCTGTGGGCAGAGAAGGGCAGTGACCCCACCTGAGACCTCAGGAGTGCAGGAGTTAAGGTTCAAGGGGCGGTCATAAAGGTTGGTCCTCCCTGTGTCCCTGACACCTCAGCCCCACCTCACCGTGAGGCCAGCTCATCGCCTGGGGAGATGCAGCTGGTGACCTAAAACCTGCTCAGAAGGACCCGGCAGGACCCAGCCGAGGGGCGTTGTGGGCCCCCCTGGGGTTTCCTCCCCTCTGCACCCCCGTCCTCGGGAAGAAAGCCCGGTGAGTGTGCTGCTGGGAGGAGGAAGTCTTTCCTCGGGTCTCTCCTCCTCTGTAAACTGAGGGGTGTGGACTAGATCTCCAGCTGAGGACACCCCTGTGTCTCTCTGGACGAGGATGCAGAACCCAGGCAACGGGGGAGAAGTTGAAGGAGGGCTCGTCTGCGGTTCTTCCCAGCAAGTCCAGGCCACTGCCGGCCTCTCCCGGGAGGGGCGGCTTTCCTGCCCTCGGAAGGGCAGCAGGCGAGTCCCACGCGGGATTTCATGCAGCAGCAGCTAGTGGGGAGGCGGCAGACCCTGGCCCGTTTGGCCGTCTTCTTCTAGAGAGCAGCTCGGGGGCAAGAGGCCCCACCCCTGGTGGCCGGGCCCCTCGGTGTGGATTTTATTAGCCCTGAGCACAAGTCACATCTACTTGTTGCGTTTAAGGCTCTGCAGAGGTGTGAGGGGCCGCGTGGGAATCCAGCAGTGTTACTCGTGCTTGAGAGCACACACTCTGAGGCCGGACTGGCCAGATGTGAGTCCCAGCTTTGCTGCTCAAGAACCGCGTGTGGCCCCTGTCCAGTCGCTGGGCCTCAGTTTCCCATCTATAAACTGAGACCGAAACAGTAGGACCCGCGGCTGAGGGCTGTGGGGAGGATTAAATGCCTAGAACAGCACCTGGGGCACCTCGAGGGTCCCCGGCGTTGGCTGTGGTCAGCGTGGCCGTCAGCAGAAGCCCGCCCCCAACCCCCGGGACTGATCTGAGGGGTCACCTTCCATCGGTGCTCTGCACACAATGAGCCTCTGTTCTGATTCCAAGGACTCCCTTCTTTGTGCTTCCCTGTAGCTCTTCCTTTCCCCCAAATTAAGCGCTTTTGAAGACACTTGCTGTCTGGTTAATTATCCCGACTTGTGCAGCCGAGGCCTCTCGCCAGCCGTGCTCAGTGTCCGGAGCCGCGCGACTGGCCCCGAGCGTCCGGGCTCATGGCACGAAGTGGCTCCCGGCCCCTCCCGCTCGCGCTCTCACCACCAGACACGCCGCCCGCCCCCGAGCTCCCAGCAGCTTGGACGTAGGTCAGAGGGGCCATTCATTAGGTACAGGCAGAGCTCTGTCCTCATTCCCAGCCACTCCGCCAGCAATGAGACCCGAGTACTTTATCGGAGTGATGGGCCGGCGCTGGTTCCTGGCAGAGGGGCCTCCGACAGAAGGAATGCGCATTAGTGACCAGGCTGCGGGCCTGAGGCTCGTGGCACTCGTCTCACGCCTTGTGACAAGCCACCCCAAATCTGGTGCCGGGCAACCACCACCGCGTATTCGCTCAGGACTGTGTGAGCGGGCAGGGCTTGTGGAGGTGGCCGCCGCCCCCCTGCCCCCCAGGTAGGGTGGGCGGGGCCACCTCCACTAAGGTGGCTGGACCGTGGCGTGGCCTGGGCCTCCCTCCCTCTGCCAAGCCTCTGGGTCCAGGGCCCCCCCCTCCAGCAGGGGGACACTTTGTTCACGGACGGCCGCTTCCAGGGGGTGCACGGAAACCAGGGGGACTCGAAGGACCCAGGCCCAAGGCCCAGGTTCAGCGGGACGTGTTACACGCCGAACACCATCCCCCCTCCCCGCGGCCAAACCGCATGCTGAGGTCCTAACCCTCAGTTCCTCAGGACCTGAACGTCACTGGAAGTAGGGTCTCTGCGGATGTAACTGGAGGAGGGTGGACCCCGAATCCGACCTGACTGGTGTCCATATGTAAGGGGGAGTTTGGACACAGACACGTACAAAGGAGAAGGTCCGTGAAGATTGGAGTTATGCGCCCCCCGTTACCAGATTCTAGGAAAGAGGCCTGACAACCCCTCGACCTTGGAATTCCAGCCCCCAGAACTGTCAGACAATGAGTTTCTGTTGTGTAAGCCACCCGGTTTGTGGTGCTTCGTGACCACAGCCCAGCAAGCTAATACCGAAGGGGAATGACGGCCACGCTTGATGGGAGGGGTGCCCTCCGCGTCCAGGCTGGGGCACTGCGGTGGCTGTGTTTGCAGACCCCCTGCTGCCCCCCGAGGGCTTGCCGGTGGCCGTGGGGAAGCCGTCCCTCCTTCTCATCCTAGAGAAGACGTGCTTCTTCATTATCCAGCTTTAAAACTTTGTGCCTCCCTGAGGGTTCTTTCGCCTGGATCAGAATCTCCTGGAGGGCTTGTCCACACAGACTGCTGGTCCCACCGCCAACAACTGTCCGACCCAGCAGGTGGGGGCCTGACGCTCTGCCCTTCTGCCAGGTTCTCTCAGGAGCACACGGGGAGCGGCCTGGAGGGCCTGGCGTCAGGGTCACTGGGGCTCGCCTGGCGTGGTGTCCAGGCTCTGGTGTTGAGAGAGCTGAGCTGGGGGACAAGCGCTGCTCCCGGGGCCCCAGACCACGAGGGGCCTGCGCAACGGGACCAGGTCAGGGCACACCTTTTTAGAAAAACTTTCCTCAGTGACACACACAGCCCAAGCAAGACAGAGCTTTAATAAAACAAAGAGAAAAGTGTTGCCGGGAGTTCCCTGGTGGTCTGGTGGTTAGGACGCGGTGCTCTCACTGCCGAGGGCCCAGGTTTGATCCCTGGTGGGGGAACTAAGATCCTGCAAGCCACGTGGCAAGTGTTCCTGACTCCCCGAGGTTACAGACCTGACTGCCCTGCAAGTCCCTGTGTCCTCCTCCCAACACTCTGGACCTGCCTCCGGTCCCAGCCACCAACAGTTACAGGCCAAGAGAGGGCGGCGCTCACTCCTCGAAGCCAAGAAGAGGGTCCCTGCCTCGGACGCGGCCTCGCAGGGGCCCCATGTGGGCACCGGGCCGCGCCCTTCCCACTGCGTCAGTGCCTTGTGGGCCAGGATCAGAGTCACCTGAACCGACCCTGGCCTGACAGGGCCAGCGTGTGGGTGGGAAGGAGCCCCGAGGACGCCGATGGACTCTAAGGGAAACGGATCCATCGTGCTGACACACTGCCGAGGTGCTGGACGGCCTGACACGCAGGCAGTGATTGCGTCCCTCGAGGTTTCAGCTCCTTGGGGAAGTGGCATTCCTGTTCCTCAGGTGCGGAAACTGACTTCCAGCCAGGACAGGCCCTGCTCCTAGGTTGGCAGGGAGGGGAGGGAAAGCCTGGAGGTTGGCCGACGGGGCTAACCTGGCAGTGGGACCTGACGCGGTGTGTCTCTTGAGACTGACCCTTCACACGTGCCGCCTTCATTTTCTCCCTCCGCAGCCCTGAATGTCTTCGTCCTACAGATGAGACCACTTGGGATCACGGAGGTCCAGACCCCACCCCATGCTCCTGCCCCACAAGGGAGCTGCCCCAGTGCCCGGGGAGCAGGGAGCCCTGGCTGCCCTGTCTGTCAGCCCTCTGGGTGACGGTACTGCTTCCAGGGACCCAACCAGATCCTAAAGCAGCCCAACCAGAAAGAGGAGGTGCGTGCCCTGAGGCCTTTTGGTGGGAAGTCTGCCCCTCCCCGCCCACCTGGGGTCAGGCAGGCAACACAGTGGAAACTCCTACCTGCCTGGGCCTGCTGAGGCTCCCAGGAGGGAGGGAAGGAGCTCAGACCTGTAGTAGGAGTCCCGGGATGCGCCAGCAGGGAGCCCCCCAGACACTGCCTGGGAGTGAGTGGAGGCCTGGGGTCCTCCTTCGTGGGGGTGGGGGGAGGGCTGGGGGCTCTACACGCTGAGCCTTGGCACCCAGAGTGAACGGGCAGACAAGCTGATGCACCTGGGGGTCTGGCACCTGCCTCACAGGTTTGATTCCCTTTAACCCTCGTGCCAACGCCGTGTGGCGGGTGGAATCCTCCGTCAGAATGGGGAGACGGCTCCGAGGGGTTAACGACGTTTTAAGATCTCTCAGCTCAGAAGCGGAGCTGGGACTAAAACCCAGGTTTGGTGACAACAAAGCCTCCGTCCGGGTTTTCCATTGAGGCTGGTTAACCCGTGGATAGAGCCCAAGGCTTCAGGAGAAGGGAAAGTTTGCACAGGTGCCTGGCACCCCTTGGGTACTCAGTAAAGGTTTGGATGAATGAAAAGCTGGAAGCAAAGGGTTGCCGCTGGGTCCTGGACTGGGGCCGGCGTGGGGGAATGGAGGCAGTGGGCTCTCCCCGGCTCCCTGGTGATGGGTGTCCAGGCCTCCCCAGTCTCACCGGGAAGCCAGGTCCTGTCCTGCCGGGCCAGCACTTGGGAGCAGGAGCCCAGCTCCCAAGACACAGAGGCAATCCATGAGGACGCAAAGCAGAGGATGTGGCAGGCGTGGAGGGAGGGACTGACCTGAGGGGAGCCCGACAGGCTGCTGAGGGACCACTCGGAGGGCGTGGGGGGCTGGTGGGAACTTTGATTCCTCCCCACCCGCACCGAAGCCCCACCTAACGACCAAGATCCCCAAGAAGTGGGGAGCTTGCTGTGAAAATTAGCAGAAGCCTCAATGAAAAGAGAGTCAGGAGGCCATCAGGGGATTGCAAAGCCCAGGAGAAGAGAGCCTGAGCGGAGCACGGGCTCTAGGCATGTGGGCTTCAGTAGTTGCAGCCTGCGGGCTCAGTAGTTGTGGCTCGTGGGCTCTAGAGCGCAGGCTCACTGGCTGTGGCGCACGGACTTCGTTGCTCCACGGCATGTGGGATCTTCCCGGACTAGGGCTCGAACCTGTGTCCCCTGCATTGGCAGGCAGATTCTTAACCACTGCGCCACCAGGGAAGTCCCTTCTCTGCCCCTTTAATGCAGTATTTCACTTGTCTCTCTCTCTGGACTAGAAGCTCTTCAAGGCCAGAGTCCACAGGCTTTTACTCTGTCCCTGGGCCCGGGGCCTGACATGTAGTGGTCAGTCAGGAAAAGTTTGGACATGAGGCTAAGCGGCAGGCCTAGACTGGGGTGGATGGGAAAGTAGGAGCTTACAGCAGTTGAAGCACTTTGATGGGAGAATGAGCAAGGTTGAGTAAAAGCATTTTAAATAAGCAATTCCAGGGGATTCTGATGCAAGTGGTTCATAGACCATTTTTTCAAAGCACTGTTTTAGGATTTTGAGTTTATGTATGTAAGGTAACCATTGCCAGAAACACATACAAGCTAAAGAATTTGGTGTCAGACGTGCTGGGCTGAGGTGACAGTTAAACCCAAGTGGAGAGTGTCGTCATCAGCTGGACACGGGACTCGGAGGCTCAGATTGGACACCCCAGAGGGTGCTGTCGACGTGGGCGGTGCCTCAAAGTTCATTCAGGTAAGGCTCTGACCGTGATTGAAAGTCATCAAAGAAAGAAGATACGGACAGAGTGAAAGACCTCGGAATTTTCCCACATTTGGGGATGGCGGAGATGGAGACCACGACTAGTCAGAGAGGTAGGTGGAAAAACAGGTTAGTTTATGATTGATTGGTGAGAAGAAAGCTGAGGGCTGGAAGGAGGAAGGGGAGGGAGTGCCTGTCCCGAGCCAAGTTCTCATCGGCTGCCTATCCTGACCCCCTGGCTGCCCCACCGGGATGCCTGGGGTGACCCCCCAAAGCACGAACAGTCACTCCGCTCTCCTGCTCAGAACTGCTCCGTGATTCTCTGTTGCCACCAGGGTGTTCTAAACCCTTTCATTTGCTTCTACAGCTTTTAAACAAACAGCTGCCTTACTGAGATATAATTCACATACCCTAAAATTCACTCTTCTTGAAGTATACAATTCGATAGTTTGTAGTATATTCGCAGAGTGCAACCATTACCACAATCAATTTTAGCACATTTTCATCACCCCCATATGAGTCCCTTTGGACCTGCTTATTGTGAACATTTCATACAAGCGGAATCATATACTATGTGACCTTTTGTGACTGATTTCTTTCACGTAGCCCAGTGTTTTGAAGGTTTGTGCGTGTTGTAGCGTGTATCAGTATTCCATTCCTTTTTGTAGCTGAGTAGTATTTCATTTTCATCATCTGATGTACCACATTTTGTTTATTCATCCATCAGTTGCTGGACATGTGGATTGTTTCCACATGTTGGTTATTATAATGCTGCTATGACCATTCATGTGTAAGTCTTTGTGTGGATATATGTGTTCATTTTTTCATTCATTTTCATTCCTACAGACCTAGGAGTGGAATTGCTGGATCATATGGTAACTCTATCTAACATTTTGAGGATTGTTCAGTGGTTTTCCAAAGTGGCTGCCCCATTTTACAACCCCACCATCATGTATGAGGCTCCAATTTCTCCACACCTCGCCAACACTTATTTTCTGTTAGTTATTTATTTATTTTGGCTGCATTGGGTCTTCGTTGCTGTGCGCGGGCTTTCTCTAGTTGCGGCGAGCAGGGGCTACTCTTCACTGCGGTGCACGAGTTTCTCATTGCGGTGGCTTCTCTTGTTGCAGAGCATGGGCTCTAGGTGCACGGGCTTCAATAGTTGTGGCACGTGGGCTCAGTAGTTGTGGCTCGCAGGCTCAGTAGTTGTGGCGCACGGGCTTAGTTGCTCCGCAGCATGTGGGATCTTCCTGGGCCAGGGCTTGAACCCGTGTCCCCTGCGTTGGCAGGTGGATTCTTAATCACTGTGCCACCCGAGAAGCCCTTATTTTCTGTTTTTTAAATAGCTGTCCTAGTGAGTGTGAAGTGTTATTTCACCGTGGTTTTGATTTGCATTTCCCTAATGACTAATGATGAGTGTCTTTTCACCTGCTTATTGGCCATTTTTGTATCTTCTTTGGAGACATGTCTATTCAGATCCTTTGCCCATTTTTAATTGGGTTATTTGTCTTTTTATTATTGTGTGTAAGCTTGCTTTATATATTCTGGACACCAGTCTCTCATCAGACATATGATTTACAAATAATTTCTTCCATTCTGTGGGTTGTCTTTTCACTTTATTGATAGTGTCCTATGAACCACAAAAATTTTAAATTTTGATGAAGTCCAATTTATCTATTCTTTGATGGCTTGTGCTTTTGGTGTCATACCTAATAATCTATTGCCTAATCCAAGGTCACAACGATTTACACCTGTGTTTTCTTCTAAGCGTTTTATAGCTTTTAGCTCTTACAACTAGGTCTGTGATCCATTCTGAGTTCACTTTTAATACAATGTGAGGTAGGAGTCACACTTCCTTCCTTTGCACATGGGTATTCAGCTGTTCCACCACCACGTGTTGAAAAGACTATTCTTTCCCCCACTGAACTGTCCATGGTCCTTTGTAAGCAGGTCTTTTCTTAGTCCTGTGGCCTCATCTTCTGTCCCACCACTACTCCAGCTTGCCCTCCATCGCCAGCCCCACTAAATGATTTTTTTCCCCAAACGAGCCAGGTTTCTTATCACCTCTGGCCCACTTCTCTACATGCTGTTTCTTTTACTGGAAAATTTCCCTGACCTTCTTTCCTCATCACCTGGCTATCTTCCCCAATTATCTGGCAGGTCTAGGCTTACACGTCTTCCAAAAAGCCTTTCCTAAGCTCCCAATAAAGTTTCAACACAGGTCTGTACTCCCCCAAGGACCCTGTACTTCTTAACCCCAAGAGGAGCTTTTTTGTCCCTGGCACACAGTGGGGATTCAGTCATTCTGATGAATGGATGAAGCCCAGAAGTCAAGGAAGAAGACTGATTTGTACTGTGTACCTGCTGCAGCGAGTGAAGGAGAATGAGATCTGAAAACAAAAATGCCACTAGGTTTTGACTATTTTTGTCTTTACAGAGAGGAGTTTCAGCAGCGCTGGGATGCAGAAGCCAGAATGCAGAATGCGGAGGAGAAAGTGAAGCTTCGGTTACAAGCTGTTTGTGCCCGAGTTCGTTTGTGAGGGAAGAAGGGAACTAGATTGGCGCCACGGAACAGCTTAAAAGGACAGAGTCAGGGGCTTAGTTTTATTGGTACGCGTCCATCTGCTGCATTCCAGAGCCTCAGAGAGTTCGACTTCTGATGAGAGGCCCTTCCTTGGCTTCTTATGATGGAAATTCCAGGGCCTGGCCATGATTTCCCCTCCTGCTACCCCTCACCCCTGGCCTCTAACTGTGTGCGAACACACACACCAACACCCTGTATTTGTGCTGATCTCAGCATCCCAGGGATAGATTCTGGGAATGACCAAGGCCTTGTCCCAAACTAGGCTAAGCTATGTCCAGCCCAGAAAAAGACAACCTATAAGAGTCACTTGTTTGGGTAGGAAAAGGAAGGAACAGGTCTAACATCTCGGTGGCACCAGAAGAATGACCACGTCTTCCCTCTCTGCCCCTCATTCCCTGGCATCCCCACCCCGCCCCCGGGTCACTCAGATAGGCTAGAATGACAGAGCTGCAAGACTTTAAGTTTTCTTCGCCTTATTGAGTTATCTTCCTCCTGAGCGGCCCCCATGTCCCCGGCATGTTCCTCCCAGAGGTCGATGTGCCGGATGCTGAGCCCACCCACCTGGTTAGCGTTCGCCACCAGCCTCACGCAGCTCACCTCGTGCCCCACGCTCTGTGGAACTACCTCCTGATCCGGCTGCCCTTCCAGGAGGTGGCCCAGCAAGGCGAGGCTGGTGCAGCGCTGCGGTGTCCCCTCGGGCTCGTAGCCCAGCTCCACCTGCCCCTTCTCCAGGGCGTGCTTGCCATCCACGATGGTGCCCGGCAGCACCTGCACCCTCCTCAGGTCCGCTGGGTGGTTCAGGATGACAGTCAGGTGGTTCCCTGCGCTGTGGGCCCAAAAGAAGGACTCGTCCAGACTGTAGGCCTGCCAGGGGAAATGGACCTCAAAAACCTTCATGTCTGTGAACACGGCTCCTGGTGGGTTGCCAGGGGCTTAGGGGCTCTTTTTCTGCGTGCCCGAGGCCTTCTGGCCGTGTCGTTCGGCGCATGGTAGGGGACTCGGTGGTAGAACAGGAACGGTCTGCAGAGGATCGGCTCCTTCTGGGCCAGGAGGGTGCGGAAGTGAGGGAGGAGCCTGGCGAGGGGCTTCTCCCCGTAGAAGAGGAGGAGGAAGTGGGCCAGCACCGGGGGTCCCCGCTGCGGAAGAGCCTGCCCTGGAAGCCCAGGTTGGAGAACTCCAGGAGCGCCCAGGGCTGGGACCCCAGGGTGTCCGCTTTCCACTGAACGTGGTGATGAAGTTGGGGGCGCACAAGGTGCCGTCCTCCAGCAGCAGGAAGTACTCCGAGAGCTTCGCGGCGCAGCTCATGAGGAAGGCGTGGTCCGTGGTCCGCTGGGAGTAGGGCTCCTGGCGAGAGGCCCCGCCCCGACGCCGCCCTCGTGGGGATGGGCCTCCGGCGGGGCGGGAATCGGCGCTGCCCCGCCGAGACCTGTGGGCCGAAGAGGCTGGAAATGCGGAGGCCGGCCTCCCTGAGCCAGGCCAGGCCAGGCCAGCGCCCGCCAGGTGGGCAGCAGTGTGTACGGGAGGCCGCTGCGGTCCGACCGGGGCCTCGAGCAGGTGCCGACCGTCAGCCACGCTGGGGCGGCCAGCTGCGCGGTCAGCGTGCAGGCGGGCCGAGTGGATGCTCTGTGGCACCAGCAGATGCTCTTCCCGCAGATGCTCGTCCCGCCCTCGCTGCTCGGCTATTTCCCACCCCAGGGGGCGGTTCAGATCCTCGCTACGCAAAGCGTGGGCGTTAGTCCAGCAACATCGCCCCGTTTGGAAGCTTATTAGACGTGCAGAATCTACTGAAGCAGAGTCTGCATTTTAACAAGGTCGCCAGGTGCCTGAGCTGGGGTGCTGCGTCCTCACGGGCCTCTGAGGCTTCTTTGAACTGGAATTTTGTGGCACATGGTTTAAGTACTCAATAAATATTAGCTTTTTTTTTTTTAATTTTTGTCTGTGCCACTCCGCTTGTGGAATCTTAGTTCCCCCACCAGGGATCAAATCTGTACCCTCGTCAGTGAACGCGCCGGGTCCTAACCACTGGACCGCCAGGGAACTGCCAATATTAGCAATTTTTATAGTCATTATCATTCCTTTTGGTTTTACCCAGCTCATCTTCCCAAAGCTCTCCTTTAAAGAAGATCTACTAGAAAAAGCCCTTCTCCTGGGAGTCAGGAGTCCAAGACTATTGTCTCAGCTCTGCCACTGACCATGTGGCCTCCAGCGGGTCCCTGTACCCCTGAGCTTAACACTGGGTGAACTGGACACGTGGCCTGAAGGCCCCCTCGCCCCCCAGGGTTCTCTCACGCCGTGATCCCACCCTCCTGGAGCGGCCGCGTTACCTCTTCCCTCCTTCCCCCTCCACACAAAGGCCTTGGCAGGGAGAGGACTGTCTGCCGGGCCCGATGCCCCCCACCTTCCCCCCTTCTTCCCTCTGAGCCCCTTCTTCTCCTGATGCTTCTTCCCCCCTGGGGAGCCCACTCCCCTCCTCGGAACGCACTCTTCTTTCTCTGCTGGATTTTTTCCAAATATTTGAAGGTGAGATTCTGCCAGTCTTCTAGTGGTTCCAGATCCTTCCTTCTCCTATAACGGCCCTCCTGCAGCCTGGGCAGAGGCAACTCCTGGTCCTCCTTTCATAAAAAGAACAGGGTTTAACCTCTACTGGTTTCCCATGAGCCTTTCCAGGGAAATAGCAGGTCAGTCTCCCCAGGGCAAGCCTAGCACATTCTCAGGATGTCTGACCACCGGCCAGAGTACCCAGGGCTCAAGCAGTATTTGCTGTCTTCCTTGCCTTAACAGATATGGGGGGGAACGCGGGCCTCTCACTGTTGTGGCCTCTCTCGTTGCGGAGCACAGGCTCCGGACGCGCAGGCTCAGTGACCATGGCTCACGGGCCCAGCCGCTCCGCGGCATGTGGGATCCTCCCGGACCGGGGCACGAACCCGCGTCCCCTGCATGGGCAGGCGGACTCTCAACCACTGCCCCACCAGGGAAGCCCCCCCTACTTTTTTAAACAAAAGTCAAACAATTTATTAAAATAGCTGAACTTGAAGTGTTGCTAAGTGCTAAGCAATTTGGTGCCTTTCTTACTTCTTGTAAAGGGCGTCCTTAATTTATCCCAATCCTTAATCTCATTCACAGACCTTGATTAGAACATGATTCTGGGACTTCCCTGGTGGCGCAGTGGTTAAGAATCCATCTGCCAATGCAGGGGACACAGGTTCGAGCCCTGGTCCGGGAAGATCCCACATGCCGCGGAGCAACTAAGCCCGTGCACCACAACTACTGAGCCCACGCCCTAGAGCCCATGCTCCGCAACAAAAAAAGAACATGATTCTGTTAACTCAGAGTAAAAAAAAAAATCCTTTTGTGAGTGGTGGGCTGCTGGAATTCAGGCTGGCTCAGACTCAAAAGCACTTGTGGGCTGCTTTTTCCCTGTTAGTGTCTTTTCTCCGGAGAGAATGTGATTTTCTGATTGTTTCTAAATGATCAGAGGAAAGGCTCTGATATACCTTGTCGCCCACTCTTGGTCATTTGTCTGCCTAGTCAGGACACAAAAGGAAAGAAATCGTAGTAATTTCTATGCTCCCAAGGCTATACTATTCTCTAATTTCCCCATTTGCAATTTGCATGGTTCCCTGCCAGTTTAGTATTTTGGTAGAGGTTACCATGCTTCCCTCCCTTAACCATTTAGCCTTTTGATAAGAGTTACAAAAACAGTACTTATATATGGTGGGAAGGCTTAAACTTTCCTTACCTGGTTTCCTTAAGTCAGATAGGTCATTCAGATACAAACCACTACATGTAACAGAAATAGGCTTCTTTTTTCTAGAACATAAATACATGGACACAAATACTGACTGAATAAAAGGCTCTACAACTACAGCCGGAGGAGTTCACCCTCAAGGGAACAGCCCTGTCCCCTCTGCCCCTCCTGTGCGGTTTACCTGTCACACCAGCGGGAGCGCTGCCCTCGCCGAGCCCTGAGTTTGACAGGCTCCTGGGAGACCAGGAGAGAGAGAAAGAGGAGTTGGGGTGCTGAGGACCCGCACAGCGACTGGGCCCCTCCCCCCAGCTCTCCAGCCTTGAGCTAAGCTCCTCTGTGACGTTGCTCTGTGTCCTGCCACCTGTCCCATCATCAGGGCTACACTCGGCCAGGACTTACCTGTGGGCGGTGCTTACCTGAGAAGCACGGAACTGCCCCCCAGCACGCCCTCCCTCTGCCCCATCCCTCCCGCCCTCGGTGGTTGGCTGGCTGCCGACTCTCATTCCCTCTCACCTTCTGACTTTGTCACCCCTGCAGTTACCCTTTTTCACTTCTGCGACGTTGCCACTTCTCCCGGTCTCCTGGACCATTCCCGTCACTGTAAAAAGGACGTCTGCTATCTTCCGGTGGGTAAAAAAAGCAAAAAGCAAATCCCTCCCTGAATTCATGTTCTCTCCAAATCCTGCCCCGTCCCTCTGCAGCCCTCAAGAGCAACACCCCTGGAAAGCTGTGTCGTCATCATCAGTCTCACTTCGCCGCCATTTCCTCCTGCATCTCACTCAGCCCCTTCCTCCCTGAGACACCCTTCCCGCGCAGCGCTCGCCAGCCTGGCCTTCCTTCCCTGGTTCTTTCCCTGGCTTCTCCTCTTCCCAGCCAGTGACTGTCGAGCGTCCCAGGTTCTGACCCAGTCCCGTGGCTTTAAGTGCTGTGTACATTACAGGCGTGTGCATACACGTGTGTACATACATACACATATAAGGTGTGTGCATATCTACATATATCCTTTCATATATACGTGCACGCGCACACACACAGACGCGCACACACACATGCACACACTGAGAACTCCTAGGGCTGATCTTACCTCCAGCTTTGGCCTCTGTCCTGAGCTCCAAATTACCCGACTCTTCACCACCTCCTTTTGGATTACAGGTATCTCAATTTTAACAGAGCCAAATAGAATTATAGACTCTTCCTATTTCCCAAATCTCTTCCTCCCCAAGTTTTCCCCATCTCAGTAAATAGCACCACCATTTTTCCAGCTACTCATGGGAAAAATCCTCAATGCCTCTCTCTCCTTAACACTCCACGTTCCATCTACTCAGTCCTGTTA
Source organism: Stenella coeruleoalba (assembly GCF_951394435.1). Taxonomy (NCBI): domain Eukaryota; kingdom Metazoa; phylum Chordata; class Mammalia; order Artiodactyla; family Delphinidae; genus Stenella; species Stenella coeruleoalba. Next base: position 124,008,057 of record NC_137169.1, read on the forward strand.
TCTTTTCCTCCAAAATGCATCCGGAATACGACCCTTTCTCTCCATCTCTGCTGCTACAACCCGAGTCCACACCACCATCATCTGCTGCCTGGACCACTGCCACCACCCAACTGGTCCCTCCTCTCCACCCGTGTTCTCCTGCAACCTTCCCTCCACGCGGCAAAGAGGTCTTTTACACTGTAGACCGAGTGATATCCCTTCGCGAACTCCAGACCACAGCCTCCTGGGTCCTGCCTGACTGGCCATGTGTCTCTTTGACTCCATCTCCCGTTCCTCCCCACTCCCCGCCCCTCCTCCCCCTTGGGGGAGGGGGCATCCCTCGGACAAACCAAGGTGTTTCTCAACTCAGGCCTTTGCATTTGCTCTTCTTCTTAGAACTTTCCTCTGGAGACTTTCCGAGAGCCGACCCCTCCCAATACCCACATCGGAGCTCAGACGTTCTTTCTCCGGCCTCCAGTCATCGTGGCTAAAGTCGCCTCCTGCCACCTCTCCCGTCCTCCCGTTGCGCTACCACGCCTTCTATTTTCTTAGCATTTCTTGCTACCAGAAGCTATCCTCCTTGTGTGTGTCGCTGTCTGTCTCTATCCACTAGGCTGATGGCCCGGCCTTTGTTTTGCCCAATGCCACATCCACAGCACTTCGCACGGCACCTGGCCCAGAGAGCGAGCTCAACAGGTGTGTATTAAGTCACTAGTTATCGGGATGACGCGATACGGTGAGTGGTCATCTCCCTCTTCCACACACATGTGCTAGGTGCCAGGGACACAGCAGTGCCAGGAGGACCGGGCAGTACAACAGAGGAGGGCAATACGTGTGCGATGGTTAAGAGCTCAGATTCTCGACGTAGACCCCGACTCGGGCCAGAATGTGCTTCTGCTAAACTTCCTGGCCAGGTGACCTTGGCCGAATGACTCAGTCTTTCTGAGCCCCAGTTCCTCATCTAGAAACTAAAGATAACGATGGCTACTCTCAGGTGTTCTTATGAGGATGAGAAGAAATCCTCCACAGGAAAATGCCCAGCATACGGCAAACACTCAATAAATGTCAGCACTTTTGTGCTAACAATGACTGTTTTTCGAACACGGAGACCAGCGATGCCTTCCTTTCTGTCATATTTGAGACGCCCATCTCCCTTTATTCCTAAATCCCCACCCAAATTTTTACTTTTAGACTCTTAAACAGACGCACAGCACTTTGAGAACACTTCTGCATCTTGGCACCTCATTCGCACTCCTCTGAGGGCCTTAGAGGGGGCAAACAGTGGAGGAAGAGGGGAAAATAGGTATTTTTTAATTGAAGCACAGTGGATGTAAAATGAAAATAAATACTAAACAAGCCCTGGCAGGTCCCTCGGCAGCAGCGCAGATCGGGGTGAGCCGTCTGAGATGCTGTGCCTGTTGCCATGGTGTGTCCCAGGTGTGGGCTCCAGACTTTGCTGCAAGTTAGAGCTCTCCTTCCAGCCTAGAAGCATGAACTTGAGCCCCGGCAGGGAGGTGGGGAGCTGGGCAGGAGCTCACTTCTAGCCCTCAGCATCTCTCTCTGGTGCTCCCTTGGTAACCATTGTTCTCCCTGAAGGTCAGCAAACTCATCATCCCACCAGCCTCTCCAGGGAGGTGGCTCCACGCAGAACACACTCGGACCACAAGCATGTCTGGTTGGGCCACACACTGTTTTTTAGAAATTTGGTTGAAGATTGAACATCTAAAAATCAGGAGAGATTGCATAAATAATTGGACTTCTGGCTTCTCTGGAAAATTGCAACTTGCTGCCACCATGGCCTGAGCAGTGATGGCCCCGGTCGCCGGACGTGCATTCTCTTCTTCAGAGTCCACCTGGCTGGTTTCTCTCATTTATTTCTGTCCCCTGAAGGCATTTGAGTCTTTGGCCTTTGCTCTAAGTCAGGTCTTGGGAGACTTGAAGACTATGCTAGGTCCTGGTCTTATACTGGGCACCTGAAAAGATGGGGCACAAAGTGACCCCTTGAGTTGAAGGGCTGTGGGCAGAGGTAGGAGGGAAATGAATAGAAGATTGCAGCCAAGTGAATGATAAACAGTACAAAACAGACTGAAGAGATAAGCAATAGGGATTGATCTTGTATGTGATGTGGACAGCGTTCTGGAGGATGTAGGGAAGACATGGCAAGGAGCAATGGCCAAACCTTGAGGTGAGGTGGGTGTGAAGAAACTACTGCAGCTACATCTTCTTGAAAGCTAGCAAACAACAGGAAAAACTAGCCTCCAAGCAGCATTTCTCCAACTGAGGGTCAGAATCCATAACAGGTTACAAAGCCAACCTCATGAGTCTCAACCGGCACGTGCGTCACTGTATAAGGGCAAGTATTGTTTTGTGAATCCGTTAGAATGTAAGTGAAGGTATTATAGATGACAGTCCAGAAAGTGTGAAACCAGCGTGGCTTAGAGGGGAGAGAATGGACACATGTTGGCAGCTGCAGGGCCAGCTGGTGGTCAGATTTGGGGTGGGGTTTCCATGTTCTCTTTCCTCAGCTTGGTGTTTAGGGAAGATCACAGGCTCCAGTGTTCCCATTCCAGTCCTAGCTCTGTTGTTACCTGTGTGATTTTGCCTGATAAACTCTTCTGAGTCTCAGTTTCTCCATTTGAAAAATGGCGACAGTATCACCCATCTACTTCACGGGGTTGGTATGTCCCATAGACTATGAATTACTCCCCAGCCACTGGTGTGGTCCTATTCCTGGTCGCACAGTATCTCTAGGTGCGCAGATAGCATCCCTTCCTGCCAGCGGAGAGAAGAAAGGGACTCAGCGTTAGGATTTTGTGTCAGACCCTGTGCCGGACATGTGACAGGATTTGGTTGAACGCTGGATTTCAAACGAGCACGGTGGATTCGGGAGTGCTCTGGGAAGTTCAGATATAATTAGTGTAGAAGTCCTTTTATTCCTGTTGCAAGACTTTCATCCTGGATGCAGAGAATTTCAAACATTCCAACCATCCAAGGCCCTAGAGCATGCTGAGAGGGGTCCTCAGTCCAGAGACCTTCCTTAGGGGTGACGGTGGCGGCTGCAGTGTGAACAAGGAACTTGAGTTCTTCTCTCTGCCTCTCACCTTTTCCCAGCAGAGTCCAGAACCTCCAAAGTGGCCCAACCTGAATGGGAGGAAACACCCCGAAGGGAGTGTGGGTAACGCTGCTACCCTGCCCCAGCCCTATGGGCAGGGCTGGCGGCACCAGGACTGAGGCTCCCTGGGGAGGGACCCACACACCCAGGTAAACCAAAGTCCTGATCCTGGATCCCTTTGGGCTGAGCCAGAGAGAAGGGGTCCCATGACTGGAGAGGAAGAGAGGATGCTCCCAGGGACAGAAGCCCAGGGATGAGACCCTTGTCTCCGTGGGAGCTGATCTGCAAGGGCAGCCCCCATAGCTGCGGCTGGGGCAGAACCGGGAGCACAGAAGTCCCACCAAAGAGACGTGCAGCAGAGCAGGAGGGGTTGCTGGTTCCAGGGAAATAAGCAGGGCGGGGGAGCTGGGGAATGTCAGGGGCGCATCCCAGTGCGTGCCCCCCCCCCCCCCACTGATCTGTTGTGAGACCTCTTCCTGCTTACCCTGGGCAACCAGATTCTTCTCCTTGTCCGGTCCAAAACTCCATCCTCGGCCAGACAGAGCCACAGACACTAAAGGCCATTTCCCTTCCCCTTCAACAAACGTGTGGAGCTCCTACCACGTGCCTGGTCCCGGGCTGGAGGCCGTGACTCCCTCCCTGCAGCGGTTTACAATCCGGTGGAGACCCTTGCCTGTGTACGGCACGAGGGCAGGGATGGCAGTGGAAAAAGACAAATGCCTGGTTAAAGGAACAGGAATAGAGAGACGCCGTGGGAGTGCACAAAATAAAGCAAAACACAGAGACCACCAAGGCGGCAGCTCATCCTGAGATCTCAAGGTCTGTGGGTCTGTCTCCACAGGGGACATCTGACACCAAGCATTCGGGCCCCAAAAGGGGTGGGAGAGGACGACAGTGGACTAGAGGGAGGGGCCGAGCTGGATCGTGAGGAGGCTAAGGAAAGGCCTGTGCGTCGGTGAAATTAGAGGAAAGGAGAGGAGAGAGGAGGTCCAGCAGCGTTGGGGAGGGATGAGCGCTGTGCAAAGGACGCTCGCAGAGACCGGGGGCCGCGCGGAGGGCAGACGCACGCCCACCCGGCGCGCCAGGAAAGCAGCCGGAGGCGGCGGCGGCCTCGGGGCGGGAGGTGCCCTCCACGTGCGCTACGTGCCGCGCGGGCCGCCCCCTTCGCGGCCGCCGGGGAGCCGGCCTCCCCACTCCTGGAGCCCAGTCCGGAGGTGGGCGCGGGACCAGGTCGCCCCCCCAGTTTGCGAGTCTGCGGCGCCCGGAAGGAACGCGGGGGCGCCCCATCACCGGGCGGCCGGCCCGGGGTGCAGGATGCAGAGCCAGGGGCGCGGGCCGGGTGGGGTCGGGCAGGCTGTTCGGGAGGCCTGGGGGCTGAGCGGGCAGGAGGAGGATAGAGACCCCAGGGACGTGTGCGAGGCTCCGGGGCCGCACACAGGCGGCGGCTGGAGACGGAGCCCGGCGGGGCGGGGTGTCGTCCCGGGTGAGGAGGGGTTCCTGGACACGTGGCACCCGGACAGGGCTCGGTTACGCTCCGGCCGCCGGGACTGCCACCCACCGGCCGCGGCACCGGACGCGGCCGCGACGCCGGCCCGCCCCTGCCTCGCGGCCAGCTGCCTAGAGACCCGGACCTCCGACCGAGAGCGCAGCACAGCCACTGGGGCGCCCTGCGGCCGCTGAGCAGACAATGAGGCGCGTGCCCCGCCCCCAAGCGCCGCGCCGGCCGGCCAATCAGCGCCCACGCCGGCCGGCCAATCGGCGCGCGCGGCCGGGCTCTTTAAAAAAAGAAGGACCGGCGCGGCGCCGCTGTCAGCTGGGTGGATCCCTCCGCGCATGTAAACACACATCATAAAGGGCCGGGAGCGTCTCCGCCTCCCCGCGGGAGGAGCGGCCGCGGGCGCAGCGCCTTTTTTCCGAGCAGCTCTATGGTCCCCTCGCCGCCCGGCGGCCGACCCTCTCTCAGCGTCACGACGCGTCCGCGGGGAGCCGACAGCCGCTGCGCCGTCAGGAGCCACGAAATCCCGTGGCTGGGGTTGCTACCGGAAGTTGGGGACGCGAGGCCGGGAGGGGCGGGGGCGGCCCGCGGGCAGCTGGGGACTGGAGAGTTTTCCGTGGGTTCGCTGTCCTGCATCACGGTCGTAATCCGTACGTGTCTAGAGTTTTCCTCAAAGTTATGCCTAGCTGGCTTGGCGGATGCCAATGCTAAGTGTGAAAATAGTCTTAACGTTGCTCCTAGGAAAGAGCACATGACAGGAAATCAAGTCTAGCGAGACCCTCTAAAGCACAGACCGCCCAAGGCAAAGAGCAACAACGAGGATTTTTTCTCCCTAGCGTTTTACTGTGAAAAAATTTGAAAGATTCAGCAAAGTTAAAACCATCTTTTGCAGCCGACTCCTCTATCCCCCGCACCTAGATTCTAACTTGCTATCTCATATCCTTCTTACACCGATGACTTTTTCTCTACTAGGATGCCAGCTGCCCTTGGCCTCAGTCTCCATTGTCATGGCTTAGGTAGGTCCCAAAGCCCTAGACAAATAAGGCCTGCCTTCTCCAAGGACCTTTCGGTTTACTTAAGAGTTTACTGAAGAGGAGCTTTCTCCCCTCGCCGGCCTTTTAGTCGAAGAATCCTCAAGGATGAGATCTGTTTACTCCAGGTGAATCTAAAAGCAGGGCTAGAACTCTGTTGACACCTACCTACGAAGGAGGCCCTGGCAAACGGTCCTTCCATGGGTTTGGCTGCTTTCTGGATAAAAGAGGCCTTTTTAAATGTTGAAGTCCTACTTTTTGAGTTCTCTCCCCTTTTCTGGGGAAGGATATTACCTGACCCCCCCCCCCAGCATGTGTCAAAATTGTTCTTACCTCTTAAAGTGCCTTCATGATCTGATCTGCAAAATGGGGGTAATAGCAGTGCCTCCCAAGCGGGGTGGGAGTGAAGCTTCAAGGAGCGAATATACCACTACACACAAGGCATTTACAAGGATGTCTTACACACAGTAAGCATCAGATAAAGAAGGGCTCTCATTCAGGCTAATCACTCCCAGATTTACATCTCCACTTCTGATCTCTCCCCTTCTGATTTACACGCTGAGCCTGTTGGGTATCTCCAACTGTCCCAGACACCTCAGACTCAACATCGCCAGAAGTGGACCCACGAGCTCCCTCCCCAGACTGACTTCTTGTTCCCCAGCGATGCCAGTGGCCGCACCCACTCAGGCATGTACCTATACCCCTGAATCGCTCCTCCCCAATTTGTCACTTTTATGCCCTCCATTTGCATTCCTCCCTCCTAATGAATAGCACACTGCCTTAATTTAGGCCCCATCATTCCTCATCTGGATTATTTCAAGGCTCCCGCTCTTCTCATATCCAGCTTCGCCGTGTATTGCTCGCGGACCACACTTCCCTGCAACACCCTACCTTCCAATAAGTGAAGTCTCCACCACTTGTTAACCTAGGAATTTGGGCAAATTTCTTAATCAACCTATGCCTCTCTGTCGTTATTTGTAAAATGGAAACGAGTACCTGCCTCGTAGGGTTGCTGTGTATATTAAAGATTAATCATGAAAGCACGTGGCACAGGGCCTAGGAGATGAAGTGATCAGAGTGTTAGTTTATTATCCTCCTAACTGTTGTCTCACCTACAGGCTGTTGTCACGTTCAAGCTCTTCCCTCTACCTGGAAAAGCCTCCTCCGTCCCCGACACCCTGCGCCCCTCGGGGTCTGACCAGGTGTCCTTGCACTTCCACCACGGCGCTTCCCACGGGGCGGGACGGGACGGAGCGTACACCCGTGGGCCCGGCTTTTCCCCCAGACCTGTAACTTCCCGAGGGAGGGAAGGGGCTCTGGCACGTAGTCAGTGGTCAGTGGGTGCCGGCTGGGCTGGACCGTGAGGACGAGCTCCGTCCCCCGGGGGCCGCCCCGCCCGGCCCGGGGGCGGGCGCTCAGCACGGGCCGGGTGGGGGTGGGGTGGGACTCCTTTTCCTCGCCGTGGCGGCGGAGGCGCACGGCGTGGCTGGCGCGGCGCGGCGTCGTCGGTCGGTGTCGGAGTCGGAGTCGGAGTCGGAGGAGCCGGAGTCTGAGGAACCGGATCCGAGGCTGAGGAGAAGGAGGAGAAGAGGAGAAGGAAGAGGAGGAGAAGAAGAAGGAGAAGGATTAGGAGGAAGGCCAAGGAACCGGAGGAGGCCAAGAACCGTCGCTCAGCCGCGTCCGCGGCGCCGCGAGGATGGAGGCCCCCGGCCCGCGCCCCGCGCCGGCCCTCGGCGGCCCCGGCCCGCTGGGCGAGTTCCTGCCGCCGCCCGAGTGCCCGGTCTTCGAGCCCAGCTGGGAGGAGTTCGCCGACCCTTTCGCCTTCATCCACAAGATTCGGCCCATAGCCGAGCAGACAGGAATCTGCAAGGTGCGGCCGCCGCCGGTGAGTCTCGAGCGGGGCTCGCGGCCGGCCGGCGGGCGGCTGGGCCTCTGCGCGGGGAGAGGGGACAGCGGACGGAGCGCGGCCGGGGTTCGTATCCGGACGGAGAGGCGGCAGCACCACCACCGGCACCGGGGTCGTGGCCGTGCGCCGGAGCCCGCGGGGCGGAGGGCGGGCTGGCGCGGAGGCCCCCGGGCGCGGGTGCGGCGGGTGCGGGGCGCCGGGGGTGCGGGGTGCGCGCCCCGCGAGTTGTCGCGAGGAGGAAAGTTTTCAATATGGCGGCGGAGCCCCTGGTCCTTTGTGTGGAGGAGGCGGCGGCGGCCCGGGCGGCTTCACCTGGCGCCCCACCCTCCGGCCCCGGACCCCCCGCCCCGGCCCGGACCCCTGGCGGGCCCCCCGGGCCGGGGACTAGGCGGGGCGACGGAGCCAGACGGGGGCACCGCGGGCCGGGCCGAGCGGACGTGCTGAGGGGGCGTGAGCGTGGGGTTCGGGGGGCGGCCGCCCAGAGGCTCCCCGGCCCCCGCCCCGAGAGCTGCACGCGGCGGGCGGTGTCAGCCCCGAAGGCGGAGGCCGCCCCGCGTCCCGACCCGGAGCGGAGGCCCCAGCGCAGCCCCCTGCCCGGGTGGGCGTGAGGGTGGGTGTTCCCGAAACGGTCACCAACGGCTGCAACGTCGGCGGAGAAGCCCTGCCGGCCCCTGCCCCCTCCCCTCCTCCTTTCCTCCCCTCCCCCCTCCCCTCCTCTCCCGTCACTTCCCCTCCCCCTCCCCCAGCCCCCGGCCGCAAACTCCGGACCCCTGGGCTGTGCCCACCTTTCGGACCGGCCGAGGCGGCCTCAGCAGTTGGATGGGCCGGGACCGTTGGCCGGAGGTTTAACTGCTTTTCCGACAGTTTGAGAAGCTTCTCCCCGCTCCGCCCCCGCTCCCTCGGAGGAAGCCCCCCCTCCCGCCCCTTTCTTTCTTAGGCTTGTTCTTTGTAATGACGTTGGAGTTGAGGGGTTCTGTGCGTAACCGCTCAGCCTGGAGAGCTGTGTCGAGGGAGATCCCGACTGAGTCTGTCTGATCCCAAGTCCCCCCTCCCCCCGAATTGAAATGCGGACTCTATATTGGAGTTTTTCTTGGACTAGTTTGAAATGGAGGTGAAATACCTGTCTCCGGGGATAACTGGTCAGTTAGGATGGGGGAGATGATTGAGAATAGATGCCTTTCTCTCAAGAAGTAGACAAGGTTGATTGTCGTTGCTCAAGGGAAGTGCGTGTCGGTTGGAGCGCAGAGGCCTGCAGAAGTTGTGCGGTGATTGGGGCCAGGGTTTTAGTTGTGGAAGAATAGGGCATGGACAGGTAGCAGCGGAGCTTTGTGTCAGCGTTAGGGACGGGGACTGTGAATAGTCCGCGTTCGCATCCATGGGCGTCCGTTCTGAAACTAGGCAACTTGAGCAAGTTCTCGGTAGCCCAAGTGTGCAGTCGGTTCCTGGGGGGGAGTTGTCCTCCATGTTGGTATTGTGGTGCACTAGGGCTGGGGTAAACCCTTTATCTACTTTCTTTTCCTATTCCTTTTGTCGGGTTCTTTTCCTAGAAAGATAGTGTTGCTCTGGTTAGGTCTGGCTACTCATTTCAGCATCTTGGCCAGAATATTAATGGTAAGCTCTGCAAAATGTGTGATCTTTCTGCCTTTCCCCATTCTGAATGTCAGACAGACGTGATGGCCACCATTTTGTATTGAGAGTGGTACTTACTACAGCCGAGGAAGGGTATTAAAGAGGCACAAATAAATAATCCACAAACATAACCAGTGCTCTGTTTTGGAGACCTCCTTTGTGTGGAGGAGGCTTCTTCCTCCTTTGTTTAACAAACTCCTGTGCCAATTGGAAAGAGTTTGGGAGTATTTCTAGTTGATATAACCGCAAAAAGGGAAACCTTTCCAGAAGTTGTAGCTCTTGAAGAAGGGTCTTGTTGGAACAAAGGGATCTTAAGAGATGGAGATGTAAACAAGTCTTTGTTTTAGAAACCGTTTTCTTTTAGAAAGCTAACTGTGAACAAGTGGTTTCATATAGTTGAAATAAAGCAACAACAAACCAAGAGATAAGAAATATTTTCCATGGCGATAGCTATATAATGCCCGTGTTTCTAGATGATTTGTTACCACTAAGTTTTTGGAATACAAGTGACTGTATTAAAATGGGGATTGGGTTTATTGGTATTTTATTTCTTGGAGATAAGGGAAAGAATTACAAAGCATTTCTATTTCCTTTTGTCCTTAACTTTGCATCTTTAATTAATGGTACTTAACGTAGCTTCAATTTATAGCTGCTTCTTAGTGATGGTCCTAAACTGCTTTGCTACTGAAACTTGAGGTTCACAGAAATTTGTTAATGAAAATATAGTAAGATAAGTATGATAAAAGGTAATAAAATCAAGAAGATGTTATTCAGATCCTGAGTTATAAGTTTAAAGAGGGTAGTAAACAAACCTATTTTCAAATTACATCAAGTATGTAGGATAACTAGGCTTGTTTCCTGGACTTTTTTTTTTTCCAATTTACAATTAATCTGACTTCTGGTTTGTTACCTTTAGATGCAAATTTTCATTTCCTTCTTGATGTACTTAGATTTCTTTTTAAGGACAAATTTTCCATGTTACTTTGTGGTATCTGCAGATGATTAATTTTAGGGGTATAACTATTAGGCAAAAATAGTGGACTGCTCAGTAAATACTTTTCTCAGTCTCTTGAGTTTGATAGGAATATATTTGATGGCTTCAGTAATTTACTCTGTTGCTCTCAAACATGTAACATTTGGCCATAGATAGGCAGATTCCACAAATTTCTTCTCTGGAGGTGTCCAGACGTTAGAGATTTAAGTCAAACCCCAGATGGCACAATAGACACATTTTTCAACTTTAACTTCCTGTGGTCATTAATTTGATCCCTTAGGCTTCATAGCCAAAGTGTAAAACTTTCAAATGTTCTAATACAGTCAGTGTCTTAATCCAGTCAGTGTCTTTGATTGAGCCTGTTGGTTCCGCCCTTAGAACATGAAGGAACTTAAATATACTTCTCTTTGTACGGGGGGGGGGGGGGGGGGGGGGGGGGCGGTGTGAGTGATACAGAGCTCTTTTACTCTCATTCCAGCCTATCATTCTCCCTAATGTTACGTTTGCTTGACTGTGGCCTAATCCTCTCTGTTGTTTTTCCAGTTTCTTTGGTGTCATGAAATTTTTCTCTAGTTGTGATTCCTTGCCACCGTAAACCTTTTAATATTTGGGGGAAAAGCTTATCAATAGAAATATCCTTGAGCAAAGGAAGAACTTATAATTACTTTTTTAAAATAACAGTTTTGTTCAGACATAATATATTTACCATATAATTCATCAATTTAAAGTGTGCAATTCAGTAGTTTTTAGTATTTTCATGGAGTTTTACAACCATCATCACAATCAGTGTGTTAGAACATGTTTATCACCCGCAAAAGAAACCCTGTACCCAATTGTAACTAGTTTTTAAAGAGAAATTTAGAACTATACCTCTCAAAAGAAGAACTTTTTTTTCTCACTTGGTAGGAGGCTGGATTAAGTCCTGCAGTTTTAGTTTAAGTGCGTCTGCCTTAAAGTAAAAACAAACTTCATTTGTTGTAGCCTTTGAATGGGTGATTGGCTAAATTTGACTTTGCCAGTGGTAGATTGGTCACACTCACAGACATCCATCTAGCTGTAACTCTTAGTGAACTAATCAACAAGTTAATAATAGACTCTTAGAATGGAATGTGAGTGATATTGCAAATATATGAGACAGCTTTAGGTTTACATCCCCACCCCCACTGGCAAAGTTTCCTTTCCTGTGGTTGTAGGATTTGTTTTTAAACATGCAGTCTAAACCTTTTCTAAAGAGCAGAATGACTAGAGAATTGCCTTTGAAGAGTCTTAATAAATGTTCTGATTTAAAGCTGGGGTGTTGAGTTCATTATTGAGAGACACTGATAAGGAAAATTAGAGAAAATGATCAACCCTCGGTTTCATTCTTTGTCTCTAAGGTCCTTAATTTTTTTTATTTCCGATTGACAGATCAGTAGTAAACTCATTTACTTATTTGTTTAATTTGGGAGACAATAACAAAGTTCAGGATGCTTACAATACTTTAATATAGGCAGACAGAAATCTGCCAGTGAGAGAATTTTCTTTTAGAAAGGCAAAAATATCATTGTGAACTATTCAATTTAAAATAAAAACAAAAAGGAATCTGGTTTATGTGCTGTAAATGGGAGCTTTTTGCAGGCTTTGGTAACCTCTCGTTGTTTTAATTGGGCCACATTAAAGTTTGGTTGTAGAAAAGGATAGAGGGAGACCTCATGCCCCCAAATGAAAGTGCTGATTAATTAGGTTCCTGGATTTAGGTTCCACGAAGCCTACTTGTGTATCTCTTGGCAAAGGCCATCTATGGGTTTAAAAACCAGTAACCTGGAAAGACCTTGCTTTCCTCATTGTACAGTCCTTGCATTGAGCTGGTGGTGTGATTTTTCCTTTCTAAGAGAATTAGATATTCTTTGGAGATTATGCTAATATACCTGTTTTATGTGTAGAAGATCACTGCAGTCTCAAAAAAAATTTTTTTAATAATGTGGAATAAATGTTGGGAACTGAAGGACTGACTATACTTTCAGAAAGTTCTAAGTTTGGGTCCCTTGAAGAGGAATCATCAGAAGCACACCAGTGAGTCTCTTTGGGGTGAGTGGGTCCGTGCCATATCACTGGGCCACTCTCATTTACTTTCGATTACTTAGGGTTTGAGAAACTAATAACTGGATTTTAAAATCTGAGTTGTGAGAAACTTGTCTAAGACATGAGAACTGTATGCAGCTTAACAAGGATTTCTTAAGTATTTATCAACTGCTGTGTCCTAGCATGGGATTAAAGAGAAAAATGAGACATTACCTTTGTACACCTAAAACAAATTCTTCTAAAAATGCTTTTTCTGTCATTAAATATTAGATGAGTTCAGTGGTGACTTCGCTTTTTCAGTCTCCAAGTTTATGAAGACTAATGGGGAGAAGCCGCCTCTAGGGCAGTGGGACATTTCTGTTTCGTAACTGTAAGATGGAAGAATTTGACTAAATGTATTCTTCCCTTTTAAAATTTTTTTTTAAACATTCAGAATTTTAATTGTAGACCATTCCTCTTAAAGCATTATTGCCATATTATGCCTTTGGACATGGCCTAGAGTCATCCCATCTGTTCCTCTGTTTTATTTCTTTTAATCATTTAAGTTTTCTTTCTGGACTTAAGACCAGTTACTTTGCTCTGCTAGAGGCTTCATTTCCAGGGTATAAATGACATTTTTTAAATTATGAAAATAATTCAAGCATACACAAAAGTGTAGAGAATATAGTCCCTTTACGTATTTTCCTGGGTGTAAGAGGACGGAAAGCAGAGCAGCAGTGTTGGAATTGAGAGCAAACTAGTGACCTCAGGTGTAGAGAACAACTTGGCTTAGCTTTTGTCTTATTCAGGGTGAGTGAGATTTGGGCAATTAGGAATGAGGTTTCTAGCCTTTAGTGAGAGATGGCCACTCTTTGCCTAATCAGGATGGGGATTGGATTTCTCAGTCTTTCCAGGGCCTTTGTTGCTTTGTGACACGTTTGTTGGAGCCTGTGTGGGAACCTGACCGCTGTCAGGCCAGCTCCTGGATGCAGAGGCGTGGTGGTCAGAGGTGGTGGTTGGAGGTGGTGCCTGTCGCTCCCTTTTCTGCCCTTGGTCCATTTTCCTGTCTGACGTCATCTCAGCAGCATAGAGCTGGGAGTCGGGGGTGACCAAGAAGTAGAACGAAGTCCCTTCTGGAAAAGGAGTTTGAAGGAAATGAGAGTCAAAGGGTCTAATGAGTGGCTGGTCAGGATGTCATTAGGTTCACTTTACTCTGAAGATGGTGGTTCCACTTCCAGCCTCGATGATGCAGTTCCTGTTTCAGCAGAATTGCTGATGAACACTTAGGTAGCCTCAGATGTTCAAAAGAAGTGAGTTAAAAGTCAAGCCATTGAAAAATATTTTCTATAAATAACCCCTTAACGTCTAAGCACTCTCCTCCCCAAAATAATAACTTCATTTTTCAGGAACTAAGTTAAACATCACTAGGCAGAAGGTGACATAATAAACAGGTTTTTTTTAAACTTGTTGATTCCATTTCATTTGGAAATGTTATTTTACAACTGATGTAAATTTTAAGAAATATTTTGCAGGGATAAAAATAAGCTTTATCAAGGGGAGTGTATGTGGATTTTTATTTTTTCTATTACGTAAAAGAAGGAGTCAGTGTTTCTAAATTTTTTTAAATGAGTGGGTAGAGTCTTGAATCTAATACCATCATGACCTTGGACAAAGTTATTTTTTTCCAGTGTATGCCTTCTTATCTGCTATAAGGAGATCTGACACTGACTTAGAGCTGTTGTCCAGATTAATTGATGGATTGCAAGGAGCTTAAATTCCAAAGCTTTTACTTGCTCGCTGCTAAGAAGGGTCTGGGGACAGATTTAGAGAGACGAGGGTTAGTGCCAAATACATATCCCTCACTTCTCCTACAGTGAAGGGATTTTTAAAAGTGAAACTTGAAAAGTCAGAAGCCCAACATCAAAACTAGAATATACAAAGTGTAAATTCTTCTGTTGGTTAAGATGAAGCTTTTCTGTACCTGGATGTTCTTTTAAATTAGTTGAAATAAAAAAGTTTTTTCAGGTAGAGCTGTTACAAATTATTTCAGAAATTTTGCAGTGTATGTGTGTTATACAGGCAGGAGGTTGGTAAGCTTTAAGAAGTGTTTAAAATTATTTAATTTTCCCTAGTGTGGGAAGGCTGTGATGCTGTGGAAGCCCTGCAGATGGAGAGTATTATATTTTGTCTAACATAATTTAAATAGTCCCAATTCTTGCCTGAAGGGTTAGTAGATTGAGTCTTTAATAAGTTGCTTGTAAAGTGAGGAGAAAAGTAGAAGAGGTGTCAGGGAAAAGGTTTATTTTGGTCTTCAGGACAGAGCCCGATTATATTTTATTCTTTTACTAAGAAGTAGGCAGACTTTTTTTTTTTTAAATCTAATTAGAGTTTCTATATGATCATACAGATTTGGATTCACCGTGGGGTTTTTTTGGTTTTTTTTTTGCGGTACGCGGGCGTCTCTCGGCTGTGGCCTCTCCCGTTGCGGAGCACAGGCTCCGGACGCGCAGGCTCAGCGGCCATGGCTCACGGGCCCAGCCGCTCCGCGGCATGTGGGATCTTCCTGGACCGGGGCACGACCCTGTGTCCCCTGCATCGGCAGGCGGACTCTCAACCACTGCACCACCAGGGAAGCCCCACCGTGTTTTTTTGTTCAAATATGTTATGGGATCTCATAACATTGCTTCTTAGGTGGACCCGTATATATTGTATTTCTACTATTGTGGCTTTTTTGTTTTTGTCTTGAATCAAGCAATTCACTCAATACGGTTTTCTGCATGTGTTAAAACACTGTCTAGTGGTGTACGTACGAAGTTTTAAAATCTTTAAATGTTGAAAGTGTTTGTTTAATTGCGAGCACATAGCTAGGCTGAGCTTCTCTTCCCAGCTATGTTCCTTGTGTGGCCCTAGGCAGATTTTTGTGCATTCCTACATTAATTCTTGCCACCTCAGAGCTTGATCAGATTGTAGTGTTAGAGAACTAAGTTTAAACCTGAGTGTGTTTTTAGCAGTTGGCTGAAGCTTTTGTTAAGGATGCGTTCCTATGAGGCATACAGATACCTGAACATGGCCATCTACTCCACTGCTAACTCCAGAGACAAAGGACAAATCCTGTCAAAACCACATAATTTCAAGGTCTTTAAGGCAAGATCCTCCCAATTTTCTGTGCGGTTGTACCAACTCATCATTTGGTGATATTTAAACCAGATGGGAACATGTCACCCTTGCCAGGCTTTAACTTGGACGGGGAGAGTGAGGATCTCTTAGGATTTGTACACTGGTGTCTTTTCATTTGTGGGACAGGGGGTGAGGCCATGGAGATGAGCAAGGTCTAGAAAGAATTTTGGGACTATAACCTCCATTTTGTAAAATTCCAGATATTCCAAGCTTTTTCCTCTCCCAGAGAGGCTCTTATGCAATATTTTGGACAAATTGAGAACAGCCACCAGATTTTCCAGCGGAAGGCTGGCTTCGGGGATTTGTGTAGGGTGTGAGTTTGGGGTTTTTAAAGATTGTACTTAATGGCAGCCCATTCTGCCATTCTTTCTATAAGTACTTTTTTTTTCTACTGCTAACCTTGTGGCTTTTCCTGTCTTCCAAGTGTAAAATACATCCTTGACTTATGTTAATAGATAATTGCTCATCAGATTTTTTTTTGAGGGGAACAGGGTTTAAAGTTTGATTTAGGATCCAAGGTAATTTGTTTTTGGCGGTTGGTATTAGCTAGCAAGGACGTGAAAACTTGCAGAGAATAGGGATTTCATGGAAAAATCGTGGAGCAGGAATCCAAACATTTGGCTTCTGATGAGTGTTCCATTATCTTCATGTTATCCTTGAGCTTCCAGCCTTGAGGTTGGAATTTCAAGGTTTTATTCCATTAACCTGCCTCTTTTTGTTTGTTTTAATAAATTTATTTATTTATTTATTTTTGGCTGCCTTGTGCTGTGCGTGGGCTTTCTCTGGTTGTGGCGAGCATGGCTACTCTTATGTGTGCAGGCTTCTCATTTTGGTGGCTTCTCTTGTTGCGGAGCACGGGCTCTAGGCGCGTGGGCTTCAGTAGCTGTGGCATGTGGGCTCAGTAGTTGTGGCTCACGGGCTCTAGAGTGCAGGCTCAGTAGTTGTGGCACACAGGCTTAGTTGCTCCGTGGCATGTGGTATCTTCCCAGACCAGGGCTCGAACCTGTGCCCACTGCATTGGCAGGCAGATTCTTAACCACTGCGCCACCAGGGAAGCCCTAACCTGCCTTTTAAAATGAGGATAATTCTGGCCCTGCTTTACATGATGAGGCATAAAGAGGTAAGTAAACATGCTCAAGGTCACCTGACTGCTAAGTGGAGGAGCCTGATAAGAGCCCACACAGTACTCTTAACCATTATTTATATTGCCTATATCCACATGAAATTGGGATTACATGAGACGGCAGATGAAAAATTATGAATCTTTTTATTCTTTTTTTTTAAATTGAAGTGTAGTTGATTTACAGTATTGTGTTAGTTTCAGGTGTACAGCAAAGTAGTTCAGTTATATATATGCTTTTTCATATAATTTTCCATTATAGGTTATTGCAGGCTATTGAATATTGCTCCCTGTGTTATGCAGTAAACCCTTGTTGCTTATCTATTTTATGTATAGTAGTTTGTATCTGTTGATCCCATACTCCTAGTTTATCCCTCCCCAACCCTCCCTTTCCCCCTTGGTGCCCCTAAGTTTGTTTTCTCTGTCTGTGCGTCTGTTTCTGTGTTGTACATAGATTCATTGCTGTTATCTTTTAGATTTCACATATAACTGATATCATGTATTTGTCTTTGATTTACTTCACTCAGTATGATAATTTCTAGGTCCATCCATGTTGCTGCAAATGGCATCATTTCGTTCTTTTTTATGGCTGAGTAATAATCCATTGTATATATGTACCACATCTTTATCCATTCATCTGTTGATGGACACTTAGGTTGCTTCCGTGTCTTGGCGGTTGTTAATAGTGCTGCTATGAACATTGGGGTGCATGTAGCTTTTCAAAGTGTGGTTTTCTCCAGATACAGGCCCAGGAGTGGGATTGCTGGATCCTATGGTAACTCTGTTTTTAGTTTTTAAGGAACGTCCATACTGTTCTCCATAGTGGCTGCACCAAGTTACATTCCTACCAGCAGCGTAGGAGGGTTCCCTTTTCCCTTTTGTTAACTTAGTTCTTGCTGCTAAGGTAGGATTTTTTTCCCCCGCCTGTGCTGTGCGGCTTGCAGGATCTTAGTTTCCCGACCAGGGACTGAACTGAACCCGGGCCCATGGCATTGAAAGAGCCGAGTCCTAACCACTGGACTGCCAGTGAATTCCAAGGACAATTTTATAGATAAAGTTCAGTATTCTTCTTTCTAATATGTGGTGGGCAGTGGCTCCTTTCGTAGATCCCAGAAATTAGCTGGGCTTTTGGGGAAGGAGAGTGTGATCTTCCTTTCCTTCTTTCTGGTTATCCTAACGCACTGAAGGAAAATCAGTACTAGAAAGCTGCCCTTATGTGATAACAAAGTACAGTACCATTTTATTTTGTCTGCTATAGTTGCCTGTAAAATGTAATTATAAAATTTTAAGTAAACCGTGTGTCCTTATTTTTTAACTAAACAATGTGTATGAGCTTGGCCATTCCATATACTTTTGGTTGGTTGGCTCATTTGTGTGGAAACTCCTGGCTCATCAGCTTCAGTGACCACTTAGCTTCAATTGGTAGAATATGGAAGAAGCTCCTTTGGCCGTTGGAAAGCTCAGCTAGGTTTGAGAACTACTAGTTTAGGTAATTCCCTGATGAGGTTTAGGCAGCTGTTAATATAAGGAATTTTCTTACCTGTTGACTTTGAATTAATAGAAATTCTCAGCTCCACTACAAGAAACTAAGGAATCCTTTCCGTCAGCTCTGGTGAATGAAGAAATGGATTGGGTCCTTGGGGTTGGTTATGGGTTCAATTTAGTACATTTATTGATATGTCAGTAAGTGCCAGGAATTGTGTGAAGGTTCTGCAGTTTACAACTTTGACTTAAAGGAACTCATAATCTGCTGGTGAGAAAGATCAGTAATTAGATTATATAGTAGGATGTATGCAAGTAATGGAAACTGCATATAGAATGGTTGAAGATAATAGGGTTGGGGGAATATGGAGGTGGGTGGAGTATGGGGAGAGGGGGCTGCCTGGGGGCATCTGGGAAAGCATTGGGTTAGGGAGGAAATAGGAGTGTAGAATGAGAGTGAGGGTCATGAGAACTCGCAGAAACACCAACATTTAAGGAATAAAGAGGATCTAGTTGGAGGCCGCAGGAAATGTGCAGGGAAGCCAAGGAGAGAAAAAAGCTGGTTTGTTGAGCCTGTATTTCAGACTTACATGACTTTTTGGTGATGATTTTCTTAAGTCTCAACTGTAGACACAGCTGTAAAATCCTCTATTTAAAATCTGGGAAAGTAGGTAATAGAAGAGTTTTTATAGTGTGTCCCATTGATACCAGGCAGCCATTCAAATGAGGACCAGTTTTATCAGGCTGGAACTTCCTCATATTTTAGGTTAAAGTGGGTCATCTTTTAAGTCAAATTGATTATTATTATTTTTGGCCGTGCCGCATGGCTTGCAGGATCTTAGTTCCCCCACCAGGGATTGAACCTGGGCCCTGGCAATGAAAGCGCAGAGTCCTAACCACTGGACCTCCAGGGGATTCCCCAAATTGATTATTAAATGTGGCAATAAATGTGAAAGAAATAAGATAGTGCTCTCTCTAAAACAGTAACACTGAGATACATTATAAATTTATTTTAAGAGTTTTGGACATGAGATTTATTTATCTACCATCCTAAATTGAGCTTGCCTGTGTAATAGTACACCCTTTTATCTTTCATACAGGAGATCTAGCCTTGAAGCATGGTCAGAATTAGAGTATACTGAATAGACTATCAGGTTGTCCTTGTGTAAATATTAGATGATCTGCAGTGGGATAAACAGAGCCGCTTCCTAGCAATTCCAGTTCAGGTTCAAGCTTCAGTCTTTTACTTCAGATATGGCTATTAGGGATCATATGTGTTCTAAAATTATTTCCACTTTTATTGCTAGACGTATAGTTAATATATCTTAATTGCAGCAGGACTGAAGAGCTGTTAAATATTTGCTTTTAGTGAAATGTATGGCTTACTATTTGTTTCTTTTTTGTTTGTTTTTTTAGTGCAGTTGCAAATGTGTCTTGAGATGGAACATCAAACAAAACAAAGATTTAGTATCTTCTCTGAGGCTCAGGCTGATTTTTAGTGTCACTACTGTCCCTTTCCTGACTCTGATTTTGAATCTCCAGGAGTGACCACCAGTTTGTAAAGTACTAAAGGTGTAGGGCAGCAAGTGTTTACAGATCTAATGAGGCCTTAAAGTTAGGGTGTGGGATGTTTAACTTTCCCTGCCCTTGGTGCCCAGGTGGGTTTGGGTGTTGCTGAGTGAAGGTTGAGGGGGCAGAGTTCAACCTTGTTCCTAAACCCCTTCCCCGACAAATCTTTTTTTTTTTTTTTTGACAAATCATTTTTAAAAAAAAATATTTATTTATTTTTGGCTGCATTGGGTCTTCTTTGCTGCGCGCAGGCTTTCTCCAGTTGTGGCAAGCGGGGCCTACTCTTTGTTGTGGTGCTCAGGCTTCTCGTTGCGGTGGCTTCTCTTGTTGTGGAGCATGGGCTCTAGGCATGCGGCCTTCAGTAGCTGTGGCATGTGGGCTCAGTAGTTGTGGCTCTTGGGCTCTAGAGCGCAGGTTCAGTAGTTGTGGCACACGGGTTTAGTTGCTTCGTGGCATGTGGGATCTTCCTGGACCAGGGCTCAAACCCATGTTCCCTGCATTGGCAGGCAGATTCTTAACCACTGCGCCACCAAGGAAGCCTGACAAATCATTTCTTGAACCTTTCTGAAGTATGTAATCTTTTCTTAACTTTAGCAGTCTCAGTTTTCTGTCAGAAAACTGCCTTTTCCTCACTGGGATCCTAGGTATGAAAGAAAACAATCAAAACTACTTACTAACTAATTTCCTTGCAGGGGGGGAACCGTGGCACTGTAGCTACTTGATCATAATATGGTTTGGTGTAGGCATATTGAAGTAACGTTTGCACCAGTTATAATTGCTGTAAGGGAGAAGGATCTGAAATTTCTTCTGGACTCGTTCAGTGACCATAAGATGTCTGTGAATGGCCTGAAATGAATAATGCTTTCCTGTTAACTTTTCATGATTGACCATCATGTTGTCAGCCCATTTCAGTGGAAGATGATTTGTTCTAGGGATTTAGCTTTCTTAGAATCCTTCCTTGTGAATTTTATAATTTTTTTAAAAAATAAATTTATTTATATATTTATTTGGCTGCATTGGGTCTTCGTTGCTGCGTGCAGGCTTTCTCTTGTGGCGAGCAGGGGCTACTCTTCATTGTGGTGCGTGGGCTTCTCATTGCGATGGCTTCTCTTGTTGCAGAGCACGGGCTCTAGGTGCGTGGTCTTCAGTAGTTGTGGCACGAGGGCTCAGTAGTTGTGGCTTGCAGGCTCTAAAGCGCAGGCTCAGTAGTTGTGGCGCACTGGTTTAGTTGCTCCGTGGCATGTGGGCTCTTCCTGGCCCAGGGCTGGAATCCGTGTCGCCTGCATTGGCAGGTGGATTTTTAACCACTGTGCCACTAGGGAAGCCCCCTCTGTGAATTTAAAAGGATACTTCCCTTATAGGCTTGATGAGACTTTTGGGATGTGCAAAAGTCTGTATGAATCACTCCAGGTAACTTTGGTAGCTATCTATTAAGGACATTTTGGAAGAGTAAGATGGCCTCCATGTGATCTAGTTATTCCCTCTTACTGTTTATAAACCAGATTATACTTAGCTTGTTCGTACAGAGGGGCCGGGGAGGAAACTATTTCTTTGAGGTTTGAGAAGCAGTATCAATGGGAGGACTGTTTTATATCAATGTTTTCATATGGCTTTAACAATAATAAATTTAAGTAATTTAGAGGCCGTATAAATACAGATTATCATTTCCAAGATTTATTAAAAGTGGTGGAAAAGGAACTTATTGGGACTAATGCTTAATAAGTAAACACCATGACATGCCTCTTATGTATTTATTTATTTATTTATTTTTGGCCATGCTGGGTCATAGTTGCAGCACGTGGGATCTTTCATTGCAGCATGTGGGTTTAATTGCCCCACGGCATGTGGGGTCTTAGTTCCCCAACCAGGGATCGAACCCACATCCTTTGCATTGGAAGACGGATTCTTAACTACTGGACCACCAGGGAAGTCCCGACATGTCTCTTTTTTACTGGTGTATTTTCATTTACTAATAGATGGTCCATAGAAACAATGCTTTGCCTTCCCAAATACTTAATATTCAGAAATTAAAACACTCTTTTAAACAAGAAGTTGTGTAAAACTGAAAACTGGCTCTTACCAAGCCCCACCTATAGGAGTTAAAACTTTAACAAATGTTCTTATTCCTGGTACTTATTATCTTAGTACAACTATCAAAAGTCCGTGTATGTTTGCAAATGATTGCATTGGTATTTTCAGGTTCTTTTTGGTGGTAGGACTTTAGGGAAGAATGGGTTGCCATATGCTTTTCTAAAAACGTTGGCATTACACAAGCAGGTCAAGAAATCATTGTTAGTGAATGGAGAAAACACTTGAAGTGGCCGCTTTTAAAATCTGTGTGGACAGAGTTCTCTGGAGGGGCAGATTGGATGGGGAACCCTGTAGGGGTCTGTTAGTTGTTTCCAAGGTTTGGGCTGAGGACTTTTGGAGAGTTCACAGGACCTTTTCAGCAGGTCCGCGGGAACTTCCTCTTTTCAACAAAATGTTTATCTGTGACCAGCTTATCTTCATATATTTTAACCAAAACAACATATACAACAACTGATTGACAGCAGAAGATATGAAACTCCAGCTTATTTCTATTAAGCCAGACATTAAAGAGATTTGCAAAATAAAACTCTTCTCACCAATTCTTTGCTTATTATTAAATGAATTTTTTTAAATGTCTTTTAATTTCTAATGCAATAAAAATGAATGGATAGAACCCATCTGAAGTAAAACTCTTCGAAGCCGTCAATTTTTAAGAGTTTAAAGGGGACCTAAGGCCAAAAATTTGAGAGTTGCAGTACTAAAAAAGGAACTTAACTTCTGCAAAGGCTTGAATAGGAATAAATCTAGGACCTATGCATAAGCAGTTTCTCTTTGTGCTCAACCTTTGAAGAGGATATTATAACACCAGTAGAGGGTTTGGTAAAAACTTCCCTTATTCACCTATCTGTTGCTTCTGTGAAGTGAAAATTTTAAAGTGTTTTCAAAACGGCAAACAGTAAGTTTTTCCACATAGCCAGTAACAACTGAACTGTCGAAGTGGGCCTTTATGGTCTCATTTTGTCAAGTTTAAATTTTTTTATATTAAAGATATGATTGTGTTTCATTTTTTGAGAGCGCTCTATTGGAATCAGAAGAGTT
Source organism: Stenella coeruleoalba (assembly GCF_951394435.1). NCBI lineage: Eukaryota > Metazoa > Chordata > Mammalia > Artiodactyla > Delphinidae > Stenella > Stenella coeruleoalba. Next base: position 124,030,720 of record NC_137169.1, read on the forward strand.
TGGAACACAAAAGATAAAAATTGATCCAAATGATTGACTTTTTATTTTGAACTGTTTTAGATATACAGAAAAATTGAGAAGATAGTTGAGTTCCCATATACTTCTCACCTCATTTCCCAGTTTCTTACCATTCTGCATTATCAGTATGACACGTTTATTATAATCAGTGAACCACTGTTGTTATTAACCCAAGTCCATGAACTTACACAGATGAACTCAGGTTTTACCTAACGTCCTCTTCTGTTCCAGGATCTCATTCAGGACACCACATTGCGTTTGGTTGTCAGGGCTCTTTAGGCTCTTCTTAGCTGTGGCAGTTTCTCAGATTTCTTGGTTTTGATGACCTTGACCGTTTTGAGGAGGACTGACTGGGTATATGGGCAAATTTTTTTCTTTTTTTTAAAGGGACATTTATTCTTGCAGTCTTTTCTGTTGGCTGTGGAATGATTTAAACACTAAAGCTGTGGGAGTTTTTGTATTACACTTAACTAAAGTAAACCCTGTGCTACAGTATGAACCTTGCTTGATACAGTTGCCCGTATCTAAATAAGGAGCATGATGTGTTTTTTTGTGTGTGTGTGTTTTTTTTTGTTGTTGTTGTTTTTTTTTGCGGTACACGGGCCTCTCACTGTTGTGGCCTCTCCCGTTGTGGAGCACGGGCTCCGGACGCGCAGGCTCAGCGGCCATGGCTCACGGGCCCAGCCACTCCGCGGCATGTGGGATCTTCCTGGACCAGGGCACGAACCCATGTCCCCTGCATCGGCAGGCGGACCCTCAACCAGTGCGCCACCAGGGAAGCCCGCATGATGTGTTTTTACTAAAACATTGTTCTCTTTGTTTCCAAATTCTTGTCACCGGGTTTCCTTCATTGGCAAATTTTTAGCAGAGCTTTTTTGATTTTATATTTTTTAATCTTTAGCTTTACAGAGACATTTAAAATTAATTAGACTTTTTACTTGTTCAGTAACATTTATTGAACATCCATAGCACTGTTCTAGGAAGGTAGTTTTCATTTTAGATTCTTCCTTAATAACCATTTTTACACTTCTCTATAGAGGCAGAACACGCCATCATTAATAAAAGGCAGTCTCAGGCAGGCATCTGCAATCACTGTGATCATGTTGATTTCTTTTTTCCTGTAACTGCAGTATGTAAAATGTGACCCTGAATGGAGCTGAAACAAGCTTCCTAGAAGGTATAGATATTTTGTTTATAATGAATAACATTGGAAAGTAAAGGAAATAGCCTAAATGTCAAATACTAAGAAATTTTTTAAGTATCAATACAATGAAATGTTAATGTTCCCAGTATAGTAATAAGTAGAAGGCAATATAATTTTTTTTGGTTTGAAATTATGAAGATAAGCATTTTGGAAAAAATACTGGAAGGACGTGTAACAAAATGTAACAGGTTTTTCTCTGAGATTTTGGCTCATTTTTTCTTCCTTATATGTTTTTTCTGCAATTTCATCAGTAAGCGTTACTTTTGTATTAGGAAAAAAGTATCAGGAAGTTTTATGTAGTGGATATACAGGAAATGGCTTGGTCAATATAAAATACTGATATGGGACCGTATGTAGGCTTGCCCACTAGAGTGTTGTTTTTTGTGTTACAGAAGCTGAATTCCATTGCCACCCTAGCAGCTCCTCTCTTGGCAGATCCATGCCTCTACCCTTGGATTAATAAACCTAAGACAATCTTATAGGAAGCTCTCTCTTTTTTTTTTTTTTTTTTTTTTTTTGCGGTACAATGGCCTCTCACTGTTGGGGCCCCTCCCGTTGCGGAGCACAGGCTCCAGACGTGCAGGCTCAGCAGCCATGGCTCACGGGCCTAGCCGCTCCGCGGCATGTGGGATCTTCCCGGACCGGGGCACGATCCCGTGTCCCCTGCATCGGCAGGTGGACTCTCAACCACTGCGCCACTAGGGAAGCCCTCTTTTTTCTTCCTTTTTTTTTTTGGCCACACCACGCGGCATGTGGGATCTTATTTCCCCGACCAGGGATTGAACCTGGGCGTAGAGTCCTAACCACTGGACTGCCAGGGAATCCCCTAGGAAGCTCTTTAAGCATGGAAATATGACAGTACATTCTCTGACTTTAAAAAGCAAGATGCATGTATCTCAATGCTGGAAAAAGAGTACAGCAAAAAAATAGATTAATGGACCTTGAGTAGTATATATTAATGAATTCTATCTTATACAGATTTATAATGAAGATTAGAGAATCAAAACCACTGTGTTAAACATAACCAATCAAAAACAAAAACAAGGTTGCAGTAGGTTTCCTGGAAACTACAAAGCTTTGCAACATGAACATTCCCTAATCATTGTCTTTTTTTTTTTTTTACCATTTACTTTGTAAATGCCAGGCACCTGTCTAAAGGCTTTGCCCCTATTATTTTATTTAAGCCTCCTGGTTTCCCCTTTTTACATGTACGTAAGGCACAGGAAGATGAACCTAGTTCAGACCCACACAGTAGAGTCAGGATTTGAACCCAGGCAATGTGACTGAGAGCCTACCCTCTTTAACATCTGTTCTACTGTACAGGAGGTGGTAAAGGGCACCACTGTGCCTTAAAACTCAGCACTGAAGAAATGACAGATGAGGATGATACAGGGGAGCCCTTTTTTGTTTTTGCTTTTAATTTTATATGTTTATTCTGATTTTATTGAGTTAAATGTATAAAATAGCAATGTGTACACAGAGGGATTTAATACATAATATATATAATTATCTTTAAAAAGTCAGGATGCAAGTTAAAACAAAAAGTTATTTTCTCTCCCAAATATACTGTTATTTCTTTTTTAAAAAATGTTGCTTTTGGGCTTCCCTGGTGGCACAGTGGTTGAGAATCTGCCTGCCAATGCAGGGGACACGGGTTCGAGCCCTGGTCTGGGACGATCCCATATGCCGCGGAGCAACTGGGCCTGTGAGCCACAACTACTGAGCCTGTGCATCTGGAGCCTGTGCTCCGCAACAAGAGAGGCCGTGACAGTGAGAGGCCCGCGCACTGTGATGAAGAATGGCCCCCGCTCGCCGCAACTAGAGAAAGCCCGCACGCAGCAACGAAGACCCAACACAACCAAAAATAAATAAATAAATAAATTTAATTAAAAAAATGTTGCTTTCTTCTTTTTTTAAAGGGAACTTTATTATATATTTATTTATTTTTGGCTACATTGGGTCTTTGTTGCTGTGCGCGGGCTTTCTTCAGTTGCGGTGAGCGGGGGCTACTCTTCCTTGCGGTGCGCGGGCTTCTCATTGCGGTGGCTTCTCATTGCAGAGCATAGGCTCTAGGCGCGTGGGCTTCAGTAGTTGTGCAGGCTTTGGTAGTTGTGGCATGCAGGCTCGCAGGCTCTTGAGCACAGGCTCAGTAGTTGTGGTGCACGGGCTTAGTTGCTCCCCGGCATGTGGGATCTTCCCGGACCAGGGCTTGAACCCTTGTCCCCTGCATTGGCAGGCTGATTCTTAACCACTGCGCTGCCAGGGAAGCTCTCTTCTTTTTTAAAGGTTATACTCCATTTATAGTTATTGTAAAATGTTTGCTTTATTTAGGGGAACTCTTTAACCTGTGTTGAAATTGCTATGATGAAAAGTGCTGGTTGGCCACTAGATGCTAACTAGAGTTAGGCTGAAAGGATGGGGTCCTTAAAGGTAAACTTCAGAGGTCAGTTGCTCCTTGAAAGTTGAGGTTGCATTCACTTCTTGTTAGAGGAAAATTACATTTCAGTGGTCAGAACTTAATGTCATGTAATACTTGTTATTTTTGCTTTATAATAAAACAAACTTTACATTTGTAATTTCAGTTCTTACCATAGTCCTGAAAGTAGCTATTGTTCGTACTTTACAGATGGAAAAGTTGAGATTCCTGAAGTGGTGGTAAGAGAAACGAATCGCAGATTCTGGTCTTATGACTTTCAGTGCGTTGCTCTTTTTTTTTTGGTCCTATACTAATCGCCTGCTTACCTTCTGAGGAACAAGTGTCTTATCCATTATTAATATGCTTGGTTAAGTAAAAAGAGAAGGGATTGAAAGAAAGTGGGTTGGGGTAGTGAGATAAGAACCTGAAGGTGCAAAATTTTTAAAGGAAAGCCGGACATATTCTCAGGACCTTTGTTTGGTTACAGACCCCTTTGAGACCCTGGTGAAAGCTGTGAGCCTTCCCAGAAAAATCCACATACACTCAGTTCTGTTTACAATTTAAATGCCTAGGCTTTAGGGTATAAAAGTGTGGTTCCATAGTCTAAAAAGGAAATCCTCAAAATAAAGTGTTTTTACTAGTGGCTCACTGAGGACCGGAGATCTTAAACAGGCTTTGAACAAATTGGTGGCTAATTAAAGCTGCTTGGGGCCAAGTCTGCCCGGAGGGAAGTAAGAAGCGGCACTAGCATTCTATTTACCTTTTTGGGAAGACTTGGAACGAGGCCTTTTGTATTGCAGAGCTTTCCTGACAGACACCGCCTTCAGTGTTGTCAGGAGCCGCATAGGTGCCTGGGGGTTCGTAAACAGTACGTCTGATCTTGTCATTTATAAGTGGGAATTTATACTGATTATGCTGTGCCGTGTACTACCTCTTCCATTTGTGCAGGTGTCTTAAGGATATCTTACTGACAGACCATTTAATTGATGAGAAAGTAGTCTTTTAAATTGTATTTCATATATGTGTTACTGAAATCTTTATTAAGGTTGATAAATCTTAGGCTCAACAGAAAGCTTTTCTAACTTGCCTTAAAATACTAAGATAAATTCTTTGTTTGGATCCTTAAAAGTTTCCCCGAAGTTCTGTGGTAATGTTGATAACACAGAAACTATAAGAACCTGTATTAACAACACTGAGTTTACCTCTGCTGGCATTGGATTAAAATCCTGTGAGTGCATTTATTCAGTGATGACTGGGTTTGATAGAATATACGCAATTAGAAAAATGCTTTGGTTCTTAATTCATGTTGTTATTTGTAAACTAACCAGAATGTGCTTTTGAGGCTGATTTTTAATTGGTTTTGTCTGCAGGGAATCAGAGAACTAACTTGTAGTGAGCTCTGTAGAGGGTATACTTTCTTGTTTTGCTGATCATTAGGTCTTAAAATGATGTCAGCCTCTAGAAAGATTAAAACAGTATTCCAGTATGTTAAGTATGTGGATGCTAACAGTGGATCATTTACAGAGTGAATTTTCATGGTGTTTTTGAAAAATCTTTAGCATTCGATGAAAGTTATTTTCATACTGGCCAATTTTATAATTTCAAACATTTCTCTCAGTTAAATGTGTGGTAACTTACTTTTGCTTGGTTAGTGCTAGGACTAAGGAAAATGTTTACCTGGTGTTTCTCAGGCCTCTCTGAGGGTTTTTAAGCGTCGATGGCCTACTTAACTGCTTTCCCAAGGAATATGTTTTTTAATGCTCAGGAAAATAATTGAGCTTTTAAATAATATAGCTGTACTTTTATTCTGAAAGGGTTAAAATAAAACCATTTTAAAGTTTTTAAAGGAAATTAAGATGAATTTTAGCAGGGAATTTACGTGGAACTCCTTGCAGTCTATTATCTTGTTTGTATGGAAATGCTGTTTTTTTTTTTTTAAAAAATTATTAATTAATTAATTAATTTTTGGCTGCATTGGGTCTTCGTTGCTGAGTGTGGGCTTTCTCTAGTTGCGGTGAGCAGGGGCTACTCTTAGTGGCGGTGTGCGGGCTTCTCACCGTGGTGGCTTCTCTTGTTGTGGAGCGTGGGCTCTAGATGTGCGGGCTTCAGGAGTTGTGGCATGCGGTCTCAGTAGTTGTGGCTTGTGGGCTCTAGCGTGCAGTCTCAGTAGTTGTGGCGCACGGGCTTAGTTGCTCCACAGCATGTGGGATCTTCCTGGACCAGGGCTCAAACGCATGTCCCCTGCATTGGCAGGCGGATTCTTAACTTGTGCGCCACCAGGGAAGCCCTGGAAATGCTATTTTTATGTTAGGAAAAAAATGATTTTATGAACCATTTTATTGGTAGAGGCTAAAAGTTTTGGTTAGATTACATGATATCCCTTTTAGATACTTAAGTGTCAAACCAAAAATTATCACGTTTCTAAATGGAGATTTTCATTATTTATTTGACTACTTAATTTGTTTTTTTGACTACTTAATTTGAGGATTATATTCCTGTTTGAAATTTTTCACTTCTTAGAGGCTTTAATATGGTCTCTTTCCTTCTCTGATGACTTTTTTTTGTTGTTACCTCTTTATTTACTTTTTTTTTTTTTTTTTTTTTTTACGGTACGTGGGCCTCTCACTGTTGTGGCCTCTCCCGTTGCGGAGCACAGGCTCCGGACGCGCAGGCTCAGCGGCCATGGCTCACGGGGCCCAGCCGCTCCGCGGCATGTGGGATCTTCACGGACCGGGGCACGAACCCGTGTCCCCTGCATCGGCAGGCGGACTCTCAACCACTGCGCCACCAGGGAAGCCCTGATGGCTTTTTTTTTTTAATTAAAAATCTTTTTATTGAAATTAGTTGATTTACAGTGTTGTGTAAATGGCTTTTTTCTGCATGTAGAAGTCATGGCCCAAAGAGGCCAGACTTTGCCAAGAATATCTTTGTTCTAATATGACAGTGAGCATTGCAAATAATATGTAATCGTTTTATTGGAGTAGAGCTTTACAGCTGACAAAGTCTCAAAACCGAATGACATTTATTCCATTTTCTCTCATTCTTTGTAACCAGAGGAGGAGACAATTTGCAGTGATCTGTGTTTAATGAAGGAATGATCTACTGACACAGTTTTAGTTTTAAACGTATTATACCCACTGTGTGAACTTCCTTAGTGACAGATACATAGTGTTTTCACTTTGATGTTTGATTTTTAGGATTTATTTTATTTGAAAATGGGTTCAGGCTAAAACAAGTATAAATTAAATAACGTACATACATACAAAGACACAGCTCACCTTAATTTATAAAACTTTAATATGTAGACTTAAGATGAGATTAATTTTTGTATCGTATTTTGGGAGTAGAAGGCATATTTGATTCATTGGAGGATATCATTATACATTACTCATAAATCTTAATCTATAAAAATTGCAGGTCATTTGGACAGTATGTTAATCATTTACTTGTATATTCTGACACATTGTCTTTGGTATATTTTTGGTCTAACCTTCAACCCAGATCAATTCATTTCAGAAAGCCTACAGCTTCTATAAAGTATTAGAGAGCAAAGCTCTGAGCAATATCAAGTCTTCCATTAGCCTGCCACAGAATATTAAGAAGTGATGGGATTTCCTTCTGCTACGTTGTATTATGTATAATTAAACACATTGCTTTCTTTATCTTTAGTTATCAAGGTAAACAAAAATCACTGTAATCATTTTGACCCAGGATGGCGTAGGTAGTATTTTTTTAAGTTTATTAGCAGTACAGTATATCTTTAACTGGCATTTAAACATTAGCCATAGTCTTTGTTGAAGAGGCTGTATGACAGCATTAGGCACTTGAAGTCCTGATCTGTCATTGACTTCTTAAACAGTATTGCCATTTTTTCTTTTCTTTTTTTTCTTCCTATTCTTTTTTGGGGTGGTAGTAAATAGCTTTGTACCAATTTGTAATCCGCTTTTTTCCTTTGAAAAACAATTGTAAAATTTACTTTTTAACATAACATTTAATCAGGCATTGCTGGTGGGCATTTTTACTTAAGTGTTTGTATCACAAAAACAAAACCTGTTTTACTTTTAAACTAAAAGCAGTGATAAACTCCAGCAGTATAAATTTGCAGTAAATAACCTCTTTCCCCCTTCCTATTACAACAGTCTTTAAAATTTACATATGTTAACACAAATTTCCATGTTTCAGTTTTTTACTCATCCACTGTTGGCTATCTTTCCATGTTTATAACATCTAGGTATTCTTTATTACTGCTGTAGAGTATTTTATTGTTATTTACAGATGTACCAACATTTGTATTAACTTGTTCTCTTACTCTAAAATAATTTATTATTTAATAGGTATTACTTAGTGTATTTAATATATTTCCGATCGTATTTAAGATGGGTAAGGAAGCAAAAGAAAAATCACCTATAATCCTACCAAAGACAAACCGCTGTTAACCATTTTGCTGTCTCTTTCCAGTGTTTTATTTTTCTATTGCACAGCCTGTTTTTCTTTCTTTCATAAAATATATATAAGGAAAATTTTCAGTGTCAATAGAGCTATATAACAGCATGAACGTTTTTGTCTTAAAAAATTATGTTGAAATATTAAAATACTGAATAATATAAAATATACCATTGTAACCATTTTAAGGGTGCATGCAATTCAGTAACATTAAATACATTCACAGTGTTGTACAACCATCACCACTGTCCGTCTCCAGAACCTTTTCATTATTCCAAACTGAAACTCTACCTATTAACACAGCATAATTTTTATGCCTTTAAACTATTCTCTTATCATGAACATTTAAGTTGTTTCCAGTTTTCTCCACTTACAGACAACAGTCCATACACATTCTCCTTCCTGTCTGTTTTCTCCTGATAGCAATTCTTCCAAGAACCTGTATCAGTAGATATGTTAAGGGTGATTCTTAAAATTGGTTTTGGATGTCAGTTTTTTTCTTTTCCCCCCACAGAAGAACTTATCCTCAACTTTATAATAAAAGTTAATGTAGGGCTTCCCTGGTGGCGCAGTGGTTGAGGGTCCACCTGCCGGTGCGGGGGACGCGGGTTCGTGTCCCGGTTCTGGAGGATCCCACGTGCCGCGGAGCGGCTGGGCCCGTGAGCCGTGGCCGCTGGGCCTGCGCGTCCAGAGCCTGTGCTCTGCAGCGGGAGGGGCCGCAGCAGTGAGAGGCCCGCGTACCACAAAAAAAAAAAAAAGTTAATGTAACTGGGTTACATATATTAAAATACAGTCTGTAGATAATTTGACATTAATATAGCTATTTTGTAGGAGGAGAGATACTTATGGAATAGAGGAGTCAAAGTCTTTTTTTGCCTGAGTTGATGATTTTTCAACGGCAGTTGAGGCTCAGTGACGTTGTTGGTTGGAGGAGTGCTAGGCGGGGTGTGTGCAGAATGTGTCATTTGGAGAAGGATTGTCATACATATTCTGCTGTTCTGGTGGAAAAAGAGTTAAGAAACTACTGCCCTGTGTTCTGACTCATTAGAGATAACATGCTTTACTTAACCAGGGTTTTAACTTTAAAACCATTTTTTAAATGTCAGAATTATAAATTTTTCTAATGAAAACCTTTGCTTCTCCACTAGGATTGGCAGCCACCATTTGCATGTGATGTTGACAAACTTCATTTTACCCCACGTATCCAGAGGCTGAATGAATTGGAGGTAATGTCTTAACTACAATGCTGGTTGCCTGTATTCCAGCGGGGGCTTCTTTGAAAGAGGCTGTGTCACAAATCTAGTGGTTTCAGTGAAGCGAAAACATGGCTAGTAACTGATAATCATGGTAAAACAAATGGCGATAAGCCTTTGCAACCAACCCAGTTTCATTAAAAACACTGATTTTTGTCAGTAATTGCCAGCCTATTAATTAATAAATGCATTTAAATCCTTCTCAATCTAGGTGACAACCAATAGAGTTTAGGTTTTGAAAGGCATGTGCTTTCAGAACCATTTAATGGAAAAGATTCTCCAGCTCTGATATTCTTCCAAAATACATGTCTTCAGTTAGATTTAATAACACACTTCACTTTTCCTAGGAGGAGTGAATAGCACAGGGGATTCTCTAGAGAAGAGGTAGTATTTCTTCTTTAGTCTGTGGGCGACTTAAGCCCTAAAGTGCTGGGTGAATAAGGCTTGGGTATTGATAGCATAGAGGTTCATTGTTTATATGAATGTTTTGCTAATCTGATTTTCATATTGAACCATGTTTTGTTTTTCTATACTAAACCAAACATTCTTAACTTAAATGGCACATATGCCCACTGGAATTCTGTGGGCATTGGCAGTAGTAGCATCTAGTGTATGTATTTTCAAGTATTTCAATGTATTTTCATGTTGAGCTTGAAAAATGGGGAGGTGGGTATTAACTTTGACGTGGTTGGGAATTTCTGAATATTGATCTCAATTTTGGTCTTGTGCAAGATAAAAGTCTTAAAACTGTCTGACTTAATTTCACAATGAGAGGAAAGAAAAATGACAAAATTTTAAAAAATGACTTGTAGGTGACATTAATAATCTGTTAAGGGAATAACATTTAAGAAAGTTTCTGGTTTTCTGTTATCTTTAAGTTATCAGGACTTTAAAGATAAGTGGTTGTGTTGTAAATCTGCTTTTAGATTTGTGTTTGAGCAAATCAGAAAATTTGTATTCTTAGAGAACAAGACTTTAAAATACCCAAACTGTAAAAGGACGAAAGGGGCATATAGAATCTTACTTATGATACTCCATAAATAAAGCACCTCTCAGGTCGCCTATTTATGTTACGAGAGGACTTACTGAGTGTGTAACTACTACTTACCTGGCACATGGTAGGGGCTGAATTAAATTTTTGTTGAGTTAACGTATAATTATTTAACCAGTTTTATTCTGTATATTTTGGGGAAGTTTCCCCTATTGAATTCATAAGTGGTATTGCACTTAAATAGTCTAAGGATGAAAATATCACATGCACAGGTAATAGACAGGAGCTTTATAATAAGCTAGGTAAAAGTAAAACTCAGTTCTTTGTCATTTAGGCTCAAACTCGTGTAAAATTAAATTTCTTGGACCAGATTGCAAAGTACTGGGAATTACAGGGAAGTACTCTGAAAATTCCACATGTGGAGAGGAAGATCTTGGACTTGTTTCAGCTTAATAAGGTAAAAGCCTAATGACCATCTTTCTCATTGAATAATTTTTCTGACAGCATGAATTTGATCTTCTTTGCCTTAAAATAAGAAACTTACTGCTTGAAATATGTAAAATAAATTCTTCATTTAGTTTTGTGATTAAATTGATCTCTGCTTGTCTGGTCTGAAAGCCTTATCTCGTGAAATATTTTGCTGCCACCTGTTTTTTGGTAATTTTTAAACTTCGTAATGGTCCTCTTAGATATTCCTGTCTGTTTTATTGTAGACAAGACAACAGAGGCTTTCAGTGTCCAAGTTGACCAACTGAAAAGGCTGAGTTATAATTCTATATCTTAAAGTTCATTTCAGTCTAAAGCCTGCATTATTTCCACCAGACATGCTGCCGTTCTTGCTACTCCTCAGTTTACTAGAACCTTTTCTTTATCAGAGATTTCATTGCTAATTTAATTCTTCCTCATGGAAAATCTTGGCTGCTTTGGGGAACTGAGAAGTAGCTTTTGGAGGGGTACAAAAAGTTTATGGAATATGCTGTTAAAAGCAGTGTTTAAAATTTCTAGTTTAAAATTAATAGTGCATATATATATATATATTTTACTTGGAAAATGTATTTTTAAAAGATGACCACAGCCAAAAACTAATTTCCTTTGCGGTTTTATTTAACAGTTAGTTGCAGAGGAAGGTGGATTTGCAGTTGTTTGCAAGGATAGAAAATGGACCAAAATTGCCACCAAGATGGGGTTTGCTCCTGGCAAAGCTGTGGGCTCCCATATCAGAGGGCATTATGAGCGAATTCTCAACCCCTACAACTTATTCCTGTCTGGAGACAGTTTGAGGGTGAGTGGGGCTAGCCTTAACCTGTTTTATTTCACTGCTTATTGGCACATGGTCTTTGGGAGGAATGAAAAAGCCTTGATTATGGGTGGAAGACTTGCTTGGAAGACTTTTGTTTTATGGATTTTTTTCCTTTAGTTCTGTTTTGAGAGCAACCATACTAAGAAGGTTTGGAGTGAATAAGGTTACAGAGGAAATATTCTTTTGTTATCAAAAACTGAAATCTGTATTAACTTTGCTATAGATGTTCCTTTCTTACAGCAGTTGGTTATTACCTACTTGTTGCGGCTTATGCTTTTGCATTCGCTTACTGTTTAAAGTGTATTCCTGGTTGTCACATGAAAACACAACATGTGAAATAACTTGCCTGCCTGCTCTCTTTTGCAAGCTGAGGTCTCTGAGGTCTCCAAGGAGATTTTCATAGAATGTTGACATTGGTAGAGAGTAGGGGACTCAGTAATGCTGGACAGCTCATGGAGCCCTCTGCTAATAGTTCGTATGTAACTGTGTTTGTTTCCTTACAAAGGTGGTATTTGCCAAATTATTCAGATAAAAACATTTGTTCTAATTAAAAGCAAAACAATATTATAAAAACTTCCCACGTATTTTAGGCCCTGGTAGAAAGCAGAATGTCATAATTGTTTACACCCTTTGAAATATTCTACACTAGAGCAGTGAGCCCTGTAATTTTAGAAATTGTTACTGTGCTATAGAGAGGGAGGAAGATCACAGCATAGTTTCCGAGGGTAAACCTGCTAATCAAAACTCTGTCTTGATACAGACATACCATCTGGAATGCTTAAATCCTATAGGTTTTCGTAGCATTGTGTTTTTCTTTTCTCTCTCCCTTGATTCCAGGTGGGCTTTCTTCTTAGCCTAGAAAATGTGACTAATACTCAGAAACTTGTTTAAAGAAATGTGCACTGTGTGAATGTTTAGTGAACCCATGGATGAAATTGTTTAAAATGTTGTATATGGAGCCTTTATGTCTCTGTTTTATAGTCAGATCTACATACAGTTGCCCACAATAGATTTTCTCCTTTGAACCTTCTTATCTCGGTGTAGAAGTTAGAAGAATAAAGGGAGAGAGAGAGTCTCTCTGCTTTATGGGTTTAGAAATAGCTCGTCTGTATACTTAGAGAGGCCCTAAGTTTCATAGTTGAAAAGTGGGTAAGCATTTATACAATCATAGTCTGAAACGAACATGTATTCAAAGATACCGTTTACAAACATTACATCTACAACACAGATAAATATCTGTTGAAGGGCCTACTGATACATGTTCACTGTGGAAAGTATAAAAACAAAGGAAAGTATGATGAAAATAAATCCCTTCTAATCCTCTCATCTGTTTTTTCTTTCAAGGCTATTTTTATGCACATATACACAATTTGGAAGTGTATTCTTTACATATACAGTATTTTTCCTGCTTAACGTGTCACTGTATATTTTTGAAGATACAGGTCTTTTGGTTTTTTTTTTTCAATTTATTTATTTTTGGCTGTGTTGGGTCTTCGTTGCTGCGTGCAGGCTTTCTCTAGTTGTGAAGAGCTGGGGCTACTCTTCGTTGAGGTACTCAGGCTTCTGGTTGCGGTGGCTTCTCTTTTGCAGAGCATGGGCTCTAGGCATTCGGGCTTCAGTAGTGGCAGCACACGGGCTCAGTAGTTGTGGCTCGCAGGCTCTAGAGGGCAGACTCAGTAGTTGTGATGCACGGGCTTAGTTGCTCCACAGCATGTGGGATCTTCCCAGACCAGGGCTCGAACCCGTGTTCCCTGCATTGGCAGGCGGATTCTTAACCATTGTACCACCAGGGAAGCCTGAAGATACAGATTTTAATGACTCTGTGTCATTCCATTTTTATACCCAGAACTTGATTTGATTTCTCCTGTTGCTGAATTCTTTTTTTCTTTTTGGAATTTTATTTTATTTTTTATACAGTAGGTTCTCATTAGTTATCTATTTTATACATATTAGTGTATATATGTCAATCCTAATCTCCCAGTTCATCCCACCACCATCACCCTATCCCGCCACTTTCCCCCCTTGGTGTCCATACGTTTGTTCTCTACATCTGTATCTCAATTTCTGCCCTGCAAACTGGTTCATCCGTACCATTTTTCTAGGTTCCACATATATGCGTTAATATATGATATTTGTTTTTCTCTTTCTGACTCACTTCACTCTGTACGACAGTCTCTAGATCCATCCACGTCTCTACAAATGACCCAATTTCACTCCTTTTTATGGCTGGGTAATACTCCATTGTATATATGTACAACATCTTCTTTATCCATTCGTCTGTCAATGGGCATTTAGTTTGCTTCCATGACCTGGCTATTGTAAATAGTGCTACAATGAACATTGGGGTGTAATGAACATAGGGGTCTTTTTGAATTATGGTTTTCTCTGGGTATATGCCCAGTAGTGGGATTGCTGGGTAGTATGGTGATTCTGTTTTTAGTTTTTTAAGGAACCTCCATACTGTTCTACATAGTGGCTGTATCAATTTACTTTCCCACAGCAGTGCAAGAGGGTTCCCTTTTCTCCACACCCTCTCCAGCATTTGTTATTTGTAGATTTTCTGATGATGCCCATTCTTAACTGGTGTGAGGTGATAACCACATTGTAATTATGATTTGCATTTCTCTAATAATTAGTGATGTTGAGCAGTTTTTATGTGCTTCTTGGCCATCTGTATGTCTTCTTTGGAGAAATGTCTATTTAGGTCCTCTGCCCATTTTTGGATTGGGTTGTTTGCTTTTTTAATATTGAGCTGCAAGAGCTGTTTATATATTTTGGAGATTAATCCTTTGTCCGTTGATTCGTTTGCAAATATTTTCTCCCATTCTGAGGGTTGTCTTTTTGTCTTGTTTGTAGTTTCCTTTGCTGTGCAAAAGCTTTTAAGTTTCATTAGGTCCCATTTGTTTCTTTTTGTTTTTATTTCCATTACTCTAGGAGGTGGATCACAAAAGATCTTGCTGTGATTTATGTCAAAGAGTGTTCCTCCTGTGTTTTCCTCTATGAGTTTTATAGTGTCTGGTCTTACATTTAGGTCTCTAATCCATTTTGAGTTTATTTTTGTGTACGGTGTTAGGGAGTGTTCTAATTTCATTCTTTTACATGTAGCTGTCCAGTTTTCCCAGCACCACTTATTGAAGAAACTGTCTTTTCTCCATTGTATATTCTTGCCTCCTTTGTCATAGATTAGTTAACCATAGGTGCATGTCTTTATCTCTGGGCTTTCTATCCTATTCCATTGATCTGTATTTCTGTTTTTATGCCAGTACCATATTGTCTTGATTACTGTAGCTTTGTAGTGTAGTCTGAAGTCAGGGAGTCTGATTCCTCCAGCTGCGTTTTTTCCCCTCAAGACTGCTTTGGCTATTCGGGGTCTTTTGTGTCTACATACAGATTTTAAGATTTTTTCTTCTAGCTGCGTAAAAACTGCCATTGGTAATTTGATAGGTATTGCATTGAATCTGTAGATTGCTTTGGGTAGTATAGTCATTTTTACAGTATCGTTTCTTCCAATCCAAGAACATGGTATATCTCTCCATCTGTTTGTGTCATCTTTTTTTTTTTTTTTTTTTTTTTGCGGTACGCAGGCCTCTCACTGTTGTGGCCTCTCCCGTTGCGGAGCACAGGCTCCGGATGCGCAGGCTCAGCGGCCATGGCTCACGGGCCCAGCCACTCCGTGGCCCGTGGGATCTTCCCGGACCGGGACACAAACCCGTGTCCCCTGCATCGGCAGGCGGACTCTCAACTACTGCGCCACCAGGGAAGCCCTGTTTGTGTCATCTTTGATTTCTTTCATCAGTGTCTTACAGTTTTCTGAATGCAGGTCTTTTACCTCCTTAGGAAGGTTTATTCCTAGGTATTTTATTCTTTTTGTTACAGTGGTAAATGGGATTGTTTCCTTAATTTCTCTTCCTGATCTTTCGTTGTTAATGTATAGGAATGCAAGAGATTTCTGTGTACTTATTTTGTATCCTGCAACTTTACCAAATTCATTGATTAGCTCTAGTAGTTTTCTGGTGGCATTTTTAGGATTCTCTATGTATAGTATCATGTCATCTGCAAACAGTGACAGTTTTACTTCTTCTTTTCCAATTTGTATTCCTTTTATTTCTTTTTCTTCTCTGATTGCCGTGGCTAGGACTTCCAAAACGATGTTGAATAATAGTGGTGAGAGTGGGCATCCTTGTCTTGTTTCTGATCTTAGAGGAAATGCTTTCAGTTTTTCACCATTGAGAATGATGTTTGCTCTGGGTTTGTCACATATGGCCTTTATTATGTTGAGGTAGGTTCCCTCTGTGCCCACTTTCTGGAGAATTTTTATCATAAATGGGTGTTGAATTTTGTCAAAAGCTTTTTCTGTATCTATTGAGATGATCATATGGTTTTTCTTCTTTAGTTGGTTAATATGGTGTATCACATTGATTGACTTGTGTATACTGAAGAATCCTTGCATCCCTGGGATAAATCCCACTTGATCATGGTGTGTGATCCTTTTATTTTTTAATTTTTTTCCCAACTTCATTCATTTATTCTTTTATTCAGTGGTTGAACAAATATTTATTAAACATATATGTATGAAGACCCTGTTAAATAGTTTAAGCACTCTGGGGTGAATAGAGGCATCAACAGATACAATTCTGTCTTTATACAAGTTACAGTCCAAAGGGATGATTGTGCAATAACCAAACCATACAAATACATAATTACCAGCTGTGAGATCTTGTACCAGTTACTCAAGCATACTAAGGTTTAATTTCCTCATCTGTAAAATGTGTCATTAATAGTGTCAACATTATAGTGTTTTGTAGGGAAATGAAATGATAAAATGCATATAAGATACAACACAGTGCCTGACATATAGGTAGTGAAAACTACCTGTAAGTTTTCAACGAACAGTCACTATAGCATTCTGCATGTGAACACTAATTGAGAGTAAAGATATGGGACAAATTTTCCTTTTCTAATTCTTGTAAGGCCACATATCACGCATCCAGAGGAGCGCTGGGGACCCTCGTGGAGCCTTGTGTGAAAGATGGTGTTCTTCAGTTCACCTGCTCTTCCTGACTTTTATTCTTTTATTTTCTGTTGTTTTTTTTTTCACACACCACACTGTATTTTATTTTTACAAGAGATATATCAACTGATACCAAGCATTGTAAATGGATGACCACAACAGGAGTAACAGTGATTGCAATTACCAAACACGAAACACACTCACACTATGTCATAATATTGACATTCAGTTCAGGAATCCTCCACTGTAACAGCTCCTTTACTTTGCTGTGAAAATTGATTTGTATATTTTTTGTCTCTGAGTCCTTGTGGGATTTTTTTTTTTATTCAAACAGAAAGTCATAAAAATTATAATCATCCTCATCAGTTCACTCAGTCCCATGTAATTAATTGTTTTTTCATATTGATCTTTTGTTAGCACTTTTATGAATTCATCAGTTTTCCGTTAGAGTTCTGAAAATGCTTATTCATTCAGTTCAGCAGTATAGTCAGTTACCAGAAACCTGTACTTGTCAGTCTCTTCCATGAATTCCTTGAAGGTGAAACCCTTTTATAGGAACATTTTTGCAAAAGCATCAGAGTACACCCAGAACTGTCTGTAAATGACAAAAGACTTAAAAATGACCACGGTTAAAGATTTGATGAAAGTTCATAATAATGCAATTGACAAGGAAATTTAGTTATTTGTGAGATGAACATTTTAAAGTAGTAACTAGAATTATGACTTATAACATTATACCAGAACATACAAGATTTTTAGAAATTTCATGTAATGTCTGAAACATTTATATTAACATATTTCCATACAAATAACCCAAAGAAAGTTTAGTATAAGTTGTTTCCTGTTTGTTTGTTTGTTTTCTTATACTGCAGGTTCTTATTAGTCATCAACTTTATACACATCAATGTATACATGTCAATCCCAATTGCCCAATTCAGCACACCACCATCCCCACCCCACTGTGGTTTTCCCCCCTTGGTGTCCATACGTTTGTTCTCTGCATCTGTGTCTCAACTTCTGCCCTGCAAACCGGTTCATCTGTACCATTTTTCTAGGTTCCACATACATGTGTTAATATATGGTATTTGTTTTTCTCTAACTGACTTACTTCACTCTGTATGACAGTCTCTAGGTCCATCCACGTCTCAACAAATGACTCAATTTCCTTTTTTTGGCTGAGTAATATTCCATTGTATATATGTACCACAACTTCTTTATCCATTCATCTGTCGATGGGCATTTAGGTTGCTTCCATGACCTGGCTATTGTAAATAGTGCTGCAGTGAACATTGGGGTGCATGTGTCTCTGTTTTTTTTTTTTCTGTATGCGGGCCTCTCACTGTTGTGGCCTCTCCCGTTGAGGAGCACAGGCTCCAGACGCGCAGGCTCAGCGGCCATGGCTCACGGGCCCAGCCGCTCTGCGGCACGTGGGATCTTCCTGGACCAGGGCACGAACCCGTATCCCCTGCGTCGGCAGGCGGACTCTCAACCAGTGCGCCACCAGGGAAGCCTGCATGTGTCTTTTTGAATTATGGTTTTCTCTGGGTATATGCCCAGTAGTGGGATTGCTGGATCATATGGTAATTTTATTTTTAGTTTTTTAAGGAACCTCCATACTGTTCTCCAGAGTGGCTGTATCAGTTTACATTCCAACCAACAGTGCAAGAGGGTTCCCTTTTCTCCACACCCTCTCCAGCATTTGTTGTTTGTAGATTTTCTGATGATGCCCATTCTAACTGGTTTGAGGTGATAACCTCATTGTAATTTTGATTTGCATTTCTCTAATAATTAGTGATGTTGAGCAGCTTTTCATGTGCTTCTTGGCCATCTGTATGTCTTCTTTGGAGAAATGTCTATTTAGGTCCTCTGCCCATTTTTGGATTGGGTTGTTTGTTTCTTTAATATTGAGCTGCATGAGCTGTTTATATACTTTGAGATTAATCCTTTGTCCGTTGATTCATTTGCAAATATTTCTCCCATTCTGAGGGCTGTCTTTTCGTCTTGTTTATGGTTTCCTTTGCTGTGCAAAAGCTTTTAAGTTTCATTAGGTCCCATTTGTTTCTTTTTGTTTTTATTTCCATTACTCTAGGAGGTGGATCACAAAAGATCTTGCTGTGATTTATGTCAAAGAGTGTTCTTCTATGTTTTCCTTTAAGAGTTTTATAGTATCTGGTCTTACATTTAGGTCTCTAATCCATTTTGAGTTTATTTTTGTGTATGGTGTTAGGGAGTGTTCTAATTTCATTCTTTTACATGTAGCTGTCCAGTTTTCCCATCACCACTTATTGAAGAGACTGTCTTTTCTCCATTATATATCTTTGCCTCCTTTGTCATAGATTAGTTGACCATGGGTGTGTGGGTTTATCTCTGGGCGCTCTATCTTGTTCCATTGATCTATGTTTCTGTTTTTGTGCTAGTACCATATTGTCTTGATTACTGTAGCTTTGTAGTATAGTCTGAAGTCAGGGAAACTGATTCCTCCAGCTCCATTTTTTTCCCTCAGGACTGCTTTGGCTATTCGAGGTCTTTTGTGTCTCCATACAAATTTTAAGATGATTTGTCTAGTTGCGTAAAAAATGCCGTTGGTAACTTGATAGGGATTTCATTGAATCTACTTTTGCAAAGCAAAGTAGATTGCTTTGGGTAGTATAGTCATTTTCACAATATTGATTCTTCCAATCCAGGAACATGGTATATCTCTCCATCTCTTGGTATCATCTTTAATTTCTTTGATCAATGTCTTATAGTTTTCTGCATACAGATCTTTTGTCTCCCTAGGTAGGTTTATTCCTAGGTATTTTATTCTTTTTGTTGCAGTGGTAAATGGGAGTGTTTCCTTAATTCCTCTTTCTGGTCTTTCGTAGTTAATGTATAGGAATGCAAGAAATTTCTGTGCAAAACCAAATTCATTGATTAGCTCTAGTAGTTTTCTGGTGGCATTTCAGGATTCTCTATGTATAGTATCATGTCATCTGCAAACAGTGACAGTTTTACTTCTTCTTTTCCAATTTGTATTCCTTTTATTTCTTTTTCTTCTCTGATTGCCGTGGCTAGGACTTCCAAAACGATGTTGAATAATAGTGGTGAGAGTGGGCATCCTTGTCTCGTTCCTGATCTTAGAGGAAATGCTTTCAGTTTTTCATCATTGAGAATGATGTTTGCTGTGGGTTTGTTGTATATGGCCTTTATTATGTTGAGGTAGGTTCCCTCTTTGCCCACGTCCTGGAGAGTTTTTATCATAAATGAGTGTTGAGTTTTGTCAGAAGCTTTTTCTGCATCTATTGAGATGATCATATGGTTTTTCTTCTTTAGTTGGTTAATATGGTGTATCACATTGATTGATTTGCGTATACTGAAGAATCCTTGCGTCCCTGGGATAAATCCCACTTGATCATGGTGTATGATCCTTTTAATGTGTTGTTGGATTCTGTTTGCTAGTATTTTGTTGAGGATTTTTGCATCGATATTCATCAGTGATATTGGTCTGTAATTTTCTTTTTTTGTAGTATCTTTGTCTGGTTTTGGTATCAGGGTGATGGTGGCCTCATAGAATGAGTTTGGGAGTGTTCATTCCTCTGCAATATTTTGGAAGAGTTTGAGAAGGATGGATGATAGCTCTTCTCAAAATGTTTGATAGAATTCACCTGTGAAGCCATCTGGTCCTGGACTTTTGTTTGTTGGAAGATTTTTAATCACAGTTTCAATTTCGTTACTTGTGATTGGTCTGTTCATATTTTCTGTTTCTTCCTGGTTCAGTATTGGAAGGTTATACCTTTCTAAGAATTTGTCCATTTCTTCCAGGTTGTCCATTTTATTGGCATAGAGTTGCTTGTAGTAGTCTCTTAGGATGCTTTGTATTTCTGCGGTGTCTGTTGTAACTTCTCCTTTTCATTTCTAATTTTATTGATTTGAGTCCTCTCCCTCTTTTTCTTGATGAGTCTGGCTAATGGTTTATCAATTTTGTTTATCTTCTCAAAGAACAAGCTTTTAGTTTTATTGATCTTTGCTGTTGTTTTCTTTATTTCTATTTCATTTATTTCTGCTCTGATCTGTATGATTTCTTTTCTTCTGCTAACTTTGGGTTTTGTTTGTTCTTCTTTCTCTAATTCTTTAGATGTAAGCTTAGATTGTTTATTTGAGATTTTTCTTGTTTCTTGAGGTAGGCTTGTATTGCTATAAACTTCCCTCTTAGAACTGCTTTTGCTGCATCCCATAGGTTTTGGATCCTCATGTTTTCATTGTCATTTGTCTCTAGGTATTTTGTGATGTCCTCTTTGATTTCTTCAGTGATCTCTTGGTTATTTAGTAACGTATTATTTAGCCTCCATGTGTTTGTGTTTTTTACATCTTTTCCCCCTGTAATTGATTTTTTTAAAAAACAAATTTATTTATTTTATTTATTTAATTCTGGCTGCATTGGGTCTTCGTTGCTGGGCACGGGCTTTCTCTAGTTGCAGAGAGCTGGGGTTACTCTTCCTTGTGGTGCGTGGGCTTCTCACTGTGGTGGCTTCTCTTGTTGCAGAGCACAGGCTTTAGGCGTAAGCTTCAGTAGTTGTGGCGCGCAGCCTCAGTAGTTGTGGCTCGCGGGATCTAGAGTGCAGGCTCATTAGTTGTGGCGCACGGGATTAGTTGCTCTGTGGCATGTGGGATCTTCCTGGCCAGGGCTCGAACCCATGTCCCCTGCATTGGCAGGCAGATTCTTAACCACTGTGCCACCAGGGAAACCCGCCTCTAATTGATTTCTAATCTCATAGCATTGTGGTCGGAAAACATGCTTGATATGATTTCAATTTTCTTAAATTTACCGAGCTTGATTTGTGACCCAAGATGTGACCTATCCTGGAGAATGTTCTGTGTGCACCTGAGAAGAAAGTGTAATCTGCTGTTTTGGGATGGAATGTCCTATAAATACCAATTAAATCTATCTGGTCTATTGTGTCAATTCAAGCTTGTGTTTTCTTAGTAACTTTTTGTCTGGATGATCTGTCCATTGGTGTAAGTAAGGTGTTAAAAGTCCCCCACTATTACTGTGTTACTGTTGATATCCTCTTTTTTTAAAAATTTTTTTATTTTTTTTTTTAAGTTATTTATTTATTTATTTTGGGCTGTGTTGGGTCTTTGTTGCTGTGCGCAGGCAACGAAGTTGTGGTGAGCAGGGGCTGCTCTTTGTTGAGGTGTGCATGCTTATTGCAGTGGCTTCTCTTGTTGCGGAGCACAAGCTCTAGGCGTGAGAGCTTCAGTAGTTGTGGCTCACGGGCTCTAGAGTGCAGGGTCAGTAGTTGTGGTGCATGGGCTTAGTTGCTCCGCGGCATGTGGGATCTTCCGGACCAGGGCTCGAACCCGTGTCCCCTGCATTGGCAGGCGGATTCTTGACCACTGTGCCACCGGGGAAGTCCCTCCATTTCCTCTGTTATAGCTGTTAGCAGTTGTCTTATGCATTGAGGTGCTCCTATGCTGGGTGCATATATATTTATAATTGTTATATCTTCTTGGATTGATCCCTTGATCATTATGTAGTGTCCCTCCTTGTCTCTTATAACATTCTTTATTTGAAAGTCTATTTTATCTGATATGAGTATTGCTACTCCACTTTTCTTTTGATTTCCATTTGCCTGGAATATCTTTTTCCATCTGCTCACTTTCAGTCTGTATGTGTCCCTAGGTCTGAAGTGGGTCTCTTGTAGACAGCATATATATGGGTCTTGTTTTTGTATCCATTCAGCAAGCCTGTGTTTTTTGGTTGGAGCACTTAATCCATTAACGTTTAAGGTAATTATCGATATGTATGTTCCTGTTACCATTTTCTTAATTGTTATGGGTTTGTTTTTGTAGGTCCTTTTCTTCTCTTGTGTTTCCCACTTAGAGTAGTTCCTTTAGCATTTGTTGTAGAGCTGGTTTGGTGGTGCTGAATTCTCTTAGCATTTGCTTGTCTGTAAAACTTTTGATTTCTCTGTCAAATCTGAATGAGATCCTTGGCAGGTAAAGTAATCTTGGTTTTATGTTCTTCCCTTTCATCACTTTAAATATATCATGCCACTCCCTTCTGGCTGGTAGAGTTTCTGCTGAGGCATCACCTGTTAACCGTTCCCTTGTATGTTTTTTGTCATTTTTTCCTTGTTGCTTTCAATAATTTTTCTTTGCCTTTAATTTTTGTCAATTTGATTACTATGTGCCTCGGCGTGTTTCTCCTTGGGTTTATCCTGCCTGGGACTCGCTGCACTTCCTGGACTTGGGTGGCTATTTCCTTTCCCATGTCAGGGAATTTTTTGACTACAATCTCTTCAAATGTTTCTTGGGTCCCTTCTCTCTCTCTTCTCCTTCTGGGACCCCCTATAATGCAAATGTTGGTGCGATTAATGTTGTCCTAGAGGTCTCTTAGGCTGTCTTCATTTCTTTCCATTCTTTTTTCTTCATTCTGTTCCACAGCAGTGAATTCCACCATTCTGTTTTCCAGGTCATTTATCCATTCTTCTGCCTCAGTTATTCTGATATTGATTCCTTCTAGTGTATTTTTCATTTCAGTTATTGTATTGTTCATCTCTGTTTGTTCTTTAATTCTTCTAGGTGTTTGTTCTTTAATTCTTCTAGGTCTTTGTTAAACATTTCTTGCATCTTCTTGATCTTTGCCTCCATTCTTTTTCCAAGGTCCTGGATCATCTTCACTATCATTATTCTGAATTCTTTTTTCTGGAAGGTTGCCTATCTCCACTTCATTTAATTGTTTTTCTGCGGTTTTATTAGTTCCTTCATCTGGTACAAAGTACTCTGCCTTTTCATTTTGTTGATCCTTCTGTGAATGTCTCTTCTTGCTGAATTATTTGTGCATAAATTTTTATGCCCATTTCTGATTTTTGAAAATAATCCTTAGAGGAAAGGAGAATTAAAATACATATTTTTTTTAAAAAAGAATGGAAAACAGCAATGAGACACCACTACACACCATTAGAATGACCGATATTCAGAACATGACAACACCAAATGCTGGCGAGGATGTGGAGCAACAGGAACGTTTTTCCATTGCTGGTCGAATACAAAATGGAACTGCCACTTTGGAAGACAGTTGGACAATTTCTTAGAAAACTAATAAACGTGCTTTTATCATACAATGCAGCAATCACACTCCTTGGTATTTACCCAAAGGAGTTGCAAACTTATATCCACACAGAAACCTGCACCTGGATATTTGTAGCAGGTTTGTTATTCATAATTGTCAAAAGTTGGAAGTAAGCAAGATGTCCTTTAGTAGGTGAATGGATAAACAAATTATGGTACAGCCAGATGATGGAGGCTAAAAAACAATGAGCTGTCAAGTCATGAGAGGACAAGAAGGAACCTTAAGTGCATTTTTTTTTTTTAGGATTTATTTATTTGTTTTATTTATTTTTGGCTGCGTTGGGTCTTAGTTGTGGCATGCGGAATCCTTCGTTGTGGTGCGTGGGCTTCCCTCTAGTTGTGGTGTGCAGGTTTTTTTCTCTTCTCTAGTTGTGGCATGTGGGCTCTAGAGCACGTGGGCTCTGTAGTTTGTGGCCCGCAGGCTCTAGTTGAGGTGTGTGAGCTCAGGAGTTGTGGCGCATGGGCTTAGTTGCCCCGCAGCATGTGGGATCTTGGTTCCCTGACCACTGATTGAGCCCGCGTTCCCTGCATTGTAAGGTGGATTCTTTACCACTGGACCATCAGGGAAGTCCCAAGTGCATATTTTTATGAAAGTTAAAGAAGCCAATGTGAAAGGACTGCATGTACTGTATGATTCCAACTCAGTGGTATTCTGGAAAAGAACTATGGAGACGGTAAAAAGATCAGTGGTTGCAAGGGGCTGAGGGCAGGAGTGTAAGATGAATAGGCAGAGCACAGAGGATTGATAGGGCAGTGAAAGTACTCTAGATGATCCTCCACCTTTGTCCAAACTCATAGAATGTACAGCACCAAGAGTGAATCCTGATGTGTGAACTGTGGACTTTGGGTGATGTGTGAATGTAGGTTCATCAGTTGTAGCTAATCAGTTGCTACATCAGTTGTAGCAAATTCTACTACTCTGGTGGGGGATGTTGATGATGGGAGAGGCTGTACATGTGTGGGGACAGCTGGTGTATGGTAAATCTAGGTACCTTCCTCTCAACTAGGCTGTAAACCTAAAACTGCTCTTAAAGAATAAACCCGTAATAAAGGGGGCAGGGGTAGAGTGCACAATGAAGGAACTGTTGCAAAAGGGTAAACTTAGGCCTAAAGTAAGTTTCGGGAAACTTGAGAGAAGTTGTGTGGTGATGTGCTGGATAACGGGACAGAAGCCTCAGTCTTGTATCCCTGTGTTTTCTAAATGTCTTAAGGGATTGCTCTGCCCCTGTAGGGTGATGTCATTACGGTGTGATGATATAAATCACCTCTAAATTCCAGTTTCTCAAACAAAGGTTTAAGAGTTGGCATGCGATAGCATTAAATATAAAACAAACACATCAAGTGTATGTTTTGAATCCTGGTTTCAAACAAAATAATCTCTTCATATATATTCTAAAGAGCTTCTGAGCTTGATTTTATCTTAGTTCTTCAAAGTCCTTATACAGCCAGGCAGGCCATGGATTACAGAACCATTTAGACTAGTGGGAGATGAGAACCACATATATAACATCTGAATTTCTGACCATCCACTTAATAAAATGTCTGTGATTCAGCTCAGTTCATATCTCCACAATCACACATACTTTCAGGTCTCAATAGAAAGTGTATATAATACACGAAGGAGGTTAATTTAGATGGAGGACAGGTTTTTTTCCCATCTGCATGTTTTCATTGAACATACTCTAAACGCTCAATTGAGGACTTGTTGTGGAGTGGGCAGTGATATTCCATACTAGTGGAGTTGACGTTTCTAGATCAGATCAGTGTGTAGGTTTAATTAGAAGGAGCAGAATATTTAATATTATAGGTTGTGCTCCCAGTGGTAGATTCGTTCTTGTTTAGAGTATCAAGAAATCTATTCTAGTATTTTTTTAATAGTACCTATTACTTAAATGTCAGAAATAGATTGTGTTAGATGGTTGCTCTGTATTTTCTTTTGTCCTTCTCCCCATTCTCTGGATTCTTTCTGCAAATGTCAGGAGGAAGGAGCCAAGCATGTTAGTGACACTGCATGGTTGTAATGGTGCTCGCAGAGCCAAGAGTTGTAGAAGGTTATAGTTTCAGTGTATCTTATTACAAGTATGGATAATACAGTAGACCTTCAGTGGTTACATTTTGGAGCCTGCTTTTAAAAATGCTTCCTGTGGCATTTGTAGGACCTCTTATAAAGGAGTGGTATTTACTTGAAATTCATATTAGATTCAGTGGTAATATTTTGTGGTCACTGTGTTTTGTTGTATTGGCATTAAATACTCTTTTTCGGTGAGCTTAGAATCAAACTAAAAAGAAAAATCAAAGCAAGAAGAGATTCTTGTATGATCAGAACCAAAGTTATTGCTGTGGGCTATCAACCTTTTTCTTGTGAGTTAGACTTTGTAGGAATATATTGAAGAAAAGGAAAGCTTTAATAAGGGATAATAGTCACATGATCTGTTTTCTCAATTCAAATGATATCTTTTTGATAATAGAAGGTTGCTAATTATGTTTAAACCTACAGGATTGTAAAATTTAGAAAAATTACTGGATTCCATATTTTATTACTGTAAACATTTTAAAAATGAGATATTCTGATTATGGAAAGCTATTTGGGGAACATACAGGGGGCCTTTCTAGCAGTTTGGGCCTTCACTTAATTTACAGTTGCAAGCAGGGATAATTGTTGGCTCATGGAGACTGCCTCGAGCCTGCTGTGGCCTGTTGTAACCTGATGAGGTGATAGCAACAATTAAATGAATTGAAGCAACACCATTCACCTCCTGAAAAAAAGTCAAGCTGTTAATATAACTATATGTGTGTGTATATGGTTGGTAACTGCAGACTTGTCTTTGTGTTTATTTAGATTTTAAAAATTGCACACCTGTTATGTATTTCCATAAATCATTGTAAAATATACCCTGCAAAAATCCAGTGAAATTCTCTTAAGATTAAAAAAGGGGGAAGGGACTTCCCTGGTGGCGCCGTGGTTAAGAATCCTCCTGCCAATGCAGAGGACACAGGTTCGAGCCCTGCTCTGGGAAGATCCCACATGCTGCAGAGCAACTAAGCCTGTGCGCCACAACTACTGAGGCTTCACTCTAGAGCCCGCGAGCCACAACTACTGAGCCTGCGAGCCACAGCTACTGAGCCCGCGTGCCACAACTGCTGAAGCCCACGCGCCCAGAGCCTGTGCTCCTCAACAAGAGAAGCCACCGCAATGAGAAGCCCGCATACCGCAATGAAGAGTAGCCCCCGCTCACCGCAACTAGAGAAAGCCCATGCGCAGCAACGAAGACCTAACACAGCCAAAATTAAAAATAAATAAATTTATTTTTTTAAAAAAGGGGTGGGGGAGAATTCATCAGTACAGTTGTGTTTTATTTCCAGTGTCTGCAGAAGCCAAACCTGACCACAGACACAAAGGACAAGGAGTACAAACCCCATGATATTCCCCAGAGGCAGTCTGTGCAGCCCTTGGAAACGTGTCCCCCAGCTCGACGAGCAAAACGCATGAGAGCGGAGGTGAGAGCCTCGTGAGGTTGATCAGACAGGCCTCAAGTCCCGGTGCTAACGTGTGTCTGACCCTGGATTTCTCTCATGCACGTGCTCTTCATAGATTGAACTTTACTAACCTCACAGAGGGATGCTGTTTATACTCTGGCTTTTACACTTGGGGGAATTGCACTGTCAGAGGGGTGAGGAATTGAAATCTTTCTAGGTTTTTGCTGCCTGGACAGTCAGCTGCTGCATGGTTAATGGTCAGAGGCTAGGAAGAATAGGTGAATAGGCGTTCATTGTGACCCTTGTGATGTTGGGCAAGATTTATTGGGAATTAAGGTTAGTAGGAGTGAAGTTGGAGATTTTTGCTGAAAAGTACTGTTTTTGAGAGGTTACGAAGAAGGTAGTGAAAGCGATTTTTCTCAGACTTCCTGAAGAGGAGTATGGAATCTGTGGCAAACATTTATGCTAAGCCAGAAAATATTCAGGGAGCAAGGGGGCTGGTGATGTAACACACAGATAACATGAGAGTGAAGCCTGAGGGAAGATGAGGAGTGAAAGACTTAAGAAAGACAAGTTGCTCTTAGATTTTTCTGCTCTGAGAGGTTTCTCCTGGAAAGGGAGAAGAGTGTTCTCCCAGTTACCTTGTTCCCACACAGAGCTGGGTAGGTTTCGGGTTCCTTGATGGACATATGAGTATGAAGAGTCAGTGATTAATATATTAGGAACAGTTTAGAACTGGGAAGCCTCATGGCATTAGTTAGGTTTCTGAATCAGTAGTTGGGTTATTTAATAATTATTGGTGAGGATGAAAAAATTCAGCCATTTTGGTTTCTGAGGAAATGGATAAATAAGAGAATTACTTTTCACTTAGGTAAGTTGGAGATATGAAAAAATTTAGCGACTCCATTTTTTTGAAGTGAGAATCCCTCAGAATAGGAACATATATGGTTATTTGAAGCCCACAAGCAGGCTGCAGGTTTATTCATCTTAAAGTCAGTTCTTGTTTGAGCACATCTTGATCTTTAAATGTGTAAGACATGCCCAGTGCTGTGGATGCCTAGGTCTGTCTTGATGACACATCATGGTGATGGTATGGCCCTGGAAGAAATCGTGTTAGCAGTAGATACCCTGATTGTGCATGAGTGAACACAGGCACAGTTCCACAATGTCACTTGTGTCCCAGAGCAGACAAGGCTTTGCTTATCAACCAGTATGAGCACTTCGTGGACACCAGGTACTGAGACTGGCTCACAGGCTCTCACTGATGAGGGAGCCGTGACTCAGCGGTGTTAGGGGAGCAGTTTGTAGTGACAGTTCACTACAAGAATTAATAGAAACTTGTTGTGGAAGCTGAGTTTTCCTTGAATGCTGTCATACTTTGGAAGAGCCAGCAAACTCTTCTAGGCTGATGAAATTACGTTATTTATGTAACTGTTCAGGATTTGGCTAAGTTTTGTAAGTTGTGAGTAGATGAGAACTGAGGGGCTTCTAGTAGGAAATACACACTGTTCCCAATTTGGGTGGTAACACTTCCTATAAGTCATCCCTGATCCTTTGACTTTTTCCTAAATTTTTGACCTGTTGAAGTGGAGAATACTCCTAACTTCTAAGTTTCCTCATTCATTCCTTAAGTAATAATAATATTAAGGGTGGAATCTCTGCTCTAAGGGAGAGAGTTTTGAATGTCCTGTTAATAGAGAGAATTTATAAGATTATAGGCACTTTGTGATTCCAATTGGATTTTAGAAGATTTCTGTCTTTTTAAAGGAAATATTCATGCATATGACAAATTTTTTTAAGGCCATGAATATTAAAATAGAACCAGAAGAGACAGCAGAAGCCAGAACTCATAACCTGAGACGTCGAATGGGATGTCCAGCTCCAAAGTGTGAAAATGGTAAGAAAGTTCATCCATGAATAGGAAGGAAGAGTGAATAAGTAAAAACA
Source organism: Stenella coeruleoalba (assembly GCF_951394435.1). NCBI lineage: Eukaryota > Metazoa > Chordata > Mammalia > Artiodactyla > Delphinidae > Stenella > Stenella coeruleoalba. The sequence continues at coordinate 124,059,893 of NC_137169.1, forward strand.
ATCATTCATCTGGTAGTTAAGAAAATATTGGAGCAACTTTACATACTAGTCACTGGGTTGTGCCTTGAGAAATAAAATCTTATTAATATCCTTGTTTTCATAATTAGATGACTGGAAAGAGAGATAAACAAATGAATATATGCATATTAGAAATGTGATTGAATTTCTCAACTGTAACTAGTTGCTTTTGAGGTGGCCAAAAAGTTCATTCGGTCAGTGAATATGTTGTTCCATGCAGTTCTTGGTGAAAATGAAAAATGTGTCTTATTTTTACTTAAAACCAAGCAAACTTTTTGGCCAACCCAATACTTTGAAATTTGGTTCAGTAGCATTAATTGTAAAGAAGTGATTTGTGAGAAGCATAGGTGCCTTTGACTGAATATCTGATAGGCTTGTTTCAGGCATGGCAGGCAGGCAGGCTTTCTTAATCTGAGTTTTAATTGACAGATGCTCGCCTGGTCACTGCTTGATGTCAGCCACTGAAAGGTAGGTTTGACACTGTCTTGAGAGAAATTCTATATAGGCAGGCACTTAGTAATGAAGAAGTAGTTATTGAAATGGGCTTTTCTTAGTGACTGGTGAGTTAGTGGGAAAGGCAGCACAATGTAATGGAACGTAGATGGAGTTGTAAAAATACAGATCTGAATCTGAATCCTGGCTCAGCCACTAACTAGTTGTATGACCTTAGAGATACTTCTTGACTTCTTTTAATGTCAGTTTTCTTGTCTTTGAAACAGATTGGTTGCAAAGGGGTATATGATTGATATAATAACAATTGATGGAAAGCATTTAGCGCAATACCTTCCGCAGAATAGCTCATTAATTGATAGCTAGTGTTTTAGAAAATTCTCAGTCTTTGAAACCAGGAAGCTAGCGAGGCTAGTAATCTTAGATCATGGAGGGATAATCTGTAACGTGGAGGGGGTGCTGTTGGTGAACGGTCAGTGTCTTATGGTCAAGATCAAGAGGAATTTGCTTTCACCAGCATATGTTATGTCTTAGTCTTTAGAAGAGCATATCTTCGGCTCCCAATTTGAAAGCATACAGACCTGAGCAACATCTGGTATCATATCTTGTGCTTGTATCTTGGAATTTGAATGGTGTGAGAGTTATACGTCACCCTAAAGTAGGCAGCACGGAGCTCCTGAACGTAGTAACTCTGGGTGCTGCTGCGCTGGAGCGAGCAGAGAACTGTGTCCGGGGCACCCCAGCAGCAGGAGGGATGAGCACGGGAGGGAGCTGACGGGACAGAGCAGAGGGAGTGCTGACCTGGACTGCCTCCTACAGAGAAAGACGGGAAAAGCAGCCTCAAGCAAGAACCTGCTGAGAGGAAGGAGTGTATTACAGAGAGCGAGAAGGAGAAACCCAGGAGTCGAGCGAAAAAAACCACCAGTGCTGTGAGTCGACATCTTTAAACACTTTTACAGCCCGGTTTATACTTAGTGCCTTACCTGGGACTGCTGGCTCAGTGTCTCACAATGAAGAGACCTTTAGAGGTGGTTTGTAGTATCAGTTTATAAACAGGGAAACACAGATGCGTCGTGAAATCAGTAGTAACAGCTGGGGGCGTTGACAGCCATTTTTCTGGAGGACGTTCAGTTTAGCACTGAATATTGGTGAGCTCAATCCTATGGAGAATTGTCGATAACCGACTAGCCCACCTCCAAGCGAGCTGAAGGTAGATCAGAAATCAAGATGATGTTTTCCAACTTTACAGCAAGGAAGGATAAGGGAAGGAGTGCGCAGGTAGGAGGGAGGCTAGGGCCTAGCAGGGTCAGAGGCCTGGGGAGCTGTTCACTCAGGTGGAAACAAAAAGCCAAGCTCTCTTCCTCAGCCCCCTTCTGAGCACCTGGGAGCAGCTTGATGACAGTGCTTTTGATCTTGGAATTGGAAGTTATTCCAATTAAATGTTCTGTTCATAAATATCATCTCCCTCTGCCCCAGCACAGAAACAAACAAAGCAGTCAGAAAGCTAGCAGAGCCCAGGTTTCTATTTGCTACAACAAAAAAGTCTGCTCCGACTGCCATAATGAAATATCACAGACCGAGTGGCTCAAACAAGCGAAGTTTATTTTCCCACGGTTCTGGAGGCTACAAGTCTGAGATCAAGGTGTTTGAAGACTTGGGTTTTTCCTGAGGCCTCTGTCCTTGGCTTGTAGATGGTCATGTCCCTGTGTCCTCATGGTTTTCCTCTGTGTGTGTCTGTGTCCTAGTCTCTTCTTACAAGGACACCAGTCATACTGGATTAGGGCCCACCCATATGACCTTTTTAACGACCTCTTTTAAGACCCTGTCTTCAAATACAGTCACATTCTGAGGTACTGGGGGTTAGGACTTCAACATAGGAATTTTGGGGAAACATGATACAACGCATAGTAGGTAATGACTGTGTAGTTTTATTACTGTGTATTTGGGGGAACTTCTTAACTATCACTAATTAGAATGTAAAATGGTAATTTAATGTGGTTAGTTAACTTCAGTTTTGCCATGTTAAAAGGAAACTAAGTTTTGTAAAAACTGTAAAATCTTTGCCTTTTAACATGGCAAAATTGAACTTTTCCTTTATTAGTTCTGTTTTTGGTTAGGTGGATAATTTATTGCCTAACATGTTATTCTTCTAGAAGACTATCTTTCTGTAAGCTACTAAAAGCTGGATATTTAAGTAACAAACTTTAATTAAAACACACAATTGAGAAATCTTGGAGATCACTCTTCAGAGTTGGGAATGCATGAGATATTTTGAAATATCCCATAATAGAAGGTGAAACATTTTTATTTAACATGTCCCTTATAGAGGGTGAAACATTTTCACTTGCAGCATATTGGAGAGACTAGATTATGCCTCAGATCCATTTCATTCCTAGAGTTTCACAGAATCAAACAGCAGCTCATGCCCCTGTGTTCTGTGCCCATTTTCATGCTGCAGGTTGACCTGTATGTCTGCCTCTTGTGTGGCAGTGGCAACGATGAGGACCGGCTTCTCTTGTGTGATGGGTGTGATGACAGTTACCACACCTTCTGCCTGATCCCGCCGCTCCATGATGTTCCCAAGGGAGACTGGAGGTGTCCTAAGTGTTTGGCTCAGGTCAGAATTAATAGCAGAGGTGGCATTAGAAAATTTCCTTAAGAAGGTGTTTTCTTCACCTTCCGGTTTTAGATTTGGCAATTGATAATAAGGAGTATCATGACAAAAATTGGGGTGGGCCTGAATAGGAAAGAGGTCTTGGAAGTGAGCTACACAGCAGCTATGCAGCAAGCTGAGAGTCAGAAAAACATTTTAATAACTACATTTTTAAAAATTTCATTTAAAAAAAGCATTGCATGCTCTTTGCAAAAATTCTTAGGCACTGAACAACTTAAAAAATAGATAATTTCATAGTCCATAGATAATCACTGTTAATATTTCGATGTATATTCATCCAAGTGGAAATTGCACAAATGGAATTACACAAGTAATTTTAGTAAACATATATAATTTCTCATATATACATATATATGTGAACCAAAAGTAAATATACATATAAATAAATATCTTTCCTTTTTCTTTCTTTGTGTTTTGACAGGAGTGCAGTAAGCCACAAGAAGCATTTGGCTTTGAACAGGCAGCCAGGGACTATACCCTCCGTACTTTCGGGGAAATGGCAGATGCGTTCAAATCTGATTACTTCAACATGCCAGTCCATGTATGTACATATATAACTGCTTCAATTTAGGATTTTAATAACTTTTGGGGAAAGGTATATCTGAAGACGTTTGAGTTGGCCCTTATCTCTGATAGTCAGTCATTGTCTTGCACAATGAAACCTTTAATTTGTTCGGTAGTATTAACATTCCACAGTACTTCAAAATGCATTCTAATTTTTCATTTGATTAAAGATAGGCTTTTTGAGACAAATCATATAACGACAGTAACAGAATACCAATGAAAGGAAATCACCAGCAATCCTTTCAGCTCAACAAATAAAATTCAAAGAAAACTTTGCAAAATTTATTGAATGACTCCTGTGTGCCAATCCATGTGCTGTGCCCTGGGGGCACATTTACCTCTTGTTATGTTGTCATAAGTTAGCACTGTAAACTTTAGGATTTTATATTTATTTATTTATTTGGCTTCGTCGGGTCTTAGTTGCAGTGCATGGGCTCTTTGGAGCACGGGGCTCTCTCTAGTTGTGGCACGCGGGCTTAGTTGCTCTGCGGCATGTGGGATTTTAGTTCCCCGACCAGGGATCGAACCCACGTCCCCTGCATTGGAAGGCAGATTCTTAACCACTGGACCGCCAGGGAAGTCCCTAAACGTTAGTATTTTAAATTCTCCTTTATTCCCTTAGAAGCATAAGCATGCTTCATTCAGCATTTACTATTCCATCAAATGAGTACACTAAAATGAATGGTTTCCTACCATACTTCTGGATATTTAAGCTGTTTTTCCTCACTACCAACAAAGTGCTATAGCAGACATTGTATGCATCTCCTTTTGGGGGGGGCGGGGGCTGTGTTGGGTCTTCATTGCTGCGCGTGAGCTTTCTGTAGTTGCGGCGAACAGGCACTATTCTTTTTTACGGTGCATGGGCCTTGCGTTGTGGTGGCTTCTCTCGTTGAGGAGCACAGGCTCTAGGCTTCAGTAGTTGCGGCACGTGGGCCCTAGGGCACACGGGCTATAGTAGCTGTGACGCGAGGGCTCTAGAGCGCAGGCTCAGTAGTTGTGGCACACAGGCTTAGTTGCTCCACGGCATGTGGGATCTTCCCGGACCAGGGATCCGGGAACCAGTCGGGATCTGGTTGTTGAGCCCACCTGTGTCCCCTGCATTGGCAGACGGATTCTTAACCACTGCGCCACCAGGGAAGTCCTGTATGCGTCTATTTAATTGGATTATTTTCTTAATATTTATCCATTTTTTTCCCATCTAATAGCTGTATCATTTACGGGACCATAGCAGTGTATGAGTGAACCTGCTTTGCCTCACATCACTAACATTAACTGTTAAGTTACTTAAAATGTCCCCTTATTTAACAGACTTATAAATTCAAGTAATATTCCCTTTGAATTTTCAGTTCTTTTTACCCCTCCTGCATTACATATTATTTCCCCATATGTTCGCTTAACCAGTCCTGGTGCCTCTTGTATTTGTGGTTGGCTTTTTGCACTTTGAGGGACAGGCCTCTGGCCTCGTATCAGATTAGTGCAGATCCTAAGCACTCAGCCTGGCCAGCCCTTTACACTCGGGCCTGCAGCCGCAGAGTTGTTGCACCCTGCCTTTTCCTGGTGACTGCCCACACTACTCTCCGCAAGGTCTAGTGGAAAGAGTGAGAGGGTGGACTCAGGTGATGTGTTTGAACGCATTTCAGAGGATAAAGCATTGTTCAAATACAGCTAAGCTAACTACTGTTACTAAACAGAAGTCAACCAGGTTGTATATTAGATTCCTCAAAACAGAAAAACATCTCCAGTTCTTAAATCTTAGCACTTTGCTTTCCTTGAGTCCTTTTACAGTAGTGGCCAGGTTGTTGATAGAGGAACATGAATTCTTAGTCAGCTCTTGGTTATAAAATTCCTTTTAGAAAATGAGGTTCATGTCTGAGTTGTCGGAGGCCAGTTGAGGAACACTTGGGACGTCATGTACAATTCTTCCTCAGGCTGCTATCCTGGGATTCCTGTCACTTAGCCTGTCTAGTCAGATTGGTCACCGGCAGTTTGTGAGTGTCTGAGGAGAGTCACTCTCTTTACTTCCTTGTTTTGTATGCAGATGGTTCCCACAGAATTGGTTGAGAAAGAATTTTGGCGACTGGTGAGCACTATTGAAGAGGATGTTACCGTGGAATATGGAGCTGATATCGCCTCGAAGGAGTTCGGCAGTGGCTTCCCGGTTAGAGACGGGAAAGTGAAGCTTTCGCCTGAGGAGGAGGTAGGTGTGGCTGTGAGCATGTGGACTTGCGGGGGCGCCGGCGGGACGGGCAGGGGGCGCCTTTAGAGCGAGCCCACTGTTGATCCAGAGGTCATCACGCTGGGCTAGTAGCAGCTGTGCTACAACACGTATGTCACTTGGAACTTGAGATAGTCATGGAAATTTGTTGGTTGGCTTGAAGTAATTTATGATACTTTCAGCAAATCCTTAATTACCAGATTTTTAATGATTTCAAGAATAGCAGAAAGAACCCATAGAAGAATTCTAGTCCCAACTAGATGATAAGGGAGAATCACTTACCTCCCTTCAACTTCCGATTCTGTAACTTTGGTTGCTCGTTCTGAAGAAAATCTGAGGGATTGGAACCAGATACACACACATAATATAGACACACACACACAGACACACACACACAAGTCCATTTATGTAAAGCGCAGAGCTGGGCAGAAGTAATCTATGGGCATCCAGGAGGTAAGCATAGTGGCCCCCCCCCGCCGCCATTCTTTTTATTTTGAAGGAGACTTTTCAGCTTGCTTTTTGAAACCAGCAGAGTTCCAAAATGTTAGCATGATAAAGAATTTAAGTATAAAGTATAAACCTTTATTTATACTTTATTTATAATGTCAAGATATTCTCCTTATTTTTAGGAATATCTTGACAGTGGCTGGAATTTGAACAACATGCCAGTGATGGAGCAGTCTGTCCTCGCTCACATCACCGCTGACATATGCGGCATGAAGCTTCCTTGGTTGTACGTGGGAATGTGCTTTTCTTCCTTCTGTTGGCATATTGAAGACCACTGGAGCTATTCCATTAACTACCTGCACTGGTAAGGGGTTCCAGAGAACCTACAGATGGTATGCACGCTGAGTTGGAAAACTTACCCACCTCTTAGTTGTGACACATCTCTTAACTGAGTCTGAAGAGTGATGAGGTTTTTTTTACCATAGGTTTTTTTTTTTATTTTATTACTATGGGGCAGGTATCCTAACAATTTAAGACAAAGGTTCTTAAGAATCCATAGGAAATCCATGAAACCCTGCACTTGCACATGAGTTTTCAAGTATAACAGGCTTCTGGGGAGAAGATAAGACAGCTTTTCACTAATTGTCAAAGAAGTCTTTACTCGCAGAAAGGTTAGAAAGCACCAAGTTGCTTTTACTGCGGAAACCCCTTCCCGTTCTGTGGGCTTGGTGGCCCAGATAGCCCTTTGGGCGAGGAGTGGGGCATGGGGCGTGTGGGTCCTCCAGGACCTCGGGACTGACTGCTCCTGACGGCCTGCTGAGTTCTAGCATCACTGTGCACCGTAGGTAGAATGCGCCCCATCCGCGCGTGTCTGTGTGTGTGTGTGTGTGGTGGGCTGGGGCGGATATTTGGGCTTTCTAAGCTTTTATTTCACATCTGTTTCCCTCCCCTCCATTTCCCTTGCTTTCTGAGTACAAAAATATTTGAAGATCTGTAACTCACTTAAATTCCCACACAGGGAATTTGAGGATGTACCACAAGAAAGAGGGAGCTGGCCTTTTACGCGCCGAGAGTCAGTCCTGCTTCCCCAGGCAATTGCTCCCAGCTGTGAAATGATGTTTACCATACCTCACAGGGATGTTACAGATTAATTGGTTGACAGTTAAATGTGCTTTGAAGAGGAGCTCTTTAGAAATGCTAATCGCCTTAGAGTTTGGTTTAACTCGCTGTCAGGGCGGAGAGTTGCCATCCCTTGCTAGTTGCTGTAGGAAATTGTGGTGACCACATACCCTGTAGCTAACATAATACCTTATATTCTTAGAAATGCTAGATATCTACATTTTCTGAAGGGTCAAGGGTCAGGGAAAATGGGAGGGAAAAGAGGGACCTCAGATGGGAAGTCTCATGTTTAAACTTTATCCTTGAAGAGGGAAAATGTATTACATATGTTCAGATCATATTTCTGGTGATACTTCTTCAGTTTGAACATTGCCTTACAAAGCAGGATCTAAAAAATAGGAACTGGTTAACCATCTTGTTTGCATTGGTGTTCGCTGGTTGATTTTGTGTATGAGTTGAAGAAGCTACTGAAATTTCATGTAAATTTTGAGATTGATCTGCTTTTACAATCTATTTTAGGGGTGAGCCAAAGACCTGGTATGGAGTCCCAGGGTACGCTGCCGAGCAGCTGGAGACGGTGATGAAAAGGCTGGCCCCGGAGCTCTTCATCTCCCAGCCCGACCTCCTCCACCAGCTCGTCACCATCATGAACCCCAATACCCTGATGACTCACGAAGTGCCTGTATGTTTTGGGTCAATCCTCCTGCCACCCAGGCTTAACTCCCCACTTCTCTTTTTCCCTGTTGCTCACGTTTTTATGAAGCTGATTTGGCTGTGTAGAAACAGCTGTTTGGTGTCATTTAGTACAATATTGCATTAAGCCAGTGGGACTGGATCCTCAGACACCATAGAAAGCTGAGTTGTTGCAGCTGATGACTAGATTGCTGAGCAGCCTTACTTTGCAATAGTGACTGTGAGGCTGTCTCTTCCTTTCCTTTCTGGTGTTCAGTTCAGAGTACATTCACAGGTTGTACACCATCACCATTCCTGCTTTCTAAACTATAACTTTTGTTTATAACTTCAGACCTTCAACACAGCAAAACAAAAACCGTAAAAAATAAGTGTTGTTAGTATAAATTAGTTTACTCTGAAAATGGCTAGGTTCTGTTATTGATATAATTAGATCTAAACTCTTGTGTCAGAATCCTTCATACTCCATCCCCACTTTAGAAAATAACTCATTGAATTTACATGGTGACATGCTTGGTGGATCTTACATTCTCCCTGCTGCCCCTAATTAAGCTTAAGAGAAAATTTATTTCAGTGTCTTGAGCTTGGATTTCAGGGTTCCCACTCTAGACTGAAAGATGCTATTGGTGCTTTTTCCTATGAGGTTTTTCTACGAAGTAACAGTTATTTTTGCTTAGTGGCTTCCTTTCGGAGGAAACTCTGAAGGCATTTTGGGAGGCCAGATTGAGATGTATGAAGTTGAAGAATCCATCTTAGTTAGCTCAACCAAATGTAAATGATACATTTACAATGTTAAGAGGAATTCTTGATCTTGCGACCTTCATTTTATGCTTTTGGGTTCACAGGCCAGTAAATGGGGGCAGATGGAAAGGAATTTTCTTTGAGGGATCATAAAATATTCATGGGCCAAAGCTTAGAAAATAGTCATCAAAATACCACCATCTCCTCGTTGTTGGCATTTTCCATCTTGACCCCCCCCCACCCCCGCCCTACGTTGATGGGTCTTTCTGATCTGTTATGAGTCGCTGGCTTTAGAAGAGACCTCTCGCCCTGTTCTTTAATAGTTGAGCAAACCACGTGGGGCTAGACTCTGGACCTAGAGAGGTAGGTGAATGAACTCGTGCATTCGGGAACTCACAGTGTAAGGGAAAGACAGCGTTTACACAGATCACGGAAGAGTCGTGTGGTTTGACAGTGGTGTTGACTCGGGGGCTGAGCCATTAACTCTGAAAGGGCTGGAAAGGGCTCCTAATGGCGTTTGAACCAAGGCGTGGGCTCTGAAGGGGAGTTCGTGTGGCAGAGAGTTGAGGAGGAGGCCCTCCCGTTGGAGGGCTGGAGGGCTGTGCTCCTGTCGCTGTTGCCGACTGCAGACTTGGCCTGTCAGAGCCCGGAAGGGCGTGTTCCAGCACAGGGCGGAGCCTCAGCCCGAGTTGCACGGCCTTGTGGCCTGGGTGCTGCTTGAGAATTGGCATTTCCAACAAGTTCCCAGTTGCTGTTGCTGCTTTTGGAATGGGAACTACATTTTGGAGAACCGCTGGTGGAGAGATATGTATTGAAAAGACATCTAATATTATTACTATTATGTAGTAGTTCGTTCAGTCTGAGGATTTTGTGCCTAGAGCAATATAGGTGTTTTTCGGGTAGAGGGAAAAGGGGAATTGCTGGTGGGAGGTAAGTTTGAGGCCCAAATGAAGAAGATCTCTGTGTGGAATGAGATCCTTGAAATAGAGTGGAATTTCTTCAGTTGGTGGTAGGAGATCCTATTTCAGTATGATAATATTTGGAAAGATGTGTCCTGATCCTGGATGTAGCCAGATTTTTGTGGTGTAAGCTGTTTTCTCTTGAGATACTTTTCAACCTGGCAGTCTGGGGAACTACTCCATCTTGTGGCAGAAATGAATATCTTTAGGTAATATTCAGCCATACTTTTTTCCCTACCCTTTCTGGAGAATCATCTGATAGTCTATGTCTAGATTGTCTTTCGTGAGGATGTCGCTGAAAATCTCCAATTTCTGTCTCCTTAGGTTTACCGAACTAATCAGTGTGCTGGGGAGTTTGTGATCACATTTCCAAGAGCCTACCACAGCGGTTTCAATCAAGGTTTTAATTTCGCTGAGGCCGTTAACTTCTGCACTGTCGATTGGGTGTGTAATTAGGACCTAGCAAGCCTTTTCACATTTACTGTTTTTCCTGCAGAAATGGTATAGAATGCTTAGAAACTGTCATGTGTCTAGTTGCTTAAACCAGTTGCTGCTGAAATGGCAGGTCAGCCAGCTGTGTACCTTCCCAGCAGGAGAGGCCCTGGCCCTGCAGTGTCAGCCAAGACCTGGTGAAGAGTCTGCTGAGCGACGTTTTGGCTGAAGCTTAGTATCTCATTGCAAACTGATAACAACCAGTTCCAGTCTTAAGACTGTACTTTATGCAGCACTGGCTTAAATTATCCAAACACAGTAAATTTTAATGACATTTGATTTCAGGTAGTTGTAAAGTGGAGTTTTTATATTAGTATTAATACTTTTCATTTGCCTAAGAACTACCTAGTTTAAGTGGGTGTGGTGTTAAATCTAATAAATTATGACCTTCAGTGCCTTTTTTTTTTTTTTAATAATACTGGGTTGGCCAAAAAGTTCCTTCAGGTTTTTCCGTAACATGTCAGGGAAAAACCCAAATGAACTTTTTGGCCAACCCAAAATAGTTGGCCCAATAAAATAATACCCAGTAGTAATACCTACATCTATAATTATTTTCTGTTCTGTAGTTTTTAGAGCATTATTGTTCCCTGAAGTAGATTAACCACACCAGTTCCACACAGTTGTTTCAGGAAATGTGTAAATTCATATTTCCAATTAGATTCTACATTGTTGTAGACATTACTGCATTATTAATACATTGGGTTTTTAAACCAGATTTTAATCAATGTACCTAATTTGCGAGATCCTTGAGGTGCAAAGATTTTAAAAGGTCCAAGGCTTGTTAGAGTCTAGTTTTAGGATTGATATATGATATCAATATATGACCCAAGATGTGATATTTGGTAATTGATAATAAAGGTCAGGAGTCTTTGGAAACAGGAAGGAGAGAGATGAATGTCACGTGTCCTCCCTGTCTTTTGGCGCAGCTGCCCTTAGGCCGACAGTGCGTAGAGCATTACCGCCTGCTGCACCGCTACTGTGTATTTTCCCACGACGAGATGATTTGCAAGATGGCCTCCAAGGCGGACGTACTAGACGTTGTAGTGGCATCAACTGTTCAGAAAGACATGGCCATTATGATTGAGGACGAGAAGGCTCTAAGGGAAACTGTTCGTAAATTGGTAAGGTTTCTGGAACCCCAACTGCATGTCACTGGGTGTTACTTAGTAAAGTTCTTATGCACTTTGAAACCATTTTAAGGAAACTTTTCCTTCATTTCCTTTAAGACCATTCTAATAGATGTATATTGACGTCTCATTGTGCTTTTACTTTTCATTTTTCTAATGGCTAATGATATATTGAACATCTTATCATGTATTTATTTACTACTTGCATATGTATCTCTTTGGTGAAGTGTCTGCTCACATGTCTTGCTCTACCCCTTTTTCATTGGATTGTTGGGAGACTTCTCTTTATTCTAGACACCAGTCCTTTATCAGATAAATGTTCTGCAAGTATTTTCTTCCAGCTAGTGGCTTGTCTTTTCATTCTCTTAGCAGTGTCTTTCAAAGAGCAGAAGTTTTTCATTTTGATGAAGTTCAGTTTATCAGTGTTTTCTTTTATGGATCTTTCTTGGTGTGTCCTTCTTAAGAAATCTTTGCCTAACCAAAGGTTTTCTCATGTGTAGTCATCTAGATTTTCTAGGTTTAGATTTTACATTTAAGTGTTTAATCCTCTTAAGTAATTTTTGTTTATGGCAAGGTGTGGGTTGAGATCATTGTTTTTGCATATGGCTGTCTAACTGTTCCAGCAACATTTCTTGAAAAGACTCCTTTTTCCATTGAATTGCCCTGGCACCTTTGTTGAAAATTAATTCACACATGTGTGGAGCTACTTCTGGACTCTGTTCTAGTCTGTTAGTCTGTGCATTTGTCCTATTGCTAATACCATATGGTCTTGATTACTGTAACTTTCTAATAAGTTTTGAAATGAGGTAGTGTGAGTCCTCCAACTTTGTTCCTTTTAAAAATTGTTTTGCCTATTTTAGTTCCTTTGCTTTTCCATATAAAGTTTAGAATCAGCTTACTGATTTCTATCAAAAAGCCTGTTGGCGTTTTGATTGGAACTGCATTAAACCTATGGATAGTTTGGGGGAGAATTGACATCTTAACAATACGGAGTCTTCCAATCCATGGACATAGTCTATCCCCTCATTTATTTAGGTGTTCTTGATTTCTTTCAGTATTTTGTAGACTGCAGCACACAGATTTTACACATATTTTCTTGGATTTGTAATTAGGTATTTCTTATTCTTTGGTACTATTATGAATGGTACTTTAAAATTTTTTTTGATTTCCAATTGTTTATTGCTAGTATTTAAAAATACAATTGAGGGCTTCCCTGGTGGCGCAGTGGTTGAGAGTCCGCCTGCCGATGCAGGGGATGTGGGTTTGTGCCCCGGTCCGGGAGGATCCCACATGCCGCAGAGCGGCTGGGCCCGTGAGCCATGGCCGCTGAGCCTGTGCATCCAGGGCCTGTGCTCTGCGACGGGAGAGGCCACAACAGATACAGTTGACTTTCCAAAATTGACTCTGTATCCTACCTCCTTGCTAAATCCAGTAGTTTTTTGTAGATTCTTTTGGGACAGTCATATCCACAAATAGTCACATTGATTTTTTTTTTCTTCTTTTATGTGCCTCTTTAGAATGTTGGCTCCGTGGAGCTCACCTTGAACCAACAGCTCACCTTCCCCTGATATTGTACAATTGGGAAAACAATGCCCAGAGGGTTTAAGCGTCTTACCAAGGTCTTTGGAACTTTGAGCACGCATAATTTTTTTCCCAGATGTAGAAATTTACAAATTGAAATTGGGTGAACTGGGGCTTCCCTGGTGGCGCAGTGGTTGAGAGTCCGCCTGCCGATGCAAGGGACACAGGTTCGTGCCCTGGTCCTGGAAGATCCCACATGCCGCAGCGGCTGGGCCCGTGAGCCATGGCCACTGAGCCTGCGCATCCGGAGCCTGTGCTCCACAACGGGAGAGGCCCGCATACTGCAAAAAAAAAAAAAAAAAAAGAAAAATTGGGTGAACTAATATGATTCATTCTCAACCAAAATCCATGGAGTTGATCCTTAATCTTTAAACAAAATTTTAGCCATCTGCATCACAAAGTCCTTTTTAACGACTAATTCCAGATTTAAACCAAAATTCTTTTGTTAGGTTTTCCTTACTTTACTGATTAGCAGGAAGTGAAATGGTCAAAAGGTTGAAATACAGAATAAAAGAGTAAAACAAAGGAGCCTTGATGGTTTATAAACTGACTTAATCAGACTCTGGCATTCTCAGAGTTAGATCTGGATCCAGTTCCAGATAAGGAGAGAAAGTGGTACAAGTTTGATTTTTCCATAACAAAAGGTATATCCTAGAAGGGCTAGATGTCAGGTGGTACAAAGTACAGTAGAAACTTCCTGATTCGGGCTTCCCTGGTGGCGCAGTGGTTGAGAGTCCGCCTGCCGATGCAGGGGACGCGGGTTCGTGCCCCGGTCTGGGAAGATCCCACACGCCACGGAGCAGCTGGGCCCGTGAGCCATGGCCGCTGAGCCTGCGCGTCCAGAGCCTGTGCTCCGCAACGGGAGAGGCCACAACAGTGAGAGGCCCGCGTACTGCAAAAAAAAAAAAAAAAAAAAAGAAACTTCCTGGTTCAAGACCTCATTTATCTTGACAGTATCAATTGGGAAATTCCTTGTTACGATTACAGTCTCTGTTGCACAGATTGTCGAACCTTTTCCAAGAACTTTCCATATAAGAGGCTAATAGACCACTCAGCGTCTTCACATTGACAGTTCCTGCACGGTAGTCTTTTTTACCTGCCCCATCTTCTTTCCTTTCATTTATATTTGTTCTTTTTGTGGATTCTCCAGCAACATTACTCTGAAGCCCTGTATAGCATGTTCGCTGTAGTAGAAAGTATATGCATTTCTTTTGCTCTTATCTAGACCCAAAATATGGACAAGGCCAATTTGGAGTAGAATAAACAGCTAATCTCCGTAGTTTTATGGGCCTGTTAATAACTGTTCTCATACTCAGATCAAAATGGCCAAACATAAGGACCTACCGTGTCCAGAAGGGGTTCTCCCTAGATGGGTGAAATAGATTAACTTGCCCACATTTGCTAGGTCCACACACATTTTTTAAAATTTATTTATTTTTGGCTGTGTTGAGTCTTTGTTGCTGTGCGCGGGCTTTTCTCTAGTTGCGGCGAGTGGGGGCTACTCTTCGTTGTGGTGCATGTACTTCTCACTGCGGTGGCTTCTCTTGTTGCGGAGCACGGGCTCTAGGCGCGCGGGCTTCAGTAGTTGTGGCTCGCAGGCTCAGTAGTTGTGGCTCCCAGACTTAGTTGCTCCGCGGCGTGTGGCATCTTCCCGGACCAGGGACGAACCCATGTCCCCTGCATTGGCGGGCGGATTCTTAACCACTGCGCCACCAGGGAATTCCCCCACACATTTTTAATCACGCACTCTCTACTCTCTACTTTGGTAAGGCTCTTTTTTTTTTTTTTTTTAATTTAAGCTCAACTATTACATGTTTGTCTTGGGGGCTGATGGATTGTATTATCCTTTGGAGATCTCTAAAGTACACACTTTATTCTAGGGAGTAATTGATTCAGAAAGAATGGATTTTGAGCTGTTGCCAGATGATGAGCGTCAGTGTGTAAAATGCAAAACCACATGCTTCATGTCTGCCATCTCCTGTTCTTGTAAACCTGGCCTGCTTGTTTGCCTGCATCATGTAAAGGAATTATGTTCCTGTCCTTCTTATAAATATAAACTGCGGTGAGTAGGAAGAATGATTTTTTTTCTATGGAAAACACTAAATCCTTAGTGTAAAACATCTGATTTCCTCCAAACCCCCATATCTCAGAGCTAAGCCTGCTATTCTGTTTCCAGGTATAGATACACTCTGGATGATCTCTACCCCATGATGAATGCACTGAAGCTTCGAGCAGAATCTTACAACGAATGGGCCTTGAATGTGAACGAAGCTTTGGAGGCGAAGATTAATAAGAAGAAAAGTATGTGGTATATAGAAAGTGTGACTTAGTGATTGGCAAATTGGGACTGATTGTAACATAGCCAACTTAAAGTTATCAGCAAATGGATTACTTGAAGCAGCCTGACTTAGCCCATCTGTCCAGCCAGGTTTGGACATTTAGCAGAGGTTTTAAAGCCAAGAGTGAATGAGGCATATGTCCTTACATCAAAGTGAAGTCTTGATACATGCGTTTTGCAGGATCGTGTATTTAACAAATATCGTATTGTTACCAAATAACCTTTACACCTCTTTGTCTCAGAAATAAAAGTATTTCACATTTTATATGGACCTTTAGAAAAGGTTTTTGTTTGTTTTGCTTGTTTTTGAACTAGATCTCAGGACAAAGACAGCATATCATTAAATTAAGAGTCTGTGAAATGCTGGTTTATTACTTCTTAGTTCTAGTCAAAGTCTCTGTCTCTTGTTATTACATTTGAAAGTTACTGCTTCCCTTCAAAGCGTTTTCATTTGCTTTCCTTTCTGTCGCTCAGCAGGTGACTCTTCCCTCTCCTGTTTAGGGGTGGGTGCAGGTCACTGTCTCTGAGCCCACCAGTTCCCTGCCAGGTGCAGAGTAAAATGCAGGAGGAAAAGGTGGTTCCAGCCACAAGAAGAATTGCATTTGCTCTGTTTTGACAAGGCAGGGGTTCTTTGTTTCTTAAACATTTTCACATTGAAGGGCAGCTCTAGGCACTTTTTAAAGTATTCCACTCTCAGCCAAAAAAAAAAGAATAAATTTATTAGAGGTAAAGCATTGCAAATATCCATAGGTAAGAACTGATCAAATCGAACCTCCCCCTCTATATTTCATACCAGTATTTCATACATAATGATCACAGAAAAGGTGATCTTTTCTTTATTCCTAGGCCTCGTCAGCTTTAAGGCTTTGATTGAGGAATCTGAGATGAAGAAATTCCCGGACAACGATCTTTTACGTCACCTCCGCTTAGTGACACAGGACGCGGAGAAATGTGCCTCTGTCGCCCAGCAGCTGCTTAACGGCAAGAGGCAGACGAGGTGGGCACTGTGCACGCCCTGGCTTGGGCTCTTTGGCAGCCTGTTGTGGCTGGTTTTACCCATGACATTGGAGTCTGGGGCTGGTGGGGAACCTGCTCTCATGCAGTCTCCTTGGGCCTTTGTCTGTCTAGGTATCGATCTGGTGGAGGGAAATCCCACAATCAGTTGACAGTGAATGAGCTCCGACAGTTCGTGAGCCAGCTGCACGCCCTGCCCTGTGTCCTCAGTCAGACGCCACTGCTGAAGGTACCTGGATGGGGAGGTGGGGGTGCCCGCCTTCCTGTGTTTTGTACACAAGCCCAGGTCACATGATCAAGTTGTCTTCCCCTGTGGTTAATTTGTACATTTATTTGCAAATGCTTTTAGTAACCCGTTGAGTGGTACGTGTATATAAAGAGATTGTAACAGGCCTGCAGAGGAGAGAGAAGGTTGGAAATTTTTACCTTTCACAGTGACCACCAGCTACTATAGTTGGTACAAGTCTCTCTTAGAGTCACTTGTGTAACTGTCAGTTGGCTTATGTATTCATTACCTTGTTTACCTGTATTGTTGCTAGAATCAAGTGAAATGGCAGAGGGTCATGTTGAACATGCACTGAAGATTCTGAGTTTTCAAGAAGCCAGTTACTGAAAATATTGTTTTGATGCAACAATCTGTGTTTTTTAAGGATCTCTTGAATCGTGTAGAAGATTTCCAACAGCATAGCCAGAAATTGCTCTCTGAAGAGATGCCCAGTGCCGCTGAGCTGCAAGACTTGCTAGACGTCAGCTTTGAATTTGATGTTGAGCTTCCCCAGCTTGCTGAGATGCGTGTCCGGCTGGAGCAGGCCCATTGGCTGGAGGAGGTGCAGCAGGCTTGCCTAGACCCCAGCTCCCTCACCTTAGATGATATGAGACGTCTCATAGACCTGGGGGTGGGTCTGGCCCCATATTCAGCTGTGGAGAAGGCTATGGCACGGCTTCAAGAACTGCTCACGGTATCAGAGCACTGGGATGACAAAGCCAGGAGTCTCCTCAAGGCCAGGTAAACAAGCACGCCCATGCCTCTGCCCGGGGAAGGCTGGCACTGCGTCCGTCCAGGAGCACGGAGCATGGGGAGTAGGGCGGCATGTGGGCACAGTAACTGAGCTGTGTGTGCAGAAATAGCTGAGCTGTTCGGAGCTGCTTTGGAGCTTGGGCAAAAGAATATTAATTTCTTTCCTTGCGTAACCGATTGTGAAATGAATGGTTCAAATGGAAATACCTTTTCTAGAGTTGGTTTAATGAAATTTCCCTGGACCTTGAGGATAACATCTTTGAGAGAAGAAAGCATTTACAAATAAGTGGAACTGTTTAAACCCACAGTTAATGAAAAAGATCCCAAGGAGTCTTAAAGAGAAACATCTGAGAGTCAGTGTGCACTGTCTTTAAGATGAAAATGGGGCCGTAATTCTCCACATTAGTGCTGTTGCTTTGTGACCTTATCTATACGCGAGAGATGGGTTGGATTCAAGCTAACCATCTGAGGGGAGAAGATGATTCCCTCCCTATTCTTGCTTTCTGTCTGACAGATCTTTACTATTCCAACTCACAAGATAAAGTACAAGAAATACCTAGGTTCCAGACGTTATTTTGTAATCCTAAAATAGTGGTCATTGAGCAGAGAGTACAAAAGTTTTGGGTTCTGTGCTTTTGGTATGTTGATATCCTGGAGATTTTTCATTTTCTTAGTGAAGCTGTGTGAGTCTTGATAGCGTATCTAGTTTAACATAACGTAAATTATCCCTAAGTTATCTTTTGCAAGTGGAAGTTTATGGTTATTCCAATGTCAAATCAGAAATAAGTAGAACTTAAATGCTTCACTGAGTTATTTGCTATTCTGAATTTCCTTTGAAGTGATTTTTCTTTTTTGTGGCAAGCGGGGGCTATTCTTCGTTGAGGTGCGCGGGCTTCTCATTGCAGTGGCTTCTCTTGTTGCAAAGCATGGGCTCTAGGCGCACGAGCTTCCGTAGCTGTGGCGTGCAGTCTCAGTAGTTGTGGCTCACGGGCTCTAGAGCACAGGCTCAGTAGTTGTGGCGCAGGAGCTTTGTTGCTCTGCAGCATGTGGGATCTTCCTAGACCAGGGCTCGAACCCATGTCCCCTGCATTGGCAGGTGGATTCTTAACCACTGTGCCACCAGGGAAGTCCCTGAAGTGATTTTCCTATTTTCTCTGGTAAGTAAACCACGAGAAAAGTGAGCCACAGTGTAAAAGCTGAGTAGTGTCATTTGCTTTTGTAGGCCTCGGCATTCATTGAACAGCCTTGCTACGGTGGTTAAGGAGATCGAGGAGATCCCCGCGTACCTGCCCAATGGTGCGGCTCTGAAAGACTCTGTGCAGAGAGCCAGAGACTGGCTTCAGGACGTAGAGGCCCTGCAGGTAGGTTTACAAAACATCCTGTGTGTGTAAGTGCATCTGTAAAGAGCAGTAATGTAAACACTTGCAAAGGGGAATATGTTGGATCTCACTACACAGGTTCAGTGTTTGGGTTGGCCGGATTACTGATTCTCTTCAACCTTGTGTAGATGCACTTAACCCACCCCATCTACTGTCCTGACTAGTTGACTCAGTATTTAAAGCTTAGGTAATTTAACCAACCTTTTCTGGGAGCTTGGGACCCTCCCATAACAGACTTAATTACTTGGTTGGGGTTGAAGAAAAAGAGCTAAAAATGAAGTTGTGGGAGAAACACAGTTTCTAACGTCTGACAAGTACAGCTATCTCTTGCTGGCTTGCCAACTACTTGGAGTTTACATAATGAAGAGTAGCAGATTCAGTGAGTCTTGATACATGATTACATGGCCAAACTAGGCCCTCAGGCCCAGGACTTTCACCAAGTAATGACTTAAATGTGCTCCATACCTACAAAAGCAGTGAGATGAGCACGTTCTAAAGTAACTGTCCAAAGTAATCAGCACTGAGTGTCTGTGCCCCTGTGCTAGATGTTGTACTTGCTAAGACTTACTTATAAGTTAAAATAGAAAATTAAATTCACTTGTAACATTATTAAGGTATAGACAGAATATATTCTATGTTCTTCCCAATTTTCAGCTGGATAACTTCATTTGAAAAGTGGTTGGTGGGAGTGTCTTCCTTTTTCTAACGATCATAAACCAGTGGGTCTTACGGGCCTATTGAGAAAAAAGATCTTGGAATTATTTAATGGGATAGGTTTTTAAAATTTTAATTTATATTGTTCTTGAGGCTCAAATTCTGTTTTGTTGAAGCCATCAGATTCTAGGAATAAAATACCATCTGGTCTTCTGAATATCTATGTAATTTTAAGTGGTGCTAATTAACCAATTGCTAATGAGAAATGCCAAACAGGACAGTTTTAGCCACGTGTTTTCAACAAAACATCTGGACATCTATTCTTGTTAATAGGGAAGAGAAGATACATTGTTTGATAAATATTACATAATTAAGGGGTGACCCCAGCCCGCCAAAGAAAAAACCAAGGAAAGTGTTTGCTGTGTACATAAACTTCCCCAGTGAGGTTTTTGATGCAGGCTCTTGTCTGTGGTTGTTGGAACTGTAGCGGGTACAGTCACGGTCCCCCCTTCCACTCATGGTTGCTGGCAGCCAGAAGGTGAGGTCATGACGACGAGGAGAGGTGAGCATATGAAATCAGAAGCAAGGACACATGTCTGGGTGGGTTTGCTCCCTTCATGTGCTGTAATGTATGCACTACTTAGTACGGTGTTTGCAACAATGTCCATAAGGACGAAAAGCAAGTTTTGCTCCATTCCTGAAATAATAGCCTGGTCTTTCCTTGCGTCATATATTTAAGGACTAGTAGAGAGGTGTGACCAACAACAAGGAACCTCTTCGTGTTTAGTGGATTATTTATTTTAAAAGGTCATCCAGTATTCTGCTGTTCACTTAGGGAGTACTCCATATGTTTCTAAATGGAATACCATAGGCATAGCATATAATTTGTGAGTCACCTTTTTACGCATCCAGCAGAATACCTATGCCCTTACAGTTTCAATCCTGTGAGAATAAATAGAAGGCCCCCAGGTGATTCTTAATGAATAATAAAGTTGGAGAGCCAGTGGGCTTTCACAACTCATTTTTTGTTTCCTCAGTAATCTATACTGAGTTACTGTAATTCATCATTGGTGAGTGAATTGGAGTAAAATATTTGTTTTGTTGCTTTTCTTTCTCTAAGTCAGTATGGAAATCCTTTGAGTTATTACAAATTTACATTTCTGTTGAATTTTTTTCACACCATCCATAGGGACCAAAATGACAAGTGAATTGACAAGGGCATAAACAGTCTGAACAAAGGGAGCACAGTATATGCCAGGTCCAAAGTTGTATCCATGGGCCCAGCACAAAGTAGGTTCTTCCTTGTCGAGTGGAAGAACCCACACTGCTCCACCTCCACCACCATCGGTCAGCTGGCAGGTTTTGTCAGCACCCGTCCGTGAATTTAATATGTTGAAATCATGGGGTAGGCCCGGTCCGACTGGTACTTTTCCCACTTACATAGAAGTAATTTTTTTCGCCTTGATTTGTTAGGCTGGAGGACGTGTGCCAGTGTTAGACACACTGATAGAGCTTGTTACACGAGGACGATCTATCCCGGTGCATCTGAATTCTTTACCGAGACTGGAGTCACTAGTAGCTGAGGTTCACGTTTGGAAAGAATGTGCTGCTAATACATTCCTGACTGCGAATTCGTCCTATTCTCTCTTGGAGGTAAGTTTGCAGTTAGCCCCCCTACAAGACCTTGGGTCCCCTAGCCTGGCAAAACATGTAGTCCCTCACACACAGAGGTGGCATCACTGACTGATCTATGCTCTAGGAGTTACTTTTCTCAGCCAGGGAGATTCTTCTAAGTTTCTACTGAAACTTTCAATTGAAACTTAGAAGAATCTTAAAATGTTTTCTGCATATGTTTAGGGATAGCATTCACTGTCTAAGGAAGAAATTTTCCTCCTTGAAGTTCCTCAGTTTGTTGAAATTGGACGTTTAACCTTGGCCATGCTTCACCACTTGCTTTTAACAAGCTCAATAAACGATCTCATCCACCTCTCAAAGTACTATAGTTGCACTTCTTGTGTTTTTTTGTAAGCTGATGCTGGTCACACATTATGACTGGGATCATTCTGTATCACATTTTTTTACTTACTGTTTGATTGAATCTGGAATCAAAGTCTGTCTTTTTGTGAGATTTCCTTCTTTCTTTCCTCCCTCTCTTCCTTTCTTCCTTCCTTTGTAGAAGAGAGTTTCTGGCTTCAGGGAGGCATGTTACACAGAAAATACTAAGAAGCTCACATCCTTCCCACTCCTTAGGCTTTTATTTGGTGACTTCCTAATGCTTCATCTGAAATCCATTTTACCAGCGGTGGTGCTTTGTCCACATTAGGTGCTGTGTCCTCGATGTGATATTGGCCTTTTGGGATTGAAGAGGAAGCAGAGAAAGTTAAAGGAGCCCTTGCCAAGTGGCAAGAAGAGAAGCCCCAGAGTAGAGAGTCTGAGTGACCTGGAGAGAGCTCTGACTGAAAGCAGAGAGACTGCTTCAGCTGTACGTACTGGGGTTTTTCCTCCTCTTTTCTCCATGGGGGAGGATAATTTCTAACTCTTCTCTTACTTACTGGTCATATTGGGAAGGCAAGTAGAAGAATAACTTTAAAAGTACTCTGTTTTACCAAAACGACTTTGGGAGAATTGTCATTTGTAAAAGTTTTGAATGGAAGGTGCATAGAGGTGCAGAGGATTCAGGGAAGGCCTCCCAGATTCAGAAATAGTCTTTCCAGTGCCCAAGGCTTGGTCCAGGGATGCAGACTCAGGACACCCAGGCTAACGGATATGTGAACTGCAATGCCAACTTACTAGTTTACAACAAGAAATACACCTAAAAGGGTACTGGATACTTGAGTCTGACCTGCATTTAGCATAAGCCCTGTTGATTCAGAGATTGTATCATCTTCAGGAAGGTGAAGCAGTATCTAGCTAATGTTTAGTGAGCAGAGTATCAGAACAGAAGAAGATAGCTATGTGATCTGGATGCTTTTTGAAAATTAAAAAAAAATTTTTTTTTAATTGAGCTATAGTTGATCTGTAATATTATATTAGTTTCAGGTGTATAGTACAATGGTTCAGTATATGTATATATTGCAGAATGAGCACTGTAAATCTAGTTAATACCCATCACTACACATGGTTGCAGTTTTTTTTTCTTGTGATGAGAAGTTTTAAGATCTACTCTCTTGGCAACTTTCAAATATATAACATAGTATTAATGACTATAGTCAAACCATGCTGTACATCACATCCTCAGGACTTATTTTGACCTTTTGATCCTCTTCACCCATCTCCCCCACCAGTTGCCTTTGGCAACTGCCAGTCTGCTCTCTGTATCTGTGGGGTTGTTTTTGTTTTGTTTTGTTTTGTTTTTGTAGATTCCACATATAAGTGAGATCATGCAGTACTTGTCTTTCTCTGACTTATTTCACTTAGCATGATGGTCTCAGAGTTCATGTTCTTGCAAATGGCAGGATTTTCTTCTTTTCTGTGGCTGATAATATTCCATTGTATATACATACCACATTTTCTTTATCCATTCATCCATCAGTGGACATGTAGGTTGTTTCCATATCTTGGCTATTGTGAATAATGCTGCACTGGACATGGGGGTACAGATAATCTTTTCAAGTTAGTGTTTTCGTTGCCTTTAGATGTATACCCAGAAGTGGAATTGCTGGGTCATATGGTAGTTCTATTTTTAGTTTTTAAGGACCCTCCATAGTGTTTTCCACAGTGGCTGCGCCAGTTTACATTCCCACCAATGGTGCATGAGGGTTCCCTTGTTTCCACATCCTGACCAACACTTGTTATTTCTTGTCTTGTTGATGACAGTCATTTTAACAGGTGTGAGGTGATAATCAGTGTGGTTTTGATTTGCATATCCCTGATGATTAGTGATGTTGAGCATCTTATCACATACCTGTTGTCCATCTGTATATCTGCTTTGGAAAAATGTCTACTGGATCCTCTGCCCATTTTAATTGGATTTTTGTTTTTAGTAGTGGTGATGCTGTCTTGTTTGTTCTATTGAGATGTATGAGTTCTTCATTGATTTGGGGTATTGACCCCTATCAAATTATAATTTGCCAATATTTTCTGCCATCCTGTAAGTTGTCTTTTCATTTTGCTGATGATTTCCTTCCCTGTGCAGAAGCTTTTTGGTTTGATGAAGTCAGACTTTCAGGATGGTTTTGAAGGCACAAAGCATTGTCCATCCCAGAGCAGGAACATAGCTGCTACTGGGCCTGGGCTCGTCCTTGGTCCAGGCACCTTCTTTATGGTCTGATCCTTCGTAGCTGCCTGACCTCTCTTGTGATTGACATGGGATTGCCCTGATGTGTTTGTGTATTTTGACACAGACTTTCTTTGGCATGTTTGTCCCTTACTTCAGGCTCTAATCAGATGCGGCTGCCTGAGCATAATTCTGGTGTTTTCAAGGTGCTACTTTCCACTGTTATGTGGTTCGTTTTTGTAAAGACACTGTCTTGATCTTTGCTTGTCTGGTCTTGCTGATCTAGTCTGTGAACCTCTGTACATTACCTGTTGATCACTTTGTGATCACATAACCCGTATATGCTGCCTGTACATTGTTTTTAGCTAGAAAAATAAGTAGGTTTCTTAAATATACCAAAGGTTTGTTAGGTGGTTTACTGCTAGATCTGTTTCTTCCCTAATCCATCATTCATACATTTTCTTCTCTCATCCAGAAGAGTCGATCTGGCCTTAGGACTCAGCTTCCTCTTCTGGTGAATCGGGATGGATCTGGTGGTGGCTGGATCCGATCATCGAGAATGGTTTAACTATGACAAATTAACGTTTTAAGGACTTGCTTATAGGAATAGACTTGGGAAGGGAATGGTTCCTGCAGCCTGTAGTTTTTATTTCTAAAGGGGAAGGCTCAGTTTTAAAGGCCTATGTTTACCCCCTGTTGCTCTGTATTTCTCCTTCAGTGAAGTATTAGGATTTTGGTGGTCCAGCCTTCCGCTGTGGAAGATGGATGTGTTAAGTTCGAGGGGGTAGTGACTAACTCTGACATAGCTAGTGATT
This sequence comes from Stenella coeruleoalba, assembly GCF_951394435.1. Taxonomy (NCBI): domain Eukaryota; kingdom Metazoa; phylum Chordata; class Mammalia; order Artiodactyla; family Delphinidae; genus Stenella; species Stenella coeruleoalba. The sequence goes on from NC_137169.1 coordinate 124,084,404, forward strand.
TGAATTGGTCACCCTTAGGCAGCTTTTACTTCATGGTGCGAGGTGAATAAGTCTGTAATGCCTGGACTGGTTTATGTAGTGGGCGCCTGGTCTGTCCACGTAGAAGTCCCTTGTGTGGACAGCTTGCACGTACTGGTCAGAAACATGTTCAGTGTCACTTCAGCTTTTTGTTGTGAAGCTGATTATGTTTGTGTTTTCAAGTCGCTTATACAGATAAACTGAACTCAGAACTTTGCTGAGACATGGCTCTCGTTTTAACAGAGAGAAAAGACTTTATAATGAGTATACTTGCCACTTTCTGCAGGAAAGCGGCTTGCTTTTATCTCTGCCCTAGTGATCTTACAGCGTGTGAGTGTGTGTGTGTGCATGTGTGTAAGGGAAGTCTGGTGAAGTGGTTCTGTTTCTTTCGTGAGGGACCCAGCTTCACTACACACAGTTCCGGTGTCCAGCACACATGTAAGGTGTAATGTTAAAGGCAGTAAGAGGCACAGGTTACTACGGCTGTTTAACAGACTTTCTCATCTAAAGTGCCCTTCTGGAAGAACTCAAAAGCTACTGGAACTGAAAACAAATCGAAAACCTCAGAAATTAGTACACCCAGACTGTGAAAAGCCTGTATCTTTCAAGAGAGGTACATTTTCTAAGAGAGAAATGTGTGAGGAATTTGGACTTGGAAGAATGGTGTGTGTTAGGTAGCTGCTCACACTGAGGGTTTGCTGGGTGCCAGTCAGAGCGTCTGTCACACAGCCCGTGTCATCGTCGTGGCGGCCCTGTGAGGTGGGCACTGTTACCGACTCTATACGTCTGGAAATTTAGCCACAGTGGGATGTTGTTGCCCACCTGACTTAGTGAGGCAGGCAGAGTCTACTCTGGAGCCCGGTGTTCTTAGCCACCAGGACCCTAGTTTTAGGGGAAGGCTGAGTTCTCTGTGACATTGTCCCTGATTGTTTTCTCCTTTCTAGATGGCAACGCTTGGGGAAGCCCGCTTACGAGAAATGGAAGCCTTGCAGTCTCTCAGACAAGCCAATGAGGGGAAATTGCTGTCGCCAGTCCAGGATGTGGAGATGAAGGTCTGCCTGTGTCAGAAGGCCCCAGCTGCCCCCATGATCCAGTGTGAACTCTGCAGGGATGCTTTCCACACCGGCTGTGTGGCAGTACCCAGTATTGCGCAGGGCCCCCGGATCTGGCTGTGTCCCCATTGTCGGAGGTCAGAGAAACCTCCATTAGAGAAAATTCTGCCCCTGCTGGCCTCCCTCCAGCGTATCCGAGTTCGCCTTCCCGAGGGAGATGCGCTGCGGTATATGATTGAAAGAACCGTGAACTGGCAGCACAGAGCCCGACAGCTGCTCTCGTCAGGTAACCTCCAGCCCACGCAGGAGCGGACGGGCTCAGGACTGTTATGTGGCAGACGGCAGGCCGCAGCAGGACAGGCGCCAGAGACAAGCAAGGTGAGCCGCAACGCTCCTTCGCTGGTTATCGGACTCAGCTCTGTGCCTTCTTCCGGAGCCGGTAGCTCTGGTGGTGCCGCCGGTACCAGCGCCCGCTTTACCTTCGAGGGTTGCGCGCACCTGCCGCGTTGCCTCAGTTCCCTCTGCTCCTGATAGCCGGGCACGCGTCCTGTGGAGCAGATTTCACCTCTTCGTATGCGCGTGGGATTTTTCCATTGATGTGTGGGAACCAGATGTGTTTCTTTGTTTTTGTTTTCGTCTTTTTTTGCGGTACACGGGCCTCTCGCTGTTGTGGCCTCTCCCGTTGCGGAGCACAGGCTCCGGACGCGCAGGCTCAGCAGCCATGGCTCACGGGCCCAGCCGTTCTGCGGCATGCGGGATCTTCCCGGACCAGGGCACGAACCTGCGTCCCCTGCATCTGCAGGCGGACTCTCAACCACTGCACCACCAGGGAAGCCCCAGATGTATTTTTAATATACGTGTATTTTAAAATTCTTTGCTTGGCTGTTTTTTTCCTGCTTCCTCTCGTGTAAGTCACCGAGGAGAAAGGGAAAGTGCCTCCTCCTGCCTCTGGTTGCCTTTTGAGGAAGAAGAGCTTTTGATGTGTCTTGAGTGTTAGTAAGTTGCTTCAGAGCAGAGGCGGTGGGTTTCATACCATCTGTGGTCTTTCTGCCAAAGCCAGATTCCCCTGAGTGTCACTGGGACGGCCGGGCTTCTGTCTTCTTCCGTGGGAGACAAGGAGTGCAGCCAGGCAGGCAGTACTCAGGCCTCTCATAATGTTAACCTGGTGACTTCCAAGTCTGGCAGATTCTCTTGCAGATACTACGCGTCCCTTGTGCTGCACCAGCAGAGATGTGTGAAGTGTAGGAGTTGAAGGTCATACAGATTAGGGACAAGGACAGAAGATTGGTCTCTGTTTTATTTGTTTCCTTGTCTTTTTAAGTTCTCCCCAGGCTTCTGAAATACAGTGCCTGGCACTTAGCAAACGATGTGTTACATTTCTGTCTCATAGTTGAGTTGTGGGTATTTGGGCAGCCTACGCTGGAGACATTTGTGTTCCTTACACACGATGTGCTAGGAGTTCACCTATGTTAATAAAAGGGAAAGGCACAGCTGTTATTTACTTAGTAATTTGTGGTCAAAGGACTGTTTCTCCCAGCTCCTCTCATAAGCTCTGGTGAAGGTGGTGACGTGGGTGTGAATGCTTTCTGGCAGTTCCTCAGTTGGTTTACCCAGAGCGGGTACACGTCTGTGTCAGTCGGGTTATAATCTTCAGAAGGAGGATTACCTAGAGATTAAAAGGCTGTGTGATCTGTTGCCACGCAGAGAAAATGACTTATTTCCCAGTGGTGCTCTTCACCTCTGCAGTCAGTCCAGGTACAACCAGGAAGACCAAAGGCTTGGTGGATATGAGTTGGTTTGGCCAAATCTGAGATGCCAGGAGACTTCTTTCAGTTTGGGAAAATCAAACCTTTCTCTTTGCTGGTTGCTGCCTGATAACCCAAGCTACTTCTCTTGGGGTGGTGGGAGTGGCTTCAGCCCTGGAGAAGCCTCACTGTGCGATGTTCTCCTTCCGCCAGCTATCTCAGCCTCCTGCCTCCACGTCCTTCTCCTTGCCCGGTGCCTGGGACGGCAGAACCTCATATTTACACTCTCCCTTCTCTGCTGGATGGAGCTGTATCCCCCTCCATGGTCTGTATTTATTATTATCATCACCATTATTATTGTTATGATTTTGAGGGCTGAAGAGTAAAAAGTGATGGTGCAGTAGGTTTTTGTTGCAGATAAACTAGGAACCATTAAAAAGGATTTTATCCTCATATGTAGGATATGGATTACTATGTATTTGCAAGGTAGGAGAAGAATCGTAGTTAAAGGCTCATAAATGCAAAAGAAACAGAAAGGAAGTCTTTATATCCGTTGCTTTCAGGGATGAAAGGGTTCGTCCCATGCCATCTGATAATTAAACACCAAGCATCTTGGTCATCAGATGCTAAGCCATGGGTTCCCTTGTTGCTTCATTACTTAGGAGACTTGAGGGGGCTCTAGAGACCCTGCCTCCTTCCTCCTGTCCTTCCCTGAGGGCAACTCTCCCCCATGAGTTGTGCCTGGAACCTTGGGCCCACTCAGAGTGCCCAGGCCCTGGCTCTTCTGTGCTTCTGTGAAAGCAGAGGTATCTCCCTCCTGCATCAGCGGGAGTCCTCCTAGTCACTGATGGACTTACACAGTCCAGTTTGGGCCTGCTATGCTGTGGCTCTGGGCCTGTGGAGGGAACCTCACTTGAAGGGAAAGGGTGGTAATGGGAGCGGTGGTCTTCCTCCACTCATGTCTCAGGTGGGTGTCACCGTGATCTGGTCTTGTCTCCGACAGGTCTAAGCCCAGAAGTGAGTGAGCTGTTGATGGAGGCCCAGCTGCTCCAGGTGTCCCTTCCTGAAATTCAGGAGCTCTACCAGATGCTACTCGCAAAGCCCAGCCCCGCGCAGCAAGCTGACCGCAGCTCTCCAGTGAGACCCAGCAGTGAGAAGGTGGGCGTCGGGGTCTGGGCGGCAGCGTGCTTCGGAGTGTCATCATCCTTCAATAGCTCGGGGACGAGATGCTGTCTTTGGTCCAGGAAAGGATGCAGACCCACCTGCCCCACAGCCCTGCTCCAACGGCTGTCACTGAGCACTTTGGGCTCACAACCTGGATTTTGATGCTGGTTTTTAAGCCACTGTGTGAAATTGTGTTTTCTTTTTAGCAAGGTGTGCTTCTCATCATTTCCATGTGATAATAGCTAGAAGCAGGATTATTTTTCTTCAGTAAGAGAATTACTGTAGAGATGAAAATGTAATTATAGCTGGAAAGGCCTTTGGGATAAAGCCTTCATTCTTGGAGTCAACATGTAACAAATGCTTTAACTCTTCTAAACCAAACCCAGCAGCTGGTGTGAGGACCAGGTGACTAGACCAAGGGTACCCTTTTTTTGTTTGTTTGTTTTTTGGGTATTTTTTGGCCACACCACACGGCATACGGAATCTTTAGTTCTCTGACTAGGGATTGAACCCATGCCCCCTGCAGTGGAAGCAAGGAGTCTTAACCACTGGACCGCCAGGGAAGTCCCAAGGGTGCCCGTTTTGAGTGCTGAATTACTTGAAGGGGATAACTAATAATGTCCTGTTTCTTAGCAGCGTAAGATGCTGCTGCTGCTGCTTCCTGTGAGTGAACTTGCTGACCTGTAACATTTAATGCCCCTGAGAATGTAGTCAGATAGGGAGGAATCTCACTGAAAACAGCATGAGGGCAGACGCTGGCATTTAGGATTTGTTTTTCATTATGACACCAAATAGCGTAGCACTGTTATCAGTTGTGTTCAGTTAATGCACCATCCTCCTATAAGGGGTGGAGATGTGCATAAAGAAGCAAGGTATTGCCTTGGTTCCTTAGCTGTCTGTGGGTTAACACCTAGATAGAAAACACTCTGTGGACGTCAGGGACTTCCTCGTGGGTTTGGCCAAAAGAATGTGGCACCTCCCCTCTCCCGGAGCTGGTTGGCTAATTTGAAACGAATTGTGTCTGTGACATTTCTGTTTTCCAGTGTTGCTTTGGTAGACTAAACAGTGAAGTTAGGTGGTCCTGTAGGATGTGAAGGGGGGGGCGGTGCAGCACGTGTCGGTGTCGATGGGGAGCACCCGCTTCTCGTGCAGCCGGTTCTTGGCATCACTGGTTTTGGCGAGGGGCTAAATGGAGTTTGCCATCTTCCACCCAGAGTGACGGCTGCCGTGGGAAGCGAGACGGAGTCAGCGGCCTCGAGAGCAAACTGAAGAGACGCCTGGAAAGAGAAGGTCTCTCCAGTGAGCGGTGGGATCGAGTCGCCAAAACGCGGACCCCTAAAAAGAAGAGGATCAAACTGAGCCACCGCAAGGACACGAACAGTTTCAAGTTAGAGCGGGCACGTGGCCATGAGCTGGTCCCTTCTGCCGACACTCAGTCCCTGCCCGCAGACGCGTCCTGCTCGGAGCACGAGGACTCTGGGGACGAGGACGCCGTCTGCCCGGCCGTGAGCTGCCTGCAGCCGGAGGGAGACGAGGTCAGTGAGGTTTGGGCCGCGGAGGACGTGCGTTCCCTTAACTCAGAAACCCTGTAAGCTGCAGCTCGCCTGGCCGGGTCTCTCCTGCTTACCTGCCTTGAGCCCATCTGAGTGGATTGCTCACCCTCCCCCACTGGTACCTCTGCTCTCACATCGCTCCTGGGTCTTCTCCCTTTTCTTGAAGAAACTCTTCCTCTGCCCTTTTTCCTTTTCCTGCTCCTCCAGCTTTCACCGCCCAGCGCTAAGAAGGTGGGAGGGATGCTGCTGCCACGCCCTTTGCTTCCTTGTCACAGGGCGGCGCTGTCTTAGCCCCAGAGCAGTCACCACTTGAAGACTGGCTTTGACTCGGTCGCTTGGGCTGCTGTGCCCGAGGTCCCAGTGCTGGGGCAGTTGCCTGCCTGGTGTCTGTCGGGCCTGTTCTCCCCCTGAAAACCCCGTCTCCCTGCTCTCTGTAACCAGGTGGACTGGGTCCAGTGTGATGGCAGCTGCAATCGGTGGTTCCATCAGGTCTGTGTTGGCGTCTGTCCCGAGACGGCCGAGGAGGAGGACTACGTGTGCGCGTGCTGTGCGGCGCCGGGCGCGCCAGGCCGGAGCTAGAGCAACGGACCCTGACTGTAACTCAGGACCCGGCCAGAGGACTCCTCCAGGGTCGCAGCAAAGCTGCAGGCCTGGCACTCAAACCAGCCTGTGAACGGTGCTATTTCTATTCCTTACGGGATCATTTTTCCAGAACTCTTTGAAAAAAAGAAAAAAACGACTAAAAAAATTTTTTGACACTTTTTGTATTTTTTTCCTTAAGAGCCGTTTGTGATTGTTGAGGTTTGAAATGCTGACTGTTTTTTGCAGGGGTTCCCACCAATGTGGAAGGATTGGAGCTTGCACCTTTCATGTACAGCATTAAAATCTTACCTCTTTCTGGGATTTACCGGCTTAAGAGTCCAACTCAGTTTCAGTGCCCAGAAGAGCACCAGAAATTCCAGTAAATCCTCATTTGAGGAATTTCTCTCTTGTTTACTCTGTTACCATATTGGGGAGCTTAAGTTTTTCACTTTCGGGGGTCTTGTTTGTTTCTTTTATCCACTTTTCTTTTTTCCTGGTAGACTAGGTTTATTTATCTAAGCAATAACTTCCATGTTGGTTTCAGTGGCTGGAATTAAAACAAAACAAACTTCCAAACAGTGTGTTGGTGCTTTAGCATCTGGTTGATGTCAGAACGCAAACGTCTAGTTTCTAGTGTCACTGGTGACCTAGTGACATAGAAAAGAGGCTGCTCTGTAAGTACCTGCCACAGCTGTATTTTGGCTTTCTCCTTGCTCCTTCCCTCCTCGCCTGTTTTTTTGGTAGCTTGTATCAAATGTTGCAGTTTATATTGTGGAATAAATCCTTGGTCCTAATATAACACTAAATGCTGGTTATTTAGAGCCATTAGCCTACATCTGCTTCTGCCCCTCCACCTGTGGGCTTTGAAGAGCGGCGGGGTTGCTTGCTTTTGCCTCTGCCCAGCCAGGCTACAGTAGCGGTGGCTGGTAGCCTGCAGACATTAGGGGATTCTTTTGTATCCTGCTCTGTTCGGTGGGCCATATGCCTCCAGTCCCCACTCACAAAGACCCCTCTTTCCTCCCGTCTTCAAGGAATAGAACCTGTCTTAAAAGCCATGCTATTTTTAAATAAGCTTTCTCAGAATGTTGGCAAATCATTCCAGTCCTCAGATCGGCCCTCCTCGTGGGAATGATGTCTTTATTATATTTGAATTGACAGGGAAACTTAGTTTAGGGTTGAGATGTCAGAAGGGGAGATGTAAGGAGAGTGCACCCTCACACAGAGCTAGGAGGGTGTGGGTCGAGGAAACACTTCTGAACACCCAGGCTCTGCCCTCTCACTTTCCTTGCTATATCTCGCTCTCTCTCTCACTGTTGTTACTGGTCATGGATGGCTCACAGCCTTTCTCTGCCTTTTCTTTTAAAGGACTCTGTTCTGCAGTGGAGAAGACATTCTGGTGAACAGACTCTTGCTTGCTGTTTGCTATCCTGTTGCTAATAATACCTGTTTTCCCTCCATTATATAGCCATAAACCTGAAGATGGGTAGAAACAGTGGGTCTTTAATAAAACAACAAAAACAGCAGTTTGTGATGTAGCAGAGATTTAAATGTGTACTGCCCCCTTTTATGCAATTCAGATAATTAAACCTCTTTAAGAATGACTTTGAATCGTCTGCAGTTTTCCCAGAGTTGTCATATTTCTCCTTGTCTGATGGGCTTCTGGGGCCAGTGGAGAAGAGCAATCTCCAGAGTCTGATCTGGAGTGGCAGGGGTTTTGGCCTTTGTTTTTTCATTGACGTGTAGTTGATTCACAACGTTGTGCCAATCTCTGCTGGTTTCTGGCCTTTTTAAGCACCCCGATTCTTAGACTCCCCGACATTGGGGCACGATGCTGACTCTCCCAGTTCCACGGAGAACATAAGGTTAAAGGGGACTTTGCTCCTGGAATAAAGCCTTTGCCTGTAGGGAGGGAGCTTCTGCCCATCTGTTGTGCACCTCCCCTGCCCCACGAGCTTTTCTTCTTCACCTGGAGGGTCCCTGACAGTAGCACCCTTGTGCTGAAGAGTCTCTGCCCCGGTTGGGGGGGGTGGGCAGGAGTGTGTGTATGTAAACCACCTCCCACCCAGGTGGGGCCATGGTCTGTTACACACGTCGATACTGAAGTTAAAGGCCTGTCACGTGCCAACAGTTATCCTGCTAGTGAATGATGACGGCTCTCCTGGAGCCTCCATCCTACCTGCACGCCAGCACGATGTGGAAACACGGACCCCCGATGGACGCCTTCTGTGAGGGACCCACCGAGACCCCGGAGTGGGGTGTGTTATCTACAAACCGTGCTTGTGCGTGTGAGCTGTGAGGCTGACCTGTACCCTCGTGGAAGCACGAGGCAACACGTGCGAGACGGTACCACACGCAAGCTGACACTGTTCCGTCCCGGGTCTTGCAGCTGCGTGAGGTGTGAGGAAGAAAGGGCTGAGTGAGATTGGAGCCTAAGCCAGGAGGGCACGTGGGTGAAGAATCTGGTGCCCCCACCTCAGTGCCGTGACTGCTGTGTTTGTTTTTCCTCCCAAATCAGGCTGTAGGATTTCTCACCGAGCGCAAAGGGCTTGCCTGTGTGTCGCCTCTGTCCTGCAGGAAGCCTGGGATTTGGACGCGCTGTAAAAGGAAGGTCTGCTGCTTTACCGCTTCGTTTCAGCATCCTGGGAGGAGGGGCTTGTTTACCCCTCTCAGAGCGAATCTGAAGCCAGAGATGCCACCTGAGGTTGTGGCAGTTGGTAGAAACCTGCTTTGTTCTGCCTGCACGCTCTAGTAACGAGAGGCAGAGGTGTTCATGAGACTTGAGGTCTTCAGTGGAAGCATGGGTCCCTGGGCAGGGGTAAGCCTGCGGACAGGATGGGTGTCTCCTGGAGGGCTGAAGCCCGGCCCCCCTGTCCCTCTGGTTGGGCTCTCATCATGAGCCCCGCCGCTCCTTTAATCTCACCGCCCTCTCAAATGGAGACCCGCTTTCGGCTTGCACCAGGCCTTCGTGCCTGTGGGTGTTTTTCTGGGCTCAGCCCCACCTGGGGTTCCTGCCACGTGACACAGACTGGGGTGGACTGTCGATGCCACGTACCTGGGACAGGAGGCGGAATGGCACAGCAGGGATTTTAACCGTCGTTGCGTGTTGTTGTTCAGTACCTGTGCCTAGTCTGTGCTGCGCGTTGGCCTCTGTTAGAATGGTCCTTCCTCGGCGTAAAGATGCAGAGAACACAGTTCCTTTCTGCTGAACTTCACCTGCTGGGAGGAAGAGCCGAGGAAAAGGATGAAGAGCCCGGTGCCTTTCCTTGAGCACCGGGGCGATGGCTCCCATCTTCCACCCTCTCCAGCCCAGCACATGGATCCTTTGAGGCCCTCAACTTCTCTGGGCGGTTCCGTGGGACAGAGAAGCTGCCTGGACCTCGTATGAAGTCGTACCATTATAAATCCACTTCCAAAGCATAATGAGTCCATCTGTAAAGTGTACCTTTCACTTCTTCCAAATTTTTGTAAACATTTTCGTGTTTCAAGATTGCTTACATAGGAATACATCTTCACCTTTTTATCAGTTAGGATGGAACCTTTAGATGGTGACCCAGCTCCCTCTTCTGTTCTGGGCTACTTGTACTAGGATGAAGGGTGGCGAGCGATGTGCTCTTAACTTTCAGGAGGACCCGCTGCGTTGGATGGAAGAATGGGATTGCGAGGTCGTTGGAGCTGCTGCAGGTGAGTGGAGGCCAAAGGACTCTTCTTTCTGTTTCCCTTGAATGGGAGCACAGAGAAATTTTAAATGGCCTTTATCAGGGAACAATGTTATTTGCTCTGTTGAAAAGAAATGCCCAAGACACCCTCTCCCCGCAAGGAAATGTGGGGCTCCTGCAAGCTCCCCTAGCCGGATGTTGGGGTCGGGGGGAGTGCGGGTTCAAAAGCACTGGCTCCTGTCTGCCGGTGATCCTGGTAGGAACATACACAGGAGGAGGCCCCTTCTGCATAGGGCCGGAACAGGTCGTTGGACAGTTCATCAAAGAGTCAGTTAACAGATGAAAAAAGATATGCTTACCTAAGTTGTATGTCCATCCACTTAAACTAAAATTGAGAAAAATTAGTTTGGAGAGGCAAGGGCTTTTCTTTACAGTAATCACATGCATTGTGTATGATTTTTCAGTTTCGGCTTCCTTTAAAATGGATAAAGAATTTAGACATTGTGAAGGAATTTGACTTTAGAATTCAAGATACTTATGTTCTCCAATCTTTTGTTAGAGTTTTCACCTGTACCTAATTTAACAGCAACTTTTTAAAGCAACTCAATCTAGTTTTTATAAAAACAGCTCTTCACACTCATAGGTTTATGTAATAATCAAAACATAATGGCTACAACAGACTGACTCGTGGGCAACTAGGAACAGGTGAGACCGGAAGAGGGCCGACTTCGGGCCAGGGAAGACCCGAGCCGGGAAGAAGCTGCCGTTGGCCAGTCGGGCATCTGCTGTGTTCACAGCTACCTGGTCCAGCTCTTGCAAGACTTCATAAGCTCCTGGGAGATAGCTCGGTGTCCTCTGGGCGGGGCCGTCCTGACCTGCTGGCAGGGTGCGGCCCACCGGGGCTTCTGTTCTCAGCGCGGGTGTCGAGCATCCCTGTCTCACGGGTGTGAGAGCGGAGGGGCGGCAGTCCTAGGAGCGTGGGCTTTGGAATTGGATGAGCCTGGTCTGGCTCTATGCCTACTCTAAGTGAGAGCCAGCCTCGGGGCTCTCAAAGATCGGAGCGTGCTGCCCGGGGCCGGCGAGCCTGTTGCACCCCTCTGACCGTGCCCCACTGTTTTCTGTTCCTAGACAGCAGGGACTAGAGGGGGCAAGTGTGATGATCTAGGTCACTGCCATCGATGAGTCATCTGTGCCTTTGTGGCCCTGGTTGTGAGGGGCTTTTACGTTACAGAGATGCCTTGAAATCTAGCCGCCCCCCAAATTCCTCACTAAGTTTCCTTTTCCCCACAGATATCAAGGACAGCGGTGTGTCTGTGATGGTGCTTGCCTTACTGTGCCTCTGCGTGTTCCCCGTGAGGCCAGGGTCTGTTGGGCACGGGCCTCCCAACCTTGTTGTGCTCGAGACATTGACTAGCTGAGGTCGTAGTGGACGTGGGTGCCCAGCCCGTTTCCTGCTCTCTTCATTCCCACCCCCACCCCCCGCCCTCCAAGAAACTTCTCAAGGAGGGAGAGTGAGCAAGTTAGAGGGCACTTGTTGCTGCATGAAGGGCAAGCAGTTCCCAGAAAGCAGAGCAGACGGAGGCGGGAATGAGGCAGCGTGCCTGGGAACGGGGCTCTCGGCTCAGCGAGACCCTATCGCAGCCCAAGGCTCTGCCCCTGGAGCCCTGCTCGTGGGTGCGGGCGGAGGTTTCCCTGGTCGGATCGGCCAGGAGAGGAGCAGAGTGGGCTCAGGCAGTCTCTGGCCGCCTTAGACGTTACCAAGGCTCCAGCCCTGCCTCGCATGCCCCCTTCCCCAACTTCAGTCTTCGGGAAATGGGGAGGGAGGGATTGGGGACCGAGGCCCTCGGTGCAGGGATCACAGTTTACAGGATGACCACAGGGAAAGGCTGGGCCGGCAGAGGACTGAGCTGTGCTGACTGGGAGCCTCCCAGCTGGTTCCGGACTCCAGAGCCCCGAGCAAGCATCGTGGGGGTGTGGCCTGAGCAGGACTGCGGGGGCACTCATGAGCCGGACCCCAAGCCTGTGTCCTAGAAATAACGCAGCCAGGCCTTCCCACTGTGCCGAGACCAATGCACGGCACAGCGCTTTACGGCGGCCGGGTGCCGTTCTTAAGGCTTTACCCCCGCTCCGGAGCTGACATTCCCCCTTGGGTGTGCGGCCATGGCCGGAATTTTGATGGCAAATTGTGCCCTTAATCCTGAGCTTCAGAATTGGAAATAGGGAGCAGGTGGGTATCAGTCGAGGGAGGGACGTCCAGGTTCCTGAGGAGATTGTGCCTCCGGCCCGGCTTTTCTGTCCTAGCCTGAGTTCATGGCAATCACAGTTCTGGCCGACGACCGCAGTCTCTGAATGCGCCGACACAGTCGGGTGGCCCTCAGGACAATCCTGCAGGAGCGTCTCGCGAGCGGCAGAGGGCAGCAGAGGGCCGGCGCCGGGCCGCTTTCCTAACAGGTCCCTGAGCCGGGCCTCTGCGGCCCCTGCTGGAGCCCTGCCTGGGCCTCTCCGTCCTGCCTCTACGCCAGCGGCTGCAACGTGGAGCATCTTAGAGGTTCTGCTCCGTTTAGGGGAGACTGAGTCGTGGACTTCAGATGGGCAGTCAGGCCTTCTACCCAAGCTGCTGCTGGTCCCAGTTCTGTGCCCCGCGCGAATCTTGTAGATTCGGGGCCCACAGAACGTGGTTGCCGTCCCCGAGCACCTCAAGTCCAGTGGGGGAGGGGCCTGTGTAAACAGATCTTTGGGATTTCTTGCTCTCATGGGCGTCACAACTGTGACGGGGTCAGAGAAGAGCTGCCCTTGGGTTATCTCACTACAAACTGGCCGTGTGGCCATGCTGAGGATGAAGGCCTGGCCCACTTGACTCCCTTCCCCGCCCCCCCACCCCTGACCCAATTGCCACCCAGTTCCCACCTAAGGGAATCAGAGATGCTGACTGCACGTTGTTCTGGGGAAGGGGCAGGCCTTGCCTCCGAGTGGGACCCTTGGGTACAAACTCTGCTCATGTGAGTAGAGAAAACACCTTCAAGGACGCCCGGTGTGGCCAGAACAAGATGTATGTGTGGGGCGAGCAACGACGAGAAATAATAAAAGCCGACACTTCATACATGCTGGGCACTCTCTGAAAGCCTTGCATAAAGTGACTCAATCTCCGCAGCCTCCCAATGAGGTCAGTACTCTCGTACCCATTTCACAGATGGGCAACTGGATTTCAGAGAGGTTAAGACTGAAGGCCATCTAGCTGGTATAGAGGAGCCAGCATTCAAACCCAGACAGTCTGATTCAAGAGTCTGAACCCGTACAAACAAGATGGAAGGCCTCTGTGTATCCTTGAGCCTAGCGTTTGGGATGTGTGGCTCCCCAGAGCAATAAAGAATTCCTAAAAACTCCACAGCAAAGTTTCTGATGCCCTTAAAGGCTGTGGGTTTTCTTCCACCACCAGTAGGGTGCAGCTCACAGAAGCCTTACTTTTAGAGAACTGAGTGACCTTTTGTTTTTCGCCTTAAACTTGTTTGGCTAATTCAAGTTGGAAATGCATTTCAGCTGCCTCGTTAAGGTCTGGGTATCGGCTGCTTCAGGATGCAGGCCTGGGTTCCGGCACCCTGCCCTTAGGGGCTCCTGGGGTGGGCAGAGGCACATCACTTGGGATGGAGGCCAGGCATAGCCGTTGAGATCCTGGCAACGAGAGCAAGTCAGCGCCAGGGAACAAGGCCTTTAGCGATGGGAGGGCCGTGGCTTCCAGGTGACTGGCCTGACTGGCCCGGCCTGAAGCAAGGGCTCTGTGGTAGCAGGGCCTTATCTGGGCAGAAGTCCACAGTCAACACCCGCAGCCCAGATAAAGGACCCATCAGGCCGTGCCGCTTGTGAGCACACACGCACGCACACATACACACACACGAGAATGACATAAGAGTGACGTACTCCCTGGCTCCGATGGAGCCCCTTCTGGGCCGGGTGTTTGGACCCCCTCCATTGATCTTCCCCTCATTCGCATGAAGTGAACTCACTTGCTAAGGACCCAGGCCTGTGGGAGGCAAGCTGAGATTTGAACCCAGGCGGCTGGGCTTCAGAACCCAAACTGGCCGGCAACACACATGCGGCCCCCTTTGATAAGCCAGCAGGGGAGGGGACCAGCCTGGGCCTCCAACCACCTGACATGAGTGGCTTTTCTAAACCACAAACTTGACCAGGTTCCTCCTGTGTGTAGACGCCTTCAGTGGTCTCCGTTCTCTTCTGAAGAAAAGCCTAACAGCCTGGTGTAGAGCCCAACCACCGTGGTCTTGCCCTCGCGTCTGACCTTGCACAACCCCCCAGTCCCAGCACACGTGGCCCCGGTGGGGCTATTTTCCTGTCCCTAAAGCATCAGAACAGTAGTTGCCTGTTGTCAAGGTCCTGCTCAGGGTTTCTGAAGTCTTTTCTCAGTGGTGACAGCACTGCCTCGGTAGGTGCTGGAGTCTCCATCTGACAGACTCGGGGGCTGAGCTTCAGAGAGTTAGGAGACGCGCCCCTGGCCATGCGGCTTCCTGTCCGACCCCCCAGTTTAACTGTCCACCTGACCCACTGCTGCCATCTGGCCTGGAGGCACTGGAAAGTCACTTGGTCAGTCACTGCGGGACCCTTGCCGTCCCCCTGGGGGTCTCTCTCGGGTTCCAGTTGGTGCACGTGGCTTCCACCGTCTTCTCTAAGGAGGCCATGAGCCCTGGGCGGCGTGCAAGTGTTGGCCTCCGTGCCGCCAGCCCCTGGCGGGTGCCTGATAGACAACATCCTCAGTGATGGGAGAGCTCTGACTGGACAAGATGAGGCACGCGAATGAGGCTGAAGTCGAGGTTTTGCTCCAGATTTGCACCCGAGGCCCGGAGAAGCGTGGCTGGTGGCCCTGGGACACCGAAGCCGGCCCTGTGTCCATCGAGGCCTCTCCCCCTGCTGTCCTCTCCTCTAGCTTCCGGTGCTCACCTCGCCGGGCCCCACCAGGCCGCTCTGAGACACGACCTCAACACAGAGAGAGTTCATGGACGCGGGCATGGTAAAGGGCCCGGGTGAGTTATTCAGAAAATGTCTCAACTGATTTGCTTTTCACCCCCTCGATGGTCAGTGTCCTGAGAGCCATGGTTGCCCTTGGGAAAGAGGAGTCGTCCTGCCCGCTGTGGTTTCCAGCTCGGAGCACGTGCCCTGCACACGCCGGGGGGCATGCCCCTCTGTGCAGAGCCCCTCCTGCATTTCTGGATTCACTGGAAGAGGGCCGGGGGGTCTGGGGAAGGGGCAGCCTAGTCCAGGAGAAATCTCTCCTCTCCTGGGGGAGTGAGAACCCGGGCTCAGAGGATTTACCTGGGACACAGGACTGACTGGAGCTTCACCGAGGAAGGAGGAAATACAGTGATAAAATCCGGTGTTTAAAATTATTACTCCCTTTGACTCTGAGAAAGAAGAGAAATCACGTTCACTTTCAGCCAAGTTAGGGGATGGAAGAATGTGAAAAGAGGAAGGCCCCATGATGTTCACTAGGTCCTTCGATCTGATGAGAATCTGAGATCGTTATCTTTGTGACTTAGTTTCTTCTCTATGCCAGGTATGGTCCTGAAAACCGTAAGATGCCCCCTCTCTGGCAGTGTGAAATTAGAGATGAGAAGGCCTCCTCCACCCTCCCCATTCTGTAGTATTTAAAAGTTTCATTGGACTCACTTTTAAAAATTGTTTTTATTTTGTTCATTGCATGGGGAATAAACAATTATAGTTCACTTAATCAGCTTCCTGGAGGAGTTGGCCTTCACCGGCTTTTTTGGGTTTTTGGGGTTTTTTAAATTAAAATGTAAGATATGTGAATTGTATGATATTTAACTTTATCCATGTTTCATTTTTTGGCCCCATCTAATGAGTTAATGTCTTCTGTATTAAAAGCATTTTTATGCAATAGCTAAAATTAAGTGGACTTTAGTGTGATATATGTTGATGTAAGTAAATTCAAAATACATTTAAGCTTGGTATGTCTACGAAATCAGATTAGATGAAGGTCGCCAAGACCTGAGTGGCAGGAATTGCACAGAAGTGTTAGAAGCCTCCACTCTCTTACAAGCAGGAAAGCAGGTGTCTCAGTGGAGAGCTTCACCAAGGTCTGCCGAATTGTCAGGAACAATGCAAACTGCTCCCGAGAGTGACAGGATGGGCGGGGCGGGCGGGGGTGCCGCGGGAGGATGGGAAGGGCAGGGTTGGGAGCGGTTTATGTTGGGAGGGGTGTGACGGGAGCTGCCCAGGCCCTGCGGTGTTATGGCGGCTGTGGCTGTGTTCTATCTGCTCTGATGGCAACAGCAGAGCTTTGACAGCTTCGTGAGGACAAAGACATCACCAGAACAGAGGGCGGGAGCAATCCAAGTGCCAGCAGACCTGTAAGAGAAGGAGATGGGCAAAAATGGGATTATTTAAGCAGATCAGCGGCCGGTGGACATTGGGGCAGGGAGTCTGGGTCCCCGGGGAGAGCCTTGATGGGGGAGATGCTGCTCTTCCCTCTGTGCCCTGTCTCCGACCTGGGAACAACCAGAAATGAAACAGCAGGAAGCTCTTGTCCAGTAGAAAGTGGAGAAGCCACGTAACCGGGGGCTTATGGGCTCTTTCTCCCTGGAGAACTCTCAAAACTAGGCAGCCCTCCCCATCTTCATGGGTTCAAATGGTACTGCACGGAGACAGAGGGATTGCCTTGGTGGCCTAGTTGAGCAGCAGTTCAGAGACGGTGGTCTAGGACGACCACGGACTCTTCTTTCAAAGGATAAACAGTTGAAAAGGAAGTATCTAATAACTGGCGGGTGGGTGGTGGACGTCCCTCCCACCCTTTCCTTTTCTAGCCCCTGAGCCCCGGGGAGTGGACGCCAGGGGTGCTGAGCTCCCAGTCAGGTTTGTGGCCGACACTGCTGGTCCTGATGAAGTAAAAGAACATGGAGGCCGTGGCCAGGGACACCACATTTTTCGTGTAACTAGATTGACCATAGCCTTGACTCTCTAAATAGTCTGGGAGGCAGGCTGGCTCCCTCTGCCCCTAGGTCCCCGGGCTCATTTAACAGATGCGGGGCCAGCAGGCGACACAGGTTTTGAGTGGAGTGGTGGGCGGCAAGGCGGCCCAGTTGGCCTGGCCGAGTTCTGTGGCGGAAGACCGCAGCCCTCTCTCTGGCCTGCGTCCTGCAGATTCACCATCAGCTGGGAAGAGCAGGAAGGAGTGACCTGAGCCTTTTAGGGAAGCAGCGGGGTCCTGGGACGCACTGGCTGAGGTGGGTAGCCTGATGACACCCTCCCTCGTGGCCGCGGATTCAGACTCCACTCCCGGCTTCGTCCTCTGCCCCTTGCCCGGTGAGTGGGGGTGACCTCCAGGCCTTGGGCGGGCACAGCTTCAGTTTCATTTAGGATCCCCCAGGCCTTCCATCCCCTTGAGGCAAGCTGGCTGGGATGGCCTCCATGTTCTACCTCGTATTATCGGCCAAGTGATCTGGAAAAGCCCTGCTTCTCTCCCCGCCTCCCCCCTCCCCTCTCCACGAAGCTTACCTTCTCTTTGCTTCCCGCCTACTGCGGTATTCCATCCCTCACTCAGTAAGTATGTACTGAGGACTGACGTCAGGTCAGGCGCATTCTGGCGGGAACCTCTCTGGGCATCCCTGGGAGAGGCAGGTGCCCGCAGTCCTGTTGTAAAGTTGACTGGAAATGAGCTCGTGAATATTCAGATAGTCGCACCGTGCTGCCAGGAGCTCCTGGCGCGGGCTCCTTCCCGCTGCCCGGGAAGGAAGAGCTCCACTTGGCGCTTGCCACCCCTGCCCCTTCTATCCACCACGGACAGTCCGCGGCTCCTTGGCCAAAGTACCATCGCGGGCCGTTTCCTCCCTGCGAACCGCCCTCGTACCCACCTAGAGGGCTGTCCTTGGCACTGAGAGGCCAGCGCGTGTGGAAACCCCTGTCATGTGGTGAATGGTCATCCGCACTCCCTCTGGGTCCTCCTCCTGCCCACCCTCCCCGTTCTCTCACCTGCCCCAGGCACCTTTAACTTCTCCCAAGCATCCTCCCCTTCCTCCCCAACCCTTTAGGCTCAGAAGCCCCTCCCTCCAGGTGACAACTGCAGGTAGAGGTGGCCTTACGAAGAGGAGGAGGAGGACGGCGAGGAGTGGGGCTTAGAGATCCCAAATGGCTACGGGGCTCCTGAAGCCAATAATGGAGCCTCGAGCTGCAGTGGGCTGGGGAGGCTGGGGCGAAGGAGCTGGCCCTACGGAGACAGCCCATCTCGGGCGGGGACTACGAGACCCGGTTCCGGTTCGACTCTCCCTGACCCTGAGCAGCAGCCGTGACCTTGAGCAGGAAGTGGGGAGGGGGCGGGCTCAGAGGGACTCCCCGAAGGGGTACCCGGGTCTGCTCAGAGCAGGCCCGCCCCTGCACCTCCTCCAGACCGCCCCGCTCCTCCTCGTTCTCCGCCCCTCCTCCCGGACTCCGCCCCTCCTCCCGGACTCCTCCCCCTCCTGTCAGGTCTGCCCCTCCTCCCGGGCTCCGCCCCCTCCTGTCAGGTCTCCACCTCCTCCCCGGACCCCGCCCCCTCCTCCTGGTCCCCTCTCCCCCCTCCTCCCCTTCCCTTCCCCCTCCTCTGGGACCCCGCCCCCTCCTCCGACCCCGCCCCCAGCCTCCTCCCCGCACTGCAGCGCGCACCACGGGTCGCGCGCCTCCCTGGCAGCGGCGCAGGCTGCAAGCTCAGCAAGTCTTGCGGCAAAGACACTCGGGCCGAGTTGGGGCCGGGGCGCAGCGGGACTCCGGGCCGGGAGCGGACGCCCCCTCGGCCGTCGTCTGCAGCCCGCCGCGCCTCACTTCGGGGATCCGGGTCTCTCCTGGCTGGCCACCCCGGTGAGTCGTACCCCCGCGCCGTGGGGGGCACCGGCCTCCGCCTCCGAAGTTTCTGCTACTGAGGCGAGGGGCCTCGGGTGGGGTCTGCTCCCGTCGGTGGGTGGGGTCGGGGAACTTTGAGGCCAAGGGGGCCTGGCGCCCGCCCCGTCCTTTGGGGGGAGTTTGCACGCGTCCGGATGAAGCTTCGTTTGGGGAGCTGGACCCGAGCGGCGAGCAGTCGGCTGCGCTGCCGGTTTGGGGCGGGAGGAGGGGGCAGGTTTCTGCCCTGGGCACCCCGGGGCGAGCTGCAGGGCAAAGGGGCGGCAGACGTCCCTTGAACCCCCGGCCTCTGCGCCCCCCGCCCTTCCCGCGTCTCCGGGACACCCTCACTCGCGTCTCGCCCACCCCTGCCGCCTGAGCGGTCTCCAACGGAGGTTCTCTTGCCCCCGCCTCAAGATTCGGGGACCGCCGGCCCCGCCGTCGTGGGGGAGGGGGGCGGGCGGGGAGCGTCCTAGAGCTCCGGGAGGCGGAGACCCTGGATGGGGAGAAGGCGAGGAGGCAAAGTACGGGGATTGTCTGGAAGTGAGGGTCCGGAGGAGCTGGGACAAGGGCCGCGAAAGGGATGGAGGCGCCCCTCACCTCCTCCAAATCTCATGACTCAGCAGACCTAGGACGTCCCGTCCCACGGCAGCCCTCCGCCCCCGCTGGGCGCCCAGACCCACCCGCCTCCTGGGCTCCTTCATTTACTCTCCCGCTTGGGGTTCCCCCTTCCCCTGCCTCTATTCCCTCCCCGTCTCAGGACACCGGGTGCTTATTTTTTAACTAAAAAGATAGGTGATTTATCGTTTCTCCTTCCCCCTTTTCATTCCCACATTCCACAGGTGCCTCCAGGACACCCCCAGCCCATGGTGTGTGTGTGTGAGGGGGGCCGCCAAAGCCCCATCTCTCCCCTCTGCAGCATCCTCCCCCCGCCGCTGTTAGGGTAGAGGATTAAGTACTCACTGCTGCTTTCTCCTGTGGTGGCCGAGAGAAAGCGGCACAAGGACAGAGGAGGCGGCGGCCCAGAAGGGGACACTGCAGTGGGGAGAGAGGGCTGCCCAGATTGGAGTGGGGTGGGCTCAAGGCCCAGGAAGTCCTTAGGATCCAGGGCTACCCAGAAAGACGGGAGGGTGGGCTAGGGTCTGACCTGGAGAGCCCCCTCCCCCCTCCCCCCACCCCACCCCTGCTTCGGCCCTGGGGGGAGGCTCCCATGTATAATAGATGGTCCTCGACCCACCCATCCAGCTCCCCATAACCTGGGCACTTCATCAGAGGGTGTGACCGTAAGAACAGGGCAGCCTTAATCCTCCCAAGTCATCTCCCCCTGCTTAGGTCCGACAAGTCCAGTCTCCAGGCTGCTAGAAGCATCTCTGTTACCACCAGAGAAGCCAAAGAGCCGTGCCCAGTGCCCCTGCAACCCAGGCACAGGGGCCGGTGGGAGGGGCAGGGCAGCTCTGATGCAGTGGGACGTGCCTGGCGTCCTGGTGAGCAGCGGCCTGGCAGGCACTGCAAGCTGCGGCCTGTGTCTGGGCTCTGGGGGTGAGTCAGCGCCAGGGGTCCTGGCCCGGCACGCTGCAGCCTGGCCCAGAGAACCTGGCCCCAGCCCTTCTCCTCTCCACGGCCCCAGGGAATGACCAGTGCTACCTGGGTCCTCACCCCAGGCTCCGCGCTGCGGGTGAACTTCCCCTGCCCTGCTGGCTCTTGGACAGATGACCCTGGGGGGCCCGGCTTTTTCTGGGCACCTCTTGGGCTTGAGGCTCGGCCCCTCCCCTCCCTGCCTTGTCCAAGGAGGAGCTGACGCAGAGGTAAGCGTTCCACTTCTAGCCTCACGTGGACCGGGCCCTCCTTCCCCGGGAAGTAGAGCCCAGCCTGCTGTACTGAGAGTCTGTTTTGTTCCGCAGTCCAGGACTTTTTTCCAGGCAACAGTTTTTAGGTGGGGGGGATTATGCAAATACAATTTTCATTTTTTCAGCTTTGGGACCTGATACCCACCGATCAGGACCAGGGAAAGAGAAAGGTGTTAGTGTTTGTAAACATTGCCCTTTCCCTACAGAAGAGCTTGCAACTGGCTTCATCTCATAACTGGTGTTGGTTTTATCCCTGGGCAAAGCGCGCCCCTAGTTGCAGACCTGGCAGGGGCAGGGAGACCCTTTCTGGAGCTGGGCCAGGCTCTCCTGACTTTGTACTGCAGCCGGAGGGCATCCTCCCTTTCACCCTCAGGCGGCTTCCAGGCAGATGCCACAGGGCTGTCCCTGGCACAGCAGAGACCTGCAGAAGCCTCTTCCCTGTCCTCTCCAAGCCAATCAATATTCCCCAGCCCCAGGCAAGTGCGACCTCTACTGGCCCCTCTGTCTCCCGCTGGGCGCTCAGCTGGGTCCCCTCAGGTAGAGGGCAGCAGGTGTGTGGGCTGGGAGCGGGTGTGGGGACGGTGGGGATGGGGGGGGGAGGAGGCTGGGGCTCCTGGGCTGGGACAGTGGGACTCGCCGCCCCCTCCCTGGACAGAGCGTCCTCACGGGTGGTCCAAGGCTGTAGATGAGGAGGGACTGTTTCACCTGGCGCTGCGGTTGGGTAGTTGGACTTTCATGATGTAGGTTCTAGCTGAAGCTGGGCTCACTTTTCTTGAGCTGGACAACACAGGGTCCAGGGTGATGGGGACACTCTTTCAGAACCAGAATGGCAGCCAGAAGGAATAGTAGCAGGTGCTCACTCAGTACGGGGGCGGTGTGGTTGACATAGGAGGCAGCGAAGCATAGAGGCTGGGAGCCCTGCAGGCCTGGGTTCAAATCTCCTGGCCACTAATTACAGAGTGTGACTTTATGAATTCAACAAGTGCTTGTTGGTGAGCCCTGCTATGTGCCAGGCTCTGTTCTAGTCACTGTGGATGCCACGGTGAGCACAGCAGATGGAATCCCTGGCATTTTGGATTTTGCGTTCCTTGGGGCCCGAGGCAAGTTACTTAGCTGCTCTGAGCATCACTCAGCCGTTAGTTTCTGAGAGTCAGCGATCTGCCAGGGGCTATGCTAGGCAATGGAGATTCAGTGGGAACGAAACAGACCTGCTTCCTGTCTTCATGGCACTTACGGTCTAGTGAGTAACACAATTAAACAGATAATTACATAGGTAATTAATCACGGCTGTGACAGGTGTTAGGCGCTCGTACAGGATGCTTGGAGAGCACATAATGGGCTAACCTGACCAGGTCTGGTGAGCTCCATCCATAAAACAGAGGTGGTAACACTCACTCCACAGTAACTGGTAACTGTTAACATAGCCCGCTGGACAGATAAAATTCTAAATTCTCCACGTGAACAATCACTGCACAGACAGCGGGTTGATATCCGTCATCCACTCGGTCAGAGGAGCTGGGGTCCAGTCCTGCGCTCTCAGTGAGGAGGAAGCCCGCGCGGAGCTACGGGGCTTCCTGGAGGAGTGTCACAGTGGATGTTTATTTGAGGCCGGGTGGTGACTGGAGCCAGATCGCCTGGGTTCCCTCGGGCTCTGCCACTCACCCCGACTGTGGGCAAGTTAACCAAACTCTGTTTCTCAGTCTCCCCATCAGTAGAATAGAGATAAAACTCACACGTGTGACACAGGTTCTTGGTGAGGATCCAATGAATTAATTCCAGGAACGTGCTTGGAGCAGTGCACAGCGCCGGGAGCACCGTGGAAGCGCTTTTATCATTATTGTGTTGCCTCCTAGCGCTTAGATGGCTCCTTCTGGGTTCCGCAGCTGGACTGGGCACTTCCCCCTTGGCTTTTCTTAAAAACTCAAGGGAAGGAGCAGCTATAGCTTCCTTGGGCGCTCTTCCAGCGTTTCATCCATCTGACTTGCAGGTAGCTATTTATGCCTCCCCAGCCGTGTCTTACCAAAGCTTAATTTTGGGGAAGAATGTGTCCCAGAATTCTTCATTTTCATCCCTGCAACTGAGAGTTCAGGGTAGCGGCCAGAGTGATGGGTAGATTTGGATCCTGGCCAGTCATTGTGAGTCCGGACTGCAGGGAGCCCCTGGCCACCAGGCCCTCCCCGAAAGACGTCTGAACTTCAGCCAGGGGTCCAAAGTTACACACCAAGGAGGATCCCCAAACGCATGGGACGCAGAGGTGTCCTGAAAGCCCCCTCTCCGGATACTCACCACCAGAGTTCCTCACCTATCTGGCCGTGGGACCTTCTGACCGAACACCAGGGTCCGGAGGTTGGATGCTAGGTCCCTTCCAGACCTGGCCGCTTAGGAAGGTGGGGTACGAGTTGCCGGGGCCATTATAATGGTTACTGAACCTCAGAGGGTTTGGTGCTACTGGGCAGCCCCCAGATTGGGGGTCGGGCAAAAGGAGAAGAAGGAGCCTGACTGCCGTTTTGAAGTCAGGACAGACTCATCTCTGGCTACTTGTCTGGGGCCTTGGAGCTCAGCGTTCACCGTGGGCAGAGCCACAGTGGCCGGCGTGGCCGGGGGGACACGGAGCTGGGTGCCGACCCGCTGCTTTATCAAGCCCTCCTCTCCCTCAGTCCATCCCCTGTGACGAAGCCTTTGCATCTCTCGTCACTGCGGTCCTCAGAACAGCCATCCCTGTCCCGTTTCACCATGAGGAGGCAAAGGCCCAGGGAAGTTATCTGACTTGTTCAGAATCTCACACCACCGAGGGGCGTCCTGGGGGCTCTCCTCCCCTCCCTGCCCCTTCCCACCAACTCCGCCTGTGGAGCCCTCGACAAACACGCTCATGGGTCCTCAGGGATGAGGCCATTCATACTCTGAGCACGAGCAACAGATGTTTACCAGATGAGGGGGTGCCCCCTTGGCAAAGTTGAGTCGGCCTCCTTTGCTGGTGCTGGGTTTTCGTGGGACTTGCCATGGGGCTTGGGCAACCTCAGGAGCGCCTGCCCTGAAGGGGGCGGGGGGAGCCGTGGTGGGTGCGCCAGAGAGACGGTGGGGCCCCGGCCTCAGTAGCCTCGTCTGAGTGGGATGCTGCCTTGGCACCAGAAGCCTCCGCAAGGTCCAAATTCTCTAATTGCAGGTTTCCTCTGCCTCCCAGCAGCAGCAGGACATAGGCCTGTGTACACGTGTGTGTATACACGTGTGTGCACGCATACGTGTGTGCGCATGCATGTTGGGGGCCGTGGGGACCGACTGGATAGAGAGGGGCTCCTTGGAAAGCAGAGGGAAATGGGATCTAGTTGGTGTCTGACTGCTCGTCCTTCACGTGCGGGCTTGAGAAGGCAGGATCCTCGAGGAACTCACAGCCCTGCTCCGGCCTGGCCGGCGAGGGTGGCTAGAGCCACCCACAGGCTCTGCTTTGCTCCCTTCCTTCCACTCCCAGTGCAGATGGGCTAAGACCTACTCCTAAAAGGTGCCAGCGCAGAAGGGAGCAGCGTGGGAGCGCCTCCGCGGGGCAGGGCGTGGCACCTGGGGGCTGGGCCTCCAGGCGCTCCTGGCCCAGGACAGCTGCCCCCCAAGGCCGGGTTTCCTCTGACTGTGGAGCCCTCTGTGCCCTCCACCAAGAAGCTGGGAAGCCTGAACCCCATCGCTGGGCACCCCGGGACCGGGCTAGGACCGTGGCCGGGCATGGGGAGGCTCCCCTGAGGTCTTTGTGGGGACCAGGCGCCTCTGAGTGGGACAGGGCGTCCTCAGCCCACGGAGCGCCCTAGCAGGGCTTCCCATAACTGGGCTGATGCTGTGGCCCTGGAATTTAGCACTTAGGGAATATTGCAATTAGAGCATAATTCACCCATGCCACGCACTTAGTACCGAGGATAGCGGCTGTAACTGTGAGCCTGGCGCTAGGGGGATGGGAGCAGAGATGAACGGAGGAGTGGGAGGGGCTCTGAGACTGAGGATGGGGGGCCGGAGGCACTTAACCCTCCCCACAGCCCAGCAGAGGCAGGGGGACGGAGGCCAAGTCACGGAAGCACACCCCAGGCTCCTCCTGCATGCCCTTTAGCTCAGGCTGCCCGGCAGGGGCAGGGGGGTGACAGCGGCAGCTGGTCGCTGGGGAGGCGGGGGGCAGATGGCCCTGCACCCAGCTTCCTGCTCGGTGTGGAGAAAGAGCAGACTTGGCACCGACTGCGGCGGGTGTGCGAGCGAGAGGGGCTGCCTTGCACCTTCAACTCTCAGCCCCTGTCTTCCGCTTTCTCCTTGTAGCCCCTTCCTCACGCCCGCTCCTAGGTTCGGGCTCCTCTGAAGCGCAGATGCTGTGCTGTCGGCCCCAGGTGGGGTGGGCACGCGTGTGTGGCCTGGGGCCCGTGGGGCTGCCTGTCTGTCCCCTCCCGGAGCAGAGGTGACATCCCCAGGTCAGCCTTGGACTGCAAGGACCCTCCCCGAGGGCGGGAAGGTGTGCGTGGAGTGTCTCCTCCTGACCTTGACTCTGGTCTGAACTGATGGCCCCGAGTCTCGGGCGTGTCCTTCTTTTGGAAAGTGACCGAGGGAGCAACTTTCCTGCTGTTTGCAAAAATGAAGCCCTTTGTGACCTTTGTGACCTCCTGTGTGTGTTTGCACAAAAGCCAGCACACCGTCCTGCATCTCTGTCCTCCTGGGGCTGCCTGGCTCCCCCTTCACTGTCAGCTGTGGTCCCTTGTGCCCACTGACGTGAGCCCACCTCAGGCCCAGTGATGGGGTCAGAGGTCAGAGGCCAGGCCCTTGGGTTCCCTGTACGCACCTGGAGGGAGGGGTGCAGGGAGGGTAAACAAGAACCTGGGGGCCGAGTGCTTGGGCTCCCAGGAAGGAGGGCTGGGGGCTGACACCCAGCCCCACCACCAGGACCCAAGGAAGGTGGAGGTGTGGCCGGCTCGCTGTGAGCAGAAAGCGCGGGGTTAAGTGACGAGAGGGGACAGGGCTGGCTCTCCCAGTGTGACTCTCCCACGGGGAGGAAAAGGCATCCCTTTAATGAGGCTGCCCTGGCCCTGCAGGGAGGGAGCACAGATCCATCCTGGCCCTGTGAGGGGAGCACAGCTAAGATTGGATTAGCTTTTTGATGCTGGGACCTGGGTGCTGCTGGGGGCAGGGAGGGGACAGGGCCCAGCCCGTGGTCGGCAGCCGCCCTGAGGTCTGAGGCTTCCTGGGGAGACCCGGGCCCACCCTCAGCCAAGCAGGGCTCCCGCTGGAGGAGCAGCAGGGGCGCCCAGGGGTCACGGTGACAGAAGCCAGGTCCCCCCCCTGCAGAGGCTGGGAGGCGTCCCCAGGCTCCCCCCAGGGGTAGGTGGCGAGCGGGGGTGCAGGGGGGTATGGGAAGGCAGATCCAGCGCCGTGGTCTCCGGGGTGGGAAGGACAGGAAGTCTTGCTGTCTGTTCCACGGCTTCCGGGCTCTGGCTCTGAGAGGCTGGGGTCAGATCATCCCGGGAGGGTGAGCAGAGGGCGGGGAGGCCTGGAGGCTGCTGGAAGGGCTGCCTCGGGCAAGGGTAGGTGTCTGCACCCGCGCACTGGGCCGTGTGGGGCCCCACGTCCTGCTCTTCGCGGCCACACCAGGTGAGTGACGCGCTGGCACGTGGCTGCTTCTGACTCAGCCATCCTGGGCTACCCCCGCCGTAGTCCAGGAGTGGGGAAAGACCAAGACAGGAAAAGATGGGTTCCGCCAGCCCCGGATGAGAAGGGTCACTGGAGTAGTTGGTCCTTTCCTGAGGAGGGTGGTGGGCGTTCAGACCCTGGCCGTGTCCCGTGGGGTCTTCCAGCTGCAGCGGGAGTTCTTTGCTCTCCAGCTCTCCTCCCCTCCGGCTCATCCTCCTTGTACCCAGGAGCTGACGGTGGGCCCTGGGCTGGCACTAGTGGGCAGAGAACTCAAGAGTGACTGGAGGTGCTCAGAGGATGGCAGGGCCTCCCTAGGGCGGGTTGGGACTCCCAGGACTCTCAGTTCTGGGGCCCTGGGCTCTGGCCCTTAATGAACGAGAGAGATCCGAAGCGGCCCCCTTTCCAGAGAGCAGTTCCTTCTTGTCTGGGGTTTGCGGCACTTCCGGGCATGTGGCTCAGGGTAGGAAGGAGCCACGATTTCACACAAACACTCAAGGCACACCTGCTGTGCACACACGGCTGGCAGCCTGCCCGTGGGCACGGGTTCCTCTCTCTCACATCCTTTGGAAATTGAGGACGAAATTGACCCTGAGGCCGTATGTCCAGGCTGCAGCTCCTCCTGGAGGGCGTCGCTCAGGGGCTGCAGGGGCTTGGTGCGGGGTGGGTGAGATGATGTGTCTGCGTCAGGACCTGGCGCCCTGCCCCGGTGACAGAGGTGTTTGGGGAAGGATGAGGGGGGAAAGGCACGTACAAAAGCGTGTAGACTCATTCCCTCCTTCCAGCAGCTTGAAGCCTCGCCTGCAGCAGGGGCCTCTCAAACCAGCTCCCAGTGTCAAGCATCCTTTCTGTGCTTGAGTTCTCCAGGGAAGGAAAGTCACGACGTTGCCTGTCCTCCGTCCTCAGTGTTGGAGCTGGTAGAGAAGCAGGGCCCCCGGCCTCACAGCCCCTCCCTGTGTGTCCCTGGCCAGGCCTGCAGCCCCTCCAGCCTCCCACTCACTCGTTCATTCCACCCACGAGCAGGCACTCTGCTGGAACAGAGCCTACGGGTCCCTGCCCTCGCGGCCCTTACAGTCTGAGGAGGCAGGACAGTAAACAAAAGATGGGGGGAGGTGTCAGGTCCTCTTGGAAATGAGTTTTTGAGCATGAACTGTCCCTAGTTCTTGTCTCTTGATGACACATATGGCTAACTGTGCAGTTGTCACACTCAGTCACATGGAGCCCAATCACACCTTTGCTCTCTTGTCCTGCTGTAATAGAAATATGGCTTCTGAGAAGTGTATTAGTTGCTGGTGATGTGATTGCTGGGGTGGGGGGGGGGCTGGGCTTGGGGGTTAAGGGAGGCCAGGGTGTTTCACGTTTCAGACCCAGAAACAAGGGTGGGAGATAGGCTCCTCCAGGGCTTCTCCTCAGGGGACCCTGGGGCAGTGCTGTCCCTGGAAATGGGAGGATCAGATGCGCTCTCGAGGGGCCTTTGTGTCCTTGGACTTTTTTGTTGTCGTTACCCGTGGCCACAGGTTCTCCGTGTGTATGTGGGTCGGGGGGGTCCGTGCCCCACTTCCAACGAGGGAGACTCTCCACATCTTTAAAAATGATTCACGATGTCAGAAAGGCAATAGGATTAACCTAAAGTGTGAAGTATTTCAAGTGGATGCAAGAGGAGTTTCTGAACAATAAATGTTGTTAGACATTGTGACAGAAGACCGAGCAGGTGGTGAGTCCTCCCTCCCAGAGGAGAGTCTGGGCCAGGGTAGGTTCAGGAGAGGGTAGACTGACCACCACAACTGCCTCCCTCCTAGGGTCTGTGTGGGGAGAGCTACGTGCCGGTGTCACCGTGTTCAGTGGGTGCATCTCAGTGTGTGTGTGGGGAGAACAGCGTTGGGCGAGAGGGGCTTAGCAGGGTGAAAGCCCCCTTCATCCGTGCCGTGACGCTATCTCCAGGGTAAGGGGTGGTGTGCGTGGGTGTGTGTGTGTCTGTGTGTGTGTGTGTCTGTGTGTGGACTCAGGAGACTTCAGTTGTGAGAGTCAAACCTGCAGGAGAACTCGCAGATGCTCCCACCACCTGTTCTGCCCATTTAAATCCAGGAGGCTGTGCATGAAACGGCTCTTTTGTATGTGGTCCATTCACACATGCGGAATGTTTGCCCTGCAACAGGCCACCATCACTCAGCCTCAGTAGTGAAGGGACAGTGGAGAACCAGGTCCCTGAGGAATACAGCTTCTCGGTTTTTCAGCAAGGACTCCAGGCTGGGGCTCAGGATAGACTCAGCCCCTTCTTTTCAACACAACCCTGATGTTGTTCCAAATGTTCCCAACGAGTCTCAGGGTTTATGCTAGAAACACATAAACCTAATCTGAAGTTACTTTGCCACCAACAGAGGACGGGTGGACAGTGCATTAATGTTTTGACACTCTGCCCACTAGACTCCAAGGACCGCACCCCAGAAGGGTCACGGTCACGGTTCTGGACTTTGGACGTGTGACATTGAAAGATCCTGACACCTGACCTCCAGCTTCTTGGCAGGACCCTTCAGAATCCCCCCACACCCTTGAAAGGTTCTCCTGTTGCATATCCTCCACATTTCTCTTGTGAATTCCTTCTTTGAAAGTTTCCCCTTGGGAACCCTGGGACTCACCAGATCAGTCCTGTTTTCTCACTTTTAACTCCTCTGAACGGACCATATCTCAGCATCTCCGCTCAGGTGCGCACGCCCAGTTCAGGTGACGAGCAGAGGTGGGTGTTGGAGTGCTGCGCTTCCCCGTTCCCATGCTCTGGGACATCTGCCTGTTTATCCCCCCTCCTTGCAGAAGGATGGACCCGCCCCCGGCGCCCGCAATGCCAAGGCCCGCGCGGCGCGGGGCGGCGGCGGTTCAGCACCACGGACAGAGCCCCGCGCGCCTCAGTTGATGGAGGGTCCCGGCTGCGTCCTAACCTTCGGCGGAGACAGAGGCGGGGGCGAGGGGACAACCAGTGTGGTGGATACTGTTCCCTCCCTTTGAGACCGTGGCCGAGCCGCCTTTTCCCCCTGGGTCCCACTTCTTACGATAAGATGGGGGCACGGGCTCCAAGCACCTCTGCCGTGAGCCCGTGTCTGGGACTCCTTTAGCAGGAGGCCTTCAGGAGCAGTTTCACGCGCGTGGCCTGGGTTGGGACGGTTAGCTTGTGGGCGTTAGGGACACACGACACACGACCTCAGGCCCTGGAATCCGGCTGCGGCCTCCCAGTGTCAGCGACTCGGTCCCTCTGGCCCTTATCCTGACGCCTCACTGCCCACTCCTCTCGTGCGGACACCAGCCTGGGCTGGTGGGAGGGGCAGGCTTTTGCGGGGACCCAGCAGGAAGCGAGGCTGGGGTGGGCCTCCCTGGAGCGGGGGCTGCACCAGGATTCGAGACTGGTGGGTCAGAGCGGGCGTGAGGGCTGAGCTGGGGGCCGCCTGCAGACGGGGTGGGGCGTGGCCGGGTAGGAGGGGGCGGGACCAGCTGCCGGGGCAGGTGGGCAGGGGCTGGCGGCTCTCCAGAGCTCTAAGGGCCCTGTAGCTGGGCAGCGCTGCTTTCCGGCCTCTCGATTCATCTGAACAGGCTCATTCCTCTGCTTCCAGAGCTCAGGATGCCCTGAAGGTGGAGGAGGTCTCTTCCGCCTCTGTTCCTTCCCTTTCTCTCCTTCCCCACCCACAGCTCCACCTGGACCACCACATACCTTCCAAAATGGATAATCCACGCCCTCCCGTGTCCCTGTCTAGTGCACATGTCCAGGGCAGAAGGTGTAACTGTCATCCCTTGAGTCATGAGAGGCAGGCAGCCCAGGTGCCACCCTCCTCATGGGGTCACTAGGACCCTCCAGGGCTCGCCTAACAAAAGGGAGAATCCACGCAATAGTCCGGTTACCTGCTGTCTCCCCTTTGGTGCCTTTCCCTGCAAACTCCGCTCAGATATGCCAGTGCCTCCTTGGTGTCCCTGCCACCCAGGCCTCCCCTCCCCTGCGCCCCCCGGGCTGTATTTGGGGCAGTGCTTCCTCGTGCCATTCATAACACCGGGTGGACGGCTGCCTTCCTTACCTGTGGGCAGAACCAGGTCCGGGAGTAGGGCAGGGCAGGGACAGTGAGGCAGATCCTGGCAGAGAAGACAGCTGGGTGCACGCATGGGTACAGTGTTCTTGTGGGCGGGGGCCCTGGGGGAGCAAGCTGGGCGCCTCGGCCTCACTGCTGCGAGCTCCAGGCTCTGGTCCAAAGGAGAACTGATTCCCCGTCTCATCTCCTGCTGGGCCAGTGAACAGCAGCTGATCCACAAAGACTGACCATGACCCACTCTTAGGAAGGCGGTCAGCAAGGACTTGCGCTGTGCTGGGTGTAAACTAGTGTCGTGTTTGGCGCCTGGCCCTTGGAAGATGCCGAGTAAATGTTTACTGGGCGAATGCTGACGGGAGGGCCTTGTCCGCGGGTGGGTTCAGTGGTTGCGCTGTTGGAGGGCCCTGCAGCACTGCTGGCTCGGTCCTGAGGGCCTGTCCTTTTTGACTTTTATTTTATTTATTTTTTAAAGATCTTTTTTTTGATGTGGACCATTTTTAAAGTCTTTATTGAGTCTGTTACAATATCACTTCTGTTTTATGTTTCGGTTTTTGGCCGCGAGGCATGTGGGATCTCAGCGCCACCCCCTCCTCCACCGACCAGGGATCGAACCCGCACCCCCTGCATTGGAAGGCGCAGTCCCAACCACTGGACCAGCAGGGAAGTCCCTCCTCTTTGACTTTTGGAGTCCAGGATCCTGTGACCTCTCCTTGCGGAAAGGAGACCTTCAGGATGGGGCCGGGGCTGGGCTGGCAGTGGGCGTCTTTCTGGGGACACGGAGCCTGGGACCTTTTGTGCAGGCACCTCTGCCACCAGACATGCCTGTCAACCTTGACAGAGAGCAGGTCTCTCTGCTTCTTGGTTCTTGGAAATCCTTGCTGTGAGGCTCCTGTGTGCCGGCCTTAGCTTGGCCTGTGACGTGCTGGCCATGTGTTCAGCGGGGTGATAGCCATCTGACTATCGTGTACACGTTCCAGAGGTGGGCGCTCGTGAGACCCCGGGTGGGCGGGGCGGGGGGGGGCGGGATGGGAGAGGTGATCGACTGCCTTTGGGGGAGTGGAGGTAGGGTGGCGGTGGGACCCGCTCCAGCGGCTCCCGGGCTGCGTGCCTGGCTCTGGCCCTGACATGGATGAATAATTGATGGTGACTGATGGACCACTGCTCCTGTATGAAAGACTGAGCGGGGCTGGAGCAGGCTGGGGTAATCAGATGTTTCCCGCTGCCCTCCTGGGACGTGTGGGACTCCTGGCTTTCCCTGACTCTCAGAGCCCTGGGGTGGGGGGTTCTTCCACGGGGGGAACGGGGTTTTGTGCAAGGGGGCCGGTGGGGCAGCCTTCTCAGGGTGAACTTTGCGGGGGAGGGGCAGGGCCCAGAGTCCTTAATTCTGGGGACAGGACTTGCCTGCTTTGTGGGGTGTCTCTGCTGCCCAGTGTTTGGAATGTCAGTGAACTGGCGGGCAGCGGGGCAGGGGGCAGGCAGGCAGCCCCTGGGGTGTCTGCGAGGCAGTGGGACACTGAGGGTGGACAGTCCTGGAGAATGGCCTTCTCTACAGATGAGGAAGGACACTCAGAGGATTTAAGTGATTTGCCTAAGGTCATATGGCTGGTGGGTAGTAAATGATGTCATTGGGATCCCGGGATAGAATTACAGCCACAGCGACTGAGAAGGCTGGCTGGTCCCTGTGGGGGATGGGAGGATGGGAGTGTGTGTGTGTGTGTGTGTGTGCGCGCGTGTGTGTGTGTGTGTGTGTGTGTGTGCGTCGGGCAGAGTCTGCTGTGCTCGGGGTGTGTGCTCAGGGGTCGGCACCAGCCTCCTCCCCCCGCCCCCCCCCCCCCCCCCCCCCCCCCCCCCGCCCCGCCGCTGCTGATCAGCTCTGCAGGGTGCACAGTACAGCAGAGACCGTGTTTAGGGAGGAGACTGGGCCAGGATTTGCGCGGGGCCTGGCTCCATGGTGGGGATGAGGGAGAGCCTTCCCCGGCGGAGCCTCCACGGCCCCCCGCTCTGTCGGTGTGGGGTCGGCCCCCTTGGAGCTGCTCCCATGAGCGTTTAACCCTCCACGGAGTTGCAGGCCACAACCAGGGCCTGCACACCCTGACTCCCCGTTTGATCTTCCCTGCGTCGCGCTGTCCCGGCTCTCCCATCACTGCCGGAGGCGGGCGAGGGCTGCCTGCGGACACTGCTTCAGGCGCAAAGACTAACTCGGCCCACACTCGCCAGTTCTGAAATACTCTGAGAGATGGGCCGGTTCCTCTGGCCATCTGTTTCCATGTCCTGCAAGCTCCTTCCGTGGTCGAGAAGTTTTTCCCGGGCTCCAGCCCGCGCCCCCCTGTTGCAGCCGCCTGGGTCTGCACTTCCCCCACCCCCCGCAAGCTCTCCTGTAACGTGGCGGGCAGGGGAGACCGTGAGTGATGCTTGCTCGGCAGAGAGGAACATGTGATTGGGGATTTGGGTGCAGAGCCAGATCCCTCGGTAGCTCTCTCATTGCCAGCCTGACGCACGTCTGCCCTTGCTACCTGGGCGCCGTCCAGAAGAAGGTCTCCCAGGACTGTGCCCTGCTTGTGCCTGTGTCCTCCGTCAGGGTGGGCAGAGTGTTTTAGTGACAGGGTCCTCCTCGCTGGTGCCAGGGGTGGAGGAGGAGGGTGCAGGCAGTGCATCAGCCCACTTTACAGACGGGGCGACCGAGACTCACAGCAGCGTGGCCGGAGTTCACGATGCAGGTGGGGGGGGGTGGACGCACGTTGGTGTTGTGCCCTGAAGTCCAGCCCGGGGTCCGAGGGGTGACGGGGACCAGAGGCTGTGGCCACGAGCTCTTGCCCACGATGGCATCTCTGTTGTCCCAGCCTCTGCCGCGGCAGGAGGGGCACTGACTGACCGGCGGCCGTCTGGGGCGCTGTCCCCCCTCCGTGAATGTGCCCTCAGGGTTGTGATGGCTGAAGAGACGGCCGTTCTCCTTATTTCAGCTTCAGTTCAGTGTCTGGTGCAAAGGACTTGGCAAATAGGAAGGCACGGGAGTGGGAAGAAAGCATAGCTTTGATGTCTCAGGTTCCCAAAGGGAAGAATTAATGGCATGGAAGAGGAGCTATTCTTTAAAAACAAGCCAGCGAGGCTGTTTCTCAGAGGTGAGCCCTTCCTGTCTGTGCAGGCAGGCCGGGATGTCACCACCCTCAGGCTCTCTCTCCAGTGTCCGGTGGGGGGCCCCCCTCACAGCCCCCTTCTCTGCCCACCAGTCACTCAGCCCCCAGTCCAGCTGCAGGCCCACAAGCCGCCCAGCGGGGCCGCGCTCTGAGCTCCTCTCTGCTCCAGGCAGGAGGGCGTGACGGGGCGGCATCTCACACCCGGCACGTGCGGGACTGCGGGGGCCGGGGACCTTCTCGAGGACACGCAGCCGGCGGGCGGGCTCCTTGCCAGCCTCGCTCATTCGTGTGGCCAACGTTTTAGTGGGGACTCGGCAGGGGGCAGGCGCTGCGTGTGTGGAGGTGTCAGACACGGTCCCTGCCCCGCGCCACGTCAGGACGGTGTGTCGAGATGAACTCCTACGGTAAAGTGGTGAAAGGAGGGGCTGTCAGTTCTGCCCAAGGAAGTCAGGAAGGCGTCCTGAAGGAGAGCCGGAGGGGGTCACGGAACGAAGACTGCAGGGGCTGGGGGCGCAGCTGGGCCGCGTGCGGGGCCGGGGAGTGGCTGGGGGGTGTGCGAGCGGAGGGCCAGGGCCGGCGGTCAGGGCTGGTGGGCCTCCGCCTGCCCCGCCCGGCAGAGTGTCGGGAATGGGTTTCAGGGTAACTTGTCCTCGGCCTCGTGGGGGACCTGGTAGTGGGGAGCCCCTGCCCCAGACCTTGGCTCCTCTTTCTTTGGCCGTTGGAGACCCAGGTGGCAGGGACTCCACCCTCGAGAAGGAGAGAAGTTGTCTGTTTTCCCTGAGACCCTGTCTGTCCGAGGTTAGCATGGGAGGTGGGGTGACAAGGAGAAGCCAGGCTGAAGCAGGAGGGCGAGAAGCGAGGACCCGGGGAGCACGTGCTAACGGGGACCACGGCCACGTCCCCCGAGCTGGTCCTCTCTCCGGCCCCAGGGGCACCCGGCACTCGCCTCGGACCCCGTGAGACTGTTTCCCGATGACCTCATTCCCTCACCTGACCTGCAGGGAGCATGCTTTCTGCCACGAGCCTGTTTCCCTAGGTGGTGGAGCTGGGAAACGTGCGTTCATTTTTCCCCTGAGCTGTGACAGGCGATAGGAAATTTGCCCTGGAATGTGCTTCAGTGTGGACTGAAATAAAACACCTGGTGCATTTTGCAACAGAGCATTAAAAAGGAGAAACGCAGGCCCCTCACCCAGACACCAGCTTCCAAGGGTACGTTTCCCCGAACTTTCCTCTCTCCCTCACGTGGCATCCCTGCCTGCGGGTGAGGTGGGGCAGTGGGGTGAAGTACATGGGAAAGACTGTGGATGTTTAAGAAAGGCTGATTCCAGAGGGCCCTCGGGGGCAGAGACACCGGGGGACCTGGGCCTCGAATTTCCAGAATGATGGCGGCATTGGGAGTATGGAAGCATGGGGTGCTGAATGCCTGGACCTGGATAGGTGGGCGCCGGTGACTCCCCGTGTCGCTGGTGGATTAATCGCTAGTGGACTTCCTGTTGGCGTGAGCAGCGGCGGTGAGGATGGGGGTCTGGGGTGGAGGGGGTCACTAGTGAGATCAGTCTCTCTCAACACGTACCCCCAGCCCCACCTCTCATAACCTCTAGACACACTTTGCCCAGAGAGTGAGTGATGCCACCAGGTGAGCAGAAACGGCTCTATTCTTGTTTACTTCACGCTTTAGGAGGTAAAAGTGCTGTTTGTCCCACAGTTACTTCCTGGACAGGCGGTTTGCTGGGAGAGGGTGGGATCCCAGGAGCCGATGGCGCCAGGGCTCTGTGTCCCTCCTGTGCAGGCTGGGCCCCTGGGCACCGCCCCCAGCCCCCAGCCCACTGCTGCGTTAACGCGGCAGGTCACCCCCCCCCAACCAAGTGCTCTTTCCTGGAGGGTGTCAGGGCTGGAGGGAGGGGTCCAGCTAAGATGCTGGGAGCCGGAGAGGGAGTTGGAGGCTCTGCCACACGTGTGAAGAAACGTGTGACGCTCAGGAGGGGCCGTACGTCCAGGGCCGGGGGACGCCGGAGAGAAGGTGCCCCGGACAAGCTTCTGCACGTGCTCTCCTTTGAGAGACGTTTGCCTGACCTACAACATCAGTCCAGGAGAGCGCACAGACTGCCAGCCCGGTTGGGTCACAAACGGAACACGCCTGCGCCACCTGCAGCCGGACCAGGGGACAGAGCATCCCCGGCGCCCCACGGTGGGCAGGGATTCCGGGCATCTCCCCAGCCTCACTCTGGCACCATCGACTAGTTCTGCCTGGTTTTGATCTGGAATAACGCGGCCCCCAACGCCCTCACCTGTGACGGTCTTCTTTCACGCAGAGCTTCGCCTGCGACATTCACGGTCTCGCTGCCCGTCATCCGGTTTATTTCTTCACACGGCAGAGTCGTGTTTCGTCGTGACCATGCACCTCCACTTACCCGTCTGTCTACTGTTGATGACCTTTAGGTAGTTTCCAGTCTGGTGCTGTCATTAACCTGCTTTCTATGTTTTTAAAAAACATTTATTTATTTCTTATTTATTTGTCTTTGGCTGCGTTGGGTCTTCGGTGCTGTGCACGGGCTTTCTCTAGTTGCGGTGCGTGGGCTTCTCATCGCGGTGGCTTCTGTTGTTGCGGAGCACGGGCTCTAGGTGCCTGGGCTTCAGTAGTTGTGGCGTGTGGGCTCACGGGCTTGGTTGCATTTGCGGCATGTGGGATCTTCCCGGACCAGGGCTCGAACCTGTGTCCCCTGCATTGGCAGGAGGATTCTTAACCACTGCGCCACCAGGGGAGTCCCTCAGTATCTTGTAACAACCTATAACCTGAATTTAGAAGGGAAAACTCAACACTGCCGAATGATATCCCAGTTTCACAGGGTAGCTCCCTTGACTTTGTAATGAGCAGTATTTTCATTCATCATTATTATGGTGACTCATTTTCTCATCTAATAGATGATGGCTCTCTCATCGCCTTCATAAACGTTGATAAATTTGTTTCAGTATTATCATCAGTACTTACTCTTGTAAAAGTCTGTTCGGCAGTTCTAAAGGAAGCACATTCTGCTGGAACACGTGGTCCTTCACGCTCGGGAGCCCCCACTGCAGAGGCCCTCCTTTCCGCGTGCTGCGGCTCCCCTTCCGCGCAGGCGCTAAGCAGAGGCCCCGCCCAGGCCCCGCCGGCCAAGGCCTTTTTCTGGCTGCGTGGGTCCTGAGCCTGGGCCCCGCCCCACGCTCAAAGCGCTTGCTATGCTTTTGATAAATGCCTTCCTCTTGGTGCGACCCGGCTGTGTGCGTCTTGTGTTTCATGGGCGGTTATGCATTTTCCCCGAATACTCTTGCCAGTTTCTCCTCCTGTCCCGCATTCTTGCCAACCCTTGGTGTCTTCGATTCAGCCGTCTTCGGGTGGGTGTGTGTGGTCTCTCCTTTGATTTGCTGGTGACTGAGCGGTGGAGCCCCTTTCCACGCACTTGCTGGCCTTCCTTGGAGTGCCTCTTGCCCCCCCAAGTCTTCTCCTCGTTTCGCTACGGGGTCACCTGTCTTTTCCTTACTGATTCGTGGACGGCGTCCCTACGTCTCCTGAAGGCGGGGGCTGTGATCCTTCACGTGTGCTTTTCTTCCTGAGGCGGAAGGGCTGGGAAGTCCGGAGGCCAGGATCTGCCTGGTTACTTGAGTTTTCCCTGGTTCCTGCCCTCGCCTGCTGGGTCAGGTTCCTGCCTGTCCTGTGTGTGGGCTGGTCCCTGCTCGCCGGTCTTCCCCCCCACCTGCCCCCCGTTGAACCGTGGGGGTCCGCTGAGGCCACCCAGACCCGCCCCCCGCAGGCTTTCCCACTTCTGGGCCGTCGCTCACTAGGAGCCGTTTTGGGTTTGCACATCCCCGCCCCACCTTCAAGGCTCAGACGAAAGCCCGCTTCTCCTTGAAGCCTTTTCTAACGCTGACACAGCTCCCTCGGCCCTTCCTGTCTGTTTGCGTCCTTTAGCAGCTCACCCTCTTCTGCCGTGACCCCTGTGGCTGTGTGTCGCACTGTTTGACTTTCTGTACTTGCGCCCAGTCTCCCGAGTTGGTGGTGCCTCTCTGGGAGCCTGTTTGGGCCGGGAAGGGTGGGGCAGCCGGAGTCAGGCCACAGGGCAGCTTCTGCTCCTCCTGCCCTCCCTGTGCGTGCCCCCAGGTAGCCAGCACGCCCTGCTTGTCACCTACTGTGCGCCAGCTCTGTGCGAGCGGCCGGGCTGATGCAGCGGGAAGTGGTTCCTGCCCTGCACGGGGGCCGTCTCAGTGGGGAGATGGGATGGGGGCCCAGAGAGCCAGGGCGTGGTGTCAGAGCCTGAGGGGCCCCCCGGCTGCAGCCCCTGCCGCGTCAGGGATGCTGCACCCAGAAGGCCCCTGGTTGGCTGGTCGATGGGCCGCTGACGAGGGCACCATCTGAGATGTGACCCTTCAGCCAGGCTCACAGCTGCCCTCCAGAAAGCTCGGCACCAAGGACCCCACTTCCCACTCCACGGCAGGCAGTGCTAGGAGATGGGGCGTAGCTCAGCCCTCACGTTGCCCACCGCTGGACGGAAGCAGTCCCCCAATCAGCCACCTGAGGCCTGCCGTCCATACCCGAGGTCAGGGTGGCATCCCTGCCCCCGCTCTGGGGAGGGCCCATCCTGCTCTGGGGACCCTACCCCGGCTTTGCCCTCGTGGCCAAGGTCCTGTGGTCTGGTCTGAAGCCCTGGAGGCTGATGGGCTCTCGGTGGGGCCTCCACTCGACATCCCGGGTGGACCGTGGGGTCCCCCTGTGGAGGGTGGGCACATCTCTGGCTCCCGCCCCAGGGCCCTTCCTCTAACTCCCCGGGGCCGCAGGGCCTGAGGGAGGGTCCATGGCCTTGGAGTCAGGCCAGTGGGTGGGTGGCAACAAGGGAAGTCGGGCCCGATGCTCGGCCATGGCCAGGGGCACGTGTGTGCGTGTGTGGCCAGGGACGTGTATGTGGGACGCGGTCCCCAGGCACCGGCTGGACGGCGTGGCCGTGGCCCTGGCCTTGTGGCACAGGAGCGCCGTGAAACGCTACCTTTGCGAGGGCTCTCCTCCTGCCCCTCAGAGCGCCCTGCAGCCTGGGGCCCCCAGCGGGCACACAGCCCTGGATGCCGCCCCTCCGTCCACCTGCCCCTGTGGCTCGTCCATCCTCAGGATCACTTGGTGGACGGCACCAGGCGTGTCTGACGTGGGCAGCGCTGAGACTG
This sequence comes from Stenella coeruleoalba, assembly GCF_951394435.1. Lineage (NCBI taxonomy): Eukaryota > Metazoa > Chordata > Mammalia > Artiodactyla > Delphinidae > Stenella > Stenella coeruleoalba. Next base: position 124,122,920 of record NC_137169.1, read on the forward strand.
GGGTGTGGGATTTGGGTACGCCCCCACGGGACGCACCCCTCGGTTCCAGCAGTGACACCTCGTCGCCACTGGCTCCGCAGGTTCGTTGACCCCAGAGGTACGTCCCCAGCGCCGAGTGTCCAAGGGGCGGAGCCATGTGTTCTGCTCTCGTGTTTCAGCAACAGTCACACGACGGCCCACATTAATCAGAATCCTCTGGATTTTCAGGTTTGATTTTAGGAAGCTCTGTATTTAGCCAAAATGTATGGAGCCCCATATGTTCATGCTGGATTCTGAGACACGGGAAAAAGGGCCACCGCGCTGCTCTCAGGAGCCCGTATCCTGGGCAACGGCGTGAGACGAGGTTCAGGTCGTGCTGAGGACACTCTGACTGGAGCTGACCTTGAAGGAGGAGTAGGGGTCACCTGAGGAATCGGGGCGTCCTGGGCGGAGGGAGCCCCGCAAGAGAAAGCAGGGAGGCGTGAGCTGCACGCAAGCTTGCAGGAGGCGACGTGAGGGCTGGGAGTTGGGTGTTACCCATCGAGGATGATGACGGGTGAGGTGGGCCCAGATGTGCGTGTTAGTAAGTTTTCTCTGGCAGAGACGTGCTTCCTGGTTAAAGGCGAGCGGCAGGGAGACGGGGTGGGGGGTGTGGCGGTAATGGGATCCAGGTGAGGAGCGGTGAGGGCCTGGGCCTCTGGGGGTGTGCCTGCACTGGGGGCTGATTAGGAGAATAATGCCCCAGACCTGGTAGCGGGAGAGGGGAGGAGAAGGCCGGAGGTGAGCCCCGAGCCCCGGACCAGGCGATGCCGAGAGCTGAGCCAGAAACGGAGGGGGAAGGTGGACGCGACTTGAGGGGTGGGGAAGAGCTTGGCTCTGGCCATCGGATGTGGGAGGGGGCGTGGGAGGGGGCGCGGGAGGGGACGCGGGAGGGGACGCGGGAGGGGGTGCGGGAGGGGTGCGGGAGGGGGCGCGGGGTCTTCACTGTTGGGGCATCTCGGGAGCGGGGCAGGGAGGGAAGGAGAAGGGGTGTAGGTGTCAGCCCCAGGAGGACAGGCCGAGGGGGGCAGGGTGCAGGAGGGCAGGAGACGGGTGCTGCGCCACAGCAAGGACGGGGGTAACGGGCAGCTGAGGTCAGAGGAGAACTACTACTTCGGAGGCCGCCAGGCCGCCGGCGCCAGGGGTCGGGTTAGCGTGCAGATGGGCGGGGCGCGCGTGGGCGCGCGTGTGAATTCATGGATGGGATGCGCTTGAGCGCGTGCGCACGGAGGAGGTGGGGCCCGGGCCGGGCAGGAGAGAGCCTGGGGAGAGCGGGGAGCGGGCTGGGGGACGGTGCAGGTGGCGGCTCAGGAGAGAGGGGCTCGGGCAGAGAGGACGCCGGAGATGGCGATGCCGTGACGAGGCGGGTCCGGGGAGCCTCAGAACGGAAGGAAAGAGGGGAGAAGGGGTGCAGACACGTCGGGAGGAACAGTCTCTGCCTCCCAGTCACGGACCCTAAATCCGGATTCACGCGGTCACAGAATCAGTCTTCACCGGCTACCATATTAAAAGAAATTTAGAAAATTAAAATAGCAGGGAAATATAACAAACATCCATTTTCACAGAATGAATGTTTCGTCAGTTTTTTTCCATATTTTAAAAACAACACAAATAATATACCCATGCTCTCTTCCTTCACAAGAATGTGCGGATGGACGGAAAGCATCCTGGGTAAGGCACAGTCCCCGCTGGAGCGTCCCCTCCGGTCCTGTCCCTGTGACCGCCCACGGAGCGTGGCGGGCTGGCCTTGGTATCAGTTACAGCAGAGGACCTGCTAATACTGGGGAGATGCCAGGTAACAAACCGCCCTGATTCCGTGGCTCCGGCGACAGCAGTGACTGCCTTGCTGAGACTCTGACACCTGCGCGGGGACGGGACGGCCCAGAGGGTCCACTTCGCACGGCTTCATCACGTGTGGCGAGTTGGCGCTGCCGTCCGCTGGAGGTGGGTGACCTCCGTCCCTCTCCGGGCGATGGTGGCTGGGTTCCGAGGGCAGGTGTACCGGGAGACCAAGGTGGAAACGCACTTCGTTATCTAACCGTCGCCGTGTAGCGTCACTTCCGCGTGATCTGTCGGTCACAAATCCACCCTGTTTCGAGGGGAGGACAGAGGCCTCTCTCAGTGTGGAAGTCACGTGGAAAGAGGAGGTTGATGGGAGACGGGCTGCCGGCTGTGTGTCCACAGCCTTTACCCAAATAGCGTTTTGTAGTCCGTGTTCTTCGTCTGCTTGCTTCTCCTGCTTAGCATCCCGTCATGGGGTTCAGAACTGAGCTGACTCCTTTATGCCTGTCAAGTCTAGTTCAGGTCCAGGCAGCCAGGAAGAGCGATTTAGCAGCAAATCCATGAATTTGGCTTCAGCTTAGCCTTTTATCATTAAGGCCAAATGCGAGCCTAGTGAAAAGCTTTTTTTTTTTTTAACAATTTTTAAAATTTTATTTATTTATTTTTGGCTGTGTTGGGTCTTCATTGCTGCGCGCGGGCTTTCTCTAGTTGTGGCGAGCGGGGGCTGCTCTTCGTTGCGGTGCAAGGGCTTCTCATCGCGATGGCTTCTTTAGCTGCAGAGCACTGGCTCTAGGCGCGCGGGCTTCAGGAGTTGTGGCTCGCGGGCTCTAGAGCGCAGGCTCAGTAGCTGTGGCGCACGGGCTTAGTTGCTCCGCGGCATGTGGGATCTTCCCGGACCAGGGCTCGAACCCGCGTCCCCTGCATTGGCAGGCGGATTCTTAGCCACTGCGCCACCAGGGAAGCCCAAAGCTTCTGTTTTGATGAGAGCTGTTATATCCAAAAAGCTGAGCCTGGTTGTCTGGTATGAAACGCAAGATTCATGCCACTTGTTTAAAGCATTAGTCTCAGTAAGAAAAGGCCGAGAGAAACGTAATCAGTCGATATGAGTTGAGGGAGGGTCTGTGTGCCAGGACTTGGAAGGTGGAAAAAAAATATAAGGCAGGTTCTCGCCCTGGAGAAACCAGCAACCCGTCGGGAGAGACACACCACCATGGGGGTGGCGAGAGCTTGTCAGCTGAGTGGCGCTCAGAGCGGGTGGGCCAGGTGGGCTTCGGGAGGGATGTTCTGGGCCCCCCGGGCCACAGGATTCTCATCCGGCCTCCCTCCTGTCCCCAGAGCCTCGAAGTGCGTATTGGGTGCAGGGGGTGGGACTTGAGTGGACTCTGCATGTGGGGAGGGGGAGGGGCCCCGGCTGGGTCACGGCTGGAGCAGGGCAGGTCGCCTGTCTGGCTGCAGGGGTGGGAGGGGCAGAGGCCCCTGAGGGACTGGTCCTTGGGGTCTGGGGTCCCGTCTGTGAAGGAGGCCGAGGCACTGCCCAGCACGGCCCGTGACGGGGTGGGACTGCAGAGTGTCTGGACAGGGCGAGAGTGACCCCTGCTGAAGCCAGGCCCGGTGACAGGCGGCCCGAACCTCAGCCTAGTAGCCCTCACCCGGCCCTGTCGGTGCCCTTCGGCTGTGTCAGCCCGGCCGACTGCGCAGAGGCCGGAGAGGAATCCTGGGGGTCAGAACGTGTTTCATCAGGACCACAGTCCTCCTGCTTGGCGCTCAGACCCCGGCGAGTGGACGCGCACACGTGAGGGTCAGGCAGTGCCCAGTGTCCTTCTGCACCCGCTGTGCCCGCAGCCCAGGAGCCCCTGTGCAACCACGTCTCGGGCCGGCATCCAGAGCCTCGCGTGATTTCACGTCCGGTCGTGTCCCTGTCCGTGAGCTCAGTGGGAGCTGGGCCTGCCGCAAGTCCCCACCGTCGGCTGGAGCGTCTGGTGGGTGCCCCGGAGAGTCTGTTGAATGAATGACTGAACTGAAATGTGTGGCAACACGGCTCATTCTCATTCACATGCCCCACAAGCACGGTGTTCACTGCCTCTTACTTTCCCCAACGTGTGTTGTGTGGTCTCACGTACAGAGTCCTGGGGGTTGGCGATAAACAGGCAGCAGCTCTCTGTGCAGCCCGCATCCGTGGGAGACGGGACAGTCAGGAAAACCTCGGACGGGCTGAGTGCGCCGAAGAAAGCGAGACGGGCAGGGACGGGGCTCCAAGCTGAAGGCCGGGCCCCCAAATCCCTGCGCTGACCCCCAACCTACACCGGGCCTCTGCAGGTGGTGAGGCCCTGGGGGTTGGGCCCCGTGCTGGGGTCAGTGACTTTATGAGAAGGGAGCCCTGGAGCCCCCCACCCCATCCTCACGTGAGGATACTCAGGAGACGCTGGCTGTGAACCAGGACGCGGGTCCTCACCAGACGCAGAATCTGCCGGGGCCTTGACCTTGGACATCCAGCCTCCAGCCTGTGAGAAATCAGTGCTGTTGACTAGCCGCCGTCTGGGGTGTCTTGTTACAGCAGCCGGGGAGACTGAGACCCCGGGGTGGTCACAGGGCCTCAGGGGGCCCTGAGAGCGACAGGTGGTGCCGTGGGACCAGAGCAGCACGTGCAGGGCAACGCGACGGGGCCGAGCTCAGCTTGGAGGGCAGGGCTGGACCGTGGAAGGCCTTGGGAGATGGGGATTTCAGACTAGGAGATGGGATTTGGGAGATGCGATTTCAGACTAGGAGCTGTGGGAGAGGTTTGGACAGAGGCAGGATGATCTGGTCGACGGTGGGTCGTACGGCCGCCAGGTGCACAGGTAAGGACTTGCGCAGTGGTGGCGGCACGTGCACTCAGCCTGCAAGCTCGGCTCCTGTATTTACACAGAATACAGATAACACGGTCCATGGACTTCTGCGTCCTTCCACACAGGTGTCCCTGTGCTCGGCAGGCCAGCTGACGCCGGGCCCGTGCGTAATTAAATCCACCTGGGTGCCCGCACGCCGGCCCGCCCCCTCGGGACGGCAGAGCAGCGTCGTGGCCGCGTGAACGTGTCCCCACGTCACCCCACCCTGCGCCACCGCCCAGTACCCGAGCCGCCCATCCAGGCTTCTAATGGCAAACGTGCTCGGAGCTCGAGGAGGAGCCGTCCTCTCTGTTGGCCTGAATGTGCTGAATAAACCTCCCCCCCTCGAATAAATCTTGTACGGATGTAGAAAATGCATTACCGGCTGAGAGACTGGAGGTGGCTGGAGACGGTGGTGGGAACAGAGCAGTAAATCTTCGAGGGGCGGCCGGCATCTGGGCTCCCTGCTTACCCAAGAGCGGGGCAGGGGCCAGGCGTGTGGCGACACGGCTCCCTTGAGGTCACCCCAGGGCGGACGGCTGGAGCCGACGTGTCCCAGCGTGAGGGTAGGTCTTCTTGACACAGAAACAGCCACGTCATTCGATGCTAGTCGAGTCCAGACTCACTGCAGACTGCTCTTGGAGTACGTGGACAAGATGATCTGGTTTTTGGTTTGTTTGGGCCTCATTTAGGCACAGATTACTCATTCTTTCCTGGAAGGTAACTGAGGTTTCAGGCCCATGATTTTGTATGATCGTTTGGGCCGTCGTCACCCGCTTTTCTTTTAAATTTAATTTATTTGTTTGTTTTTGGCTGCATTGAGTCTTCGTTGCTGCGTGCAGGCTTTCTCTAGTTGCGGCGAGTGGGGGCTACTCTTCGTTGCGGTGCGCGGGCTTCTCATTGCGGTGGCTTCTCTTGTTGCAGAGCACGGGCTCTAGGCGCGCGGGCTTCAGGAGCTGTGGCTCGTGGGCTCTAGAGCGCAGGCTCAGTAGTTGTGGCTCATGGGCTTAGTTGCTCCGCGGCATGTGGGATCTTCCCGGACCAGGGATCCAACCCGTGTCCCCTGAATTGGCAGGCAGATTCTTAACCACTGTGCCACCAGGGACATCCTCATCACCCGCTTTTTAACTTATGCGTTCCAGCCCTGAAGCTGTTGGGCCACACAGGCCTGTCCTGGAGGCTGTCCTGCTCTCTGTTCTCCGTCAGTTGCTAAGCCAGCCTGAGAAGCACCTTCCCCCTTTCCAGAGGTTTGTTACAATGATCAGGGACCCAGGCCCACCACCTGCCGTCGGGGGACCCTTACGTTTGTTTCTGGTCCCAGGTTTTCTTTGCTCTTTTTAACTCTGCCCACCCCACCCACAGGCCTGGGTGTCCATCAGGGACAGGGTCTCGTCAGCTCTGTCCCAGCAGCTCCTGGACATCAGGGGGCACCTGCCTCTCTCCCACTCTACGCCTGGTCTTTTGGTCTCTGTTTTTAGAACTCTCTTCTTTGTTTTCTCTCTGATATGTCTAGATGCACATTTATTTTATTTTTTCTACTTGGGATTTGCTGGGGTTCTTGAATCTGTGCGCTGATGTCTTTTCTCAGCCCTGAGTATCCTTTTCGACCTTTCTGCCCCGTCATCTGTCTTTCCTCGCTCTAACTCCAGTGACGTCTACGTCTTCTTCACAGTCTTTTACCCTTCCTAGGGCGTTTGCGAGTTTTCGCCGCTGTGCGCCACGCCTTCTTCTGAGCTGTCTCCCAGTTCATTAGTTTCCTCCTGAGCTGCGTCAGACCTGCAGTGAGCTCTGTGCACCGGGTTTTATTGTATTTATGAGTTACAGCCTTCGTATTTAGGGTCGGCACCTGCGAATCCTGACCCCCTGGCACCCCTGTGGCTCTCGGTCACCTGTCCTTCCTGACAGCCTGCACTCAAGGCTTCTGTTTCCTTCTGCGCCTCATCTTCAGTTTTCTGCTGAGCATCGAGTGTGACAAATCGTTTGCTCTCTTCCCCCAGAGAGGATTTTTGTGTGCTTCAGCAGGTGCTGGGGGCATTCCTCAAGCAGGCACCTTAATTCAAGTTCAAGGCTTGGGTTTCCATCACCAGAGGGTGAAAGGTCAGAGCAGAGGTCCGTCTGGTCCATTCTGAAAAGCACATCCGTGATGAGGCGTTTTTATCAAAGTCCCTGCCGGGTGGGCCCCACCCCAGGGAGGCTGCTCAGCTGATTTTCCTGCCCGACGGTGGACGGACGCTCTCAGGACAAAAGTGCCTTTACCTCTGGACTCCCGCAGCCAGATTTCAGCTCAGTGTCTCCTTCTTATCTTGTTGCATCTTGGATACTTTTAAGATGATTGTTGTGTTACATCACACTTCTCCTAGCTGCCTTCGAGGAGGGTTGATCTTAGCTGCCTAGTTTCCCTTTACTGAGAGGGGGTCCCTCTGTTTTGTCCTGCACGCACACGGCTGCCTCGGCCTGAGGCACACCGGGCTGGCATCTGGAGCTGGGGGTTTGTTGCAGACGCTGCTCTTCAGCTCGGAGCTTCTGGTCCTTGTTCTCCCCAAAACCTCTTTCAGGTTTTCTTCAAGAGTCGGAGGAAGACCACGTTGCGCTCGCTCCGGCTGAGGGCTGGCCCGGCCGTGGAAGCCGCGGGGAAGTGAGGGGGCGGCACCCCTGGGCTGTGCTGCACTGGCTGCTTCTCTAGACCAGCCAGTGGCCCGTGGGTGTGACCTGTCACTAGTCCTGACTGGACTCGCCTCGGCCAGCACTGCCCACGCGAGCAGATGGTGGGGAGGCCTCGGTGTGGCGCGTGTGGACCCAGGCGGGGAGCAAGGGCGTGTGTGGACCAGCCTGTTGCACCAGTGGCTGCGTGACCTCTTCAGGGCCTGTGTTGAGCAAAGATGAGGGAGCTGGACAAACCGTGATGAATTTCAATGCAGAGCCGCGACCCAGGGCCGCCGGCTGTGCCCCCCTTCACCCTGCTTCCTTGACAGCTGCGTCCAAACCGGAGACGCCAGGGGGTTAAGGCACCAGCACATCCCACCCACACTGTTCAAGGCAGACGAGGCCGTTTGGCCGGTAGAAATGCTCCCGGCTCGAGAGTGCAGTAATTAGTCCTGGCAGGAACTTCATTGATCTCCATTTAGTGGCTGGTGTAGTTGCCCCGCCCCCCGCCTGACCCCTTCCTTCTACTCGTAAATGGCTCGGGAAGAATGTCCTTCCTGAGATGGCAGCTGGGGATCTGGGGGGTCTGCGGATCTTCAGCTACGGGGGTCTCAGGAACCTAACCCCAGTGTCAGCCAGAAGCTCCCTGGTGTCAAAGGAAACTTGGCCAAAGAGCTTTTCTGTTCCCTGCAACCCGCCCGCCTGGGTCTGGGGGTAAGGGCGCCCCTGGGCCCCCTCTGTCTGCCCGCAGAGCCCCAAGGTGGGGTCGTGCAGGGGACGTGCCAAGCTGCAGGGGCTGTGTTCTAAGTCCAGGCTCACATGGAGCCCTGAAAGCCCTGGCTGTGACCCCGGCTCCCGGTGCCAGGCTGGCCCCTGGGCCTCCGTCCTCCTGGGCTGCTCGGCTGTAGGCCCCTCGCCGAGCCCGCGCGCTGCATTCCCTGGAGCCCCTCCCACGGCTGCGGGGAAGTGTCACCAGGCCACAGCGGGGCCTGGCTCGCGCCCTGACCTGACAGGCAGGGGCTCCCGGTGACGCAGAGCCACGCCCGTGAGACCCGGTCCTGGGGGGCTTCACGGGGGGCGGTGCCGTCCTTCGACCTTCCCCCAGGTCAGGGGCACCTCTGAACCCTGTGACCCTTACAGTGACTCCACCTGTGACGTCTGTGTCGCCTCCACTCCCAGCCGATGGAGCACAGACCAGACAGAGGTTCGGTGCGACCCAGGTGCCGTTGCTGCACTTGTGTGAGACGCGCCATGAACTTTAGAAACACTTTCACAGGTACGATTACCTGTTTACCCCACACACCACATCTGAGAGTTTTAGACCACGTTAGGAAGAAGATTCAAAGCGCATGCGAGGAGTTTCAGCCACAGTTCCTGTGCGTGTCTGAGTGTACCGTGCACGTATGAGTCAGGAGGCGTGCGCGTGGCGTTTGCTTACACGTGTCCGTGGGTACGACTGCACTGTTGCTGGACCCTCAGGGCACTGCGTCCCGGGGGGCCCGAGACCCTGGCCTCTGATCTGCTCCCGCTGAGCTGTCCACCCCGTTCGTGGCGTCGGGGCCCTGACAGCGAGGGGAGGGTCCTGCTGTGCGCTCAGGTCATTACCTCGTGGGGCTTCTTGGGAAACCAGAATGCACTAAAGTGTCAGTGCCTCTCTCGGGCCAGACCCGACACACACACACACACACACACACACACACACACACACACACACACACACACACACACACACACACGCTGTGCTGGTCGCCTGCTGCCCTGAGACCCACTCCCCACCTGCCCTCTTCTCGGCCTTGAAGGCAGGGAACTACATCTCCCAGGCTCCTTTGCCAACTGGAACCTGGGCAGGTTCAGCTCAAAGGTAGGCGCTGGCAAGGCTGGAGGCTGAGGCTGGAGGCTAAGGCTGGAGGGCGGGGGGAGGCCCCTCTCCCTTTGCTCAGGAGGCCGCTCCGGCAGCCACCTGGGTGTCCTCTGTGGCTCTAGTTCCTAACAGGTGGTCCAGACTCTGGCCCTCATCGTCCCCTCCCCGCCCCCTGCCCCTGCCGCCATCCCTCTGCCAGCTGGAGAAGCTGTGCTTTCCTACTAGCGCCTCCCTCTGGGGGAGAGTTTCCCTGCTTGGCTCCTGCCCCCACACTGTCCCTCCTCTTGGTATTAAACGTGAGACATAAAGTAGACGCAGGTTCCCAGGGAGGCCTGAGCCATCGGGCCGCTCCGCGGGCGTCAGTCTGCCCCAGTTTCCTGGATGGGAAGTTCTCTGGGTGAAGAGAATTTTACCATTTCCCCTAGCAGCTTGGATTAGATTCTGCTGAAACAGCCAGTGAAGCTGTCAGATCCCTGGGGAAATTTAAGTTAAATGAATTGTTTGGCATCGTAAGGACCAGGGACCAGATAACCTTTTTTTCCTGTTGAGAGCTGCTGACAAAACTGACTTATTTTAGTGAGCTCTTTGAAGAAACACATTGGTGTCCCATTTATCTGCTTCTTGAATTAGGAATTGTGACCACGAAATTCTACTGAATAAGCACAACGAGTAATAAAAATATAAATGTTGGACTGATGACCAATTAATGTGGAAAAACAGAACAAGGGATGGTGTGATGGGTGTGAAGACAGACGGGAAGGGAGATAGAGCGAAGGGGGGGTGGGGGGAACGTGCTTGGAGGCCGTAATGAGCGGAAAGGAGAGAAATGAAGGAAGACGTGACGTGTGATGTTGTCAGGCCCCTGCTGATACCAGTCAAGACGCCCCATCTGGACACCTTTGGGGACGTTTCACTCTCTGGCTGTGGGTGCGGACTCCACCTGAAGGCCTGTGATATGGGTCCCCAAACAGTTCCACCGGCCCGAGGCAGAGCAGGCTCTCCTTACGCAGCGCAGCCTGGGGAGTGCTGGTCTCCAGTTCACTGAGGGCAGGACGGGCTCTGGGGCCCAGGAGAGCCTGGCTGGATTGTTGCTCCCACCCCCGCAGAAGGCGGGCTCTCCCTGGCCTGTGGGTTCCTGCTGCTGCCCGGTGCTAGCCATTCGTCCAGCGCCCGGCCTGAGAACATTTCTAAAACCCCATCACCGCCCTACCACCCTGTGAGCCAGCGCTGCTGCTGGGCAAGTTGCGTCCACTCCTAAACACTGATTAAATGCTTGTTCTGTGCCAGGCCCTGGGGGTAGGAAGAGGACTAGTGTCAGTCCTGCAGCTCAGGGGCTCCCAGTCTGGGTGGGGGATGCATTCAAGGACAGAGGTAAGTGAGGAGCCCGGAGCCGGGAAATGTGAGGGGGAGTGGGCGCAGCAGGGGACGCACCCACCCACACAAGTGTCTCTGAACTGCGTCCGAAAAGTTACATCCCACCCAGGGAAGCAGAAGAAGGAGACGGCAGGTGCAAAGGCCTAGAGGTGAAAGAGAGCCTGCGTCTAGGATTTACAAGATGTTGAGGAAGCCGCAGTGTGGAGGGCACACAGCTGTGGCTGGGCCGGTGGTGCTGGGAAGGAGAGTTGGGGTGAACATGAGATGAGTGGGTCATGGCAGAAATCTAACCTGCAGCCAATGGAGCCTCGAGATCCAACCATCAGTTTATAAGAACTATGCGACAGGGACTTCCCCGGTGGTGCAGTGGTTAAGAATCCGCCTGCCAGTGCAGGGGACACGGGTTGGAGCCCTAGTCCGGGAAGATCCCACATGCCATGGAGCAACTAAGCCCCTGTGCCAGAACTACTGAGCCTGTGCTCTAGAGCCCGCGAGCCACAACTACTGAGCCCGTGTGCCACAACTACTGAAGCCCACGTGCCTAGAGCCCGTGCTCTGCAACAAGAGAAGCCACCATGATGAGAAGCCCGCACACCGGGCTTCTCACATGATGAGAAGCCGCACAACGAAGAGTAGCCCCCGCTCTCTGCAACTAGGGAAAGCCTGTGTGTAGCAATGAAGACCCAATGCAGCCAAAAAACTAAATAAAATTATAAAAAGAGCTATATGACAAAGCTACGGTAATCAAAACGTTATGGCACAGGCATAAAAACAGACACACAGATCAATGGAGCAGAATAGAGCCCAGATATAAATCCACATGCATGTGGTCAATTAGTTTACAACAAAGGAGCCAAGAGTATACAAAGGGGGGAGGACAGTCTCTTCAATAAATGGTGTTGGGAAAACTGAACCCTTATCTTACACCGTATACTGAAGTCAACTCAAAATAGACTTGAACATAAGACCTGAAACCTAGAAGAAAATATAGGAGTTAGAAAAAAAGCGCAAAATTTGAGATAATCAGGGAAGTTTGAATGTGGATTGGGTGTTAATACTATTAAAGAACCTTACTGTGCTAGGTGTGATAATGGCCAGATAGTCATAAAAAGATATATATATTTTTTTAATTTTTTAATTTTATATTGGAGTGTAGTTGATTAACAGTGTTGTGTTAGTTTCAGGTGTGCAACAAAGTGATTCAGTTATACATGTATCTATTCTTTTTCAAAGTCTTTTCCCATTTAGGTTATTAGAGGATATTGAGCAGAGTTCCCTGTGCTATACAGTAGGTCCTTGTTGGTTATCTATTTTAAAGATAACAGTGTGTACGTGTCAATCCCAAACTCCCAGTCTATCCCTCCACCCCACCCTTCCCCCCGGTAACCATAGTTCGTTGAGAGAGATATTTTTTAAAAAGGCCTTTTAGTTATACCGAAGTATTTATGGAAAAAAATAACATGATATCTGGACTCACTTTAAAATACTCCAGGAAAAAAAAAAAACAAAAAAAACAAAGCATGAGGGATCTAGGCAAACAAGATTGGAAAATGTTCATAAATGTTGGAGCTGGGGGCCAAGCACAGGAGGCCGTTCTTTTTGCTTCTGCATGAGTTTGATGATGTCTGTAATAAAATGTCTTTGTGAGACGTTGCCTGAGTTTTGAAGCAGAGCAGACAGAAGCCCGAGGTGCCGTGAATGGGCTCTGGGAATCCTGAAGGAGGAGCCCGTTTGGAGGCAAAGCTGGGGCGCTCGATGGGGAGAATTGTTCTTCTTGCCAAGGGTGATGCCCCTTGTCCTGGAGCAGAAGGATGCCTGAGTTCTGTCTCTCGGTGACCGTGAAGGGTACCCCCCATGCTGGGCTGGGACCTCGACCCCATCCCTTGCCCCACATCCCATATCCTCAGTCTCAGGAAGGAAAACTTCAGGGCATAGGACCTGAGATGATGCTGAGGAGGGTGGCGCAGGAGCCTGGTTCTGTAGAAGGAAGGAAAGTGTTCACTGCACTCTCACCGCAGGCAGGTGCTCCCGTGCATAGGGGGATTTAATTTTCATAATAACCCTGGAAGTATTTCCATTTCCACTAGGGCAAAACCCAAGACAGCCAGAGATAAGCCGAGAGAGGTTAAGCAACTCGCGCAGGTCCACACAGTGACTCGGGTGGAGGACAGGCTCTCCGGGGACTCGGAGCCTCTGCTGCTGCCCCTTCTCTGGGAAGGAACGAGCCACGTGTCCCTCCACCCCATCACACAGACCTGCTGACCCTGTGCACTTATGTGGACCGTCTGTGTACCTTCTGTTTACTCCTCCAACCTTATTAAATGGCTGTTACTGACCCTCTCACAGATGACGATCTGGGGCTCAGAGTGGTGACCTGACTTGCCGCGTCTCCTCAGATGGTCAGTGGCTGAGCCAGCGGTCGAAACAAGCGGTGTGTGATGCCCAAGCTGCGTCTGTCATCTCCGTGCACAGTGTCTCCAGTGACCTGGCACCTGCCCAGAGAAGCTGGGGGCACCACCGGTCCATGTCCTGGGGCAGCCTGGCTGTCCTGTCCCTGAGTGGGTGAAGGGCAGCCCTTGGCCCTGACGTGCCCTTGAAGGGCTGCTCTGAACATCGCTGCTAACCTGAGGGTGTGAACTTTCTGGCGCCTTGCGTGCAGAGCCCTCCCCGAGGCAGGCCCAGGTCCACGGAGGGGGTCAGGAAGCCTTAGGGAGCAGCGAGGCCTCGGAGGCAGGAGGAAGACACCGGAACCTGAGGATCTGGGCCTGGCCCCAAATCTGCCGCCAGCCTTTTGCCACTCCCTGTGCCTGGGTGCCCTTCCCATGCCATGTGCTGGTGTGTTTCCCGTTCTCCCTAAGCCTTCGCCCGGAGCCCTGGCCCCTCTCTGTCCTCGGTGCACTTCCTGTGCTGTACCTGCTCTCCCTAAGCCTTCGCCTGGAGCCCTGGCCCCTCTCTGTCCTCAGTGCACTTCCTGTGCTGTACCTGCTCTCCCTAAGCCTTCGCCCGGAGCCCTGGCCCCTCTCTGTCCTCAGTGCACTTCCTGTGCTGTACCTGCTCTCCCTGAGCCTTCGCCCGGAGCCCTGGCCCCTCTCTGTTCTCAGTGCACTTCCTGTGCTGTACCTGCTCTCCCTAAGCCTTCGCCCGGAGCCCTGGCCCCTCCCTGTTCTCAGTGCACTTCCTGTCTTGTACCTGCTCTCCCTGAGCCTTCGCCCGGAGCCCTGGCCCCTCTCTGTCCTCAGTGCACGTCCTGTGCTGTACCTGCTCTCCCTAAGCCTTCGCCCGGAGCCCTGGCCCCTCTCTGTCCTCAGTGCACTTCCTGTGCTGTATTTTGGCAGTTGTGCTGATCATGTCTTGGTCATCCTCGTGTGTCCGATGCCCAGCACGGCCTCGGTACCTGATAGACTCTCAAGGTGTTGGGCGAATGAATGAATGAGGGGTGAATGGAGGAAATGGACTAGATTGTGACCGACCCAGAGCAAATCAGGCCCCGCTCGGAGCCTGTCGCCCTTCTGCAGGATGAGGGGGTTGGGTGCTTTCTGAGCTCCACGGCGTGGGTGGGGGAGTGGCCTGCGCCTGCAGCCTGTTCTGGGAGCGGAGGCTGGATGCGGGGCAACAGGAAGAATCGAGGCCATGGCCGAGCTCCCCTGCCTGGCGGATCCAGGGAGCGCCCGTGTTTGGGGGAATTGGCCCGTCCTCACGTAATTATAAGGCATAGAATTATGTAAAGGGACAGGGCTGGATCGGAGGAAAAAGTACTTTGTACCTGGCAGTGACGGTGAGTGCGCTGGGGTGGGCCATCCCCCTCTCCAGACAGCTTCTCCTCCTGGCAAGCAGGGGCAGCCCAGGGGGCCCATTCTTGCCGCCTCCTGGGCGGGGTGGGGGGCAGTCAGCCTGAGCCTGCCCTTGGGTTTGGAGCTGAGGGTCCCCGAGGGCATGTGGCTTCTAAGGACCATCACTTCCTTGGCCTTTTTCTGACAAGGGGGGCTTTGCACATGTCAACCTTGGCCCCTAGTGTCGTGACTTGTGGAGAGTAGGCTCGCAGAAGTGTTGAATGAATGAGTGAATGAGTGACCAAATGAATGAGTGAATGAATGAGTGAGTGAATGAATGAATGATTGAGTGAATGAGTGAGCAAATGAATGAGGAGAATGAACGAGTCCACGTGTCAGTGAATAAAGAATTACGCGGGCCATGAGGGTGAGGGGTATTTTTGGCCCACGGTCTGACCCCCAGCCCTAGAAAAAGTCTGGAGCCGGGGGGCGGGGGGGGCTCGTGAGTCCCTGACTCGAGGAACGTGGGTGCAAAGGGATGGGACGCAGCAGGAAGAACAAAGCGCTGGGGACTCTCTGCGGAGAGGAGCCAGACTGCGGTGGGCTGGGGACAGGGCCAGGGCTTGGACGTGGTGAGGACCTGGGCTCGCGCCCGCACGCGCCCACACCCGCGGGCTGGGGACCATCTTGTCCTCTGCTTCTCAAAATGTCATAATCCCCCGGGTGCCTGAACTCAACCTACTGAATGGGGATCTCTGGGGCCGGGCCTGGGGATCTGCACTTCACGGAGCTTCCAGGAGAGTTTAATGCACGTGAAAACCTGGCAGGCGTTTGCCTGAGCTGCTGAGGTGGGGCGTCCAGGGGTATCTGCAGTACACAGGAGGCATGACTTGCTGAGGGCACAGGTGCGCTCGGCCTTTTACCCCTCGCAGCAGCCCGTGACTGTGGCTGATTCCATCCCCTTACAGGTGGGGAAACCGGGGCTCTGGGGTCAGTGAACTTGCCCTGGGACCCACGGTCAGAAGGCAGAGGAGGTGGGAACCACCGTCCAGGCTCGTCAGCATTACTCTGCCTACGGGGTTCCCTCTGACTCCCGGTGGGTGTCCCCCGACGGCTGGCCCGACCCCCTTCCTGTCCCGAGCTCGGGGCAGAGAGCTGTCACTTGCGTCCACAGCCTGTGCCCTGGTGGAAACACCTTGCAGAGGGCAGTGTCTCCCAGGCAGAGAGCTGGCTTGTTTTCATTTAAAGACCTACTGCCCCTCAGGGCCTAGAGGCACCTCCTGCCAGACCCTGGGAGGCTGGTGGCAGCAGGGAGAGGCTCTGACCTCCTAGCCCGGAGCTCTGCGTCACCGGCTGTCACCTGGGTGGCAGATGGCAGACTGGCAGTGCCTCTCCCTGGGCTGTGCCCAGATTGGCCTGGCTGCCCCCGAGCTAGAGCCATCTGTGCCTGAGAGACCTGCCGTCAGAGGAGAAGGGCAGACGGGACCTTGCAGCCCCTCCCGGTCGTGGGGAGAGAGCTCAGGGCACCGAGAGCTTTACCTGCCCCCCGGGGGGTGCCACTCACCCAGCCATGGGCAGCGGCCGGAACCACAGGTCTTCCCCCGGCCCTTTCCTTCTGCTGCTCTCCGTCTCCCTGGGGCCGCTGGGGAGAAGGCAGGGTCTTCCCGTTCCACTGGCCCTGGTTTGGGTTTGTTTCTGTAGGTGACTGAACCCATCACCTTTTTAATTGGGAAGGCAGAGCTGGATTGAAAAGTTCCCTTAAAATGAAACCCAAGAACAGGAGGAGAACAGAGAGGCAGAGTGTGTGCAGAAAGTGTGTCATGTAGTGGGCAAGGGGAGGCGTCCCTTCCCCCCAGAGAACCTTGCAGCAGATTTGCTATTTGACACAACAAAGGGAGACGTTGTCACCCCCCCCCCAAAAAAAGCTCATTCAGAGCGAGAGAAGGAGGGTGGGGTGGTGGGAGGGGGTCGAGCCCCCTGGATCTGAGGCGTCTCTGCATGTGTGATGGAGCCCAAGCCAGAGGCCTGGGGTCGGCGCTAAGAGGTGCTGCAGTCCGTGATCCCTGAGGTTCCCCTGGCTGCGCCCCAGGCCCCTCCTACTTCTTCCACAGAGCCCAGGGCAGAGCTGCTTGCCCGAGGGGGGGCAGGAGCGGCTGCCAGGTCCCGGAATCAGAAGGGCTGATGCGTCCCCAGGCAGCATGGCCACCCCTTTCTGGAAGCACTTGGCTGCATTTTCCGTGGGAAATGAGGACTTTTAGGAGAAAAAAAAAACTAACGAAAAAGCATAGCACTGCATTGCAGAGCCGATGCGACAGTGTGGGCTGCTCCTGCCTCAGGCTCGCCCTCCTGTCCTCGTGCAGCTCCAGGGGCCTCCTGGCCCTGAGGGCCGGGGCAGGACCCGAGGGACAGAATTGGAGTGTGCAGAGTGGGGAACGGGGGCGGGCCTGGGCGGGGGGTGGCTCCCGGGGCTCTGGCCTCCGCCGCCTTCATCCCAACACCCATGGGTCCCCATCCTCGAGGGCGCTTTTATTTTTTGTTAATTAATTAATTAATTTATTTTTGGCTGTGCTGGGTCTTCGTTGCTGTGCGAGGGCTTTCTCCAGTTGCGGCGAGAGGGGGCCACTCTTCATCGCGGTGCGCACGCCTCTCACTGTCGCGGCCTCTCTTGTTGCGGAGCACAGGCTCCAGACGCGCAGGCTCAGTGGTTGTGGCTCATGGGCTTAGTTGCTCCGCGGCATGTGGGATTCTCCCGGACCAGGGCTCGAACCCATGTCCCCTGCATTAGCAGGCAGATTCTCAACCACTGCGCCACCAGGGAAGCCCCCTCGAGGGTGCTTTTAGCTGAAGCCTGTCCCTTTAGCTGAATCACCTTGCTCACCATTTCTCCCCTCCAAAAGGGGCCAGGCAGCCTCGGTCATTCACCCACTGCCAGCCCCCCCGAACCCCTCAGAACTGTCGGGGCTAAAGGGCCCACGCCGCCATCTAGGCTCAGCTTTTGGGGCCCACAGGGGTCCGAGGCCCCCAGCGGGGACATGCCCTGACGGGGTCAGTCAGTGAAGGGGGCAGAGCTGGTCCCAAGCAGAGCCCAGGCTGGTGCAGGATGTGGCTGGGGACGCACTGGTTGGCCGTTCCAGGTGGCCAGTGGGTGGGGCAGCTGGGCTCCGACGCCACATATGGGGTCAGCACGATTGGCATCGCCCCAGCTTCCCTGGAGCCCTGTGCTCCCCACCCTCCAGAGGCAGAACCCACCCTCAGCTGCTGGCCCGGCCCGGCTTCCAGACCAGCTTCTGGTCTGGCCCCAGGGAAGGGGCGGGCCTGGGGCACCTCCCACCTGCCGCCCCGGGATCCTGTGTGGGGTGGAGAGGCGAGCGGGGACCCACCAGGGTTTCCCGGTCCCTGCGTTGACTGCCTGCTCCCTCCCTAACTCCTCCCCAGGGCCCCGTGGTACCCCAGCCCCCAGACAGAGGGAGGCCCGGGAAGCAGGCTCTGGGCCTTCCTGCAGGGAAGAGACTCCTGGGTGCAGAAAGATGCCCTCCAGTCCTGGGCGCCTCTTGTGGTCCCCTAAGACCTGGGACACGCCTCCTGTGCAGTGGGTCTGGACTAGCTCCGCTCAAGCCTGGGCCTGATGCACCACTGACCGTAAAGAGATTGGCCCTGCCTCCATCTAACCTTGATTTTGGGCGAGTTGGCTCTTGTTTAGGGTGGGTTGTACCTCTCTGTACATCCCGTTTCAAGAAGGACACAGACATACTGGGTCTTGTCCAGAAGAGTTTGGCCAGGATGTGAGAGGCAAAGGAAGACACTGGAACGGGAGTGAACCTGACCAGACACAGGTGTCCAGGGAGGCCCGGCAGCTGTTCTCAGAGAGGCAGGATGCCCGTCTCCTGGACGGCTGGACTGACCAGCAGAGGAAGCCACAGCGAGACAGATTTCAGTTAAGATAAGGAATCCACTCTAATAGCGCTTAACGATGTGAGAAGTGGGCCACTGGCTGCCAGCATTGTGTGAGCAGAGGCTGGTCCATCGGGATGCGAGCACGTCGGGAGTAGGTCGGAATGGAGGTGGTGGCTGGCTCCTGCCCCCCCCGCTCTGGGCACGGGCCGTTCTTCTGGGGAAGCAGCCCTGGAAGTGAGAAGGCGTCCAACACTGATACCGGGCAGGGCTTTGCTTCTCTGAGCCCCAGCGTCCTGCTCCGGAAACAAGGGCAGGGATGTCTGCCTCCTGAGGGCCGAGAGGGACGTGGAAAGACAGCACGAAGCTGGCGGGAGCCCCCACCCCGTGCCTCAGCTGACAGCGATGTTTCCTCGTCACCGACGGCTCGTGGGCACTTGGTCAGCTGTTGGTTTAACAACAGATAAAGGAAACGGGACCTAAGTGAGTCCGAGATGGAGAAGCTGAACAGGACAGCCTTGTGAAACGGGGTGCGTGTCCCTCTAGAAGGGTCGCCGCCTGGGGGGCCCAGGCCCCTCAGCTTCAACCCCCTCCTCTAAGTGGATGAGTCACAGCAGGTCCTCAGCCCGGACCCCTCCTTTGAAGCCCGCCTGCACCCACCTGCACATTCAGAGTCTCCACTTGGATGCCTCACAGGTGACCCAACACCCACCTCATGCTCTCACCCACCTGCCCACGCCTGGGCCGGCTCCAGGTTTCCCGTCCCGCCCGTGAGTGCCCCCCCCCCACCCCGCGCCTCTACATCCAACCCTTCACTCTCTTCCTCCGACATCCCGTCACCCGGTCCGGCCACGGCCGCCTCTTTCCCGGGTCCTGCAGAAGCTGCTCACTCTGCCAGGTTAATTTCTGGGTAGCCTTCAAGCCTCAGTGCAGGCGCTGCTTCCTCCAGGAAGCTGTCCTTGATCTCCCTGAGAAGTCCCTCTAATAGCCCTATAGCACCATCCCACTCTCCGTCACAGTTCTGACCTTAGCGAAGGTCTGCCGTGTGTGTCTGTGGTCGTACGATCAGTGCCAGGTCCCTAAGTGGACTGAACGCCCCATGAGGGCACCCAGAACCCAGCTTCCTGGGCTTCCGGATCAGAACCAGAAGAGGAGAAAATCCACAGAGGTGGCACCGCGGAGGCCCGGTGAGGTCTGGCTCTCCTGGAGCAGCGCTGCCTTAGCACCAGTCTGCCCCCCGCTCTGGAGACTGAAGCACGAGTTTGCTGGGGGTGCGCTTGGCCTGTCCCAGTCTCCGCACCCGGCCTGATCTCTTTGTCACCCCACGTGAGGTTAAGGGTCAAGGCTCATGACGCCCCACCAGGTGCCGGGATCTGTGCTGCCTCAGGGGGTTACGGTCTGAGCCAGTGGGGTGGTGCAGGAAGGTGTGCAGTGCTGGACGCGTGTGCACAGGACCGTCAGGGGGCAGCGACGGCGTCTGGGCCGCGAGGGGAGCCAGACAGTGAGAGTCAAGGCGGGGAGTGGGCACTGGGAGGCTGTGTGGCGGAAGGTTCAGGAGAGTCGGCGCTGGGCGCGGGGCCGCAGGAGCTGGGAACGGTGCTTCGGGTGGGTGCAGCCGGAAGGGGTGACACCAAGGTCCTCGGGGCAGCAGCACGGAGGTGTGAGGCCGTCGTGCCGTCAGGAGGTGCGCACCTCCCGCAGATGCTGGCGGGGGGCTGACTGCATCACCGGCTTGGGAGGAAGCCCCAGGCACCGCGGAGCTGGGAGGTGTGGCAGTGCGCGTGCGTCCAAGGCCAGCTCGAGCCGCAGGCACTGTGCTTCCTGTGTGTTTCCCTCGGGGAACCGGCCACGGATGTTCCTTCAGGAGAAGAACCTGGAGCTCAGCGTCTCGTTCATTCGAGCCCCACCGGGAACATGAGGCAGGCCCGGCTCTGCAGTCGAGGTCTTTCCATGGAGGGGTGGGTCTGCGGCGGGGGCTGGCGGTCCTTCTTGCCAGCTCCTTGGGTGACTCTGGTGGACGGAGAGGCGGAGGACCCCTGCGCTGCAGCGAGCTCCCGCCGTCCCACCGTGGGGGAGACTCCTGTCACCACGCACTTCGTGCACTGTGCTCGCGGAGGCCGAAGGCACAGAAGACAGCCTGAGCGTCAGCGTTGGTCTGGGACCATGTCCCGCGGAAGCCAGACGCCAGCAACTGAGGGAGACGTGGGAGATGGAGCTGAGGGGCTGTGTGGTGGGTCCTGGGGGGGCAGCGGAGACGGGGGCTGGAGCCCTCGCGTGTGCACGGCCCCAGCGCTCCATGCTCTGCCGTCACCACCACGCTGACACACGCCTGCTTCTCCCCACAAGCCAGGCGGGGGGCGCGGAGGGGAGGCACCCCTTCCCCAGCATCGGCTACACCAGCTCAGCTGAGGGCCAGGGCCAGCGAGCAACAGGCAGACCCGCAGGTAGGTCAGGGCCAGGGCGTTGGGTCGGCTGAGACTCTGCTGTTGCCCTTTCTCAGGAGCTACAGAGATCTCTTTCTGCTCCGATGCTGCCACAGCCCAGCAGCCTCTCACCCAGGGCCCCAGGTCTGACGCGCCTGGAGGGGCAGCTCTGTGCCTTACAGGCTCTTAGTGGGCAGAGACCTCGCCGGCATCTGTGCACTCTCGAAGGGGAGGGGCTGTCAGCTCAGTGTCTTCTCTGGTCGACCGTGATGTGCTGTCTGGTACCTGAGTGTCTGCTGGTCACTTCAGACGCAGTGGGGGGTACGGTGGCTGCAGTCCACACTCGTGCCTTGGGAGGGACGCTGCTCTGTGCTCTTTCCTCAGGGTTGGAATCTCTCAGATGGGGTGTGGTGGGAAGGCAGGATGCAGGTGTAATAACTGATTTATCTTTTCCTTAAAGTAGATAATGGCTGATTTGTCAATACAGCTTTCCTTTGGGGGAAAACCCCCAGAAAAAACAAACAAAAAAACAACCGCTCTCCCGGCTGAGGTCGGTGGGGATGGACCCCACTTCAGACTCCACAGTCAGCTTGCGTGGCTTAGTAAAGATGTGCCTTAACTTTCCAATTCTGTAAAATGGGTAGAACGATATGTGGCTAGAAACTCGCACCCGAGACCTTTAGGAAAGAGAAAGGAGATGGTTTGGGGACATTTCACAGCTGCTCAGACCTGAGATAGAAGCTATTAGAGAAAGAAGCACTGAGGTGGTGAGAACTGACCAGCCTGAGTCCAAGTCTGGGACCAAAGCTGGTTGCTGTCCCTTGTTAGGTTACTAACATCTTCAGAGCGTTTCTCCATGTTCTATGAATCAGTGTGTTCCAAAGGCACATCTCCCGTCCAAACCCCCTTCCTGAGGTCCAGGCCACGTTTCCAAGCGCCTCCTGGATATTTCCTCCTGAATCTGGCCCTGCTCCCCACGTGGACTCCCAGCTCGTACCTCCCTAGACCCCTGCCCACCGTGCCCCTGCTTGTAATGAACGACCTCATTCCCCTTCCAGTCACCAGCCAGACCCAGGAGCCGTCCGACCCCCGTGTCCCCTCACCCCATCCAGTTGCCCAGCGTGGGGTCTCCCCCTTAGCCTGGCGGGGTCGTCTCCCCTGACCCAACAGCCCTGCTGCCTGTGTGGGTCAAAGCTGGTCCCTTCAGCCCAGCCGGGCCACACGAGTTTTCCTGTCTCCCAGTGCACATAAAGTTATGTTTACACCATCCTGTGGCCTCTTCAGTGTGTGGTGGCAGGATGTCTGAAAACACAACGTGCATACTGTAATTTAAAAATACTTTGTTGGTAAAAATGCTAACCATCACCTGAGCCTTCAGCTACTCTCGTAGGAACATCAAAGACCACTGCTCACAGATCATAAGTACAACACTAATGAAAAAGGTTGAAATATTCTGAGAATTACCAGATGTGACACAGAGACACAGAGTGAGCAAAGGCTGTTGGAAAAAAGACACCGATGGGCTCGCTCGTCTCGGGGGCTGCACGGACCTTCTGTTAGTGAAAACGCAGAGTCTGCGAAGCACAGTAAAGGGAGAGGGCCTGTGTGTGAACCCCCCCCCCCTCCCCCGGCTCTGCCCGGTGCCTCCATGCTTGTCAGCACTCGGTGCCCGCGCCCTGGCTGAGCACCTCCCCTTCCCAGGGAGTTCCCATGGCTCCGCCCCCTCGAGGCACCCTCCTCCCGGTCCAGGCCTCCAGGTGGACAGCTGCCCTGAGCCCGTGTCCCTTGCTCCATCCTGATGCAGACCCTCACGGGCAGGGGTTGTGTCCCAGCTCTGTCGGACTGCTGTTTACACACCCCCAGTCACAGGAGTCAGTTATCCTGGCTTCCCGAACTCTCTGGGAAGATCCTCCGAGCTCAGACCCAATTCCTTTTCCTCTTGGGGGTCTCTCCCAAACTCGGTGGCCTGCATGTCTGGCCTGAGTCCGGAGAGACCTTGGAATCGCTCCCATGCCTGGGAGAAGCCTGTGTGGGAGTGGCCTTTTGCGCAGCGGGGGCTGGAACTGGGTTTATGGCCGCCGGTGGTCCTGGGCAGGGGGAGTGGCCTTTTGCGAAGGGGGGGCTGGAACTGGGTTTATGGCCGCCGGTGGTCCTGGGCAGGGGGAGTGGCCTTTTGCGAAGGGGGGGCTGGAAATGGGTTTATGGCCGCCGGTGGTCCTGGGCAGGGGGAGTGGCCTTCTGCGCAGCGGGGGCTGGAACTGGGCTTATGGCCGCCGGTGGTCCTGGGCAGGGGGACCTGAACCCTGGCTCTGGCACTTCCCAGCTACGGGAACTGGGCAAATCCTTTGCATTTTTGAGCTTCGGTTTTCTCAGCTGTGAGCTGGGGACAAACACCCGTTTTATAAGGTAGCTGTAAGGATTAGGTAGGACCCAAGTGCCCACACCCCGTCCAGCTTACAGTTAGGAATGAGGGGCCTAATATCGATCAGCGAAGCAGGTGGCGGAGGCGGGCAGGGTGCAGCCTCTGAGCAGAACATCAGAGCTCATACCCTGCGTCTTCTGCTCCCTTGCTGTGCGACCTTGGGCAGGTTGCCGTGTGACCTCTGTCTGCCTCTGTAAAATGGGAATAAGAAACATTAAGCACACACTCGGTGTGTCTCCTGTCATCACCATCTCAGAACCCGAACCTGTCCACCTGCTCCTCCAGGAAACCTCCCCACCCCCGCCGGCCTCACCTGGCCAGCGTCCCAGGAGCCTCCGCAGGCTGCCCGGCGGGGCGCCTCTCTGCTGGGCGGCCGCTTGTCCACTTGCGGCTGGGCTGTCTCGTGCCCCCCGAGACATTCTCACTCTTTCAGAGAGCGAATGAGAACACTCAGGGGTGAAATGCTCCTTTCGGGGGTAGGTATCCCAGCAGGTGGCCGGGGCCCTGCCCTGCTTCCCAGGTCACCGGGTCAGAGGAGGTCAAGGGCCAGCCACTCTCCCCCTGCTGTCGGGCCCCTCCCTCGGGCCCTCAAGCCCTGTCGTGGGGTCTGGCTCACTGTCAGCTGCATTCCTTCTCTCTGACCATTTCTTCATCCGAGACCCCCATTTAACGGGTGGCAGATACGCCACCCCTGCCTGGAGCCCAGCTGTAGACGCAGTTTGTTTCCCCAGGTGCCGCTCGTTAGCCCCACATCAAGTGGATGCAAATAAATTCTCGGATCAGGGGTGTCAGCAGACTCCTCAGGTTTGACGTGGCCCATCCTGCACCCCTTGTGTCACGACATATGAACCGCCTGGCACGTGGAAAGGCACTCGGTAAACAGGAGCTGCTTTTCTGTCTACCCATCTGTAGAGATAATATAAAAAAGAGCTAACACTTACTGGGCACCCGTCACATCCCAGACACTGTTCTAAGTTTTTTAATGTGTTTTTACTCATGCAATATTCACAGTGATTGTATGAGGCACAAACAATTTTTGTCCTCATTTTACAGAGGAGGCACAGAGAGGTTAAGTAACCTGCCTAAAGTCACACAGCTGCTAAGCGGCAGAGCCAGGGTTCACTCCCAACGTCTGGCTGCGGAGCCTATGTTCTTAACCCCGACAGCATCCACCATGTGGCCGGGACGGCAGTGAGGGTCCCGTCCTTCAAAGTCTGTGGTCCCAGACTGCTGCTTAGATTGTCCAGTGAAGCCCAGGGGGAGGAAGGGAGGAGGGAGGGGGAGGGCCACCGTTAGCACGAGTGGTGGTTACGGCGGTGACTGCAGGATTTAGAAGCTCTTTGCAGAAACCCATTTGATATAATTCTGGAAGGAAGAGCTGAGGATCATTACTTTGTCTGGACAGGTTTGAAGTGGGGAGGAACTCGGTCAAGAGGCTTTAGAGAGGCCTCTTCTCCCTTCCCTCCCTCCTCCCTCTCCCCTCACTGAGCTGGCCGGGCTGGGGATTGGGGGAAGTTTCTAGCCAGGCCACCGTGGCTACTTCCCCAGGGGACCAGCTGTGGGGTGTCAGGCCGTAGGGCTGGGGAAGGGCCGTCCACCTCCCTGGCAGCGGCCTTCACGAAGGCCCAGATCAGACAGAAAGGAGGACATGGAAGGGCAACAGGAAGCCAACCCAGGGAGACGGCCAAGGCCCCTGGGGCCCCCTCCTGACTGCCCCCACCCGATCCTGCAGGGCTGGCCTCAGCCCAGGTCTGGGGCAGCTCGGGGGTCTCTGCAGAGGAGGCGCCAAAGGACCCCTCCAGAGGCTGGGGACGCGGATTTCACTGGACGTGGCTTTCGGGGAGATGCTGACGCAGAGTGTGACAGAGGCCACCCTGCCTCCCGGCTCTGCCACCGGGGCTCCACACCCGGGCTGTGCTGGCACCCGAGGCCAATGCAGGGAGAAAGCAGAGAACCCGGCTGCCAGCACTGGAGAGGCCAGGCCTGGGCGGGGAAGGAAGGAGTGGCTGCAGCCGCTCTCCGCTCATCCCGGAAGCCGGGGGCCGACGTTAGGGTTCAGGAGCCGCTAAGTGAGAGGGGGCTGGGGGTCAAGGAGAGCAGATATATTTGGTCCCTGGGGAGAAGGCTGGCAGTAGAGCGACGTGTCCACCCTCTGTTCCTTCTTTACCAGCAGAAGCTGACACCGTGCGCCAGCCACGGCATCGCGCTGGTCTCTGTACGTACATCACTCCTTGAATCCCCACAGTAACTCTGATTTAGAATTAGAGTTAGAATCCCTGTGGTGCAGGTGAGAAACCGAGGCTTAGAGAGGTTGCCCAAGATCACACAGCATCCGAGCGGCAGTGCCAGGATTCCAGCCTCAGAACCGCTAAGATTTATTGAGGTCCTTCCCACCTGGAGCTCACGGTCTGGGGACGGGGAGATAAGAACAAGAACAGGCGACAGGTGCTGCAGAGGAGAAGCATGGTGCAGGGGAGGAGGCGTCGGGGAAAGACTGGCAGGATGAAGGGGGTGGTGGGTGACAGTGTGGGTGGAGGGGACAGCGTGGCCAGAGGTTCTGTGTGTGGCAGGAAAGAGCACAGCCCTTTAAGGACCTGCAAGGGGATCAGTGCAGCTGGAGCACAGAAGGCAAGCGTGGCAGTGCCAGGTGAGGCTGGGGGCTGGGTAAGGGCCACATCTAGTGACGTGCACCGGAAGCCGACGGGGGAAGACAGGGTAGCAGGGGCAATGGCGGGGGGGAGGTAAGGAGCCCCCGGGAGGAAGAGGCGCAGCTATAGCTGTGCACTAGCCTGTGTGGACCAGGGGAGGGCCAGTATGTGGGGTCACGGGACCCGACTCCGTGCCTCACTCGGCACGGAGACAGGACCTTGGGAAGCCTTTGGGCACTTCCTGTGCCACAGTGGAGGGAAAACCTGTCCCGTCCTTGCCTCGCTGCCTCTGGGATTGTTGAAAAGACTCAAGTGAAATCAAGGCTGTAAGCCGTTTTCACCGCCGCCCCCCCACGCCCCGGGAGAGGGGTCCTCTGGTGCTTGAGAGGCTCCAAGCTGCCTCTTTTCAAGGGGCCTCGGTGCTCCCACCTCCCCGTCTAGATCCCGGCCCTGCCTGTGCACATGTCACCTGACCCTTCAGAACCCCAGCCCCCAGCAGAAGGGTGCAGTGGAGGGAGCGCAAACCTCAAACACAGGTACCCTCCGGAGGAGCAGACAGCCCTGCCCAAATGCTTTGTTTTCCCATCATGAGACCATTTTATCAATTCTTGGACCATTTTACTGGAGGCAGCTTTGAGTGAGGCTCAGGGATCTTTTGATCCATTTTACCAGAGGGAGCCATGAGGGCCATTTCATCCATCCCCCTGCACCCAGCAGCATGATTGTCCAATCATTAAGCCACAGGCTTTCTAATCAAGCAGGATGGCATCCTGGGACCCTGGGCATCAGGAAATCCCAGTGTCCGACCTGAGTCCAGCGGCAAAAGATGCTTTTGTGGGATTTCAAAGGAGAAGCATTTCCTTCTCCAGGGAGAAGCAGAAGAGGGACAGCCAGGTGACAGGTCCCCCCTCAGTGTGGGAGACCCGCAGCTGGGGTGTGGGGTGTGGAGAGGTGGGGGGAACCCCCTGGTGTCCTCCTGCGGAACAGCTGACCTTGAGCCCTTGACCCTCAGGAGGAATGGTGAGGGGTCAGCAGCACTGACTAGAGGGTCTCGGGCATCAGTCCTGTCCCCCTCTTCCCGCCCACGTGCCCCTCAGCCAGGTATGCGGGTGGCACACGCCCTCTGCCACGCTGGCAGCCTGGAAACGCCGAGTCAGCGTTTTCTGCAGACCAGGGTCCGTGCCTGGCTGGCTCTAAAGGGAGGCTGCAGCCCAGCGAGAGCAGCGGTGCCGCCGCCGCACTGCAGTGGCCCGGCTCCCAGCGATGTGGCTGGCGGGCTGGGGACGCAGGGAGGAGGGAGACAAGGGGGGTTGCAGGTACCAGGAATTCCAGGGGTTCCTTGCTCTGACTCCGCGGAGATGAGGAGCCCCGAAGCCTGAGTAAGGCCTCCCCCAACACACAGGATTTGGGGGTGTCACTTCCTGGGTCGAACCCCAAACTTGATCCAGGATTCTGAGTATGCAGACCGGGAGCAACCGGGGAGGAGCTGCTGAGAGCGGAGGGGAGGGGGGAAGGTGGGGATGGGGGCCGCCTGGCGCCAGCGTTAAGTGCTGCGCGGCTGAACTGGGGTCCTGAGATCTGGGCGGTGGGCGCTGAGGGCCCAGTGTGGGGTTCAGGAGTGAGACCAAGGCACAGAGGCGACCCCGGGCTGGCGTCCTCCCTGCCCGTCCCGCCTTGTGGGTGTGGGGAGTACCTGCCTCTGTTCAGGGGGCCCAGGCCTCGCCTCCTCGAGAGGGAGAAGCGGTGGGTTCTCATGAGGGAGCCGGTCCGGGATCCTGTGCCCCAGGCGCTTCCTCCTCCCCCGCAGGGCCCCTCCGCCCGCGTTCTCTCCTCCCCGAGACGCGGGGGGCGCGGGGGGGAGAGCCCTGGGCACCAGTCGGGACTCCGTGCTCGGACGGGTGCGGGGGTGCTGGGCCGGGGCTGTCGGGGCTCTTGGGCCCGACGCCCCGCCTCCCCCGCCCCTTTTGTCTCCACCGCTCCTCTTCGCCTCCCTCCCTTTTCTTTTCTTCCTCGACTCAGGAAAACCTTCATCCGTAGCCCCCGAAGCAAATCGGCTCCCTCCCACCCGTTAGCTGGTTCCCGATCGCGGGGAGGCCCCCCGCCCGCCGTCCTTCCCAGCCAATCCCCAAGCCCGTGGGTGGCGGGGTGCTGGGGGGAGTGTCGCAGGGGGCGCGCGGCGGGCGGGAGCGCCTCCGCAGCGACGGGCTCCCCGAGGGGCTCTGGGGTCGCGCGGCCGGCCCCGCTCACCGCAAACTTCTCCCCCTCCCCGCCCGCGCCCCCGCCTCCTGCCAGCCACCGCCCCGGCCCGAGAGGGGGCAGGATCGCGGGGCGGGGACCTGCGCTACGGCCGGCGGGGGTCGCCCTCGGAGGCTCGGCCCGCGCCGCGTGCTGGCGGATGTGAGGAGCATCTGATTGGCCGGCGGGCGCGGGGCAGGTGTTACTACTGCGGCGCGCGAGGGAGCGGGCGGGCGGAGCGGAGCCGCAGCGGCCGGGCACCGGGAAGGCGGAGAGGGGCCTGGACTCCGGGAGCGCGGCGTCCTGCCCGCTGCCCTCGCCGAGAGCTCGGGCTCACCGCGCCGGAACGTCCCCGGGTAAGAGCGGCCGGGCGGGGCGGCCGGGGCCGGGGGCGCGGGCGGATGCAGGCGCCCACCTGGGACGCCCGGACTCTGGGCTCGGCGCTCGCGGCGGATGAACCGGGTGCGGGACGGGGCTCCGGGAGTCCGCTTGCGCCGGAATTACCCTGATGGTCCCTGGGGAGGTGTCCTGAATTATCCCAGGAGCCCCTTTCCGAGAGCCGCGGGAAGGGCGCCGCGGGGGGCGGATGGAGTGGGTGCGCGTTGGAGAGTGAGTGCGGGCGCGGGACCCCCGCGGAGACGGTGAGGGAGCGGGGCGCGCCGGGGACCTGGCGGAGCACGGAGCTCGCTTCCTTTCCGCGACCCCCGCCAGGCCGCGGCCGTCCGGGCGGGGGATGGGCGGCGGCGTCTTCCGCCCCTTCCTCTCCACGAAACTTTTTAATGCACGAGCCAGCGCGCTGCCCGGTACATCGGGGGAAGCAAGGACCCCAGGATCCTGGCAAGCGGCGGAGCTTGGAGAGACCAAGGAGGGGGTGGGGAAGGAGCAGCAGGGCAGTAGGAGAGCAGGCTCTACTCATTCTGCTGTGTGACCTTGGACGAGCTGCTGCACATCTCTGATCTCCGGGTGATGGGGTGCGTGGTGCCCCAGTGGGGAGCGGGGACGTGTGGGGGCAGGGCAGTGGGTGAACAAGCCCACGGGCGCACCTGCCGGGCCTGGGCGCTTAGAAATGAGTCGTCTTTGTTCTCCCACCTGTCTGCGGCAGCTCAGCGCTCCCTTCCTGAGGGCGGCGGGGGTGGGGGGTGCGGTGTGGAGCTGCGCTCGCAGCGTGCCTGGGGGGAGTCGGGAAGCTTCCATACCAACCCCGCCTATGACCTTGGACGGCTCACTTATCCCTCTGGGCCTCAGTATCCTCATCTGGAAAATGGGGGTTTGGAGTTCATGGTGTCTGAAGTCCCCCTCAGTCCTGGCCCGCCCGCAGGTGAGGTGAGCTCAGCACATCCCTTCTGTGACCTAGCCTCTGGGGAAACTGTAGCTCCCTTCTCCAACAAGGCAGCAGGGCTGTGAGACTCAGAATCTCCCACACTGCCCACCCTCTTTGTAGGGGCAAGGCCTCTCCTGGAGAAAAGTCCCAGTGCTGGACAGGAGGCCTGTGGGTTCAGGGGGTGTCAGGGGCCTCCCAAGGTCACGCTTGTGTCCAGGATGAGGTGGAGGTTCTGAAAGGTCTGCACCGTGATGGCCCGTAGCACCCCTCCGTGCACCTCGCTGCCCTTGCCGGGAGAGTCTAACCTGACGCCTCCTGGGGGTGCCTCTGGCTCTGCTCCAGTCGAGATGCGCAGTAGCTTCTCACTGAGCCTCAGGGTGCTGTGGTGAGGGTCCTGGTTTAAGATAGGAGGCCTGAGTCTGATTCCAGGTGCTGCCTCCCATTTGTGTGACCTTGTGTGACCTCGGGCAAGCCCGTTTCTTGCTCTCCTCGCCTATACATGGAAGGGGTTGAACTAGGTGGCTCCCCGGGACCCTCCCAGCCCTGCAGTCCTGTGGCTGCAGTTCTGGGCTGGAGTCTGATCGTAAGAAGTGGGCTTGGCTGGGTGGTGGGGCAGGTGGCCCTGGAATTCCCAGTGCACATCTGTCTGCAGAGTGGAGACAGCTGGAGAGAATTACTCGGTACGAGTGGGCCACTCGGTATGAGTGCGCGCCCCCGCCATGCGTCCTCGGGAAGCCCGGGCTCACTGGTTAGTGGCTGCGTGACCTTGAGCAAGTTACTCTGTGTCTCTGAGCTTCAGTTAGTTGTCGGACAAAATGGTAACAGCTGTGGTGTTTTAGGTTGGCGTGAGAAGTAAATGAGAAACACATGTACGACGCTTAGTCCCGTGCGGAGCCTTCCAAGTCCCGAGCCCGCAGCTACTGCCAATGAGAAATATGAAGACCTGCGGGGAGCGGGGCCAGAGGCCGGAGGTGGGGGTGGGGATGGACTGGCGGTGTGATCTCCCTGCAGCTTCCAGAGCGTCTCTGCAGAATGGCGACAGCGGCGCTGCCTGCCTCTCCCTGTCTCTGTCTCTGTCTCTGTCTCGGATCATTCGCGTGATTCTGCAGCAGAAACTTCACGGGAAAGAAAGAAAATGCTTGACTGCCCTGTAATGTCGCCTCTTTTCTGCTGGTTCCCCCGGCCCCACCTCCTGCCACACCTCCCATCCCTTCTGCGGTTACAAGATGGGCTTCACTCCATCCACCCCCGCCCCCAGCCTTGGAGGAAGGAGCCGACTGGAGCCGAGAGGGGGTGAGGCTGGCCCCCTGGACTGACAGCCAGAGCTCATCTGCACCCAGGGCTGCAGCGGGAGAGTGGCAGAGGCACCGGCCCTGCCTGGGGGCGCTCTCGGGACCCTGGGGTGTCAACACGGGTGCGCTGGTGGGTGAGTCGTGGGGTTCCCATGGACTTGCCGTGTGACCTTAGGCAAGTCGCACCCCTTGGGCCCCTGTTTTCTCAACTGCAAAGTAAAAGGTTGGTTTAGATGCTCGAAGGGCCTTCTTGCCTGTGACCGTGTGGGGTCTGCCTTTGCTGAGGCTGGGGGCGGGGTGTGTGGGAGGTTTGCGGAGTCACGCGGGCACTGCCTCTCACCACCCCTCTGTTAAGGTCCTGCGACAGCCTGCGAGGAGATGATGACATCTCCTCAGCAAGAATGCTGGGGCTTAAGAGCAAAGGCTTTGCAGACAGACAGGTTCAAACTCCTGTCTTGGCTCTTTCCATACTAGCTGTGTGAATTGGGGCAAATTACTTGACGTAACTGAGGCTCAGTTACGTCATCTGTGAAATGGGAACAATGTTACCTACTTCTTAGGATTCTTCTGAAGATTACACGGGAATAATTAATGTAAAACTTCTGGGATGTGGGGAGTTCTTAGTGTGCATTGAGTGCTGCACGAGGAATGGGCTTTTTGAGGTTCTGCGTCATCACAGAGGGGACTCAGGCTAGCGGAAGGGCGGGGTGGAGCCCACCGTCCCGCAGGTGTTGCCATGCGCAGTGCTGAGGAGCCCCACCTTCCACCATCCTGCTCTCACTCGACTCTGCCTGGGGCTTCAGGAGCTGCTTCTCGTCACAGGGCCTTGGGGGGCAGGGGCTGCCGGCGGAGGCCAGTCTGCAGAGAGGAACTGGGAGGCTGACAGAAGCCCCTGGTGACAAGAATACAAGGCAGAGGCCCGACAGCCTCCGCTCAAGGTTAGTGGTGAGGAAAGGGCTGGCAAATAGGGCCTTGGAGAAAAGGCATCACCGCCCACGGGCCACGTGAGGTGAGTGGACCCCAGCCTGGGGCGCCGGAAGGGACCCTGGGGGTCATCTCATTCAGTCTCTGACTTTGATGGTGGGGAAGCTGGGCTCAAAGAGGGGGAGTATCTTGCCCAGTATCACACGGCATCCGAGCACCAGGGACGGGGCTGCACCCGCCCTGTGGACGCTCAGTCCGGTTCCCTTTCCACTCTCCCCGTGAACCACGGAGCAGTTACCTTCCATCTCTTCTAAAATCAGAGCACAGGGTCAGGGGCCTTGACTGAAGCGGAAAGGATGTGAGATCATCAAATCCAACATTCCCAGGTCGCCGGTTAGAACACTGAGGCCCAAGAGAATGCAAGGGTCGGCCTGAGGTCGCCCAGAGCCAGAGACGCATATGCTCTGAGGCCCGAGGTCTGCCAGTGACACCAGCTGCTCCTCTGCTTCTCTTGGGCCTGACAGGCTGCACGGCAGCAGGACAGCCAGACGTGGAAAAACAAACCCCACGGGCTTGGGCAAGGGAGAGAGGACAGAAAGGCAGAAACACTACTTCCAAGACCCAGATTTCCTCTCTTGGCTTTGTCTCTTGGCCTGGCTCTGCCGGCCCTTCTGAGCTGTTCCGTGACAGCCTCCCCGCCCTGTAGAGAGGAGACAATAGCCAGCCCGCTGGCCTCGGTACCATCCGTGACACGAGTGCAAGAAAGTCAATATTTGCCCAGTGGCAAAGGAAGGGAAATCTCGTCCGATTTGGGACGAGAGTGAGGGGAGTGATTCTGCAAGGCGAGGTCGCGGCGCCCGGGGCCTGCGGCGTCAGCACTCGGCTTCTAAGGCAGCCTTTGGACCCACCGTGTTAAATCACCCTTTGTGTGTGTCTCGGAGAGCCTGCACCCCGCCCGCAGCCTGACCCCCGATACATTTCCCTGACTGCTTGCAGCTGGCGCCCGCCCCCCCCCCCCACCCCCGCCGGCTCCCTGGAGGAATGGACTCCTGCAGAAAGGCCTCGGAGCAGATGGCCCCCCCAGAGCGGGGCTCAGGCTCGCTCCTTATCTGGCCCCTGAGCCCAGGGAAAGATGTGGAAAAAGCCCTTGTGGGGTCAGGAGAGGCTGTGCCTGATTTTTTTGTCCTGCCTTTGTTTTGTTATCTTTTTGTTTTCCTTCTCTGCATCCTGCTTGCTTGTTCTGTGTCCTGAAGTTGGGGAAGGGCCTGCGGGGGAGGAGGGCCAGAGCCCGGAGCCTTTCCTCCACGGAAATGCAGTTCTTGAACCCACGGCAGCTGCCGGCTGCTACGGTGGCTTTTGTGGTCGCCTGGGATCGCACCTTCACAGGTTAACGAAGGGAGCTTTGGGAAGCAGAACGCGTACGGCGCGAGGCCCTGGGGCCCGCACTGGGCGCGGGAGGGGCTGCGTGCTGTGGGAATCCGCCAGGCGGGAGGCTGTGGGTGGATCCACCAAGCCCCCTTCCTCTCTTGGGAATGCTCTGGCTGTGCTGCCTGCCCCAGAGGGGCCACGCCACGTTCCTGGTGGTAAGGGCTGCCGCCCAAGGCTAACCCCGGTCCCCGGGCCCCCAGACGATCACAGGGCTGGCGGTCCCCGGAGACCGGAGAGCTAGGGCGATCGATGTCCCACGTGGACCTGGGGCAGCGGCAGGGAGACTGAGGGAGGGCCCCCGCCTTCCTCCCGCCTTCCCCACAGCCAGCCCTGCGACCTGGTCCGATCAGCCGTCCGGCAGCAGCAGGGGCAGCCTGCAACCTGTCTGCCGGGACCCCTAGTGCACAGCCCTGGGCGAGAGCGCAGCGCAGAGCGGACTCCCTGCGTCTTCCGGGGCCCTGGCCCGTCGGGGTGGGGTGTGAGGGCCTGGCACGTCACAGGTGCCTGGCACCGCCACCCAGGCGCCAGGCGTCTTGTCCGGATCCCACCTCCTGCAGGGCTGTAACTAAGTTACTGAAACACTGGTCGCCTCAGTTTCCTCATCTTTAAAGTGGAAATGAAATAGTGTGTACGCCGTACGGTAGATGAGGATTCAGCGTGTTAATATTTATGTGAAGCTCTGAGAACGGTGAGAGTATGAAGATTTCGCTGTTGTTATTGTGGTGCTTCTTCAAACCGGAGGGACACTTGGTAGATAGAGAAGCAGCGTGGGAGCCTGGAGGGGGGGGCGGTGAGGCAAGGCGGTGACGGTATTTGGCCAGAAGGACCTGGCATCCAGTGATTTCGCTGTGCAGTTACCGCGCGTGGCCCCGGGCAAGCTGCGTCTTCCTGCCCCTGGACCTCAGTTGTCCCCTCTGAAAGGTGGAGAAGGGTGACCGCCTCCCTCGCGTCCCCCAGGGTGCCCTGGATGACGGTCTGAGGCGCTGCCCTCCTCCCGTCTCACCTCTGACCCAGGCGGGCTTCCTGGTGGAGGCTCTGGCCGGTTGCGCTGTCTACAAACAGCCCCAGCCCCAGTGCGGCGCTCTCCCCACAAGGGCACGCGGGTGCTGGGTGGCTCCGGGCTGAGCCCGCCCTCTCCCAGCGTCTGCACCTCCTCGGTCGGCATGCTCCGGGCAGGAGTGTTTCTGGACGTGGTCCCCGGTTGTACAAGCAGAGAGTTGGGGGCACGTCTCCTTCGAGCTGGGACACCAGGTTGGTGACCCTGAGATGGGCGGGGGGCCCTTCCTCCTCCCCCGCGGCCAGGCTGCGTGCAGTGCCAGGAGGCGGGGGTGGGGCAGACGGTGGCTCGAGGCAGGTCCAGGGCCCTGGTGGACGGCACCCTTGTCCCCTCCCTCGCCTGCCGCCTTCCCTCCTGCCTGCTGACGGTATTGGGCAGGTGATTAGGCCAAGAGCCTCTGCTGAGGACGGGAAGTGACAGGCTGCAGGCGCCCAGGCCACCAGCTGAGTGGCGCCCACTGCCCCGTAGCCCTCTGGCTGGTCATCAGGGTGAGGGGCAGGTATGGAGAGGAGAGGCTCCTTTAAGTCTTCGGAGCTACTCAGGGCCTTGGAAATGTCGCCTCCTCAAAGCCTCTTCCCAAATATCATTTTCCCGGAGCCCTGACCTTGCTTTGCCAAGGTCACCTCCAGGGTCACCTCAAAAGCGAGCACAGCCCCCAGAGCCCACTGCGTTTCGTCCGCCCCCCCACCCCGGCTTCCTAAAGAAGGTGTGGGGCTTTGGCTGGAGTGTAGGGTCCTGGTCGGGTGCCTGTCTCCTCTGACCTTGGCCATGACCTTAGATCCCATGGAAAGTCCTCCCTCAGGAAGCTGGAGGTGTGATGAGAGAGCTGGGAAGACTTCCTGAGGGGTTCCGTGGGAGAGGAGTGAAGGCTTTTCCCAAGGTGTTTGGGAGTCAGGCTGGATTCGGGCTCGGGAGAAGCTTCCGGAAAGAGCCCCAGACTCGGAGTTCAGTACCACAGAGTCCAGAGTCAGACCCTATAGCCGCCTGCCCAGGCTGCGGGCCGATGCTCGAGCTCTCTGAACCCATCACCCTCCTCAAAACTGTGGTCGAAGCCCCTTACCTTACAGGGGTTGGTAGATTTTTTACTTTTAAAAACGGCCTTGCTGGGATCTAATTTACCTACTGTACGGGCCACTCAGCCGCAGCGCACAGTTCAGTGGGTCTCGTGCAGTTACGGTCGCGCATCCACCACCACCACCCAACTTCAGAACGTTTCTCACCCAAAAAAAAAGGGTAAACGTTAGTGGTCACTCCTGTTCTCCTTTTCCCCAACCTCCAGCCAACGGATAATTTGTCTTGCGTCTCTGTCAGTCTGTCTCCCTGGACGTTTCACGTAAATAGAATCGTTCATTACGTGGTCTTTTGTGACTTGCTTCTTTCACTTGCATATATTTTCAAGGTCCAACCACATCGTCTCATGTATCAGTCCTTCATTCCTTTGAATGGCTGAATAATACTCGGTTGCAGGGAGAGACCGCAGTGTACTTATCCATGCATCTGTTAATGGGCGTTTTGGTTGGTTTTTGAGTGTTGTCAATGCTGGTGCTGTGACCATTCGTGTAAAGGTTTTTGACAGGACAAATGTTTTTCTCTTGGGTACATACCTAGGAGTGGGATTGCTGGGTCAAATGGTATCTAGTCTGCTCTCTGCATCCGTGGGTTCTCCTCCACACCTGAAGATTCAACCAGCTGTAGATTGAAAATATTTGAAAAACATTCCAGACAGTTCCACAAAGCAAAATTTGAATTTGCCACATGCCAGCAACTCTTTGCATAGTATTTACATTGTATTAGGTATCATCAGTAATCTAGAGAGGAGTTGAAGCCTGCCGGAGGATGCGCTAGGTTATACACGAACACAGCCCTGGTTTATATAAGGGACTTGAGCGTCCTTGCATTTTGAGGGGTCCTGGAAACCACTTTCCATGGAGACTGAGGACAACAGTACTTAAAAAAAAATTTATTTATATTTTTATTTATTTATTTAGTTGCTCCGGGTCTTAGTTGAGGCAGGCAGGCTTCTTAGTTGCAGCATGCGGACTCTTAGTTGCAGCATGCGTGTGGGATCTAGTTCCCTGACCAGGGATCGAACCCGGGCCCCCTGCATTGGGAGTGCGGAGTCTCACCCACTGCGCCACCAGGAAAGTCCCAACGGCACTTATTTTTAAAGCTGCTGTTTACTGACCCTGTTCTGAGTACTGTATGTGGACAGCCTCCTTCAGTTATCACAGTTCTCTGTGAAGCAGGTACTATTATTATTCCCATTTTATAGCATAAGGAACCTGGCGCTCAGAGGTTCCAAGGATACTTGCTGGGGAGCCAGGCTTGAACCCGACACGCTGGCCTGAGTGCGATGCTGTGGGAGTGTTCCCTGCCCACCACGTGGCTCTCCTGGGAGGTGGCCAGACCCCTGCATCCTCTGTCCCCGGGTGCAGTTTTAGGGGCTCCTGTGTCCCCCCAGTATGGAAAGCCTCCCACATGCTCTTAAGAGGCAGAGAGGACCTTCCACCTGGGGTCGGGGCGAGGGAGGCATCCCAGCTCTGACTCCCCTCCTGACTTGGGAAGAGATTTCCCTTCTCTGGGCCTCATTTCCTGCTGTGCAGCAGGGGCTGGGGTACCAGATCCCGGGCTTCCTTCCAGGTCTTACCTCCCGTGGAGATTCTGCGCAGTCTTCCCAGCAATGCTTCTCCCACCTAGTGTGCCGACCAGCCAGGTGGGGGCTGAGTGCGGGGGCGGGAGGAGGGGGCACCCCAGCCGCCTTCTGAGGCTCGGCCCTCCTTCCTGGGCTGGGC
This sequence comes from Stenella coeruleoalba, assembly GCF_951394435.1. Lineage (NCBI taxonomy): Eukaryota > Metazoa > Chordata > Mammalia > Artiodactyla > Delphinidae > Stenella > Stenella coeruleoalba. The sequence goes on from NC_137169.1 coordinate 124,159,665, forward strand.
CCGTTTGTGGGAAGGTGCTGTGCACACGGTAGGTGCCCAGTGTGTGCTGGCCGACTCCGAGTCAGCCGGCCACGTCTGGCGACACCGGGAGAGGCAGCAGCGGCCGCTGTGCATCTTCCTTCTGCATGTCCGCGTCCTGCAGCCTTTCCCGGCCCTCCCTCCGCTCCGCATTCCCACTTCCAGAACCTGCTGGTCAGAGCTCCTCCTGGATCCAGGCCAGAGCTCCTCCTGGATCCAGGCGCTGTGTCCCGAGCCTTTAACCCGGAGAGGGACCAGCGGCGCCTCTGGGGAAATGCCTTCTGCGAGCTGGCAGGTGGCGGTGAAGGGTGCCAGTGGCGGTCTCCTCCAGAAGCCTGCGCGCCGGATGGAGAGGATGGGCTTCTGTGGCGGCCCAGACCCGGGGGACCACCGGAGTGTCTCTGGGCAGGCGGCTGGCGTGTCCCTGGGTCTCGGCTCTTTCCCTGCCTGAGGCCGGGGCAGTCCTGCAGGCCTGGCCTGCCTGCCCCGCAGCTCTTTCCACTGAGTGTGTCCAGTCTCCAGGGTGGCCTTTCCCGCCTGTAGTTGCTGAGCTCCCCCCCCACGCCGCGCCTGTGCCTCCCACTGTTTTTAAGCTCCGTGGGCCCTTTGTTCTTTTTTTTGGCCGCCACCCAGCTTGCAGGATTTTAGCTCCCCGACCAGGGATCGAACCCGGGCCACGGCAGTGAGAGCGCTGGGTCCTAACCACTGGACCGCCTGCCTGCCCCGATGCGCTCCGACACTCACCTTTCCCCTCACGCACTCAGGGGGCTGGGCCAGGGCTCCCTTTTCTCCTGCCCGCACCCCCTCCACCGTCCCTCCATTGGCAGGAGCCCGGCTGGTCCCCATCTAGTCCAGACTCCGCCCTGTCTTGTGGCCCGCTCCCCACGGGGTGGCAACACGAGACGGAGCCCAGGCCCCAGGGCAGCCACCACCCTACCCTGACCCCTGTTCAAAACCCAGAGATGGCACAGTTCAGACCACCAAGTCAGTAAATGGTGTCATCAGGCTTTATCGGGCATGTGAGGACCGGCTGTGAACTGGGAGCGTTCAAATTCAAAGACTGGCGGGAAGCTCGGGCGGGATGCCCCAGGGTGGCGCATCTGGTGCCGGGAGAGCGCTCACCCTTCACCGTGGTCGCCCATTGCAGCAAGGTTTCCAGACACCAGGGGACTGGTCGAAAGTGACAGCAGGCACACGGCAGTACAGACAGGCACACAAAGTTTTTGGGTTGTCTGTGCATCTGAAAGTTACGTTTACACCAGACTGCAGCCTTTTAAGTGCGCAATAGCGTCATCTCTGTAAAAACAACATACGTGCCTTGATTACAAAACACTTTATTGCTAGAAGATGCCCAAACACCTGCCCTCGTAGCATCAGAGATCACTGCTCGCGAATCCCCTCAGCAAATATAATAACGAAAGTTTGGAATATTGTGCAAATTCGCAAAATGTGACACAGACACAAGCGAGCAAGGCTTTCAGGAAAATGGTGCTGCTGGACGCGCTCCGCGTGGGGCTGCAACGACCTTCGGTTTGTGAAACGCACGCTATCTGCGAAGCACAGTAGGGTGCCGTGTGTCTTTGTCTCCTGCGGCCTTTAGGGCGATGGCTTGTTTCTTTTATGATTGTCAGAGGCATTTACAAGAAGTAACCTGGGTTAAGGTTTGCTTATGTTCATGAAATAAGCTAGATTTACTTTTGCTTACGTGGCTTAAATGGTTTTGTCTGCTCAGGGAATTTCTGAAGTCTAGTTTCTGTTTTGTATTTAATTTTAACACCGCCAGGCTGTCCCTGCAAGAGTAGTGATGTTATAAAGAGAACCGTTGGGCTCCCCAAAAACTGGGTGGCAGCTTCCTCCTGAGGACAAGCTGCTTGGGGAACCGGCCACTTGGCAGTAGGGGTGGGATGGAGGTGTCAGGGATTTAGAGATGTGAAGGGTTAGAAAGGGGGCCTTGAAATTCATCTAGGCCAACACTGTGTCGCTCCCTGGCTCATGCCAGTAGTGGTCTATCCTCAGCTTGAATACCCCCAATGACAGGGCACTCATTACCTTACAAAACCAACGTCCCGTCAGGATTTCGGCAAGTGCTGGGGCAGAGGTTCTCCCCTCACTCTGAGCCTGAATCTGTGCTCCCGCACCGTGAAGCGGGGGGCCTCTGGGGAAGGTCAGGCCCCCAGCCCTTGGTGCTGCTGGAGTTGCAGGAGAAGCAGAGGAGGCCGCAGGGCAGCGTCTGGGCCGGGAGAGGCGTGGTGGGATCCTTCCCTCCACGGGGACCTTGCTCGGGGAAGGGGCCACCACGAAGAGCGAGATGCTGTTAGGAGAGACCGCGTTGGGTGCCTGGAGCGTGTGGGACAGAAAGCTAGAAATACGGAAACGGCAGACACCCCAGGTCACCAGCTCCAGGGACGCAGTCTGATGGGGGCCACGGCCAGGACTCGGCGATGGCGGGGGCTTCACCTAGTCGGGCCTGCCCTGCTGACCCCCCCGGTTGACTGGGAGCCAGGCCGCGCCTCCCTGACCCTGTGACCTGGGGCAAGTCTCTGCCCCCTGCTGGGTCTCGTGGCCTCGGCCACGGGTGTGCCGTGTGTGGACCCTTGGAGGCGGCGCGGTGGCCGAGCTCTGTGGGGGGCAGTGTTCCCAGCAGTCGCAGGGAGGGGATAGTCCTCCGCCCACCTCCCTTCCCCTCCTCTGCCCGGGCAGGGGGCTGCGGCCCCGTGGCCTTCAGTCCCAGCTGGGCCAGGGCAGTCTCTTCCGCGTGCTTGCAGGTGGCAGGGTAGAGGACGTTCCCGTGAGCGTGCACCTGGAGGCCTCCGTGTCCTGGCCCAGGGGGCTCTGAGCAGCGCGTCCCAGCGGGCGGGGGCAGCGTCCTGCTGTGTCCTCCCCACGTGGGTCAGCTGTCCCCCCTGCCTCCGGGGGTGGTGGCTCTGAGCCCTCCCATCTTGTTCTGTAGTTGTCAATGGCCGTCCCTGCCAGGTCTGTCTCTGGCCTGGAACTGGTCAGCCCCTTCCACGCCTCCCAAACATCCCGACTCTGCGCCTCTTCCAGGAAGCCTCCCGGGTGGTGCTGCTGGTCTCGCTGCCTTTGCCCCATGGTCCCTCAGCCGGAGCCCCTGGCACCACGGGGGCAGCAGGGCTGGGGTGGACCAGACCGGGCTGGGGTGCCGGCCATGCCCCCCAGCTCACGGCTCTTTCTCTCCTGCACGTTCTGTCCTCTTCTGATCGAGGTGCACAGAGTGCACGACTGAGGGGTCCGCACTCCTGTGCAGACACCCAAGACGCCCGGAGGCCCCCACGTCCCCTCCCATCACTGCTCTCCACGCTCGCCTGTCACTGCAGCTGAGGTCTCGTTTCCGCAGCCCCCCCACCCCAGTTCTCCTCTCCCTCGCACCTCCTTTATGGGCCCTGGTACCCAAAGCCCATCCCCGGCTTCCTTCTCCCCGTGACTGTGCTCCTAGTCCCCTTGGCACCTGTGCCAGGGACTTCCAGGGCGTCAGCTGCCGTGCCCCCCGCTCCCAAGCCACACACCTGCCCGCCGGCTGCTGGGCTACACCACCTGGCGGGTTGCTGGCGCGGCGAGGGTTCAGGGGGGATGTCCGGGGCGTCTGGGCGGCCTGGCCTCACCGCGTGCGGTCCTGTCATCTGAGGGTGGACTGGGGCCTAGAGAAGGAGCCGACTCTGCTGCTTCCCTGGGGAGGGTGGGGTCGGACCCCTCCACCCACCCAAAACAACTTGAAAGCTTGAGCAGGCAAGACAGAGCCGGACGGCACGAGTGTCTGGGCAGCTGGAGGTGGGGGAGGGGGGTGGAAGACTTCGCAGTGTCTGGACACAGGTGGGGAACAGCTGGGACAGGGCGACGGCTCAGGAGAGAGGACCTGGCCCAGAGCGGGGCCCCGGAGGGCGGCCGGGCTGGGGCTGGGGCTTCACTGGGAGAGGCCCAGTGTGAGCTTGCCCCGGGCCGTGGCGTGGTGGTCGGGAGAGGCCTTTCTGGCCCTCCCGCTGGGCCGTCTGGGCTGCGGGGCTGACCTCCCGTCCTCGGGGACACTGCTTCCTAGGTTTGCATCCACAGAGTTCTTAGTCGGGACTTTCCAATTGGGATTCTGCTGCATCTTTCCCCTCCTCCGGCCTGTTGGCATTCTGAGGACACGTCTGGCCGTCCTGGTCCCCAGGTCAGGCAGGAGGAAGCTGGCTTCTTCAGGGAGGATAATCGTGTCCTGGGATTCGCACGAGACGGTGAGCTGTCAGGGGTATTGGCGGAAACAGGCATCTCTGTGTGAAGAGTGAAGGGCATGTCTTTTTTTTTTTTTAATTAATTATTTTTATTTTTGGCTGCGTTGGGTCTTTGTTGCTGCGCACGGGCTTTCTCTAGTTGTGGCGAGCGGGGGCTACTCTGTTGCGGTGCGTGGGCTTCTCGTTGCGGTGGCCTCTCGTTGCGGAGCATGGGCTGTAGGCGCACGGGCTTCAGTAGTTGTGGCTCAAGGGCTCAGTAGTTGTGGCTCGTGGGCTCTAGAGCACAGGCTCAGTCGTTGTGGCGCACGGGCTTAGTTGCTCCGCGGCATGTGGGATCTTCCCATACCAGGACTCGAACCCGTGTCCCCTGCACTGGCAGGCAGATTCTCAACCACTGCGCCACCAGGGAAGCCTTGGGCATGTCTTTTCCCCAGGGCCCACCAGGCGTCTGGGAGGAAGGAGGCCCTCGTGGAAATGGGGGGGACAGACTGCATCCTCCTCACTGACTCCCCGCCCCACCGAGGGCAGACAGGGCTCCTGGCTCAGCCCCCGTGCTCAGCCTGGTTGCTCATCTCTGAAGTGGGCACCAAGCACTGACCTCACGGGGCTGAGCGTGGAGAGAAACGCAACGTGGCCCTCGTGGGGCCTCCCCCTGCCCCCGCCCCGTCCTCCCACAGTGGGACCTGCTGGCTGGGGAAGGAGCCCTGGCGGGGGGGGGGGGCTGGGAGCTCAGCGTCCACGCCCTCAGGGAGGCCTCCATCGTGGGGAAGAGGCCCTCCTGCTGCGTGCCCACCAAGGCCTGAGTCTGGATCTGTGGAGCTGCTGAGGGGCTGGCCGCTCAGCAGGGAGCCTGCAGGCACCTGGGGGAGTGAGTGAGAGTGAGGGTCAGGTGGAGGTTGGATTTCCAAACAGTCAGACGTCCAGGGGTCCTTCTCAAGGCTGGACAGGGCAGACGCCGCCACCCTAGGTAATCAGGGAGGTGGTGCTCACGCCTCAACCCCCCGACTCTCTGGAGGCTCTGAGCTGCCCTGCCCCTCCCCAGGAGCGCTTGCTTATCTTCCTCCTGTTGGGCCATCCGGGACCACAGGCCCGCCCGCCCAGACCGTGGCCGCTCGGCCCCAGGGTGCGTGGGTCTGGCCTTGACGGGCCTGCCTCTGCTGCGGGTCTCCCTCTTCTCCCTGAAGCAGGATGGTGGTTGCGGAGGGGAGAGGGCAGCGCCCGGTGGACCCCACCTTCTCAGTTACCTGCTGCCAGGCCCAGGGGGCTGCTCACACGAGAGGCTGCCACACGGGCAGGAGTGACCAGCCTGAGGAGTGGGCAGAGCTGAGAGGGAGGGGCGCCGGCCTCAAACTCCCACCTGCCCCTCCCAGCTCCCCTGCTTCCTGGACAGAGCCGCCTGGGCTGCTGGGCCGCACCTGCCCCCTCGCTCTGGGGACACAGGGTCAGACGATGCGCATGTGTGACGCAGGGGACTGAGGAAAGGCACGCGTGTGTCCTGGGGTCCACTTTGCACCCAACGCACACGCGGCTTCATCTCAGCGGCTGCCCCGGGGACGGTCGCCTGCCCTGCGCGGAGCTGAGGGATCAGCTCTGAGACAGAGCCCGCCTCCGGGGCTGCCCGGCTGGGATGGTCTGGTTCCACGGTCCCCTCACTCCCCACCTCGTGCTGCCCACAGAGGTGACGTCGTCAAGCCCGGGGCCCCTGGGAGGAGGGATGCCGCTCTGCAGAGGGTGGAGGGAAGGGGGCAGGTCTCCTGGCACCTTCGGAGGCAGAGGCCCCTTCGCCCGAGAGGCGGGCCAGAGGCGACAGTGACGCCAGCGGATGCGGGTGGCCCGCGGCTCTCCCAGCCCCCAGGCGCTGTGGTTGTGCCATGTGACCACCCAGGGGCTCCCTCATCAGGGTGTAGCCTCTCGCCCCAGGGCGCCTCATGTTCCCACGTTCGGCCATATAACACGCATCACAGGGTGTTCACACGTCACGCGTGGTGTCACACACGTGCCTCTCCGGTTCGCCTGCTGAGGCCCCTCCCAGGTGGCCCTGGGGCCTCCGTCCTCCTGTGTGACCTGCGGTCCCGCCGTGTGTGTATGCGTGTTTGGGGGGTAGGGGATGGCGCCCAGGCTCCACCGGATGTGGAGGCCCCGCCTGCCAGGCTCCACGCGGGCGATCCGTGAGGGGATCGGCGGTCTTCTCAGAGCCTGTCACCCCCGTCACCCCTGCCCGCTGCTCTTCCCCCCCCACGGCATGCACACACACTGTACACACCCCCACACACCACACACACACTGTACACACACCACACACACACTTCACACACCCCACACACACTGTACACACCCCCACACCACACACACACTGTACACACCCCCCACACACCACACACACACTGTACACACACCACACACCACACACACACTGTACACACACCACACACACACTGTACACACCCCCCACACACCACACACACACTGTACACACACCACACACCACACACACACTGTACACACCCCCCCACACCACACACACAGTGTACACACCCCCACACCACACACACACTGTACACACCCCCCCACACCACACACACACACTGTACACACCCCCCACACCACACACACAGTGTACACACCCCCACCACACACACAGTGTACACACACCACACAGTACACACCCACACACACCACACACACATTATACACACACCACACACACACTGTACACCCCCACACACACCGCACACACACTGTACACACCCCCCCACACCACACACACACTGTACACACCCCCCCACACCACACACACACTGTACACCCCCCCCACACCACACACACACTGTACACCCCCCGCACACCACACACACTGTACACACCACAGACACGTACCACATACCACACACCACACATACACACACATGCCATATGCACACGACACAGACACACCTCACACACACACACACCTCACAAACACACACACTCTCTTATGCTCACATTAAAAGGCATTTGCTTTCAGCCCAAACCCTCGTCCCAGCTCCTTTGGGGGGGCCGTGTGTAGCAGACCTTGTGTGTCAGAGCCCGTAACGTTTAGCCAGGAAGACACTGTGTCCATTTTTAATGGTTTTCACTGAACACGTCATTGTGCATCTGGAGGAAGGATAATGGGCCGTGGGGCTGCGGTCCTGTGCGCAGGGCGGGTTTGTGCCGTTGGGTTATCACTGCTCAGTCGGGGAGTGGGGCTGCCCCTCCTGCCCGCGTACACAGCACGAGGTCGGGTGCCCCTGGGCCCCTGACACTCGGGGGGCCATACCAGGCCCAGCCTTGCTCCCCGCTCCTTCCCACAACCTGCATCCGGCAGCCTGTGGTCCTCGTGTCCACGGACCCCCCTCAGTCACCCTTCGTGGTCCACCCTTCCCCACCTGCTCGCTGAGACCCTGAGGCCCATGAGGGCGCCTGTGGGTTTGGGAGACACTGCGGGTGCTGGGTGGGGTCGGGCTGTGGTCCTGCCGGGCCCTGATGGGGTGTCCCCGCCCCCTGCCCCCTGTGCCCGAGATAGTGGCTGTGGTGCACCTGGAGGGGCGTGCAGCCCTTCCCCGTGTGATGTTTCACACATGGGTTCTGGACCGCGTGGTGTGCAGGGTTCCCCGGGCTCTCGGGGTCCGGGTTCTGCTCATCTGTGATTTGTGAATCCTGCACCCAGATTCCAGGTCCAGGGAGAACAGCCCGTGGCAGATGTGTGGGCCTCACGGGAGCTTTCTCCTCTGACCATCCTCACTTACGGGCGTGCAGGCGGAGGCCTGGGATTTGCTCATCTCAGCCTGGATGCGGGGGAAGGCAATGGCGCGTGGCTGGAGCCGGAAAGATTGAAGTGAGACGCTGGGAGGGACTTCCCAAGGCTGGGGCCCTGGGGCCGGTGCAGAGCACACTCTGCTTCTCCACGCGGGCAGTGGCCTGGCTCCAGGTACAGGTGTCCACGGCCGACCCAGGCAAGCACGCGAGGAACTCACAGAAATGGGCAAGTTATTTTCAAAGTGAGCTAGAAAATTAATTCATTCAAATTTTAGTCTCCACCTCCTAGGACCAAATGTTGGACTGAAGCATGGGTCCAGAAAAATAAAGACAAACTTATCCTTAAGTATCAACCTTCTTAGCCGCTGGCTTCAGCGAGACGCGTCTTGTTGGTTAACCAGTTTCCATCTCATTCCTTTGGCTTCTGCGAATACAGTGTCAGCAAAGATGGAATCTCCTCAGCTCTCCGTTATCCGTATCGATGGAAGCCGGGCCTGAGTGCGTGGGGTGTGTGTGTGCATGTTGGGGGGGGTGTCAGGGTGTGGGCACCTGTGCCCTTGGCAGGGGTGTGGGGGTAGAACTTTCTCGTCTCCCACATGGGGTCAGGCTCCATTTAGGGGTCGTGCTCCTCTGGGAGCACGCGGAGGGGCCCAGAAGCAGCAGGTGGGCGTCAGCGCGAGGGGAGGGGGAGGGGGAGATGGGCGCCTCCCGCGGCTCCCTCTGATCCGGATCCAGGGCCTGGGCCCCTTGAGGGTCTGGCCGAGGCGACCGTCCCTTTGCTTTCGCTCGGGGACACTCAGGAGAGGTTCCTTGTGGGGTCAGGGTGGGGAGCGGGGCTGCGGCCCCTCGTGGGACCGACTCCCGGGGGAGATGCAGGATCCGAGGGCCTGAGATAGACGGTCAGAGAGCCGAGTGGCCACCTTGGAGAGATGGACTGGACAGACAGACGGATGGGGCCCTGTTCCTGCCGCGGAGGTGGGGGGGCTGGAGGCTTAGGCCGTGGGGGATTGAGGCCCAACCTTCACGCTGACTCAGCTGTCTGAGCAGAACAGCCTCGTCGCGGGAGGGGCTGAGGCCGCGCCCCCCCCCCCCCACCCCCAGGAGGGCAGGTGAGGACGGTCCAGGCCGGCACAGCCCCGGGGGCTTATTTTCCTTCCAACACGCAGCCTTGGGCCCGCACTTCCCCTGGCCCGACCCTCGGATCTCGGGGTCTCAGGGCCTCGTTTTGCGGAGCGCGGCCCTAACCACCTGCCTCGGGGTGGGCGGCCCCATTTCCTCCCTCCCTCTCTCCCTCCCGCCGAGTGGCTGGCGGAGGGGGGGCGCTGTGGCAGGTGACCCGAGGCTTCACCAGCCCCACCCCGTCCCCTCTCCTGCGCATGCGCTCTCTGCGGGTATCGCTGGCTAATGCTCCAGTTCAGGCTTCACGCTTCCTGCGCGGGAGCCGCGGGAGACAGCTTCACCCGTCACCCTCAATCCTGGAGCCGTGCCCAGGACTGCGGCCTGAGCCCCCGGGGAGGACCACTTCCCCTCGTCCCGCTGTGCTCCTGGGGCTGCGGGTCCAGCGCCGCCCCCGGCAGCGCGTGCTGTGTGCCCTTGGACAGGTTACTTCACCTCTCTGGGCCTCTTCCCCACAGGGGTCTTGAGAACTGCGGTCGAGCATCTTTGCTTCCTTAGCTTCTGGTGGAATAAGCGGGGGTGAAACCCCCACCCCTAGGCTTATCCGGAGGGAACGTGAAGCCTCGGTTCTTTGCTGGAGAAATGGCCGGTGCTTTCCCAAACATTCCTCACTGGGTAGGGCTGACCCCATCTTGCCGCTCCTGACGGGGAACCCTCTGCCCCTCAGAGGCGCCGGAGGCACAGTGTGCAAGGGCTGGGGCTGCTTCTCTCTCTTTAGGGTTTGAGCTGGACCCTGGAGGCTGTGAAGGAAGCCTCGTGGTGCTGGGGAAGGGCCGGCAGCTCGTCCAGCCCCTCGCGGGGCCACAGCCCGCGCAGCCGGGAACAGGCCTAAGGCCCCGCCGGTCAGGACGCTCGGATGGCCCAGCTGGGATGGCCCAGCCCCGCCGCTCCCAGGGGTGCACCCCCCCCCCGTCACGACAGGCTCCCCAGGCCCGTTGCCCCCCTGCTGGGGTGGCGCCCCTGGACCCGCCCGGGGGCCGTGGGGGCAGCCGAGCCCTGCCCACCCTGTGACGCGAGGGTCTGTGCTGCTGGCTCGCTCCTGCCCGCCCCACACGCGTCTGCCGAGTGCCCATCGCATGCCAGACGGCGAGACACCTGCCAGGGCAGGGCCGCAACGTTTTCCCCCGAGGGCCAGAGAGGAAACATCTCAGGCTCGGCCGCACACCTCGGTGGCAACTACTCCGCTCTGTTGCAGCGGGAAGGCCGCCAGAGAGGCCACGGCCTGGGCCCGCGTGCCGAGCCCCAGGGACGGTTCTTCCCGGGAAGCAGCCGCGCCGGGTGTGGTTCACGCAGCCGAGCGCCGGCCGGGCAGGCGAGCGCAGCCTCTGCTCAGGCCGCCGCAGGCTGTGTGCGGGGAGAGGCCGGGTCTCGGGCCGGCGGAGCAAGGGAAGCCGTTTGAGCCGAGCGGAGAAAAGCAGTCACTCAGCGACGGTGGGCGGAGGCGCCGGGTGGCGATGGAGATGGGGGCGAGGGCGCCGGACACAGACGACGGGCCTGAAGGCCACCTTCACGGGCAGCTGCGGTCCCCGGGGCGGCGTCTAAAGGTGGCAGGATGAGATTCACGTTCTAGAAGGTTGCTTTGGGGGCAGGGTGGGTGCGGGGCCGAGTGCGGGGAAGGTCGCGGGGTCACCGAGGCCTGGCAGAGAAGAGGCTTGAGGCAAACGGAGGAGTCGGAGCTGTGGCCGAAACCAGGGTGCGGGGCCGGTCGGGTGGCCATCGCGGGCCGTACGGCGCGACAGGCACGCAAGTGTCCGCGGGGTCTGGTGACCTCTCCTCACAGCCGCGTGGTGGGGTGAGGGGGCGAGCCCAGGGGGGACGGAGGGGGGAACCGGAGGTGGGCGTGAAAAGGAACACGGGTCAGACGGTCCCCTTCAAACGCGAGAAGGTCCTTGGCTGGGCAGGGGTCGCCGCTGGCCTGGGCGGGTGGGTTTTGTGAAGTCCCGCGAGGCCCACCCGCCCCCCACCCCCCGCGGCAGCCAGGCCCTCGTGGAGGGCGGGGCCGGCAGGCTCTCGGGCGAACCCCACCCACCCGCCCGTGGGGGCCCCACCCCCTGACCGGATCACCCGGAGGCCCCGCCCTCCGTCACACTGAGCCTTAGATCCACACGTGAGTTTGAGGGTCGCGGGCACTCAGTCCGAGCCGGGCAGTTTCAGGGCTGGTGTTTCGCCGGTGAGTCTCACAACAAGACAGAGAAACAGGGTGCAGGGACCTGGGAGGACGTGAGCCGAGGGGCTAAGGGCCCCTCCGAGGCCAAGGAGGTTTCGGGGGGCGTCCAGACTGGGGGCCGGCGTTTGCCGGGTGAGTTTGTGGCCCACGCAGAGAGCAGAGGTGAGGGAAGGGCAGTGAGTAGGAGCCGGGCCCAGGCCAGCGGGGCCCTTTTTCTGAGTGTGAACAGAAGCCCTGGGGGCTTCACGTGGATCAGCCCGGCTGCCGTGTGGGGATTAGACTGAGTGGAGGACTGTGGAAGCTTCCAGAACGTAGCTGTTGTTCCTGGCTGAACTGGAGGACGTGGTGAGTGGAGGAGGGAGTTTGCAGATGCTCCGGCTGGGCGGAGAGGGCAGGAGGGGCTGAGGACCCCAAGGCTTTGGGCGGGGCCCGGCGCTGCCCCCGCCCCGCCTCCGCCGGCATCTGGCTTCTCAGGGTGTGTGTTGTTCCCCTACTCTTTGGGCAGCTGTGTCCCAGGCCCCAGGCCCTGGGATCCACGGATGTGCGGCCCCTGCTCCCTCCCAGCAGCTGTCAACTCCCCACCCCCGCCGCGAACCCCCGGGAACGTTGTCTGATCTTTCATAAGAACTTGGGGATGACAAGACATTCATTTTGGCTGTTTTTGACGCTTTTCCCCTTCCCTCTGGAGCCAGGCTCCTTTCCAGCCTCTTTTACTCACTTCAGTCTAAGTGAAATTTCCAAAATGTAAATGTGAACACATTACCCGCATCCTTAGACTCCTTGCTGTGGCTGTAAGGTTGTGCGCCTGGTCCTGCGGGCTCACCTGCACCCGTGCCCCCTCCGTGTGGCCATGCTGGGCTTCCTCAGGCTCTGGGCTCCCCGTGATGCTGCCCCCACCCCTGGGCCTTTGCATGTGCTGCTGCTGCCTTTCCTCTTTGCCTGGAGGCCCCCCATTCCACCACCAGTTGCTCAGGAAAGCATTCCTGCTCTCCCAGATTAGGTCAGGTACACCCCAGGACAGACTCACACCAGCAAGGGTCTCTCCTTTGTGCATTTCTCACAGTTACAGTTTTACATTCATTTGTGCGCAGTTATGTAGCATCCAGCTTATAAGTCCCGCATGGGAAGTGGGATGGGGGTTCAATCAGTTTGTTTTTTTTTTTTTTGGCTGCGTTGGGTCTTCGTTGCTGTGCACGGGCTTTCTCTAGTTGCGGTGAGCGGGGGCTCCTCTTCGTTGCAGTGCGCGGGCTTCTCATTGCGGTGGCTTCTCTTGTTGCGGAGCACAGGCTCTAGGCGCCCAGGCTTCAGTAGTTGTGGCACGCGGGCTCAGTAGCTGTGGCTCGCGGGCTCAGTAGTTGTGGCACGCGGGCTCAGTAGTTGCGGCACGCGGGCTCAGTAGCTCCGAGGCATGCATGTGGGATCTTCCCGGACCAGGGCTTGAACCCGTGTCTCCTGCATTGGCAGGCGGATTCTTAACCACTGCTCCACCAGGGAAGCACTCAATCAGTTATTTGTTGAATGAATGAATGAATAAATACCTCCCCCATTGTTCTCTCTGCTCTGTACCTGGCGTTCCTACCCTCTCTGGGTCCACATCATCTCTGGCTGGACTGTGAACTCACCCCTTGCGGGCCCCCTGCCCCAGCCTCACCCCCTCTGCTCCCCGTGGAGCTGTCGTTGCCCTTTAAACAGATCAGGCCACTCCTGTTGGGGACGTGAGTCCGTCCGAGCCCCTTTTCCTGGACCTCAAGGCCCCTGGGATGGGCTCTCCAGCTGACGTCCTGGTCTGTGGGGCCCCCTGAGCCCGTCGCACACGCAGCACCGTCTGCCCTGGTCGATTCTTTTGTTTCATGATTCATGTCACTCGTCCTGTGGATTTGGGAAAAGGTTCACGTCCAGTAGGGGTCCCTCTGCTGTGCCGAGGCCACTCAGGCCCTTCGAAGGGGCTCCTGGATTCAGATCTGACCACAGTTATCGAACATCATCTCCGTGCCAGACACAATCAAATTTATTCTTTTAATTTTCACAACAGTTTTGAAAAGTGGGTATTATTTTCTGCCATTTTTATATGAGGAAATCGAGTTGAGAATGGGATTTGTTTGGAGTCATCTGGCAAGCGGTAAGCATCCCGGGATCACAGTCTGCCTCTCTCTGCCGGGCTGCCTCTTGCCCACCACAGAATCCAGAACCAACGACCATGCGGGCTGAGTCTGACGAAAGCCTGCAGCTAACGTTGTACTTGGTGGAGAAAGACTGAAGACTCTCTGAAGATCAGGAAAGAGAAGGATTCCCCCTCTCACAACTTCTATAACACTGCACGGAGGTTCTTACCATGGCAGTTAGGGAAGAAAAAGAAAGAAAAGGCATCTGGATTGGAAAGAAAGGTGTGAAATTATCTCACTTTGCATGATCTTGTAGATGGAGAGTCCTAGGGAAGACACACCACACGCACGTTCCACACACACACACCACACGGTATCAGAACTAGTAAGCCAGTTCAGCATATGGCAGGACATGAGATCAATCCACGAAAATCTACTGCATTCATATCTGTGAGCAGTGAACAATCTGAAATGAAATGAAGAAAGCAGTTCTGTCTACAGCAGCATCAAAGAGAATCAAATATCTAGAAATAAATTTAACAAAGTGTAAGACTTTATTTATCCTGGGAACTGCAAAACAGTGTTGCAAGAATTTAAAGAAGAGCGTAAAGGGAAAGACATTTGAATATTACGTTGCTAAGATAGCAGCACTCCGCAGATTGGCCCACAGATTCAGCGCAATCCCTATCAAAATCCCAGGTGGCTTTTACAGAAATAAACAAGCTGATCTTTTTAAATTTTTTTTAAATTTTTATTTTATTTATTTATTTATTTATTTATTTTTGTGGTACGCAGGCCTCTCACTACTGTGGCCTCTCCCATTGCGGAGCACAGGCTCCGGACGCGCAGGCTCAGCGGCCATGGCTCACGGGCCCAGCTGCTCCGCGGCATGTGGGATCTTCCCGGACCGGGGCACGAACCCGCGTCCCCTGCATCGGCAGGCGGACTCTCAACCACTGCGCCACCAGGGAAGCCCCAAGCTGATCTTTTTTTTAAAAAAAAAAAAAAAAAAGCTGAACTTAAAATTCATATGGAAATGCAAGAGACCCAGAATAGGCAAAATAATCTTCATGAAAGAACAAATTTGGAAGACTCACGCTGCCTGATATAAAAACTTAACTACAAAGCTGCAGTGATTAAGACAGTGTGGTATTAGCATAAGGATAGACATAGATTAATGCAATAGAGAATCCAGAAATAATCCCTCACATTTATGGTTGGTTAATATTTTACAAGGGTATGAAGACAGTTTGGTGGGGAATAACAGTCTTTGCAACAAATGGAGATCCATACACAAAATGCATTCACGACAGTGAACTCCAAGTGGATAACTTGAATGTAGGAGCTAAAACTACTAGGCTCCTCTAAGAAAATATGGGAGTAGATCTTTGTGCCCTTGGGTTATGTGATGATTTCTTAGATATGACACCAAAAGCACAGGCAAGAAAAGAAACAGGTAAATTGGGCATCATCAAAACTGAAAACTTTTGTGCTTCAAAGGATACCATCAAGGGACTTGCCTGGTGGCGTAGTGGTTGGGAGTCCGCCTGCCGATGCAGGGGACACGGGTTCGAGCCCAGGTCTGGGAAGATCCCACATGCCGCGGAGCAACTAAGCCCATGAGCCACAACTACTGAGCCCGTGTGCCACAACTACTGAGCCCGTGTGCCTAGATTGGCAATGAGAAGCCACCGCAGTGAAAAGCCTACGCACTGCAATGAAGAGTAGACCCCAACTAGAGAAAGCCTATGCGCAGTGGCGAGGACCCAATGCATCCAAAAATATATTATAAAGAAAAAAAGGACACCATTAAAAAAGTGAAAAGATAACCGTAGAATGGGAGAAAATATTTGCAAAACATACATGACAAGGAACTGGTATCCAGAATATGCAAAGAACTCATACAACTCCATAATAAAGAGACAAATATTCAATTAAAACATGGACAAAGGATTTGAACAGACATTTCTCCAAAGGAGACATACAAATGGCCAATAAACACAGGAAGAGATGCTTGACATCATTAGTCATCAGAGAAATTGCAAATCAAAGCCACAGTGAGATGCCACTTCACCTCTACTAGGACGGCTATAAACAAAAAGACATGTAATAACAAGTACTGTCCAGGATGTGGAGAACTTGGAACGCTCATACAATGCTGGTGGGAATGTAAATCAGTGCAGCTGCTGTTTAAAAAATTTTTTTTTGAAGTATAGGTGATTTACAATGTTGTGTTAATTTCTGCTGTACAGCAAAGTGATTCAGTTATACACATACATATATTCTTTTTCATATTCTTTTCCATTATCGTTTGTCACAGGATATTGAATATAGTTCCCTGTGCTCTACAGTAGGACCTTGTTGCTTATCCAGCCTATGGATAATAGCTTACATCTGCTAATCCCAAACTCCCAGTTCTTCCCTCCCCCTCCCTCCCTCCCACTTGGCAACCACAAGTCTGTTTTCTGTGTCTGTGAGTCTATTTCTCTTTCGTAGATAGGTTCATTTGTGGCATATTTCAGATTCCACATATTGGTGATGTCATATGGTATTTGTCTTTCTCTTTCTGACTGACTTTGCTTAATATGATAATCTCTAGGTCCAACCATGTTGTTGCAAATGGCATCATTTCATTCTTTTTTATGGCTGAGTAATATTCCATTGTGTGTATATGTGTGCGTATATGTATATGTAGGAATGTTGGGGTGCATGTATCTGTTGAATTATAGTTTTGTCTGGATATATGCCCAGGAGTGGGATTGCTGGATCATATGGTGACTCTATTTTTAGTTTAAGGAACCTCCACACTGTTCTCCATAGTGGCTCAGTGCAGCCACTTTGGAACATAGTTTGGTAGTCCTTTAAAATGTCAAATGTAGTTACCATATGACCCAGAAATTCCACTCCTAGGTATTTACCCAAGAGAAATGAAAACATGTCCAAAAACGTGCACAGAGACGTTCATTGCAGCATTATTCTTATAGCCAAAAAGTGGAAATAACCCGTGTCCATAAATTGATGAATGGATAAATAAAATGTGTTACCTACGCAGTGGAATATTACTCAACCATAGAGAGGAATGAAGTGCTGACACCTGCTACGACATGGATGACCCTTGAGAACACTACGCTCTGTGGGAGAAGCTGAACACCAAGGCCACCTATCATGTGATTTCATTTGTATGAAAAGTCAGAATAGGGGAATCTGTACAGATAGGTCAGTGGTTGCCTGGGGCTGGGAGGAGGGTGGGAATGGGGAGTGACTGGTAATGAAGTAGGGCTTCTTTTTGGTGGAAATGGTCTAAAATTAGATTGTGGTGATGGTTGCACAACCCTGTAAGTATACTAAAAACCACCAAACTGAACACGTTAAATGAGTGAATTGAATGGATGTGAATTGCGTCTCAAGCCTCCTTAGAGTCGGGCGGCTGAATCCTGGTCAGTGAGGTGGGGGCGAGGGAGATGGGGCTGAGCCCCCGAGGCCCGGCGGGCTCCACCTTCCCTTTCGAGATGGATTTTAGGATCAAGGCTAGTTTACCCAGCCCGTAACAAGAGCTTACTAAACTGCTCGGCGAGTGTGAGCGGGGAGAATGCGCCTGCGTCGCCCTGTGGTCGGGGCGGCTTGTGCCGGCCGTGCTGGCTCCCGGGCAAGGGCTCGGGTTCTTAGAGCAGGGCTGGAGCTTCAGGGCCCCTAAAACTTGCCCTCAGAAGAGCTCTGCGTGTAGGGAGAAGCACAGTGCGAAAAGCCTCGCTTTTACCTTTGCTGTTTGCATCCTGCTGTGTGTTTGATGCTTCTAGGAGATGTGCTTTTTGTCCCATGACCTGGAGCACCTCAGGTGTGCGCTGCTGTCCAGACACCCCCTGGGCACCGACTGTGCGCCGGGCAGAGGGATGCTCGTGTTGCCTGCGTCTGACCTCACAGGGCCTGTGGAGGAGGCTTGTACCCGCATTTTGAGAAGCAGAAATAGCTCGGTGGGGAGGGGAGGGTTGGGGGAGCAGAGTTTAAAAACTCGTAAGAACGTTACCTTAAATGAAGACCATCACGATAATACTTTTACCAGCAGGAGCTTGCAAACCATCTAAGCATCAAATACAGCACTACCGCGCAGCAGGGCATTATTTAGCTACTTGATAACAAAGGGTTTTTTTGGTTTTTTTTTTTGCGGTACGCGGGCCTCTCACTGTTGTGGCCTCTCCCGTTGCGGAGCACAGGCTCCGGACGCGCAGGCTCAGCGGCCATGGCTCACGGGCCCAGCCGCTCCGCGGCATGTGGGATCTTCCCGGACCGGGGCACGAACCCGCGTCCCCTGCATCGGCAGGCGGACTCTCAACCACTGCGCCACCAGGGAAGCCCACAAAGGAAGTTTTTAATGATAAAGGAGAATGCTTGTGACAAAATTTTATGTGAAAAAAGGGCAGAATACCAAATTACATATAGTATGATCGCAACATGTAAAACACCCTCAGAGAAAAATACCGTTAGAAGCTTCTCCAAGGACGCTAACCTGTGTTATCTCTGGAAGGTAGGATCCTGGGGAATGTCTCCCTTAGTCTCCTTCCCTCCCCCGTAAACCTGGATGGCTTTTGTTATTAATGGGCAGCCCTGGTTTGAGTAGGAAGTTGATGTGCCGCTGTGTAGAGGGGGCAGGGCTGGCAAGGGACCCCGACACCCCGGGGAGGAAGGGGCTGCGGGGGTGGACTTGGGTGCCATCTTCCTGGAGGAGAGATTGAAACCCACCCTGGGTGGGTGCGGAGGGAGCATGAGGCACGGAGGTGAGGAGGGTGGGGGTGCCGGGCGCTGTCACGCAGGGAGGAGGCGGCTCGAGAGTCCTCGCTGCGCCCGCGCTCCTTCCTGGGTGGAGTGCTTGGGTGCAGCCCGACGCAGGAGAGCCGCGTGCTTTGCAGGCTCTCGGCTCAGGTGACTGGTTCGAACCTCAATTCCAGGACTTGTGAGCTAAGTGGCGGGGGCTGCCTAGGCCCTGGGCCTCTGTTTTTGCATCTGTGAAACGGGCTGGTGCGTGAGTCTGGGGAGAAGCGGCTGGTGGCCCTGTGGTTGCTGCTTCACGGTGTTGCTACTGCTGGAAGTGCCCTGGGACTTAAAGGGATTACGACTAATACAGTCTTTTTAAATTTTTATTGTTATTTATTTATTTTTAAACAGGGACTCATATATATATATATATATATATATTTAATTTTATTTATTTTTAGCTGCGTTGGGTCTTCGTTGCTGCGTGCGGGCTCTGTCTAGTTGCAGCGAGCGGGGGCTACTCTTCATTGCCGTACGCGGGCTTCTCATTTCAGTGGCTTCTCTTTGTTGCGGAGCACGGGCTCTAGGCGCACGGACTTCAGTAATTGTGGCTCGTGGGCTTAGTTGCTCCACGGCATGTGGGATCTTCCTGGACCAGGGCTCGAATCTGTGTCCCCTGCATTGGCAGGCGGATTCTTAACCACTGCGCCACCAGGGAAGTCCCAGCTAATACAGTCTTTTTTCTAAAATTAATTTTTATTGGAGTAGAGTTGATTTACAATGTTGTGTTAGTTTCTGCTGTACAGCAGAGTGAATCTGTTATAAATATACATAATCCACTCTTTTTAGATTCTTCTCCCGTATAGGTCGTTACAGAGTATTGAGCAGAGTTCCCTGTGCTATACAGTAGGTTATTATTAGTTATCTATTTTATATATAGTAGCGTATATATATCAATCACAACCTCCCAATTCATCCCAGCCCCCCTCCCACCCTATTAGCCATAAGTTCGTTTGCTACATTTGTGACTCTATTTCTGTTCTGTAAATATGTTCATTTGTACCATTTCTTAAGAGTCCACATATAAGTGATATCATATGATACTTGTCTTTCTCTGTCTGGCTTCACTCAGTATGACAATCTCTAGGTCCATCCACGTTGCTGTGAATGGCATTATTTTGGTTTTTTATGGCTGAGTAATATTCCATTGTATATATGTACCACATCTTCTTTATCCATTCATCTGTTGATGGACATTTAGGTTGCTTCCATGTCTTGGCTATTGTAAAGAATGCTGCAGTGAACATTGGGGTGCAGGTATCATTTCAAATTATGATTTTCTCCAGGTATATGCCCAGTAGTGGGATTGCTGGGTCATATGGTAGTTCTATTTTTAGTTTTTTAAGGAACCTCCACACTGTTCTCCATAGTGGCTGTATCAATTGACATTCCCACCAGCAGTGTAGGAGGGTTTCCTTCTCTCAACACCCTCTCCAGCATTATGGTTTGTAGATTTTTTGATGATGGCCATTCTGACCTGTGTGAGGTGATAGCTCATTGTAGTTTTGATTTGCATTTCTCTAATAATTAGTGATGTTGAGCATCTTTTCATGTGTTTGTTGGCCATCTGTATGCCTTTGCAGAAATGTCTATTTAGATCTTAACCCCATTTTTTGGTTGGGTTATTTGTTTTTTTGATATTGAGCTGCATGAGCTGTTTGTATATTTTGGAGATTAATCCCTTGTTGGTTGCTTCATTTGCAAATATTTTCTCCCATTCTCTGGGTTGTCTTTTTGTTTTGTTTATGGTTTCCTGTGCTGTGCAAAAGCTTTAAAGTTTAATTAGGTCCCATTTTTATTTTCATTCCTCTAGGAGGTGGATCAAAAAAAATATTGCTGCGATTTATGTCAAAGAGTGTTCTGCCTATGTTTTCTGCCGAGAGTTTTAAGGTACCCAGTCTTACATTTAGGTCTTTAATCCATTTTGAGTTTATTTTTGTGTATGGTGTTAGAGAATGTTCTAATTTCATTCTTTTACGTGTAGCTGTCCAGTTTTCCCAGCACCACTTATTGAAGAGACTGTCTTTTCTCCTTGCCTCCTTTGTCATAGATTTATTTACCACAGGTGTGTGGGTTTATTTCTGGGTTCTCTATTCTGTTCCATTGATCTGTATTTCTGTTTTTGTGCCAGTACCATACTGTCTTGATTACTGTAGCTTTGTAGTATAGTCTGAAGTAAGGGAGCCTGATTCCTCCAGCTCCGTTTTTCTTTCTCAAGATTGCTTTGGCTATTTGGGGTCTTTTGTGTTTCCATACAAATTGTGAAATTTTTTGTTCTATTTCTGTGAACAGTGCTATTGGTAATTTGACTGGGATTGTATTGAATCTGTAGATTGCTTTGGGTAGTATGGTCATTTTGACAATATTGATTCTTCCCATCCAAGAACATTCTATAACTCTCATCTATTTGTGTCATCTTTGATTTCTTTCATCAGTGTCTTACAGTTTTCTGAGTGCAGATCTTTTGCCTCCTTAGGTAGGTTTATTCCTAGGTATTTTATTCTTTTTGATGCTGTGGTAAATAGGATTGTCTCCTTGATTTCTCTTTCTGATCTTTCATTGTTAGTATATAGGAATGCAAGAGATTTCTGTGTATTTGTTTTGTACCCTGCTACTTTACCAAATTCATCGAGCTCTAGTCGTTTTCTGGTTGCATCGTTAGGGTTTTCTATGTATAGTATCATGTCATCTGCAGACAAGGACAGTGTTACTGCTTCTTTCCCAATTTGTATTCCTTTTATTTCTTTTCCTTCTCTGATTGCCGTGGCTAGGACTTCCAAAACGATGTTGAATAATAGTGGCGAGAGTGGACATCCTTGTCTCGTTCCTGATCTTAGAGGAAATGCTTTAATTTTTTCACCATTGAGAATGATGTTGGCTGTGGGTTTGTTGTAATGGCCTTTATTCATAAACAGTCTTTAGCTTTTGGAAGAGCCTCTCCTGGCCCGTGGGCAGAGCCGTCTGCACTCGGGCCCGCGGGATGCTCATCCTATCCCCTTCACCCATAGCCGTCCCTCTGCCACCATGAGGAACATCTTCAAGAGGAACCAGGAGCCCATGGTGGCTCCCACCACCACCACCACCACCACGCCTGCTGAGCCCCTGGACAACTCCACCGAGAGTGGAGGCGCCAGGGAGGGCAAGGGGGACCTGTTTGCCACGTTGAAGGACCGATTCTTCAATGAGATGGTCAAGCTCCCTCGTGAGTATCGATCTGTATGCAGCTTGGGGGCGAGGGTGGGGGGGTGCACCATGGGGGTGTGACAGCTGCGATCTTTCCTAATGTTTGTTTGGACTCGAGGCTGGATTATTTGGGGATCCCCTTCAGGAATGGGGGGCAGTGTGGTCTGGCACTAATGAAGGGAACAAGGGGGTTTATGTGCCCTACCCTCCAGGGGGGATAAACGTTCTTATACTTAGAAATCTGTCAAAAGATGGAACCAAAAGAAGATAAAAAATTATGAAACAGAAATCACTATTCAAGTTTTCCAGTCATACTTTAAAACCACTTTATTTTGCAAGACAGAAAATAAAACCCCCTACTGCTTCCTGGATTTCTGGTAAAGGCTGTGGGGAGAAACCCGAGGTCCGGATTCGGGGAGCAGCCCCACTGGTGGGAGGCGGTGCTTCAGCACCTCGGAGAGCAGCCCCGGCCAGCCCGCGGCCCGCCCCTCCCCGCACTTCCCCAAACCCGCGGGCCCTCTGAGCCCGGCCTCCTGGAGCAGGCTCAGCCCTCTCAGGACTGCGCCTGAGGGCCGGGCCTTCCTACCCCACCGGGGTCTGATGAGGACCCTCCCATCCTTCGTGTAAGCCGCAGTTCCAAGGGTCACAGTCGTTAGATCTCAGCAGAGCCCAGATGGGGGCCCCGTGGTATGCGCCTGGCTGCTGTCCCTGTCACAGGCTGTCCCCGCTGGGGCGGCAGAAAGGGGAGGGCACCGAAGTATGCAACTTAACGTGGGTTTACAACGCGGGGTGCGGCAGCAGGGCCGGGCCCCGACCCAGCTTTCTATCCCTGAGGGGTCGGGGCTGCCAGAGCGCCGCTGACCCCATCTCCCTGTGGGCAGTGCCCCCCTGGGCGCTGGGCGCCATCGCGGTGCTCCTGGGCCTTCTGCTCCTCACCTGCTGCTTCTGCATCTGCAAGAAGTGCTGCTGGAAGAAGAAGAAGAACAAGAAGGAGAAGGGCAAGGGCGCCAAGAACGCCATGAACATGAAGGACATGAAGGGTGGCCAGGTAGGCGGGGCCGGGCGACCAGAGGCCCCTCGATGCTCTCCAGGTGGGAAGAGCTCGCTCAGGTCAGCAGGGACTGTCCTTGACGGACCCGAAAGGAGGCCGTTGGGACAAAATGCTGGGAAGAGAGACCCCCCCGCCCACCAGGAAGCCACCATCATGTGACCCGGTTTCCCACCGGCAGGGCTGCTGGACCATGTCCTCATTGTGGGGCCCTGTGGGTCCGTCTCTCGTCCACAAGGACGTGGCTCTTCTCCCCATCTTTCAGGGAGCAGCCTGGAAGACGCCCTGATGTACCTGTGTCTCCTTTTAAGTTTGCAGAGGCCCCGGGCGCCTCACTTTCCCCATGTTTGTTCTGGGAGGAATTTCTTGCTCAAGGAATCAGTGTGGAGGGAGGAAGGAGGGCTGATCTCAGGAGGTCAGCCAGGGGCCGTGGCCTTTGAGTTTGCGCGTGCACGTGCACACGTGTGTGAGAGCGTGTGTGAGCACGCACGTGGACGTGCGTGTGCGTGTGAGCCTGTGGGGGCCCCGGCCCTGCCATGCGGCTGGTCTGAGCTGCAGGATTTTCTTACCACTCTCTCCCTTCTCCTCCCACCTGTGGACTCGCCTGGCCTGGACGCCCGGCCTGCACGCCTGGTACGTGCTGCCCACGTGGTGGCCTGAGCTGGGGGCGGGGCAGGGGTCACAGGGAGGCTCCGCCACTCAAGAAGCCGCGTGGCATCTGGGCCGTGCTGGCCCCGCAGGGACAGGGCCGGGCTGGGGGCTGAGGGGAAGCGGGGCCCGACGGAGCCCCTCCAGCTCTGGGTTGGGGTCTGCACGGGGGCAGGCACCCCGCCTTTTCTCCCCTGACCCTCCCTCCCCTCCTCAGCCCCCCAGGACGATGACGACGCCGAGACGGGCCTGACGGAGGGCGAGGGCGAGGGTGAGGCCGAGGAGCCGGAGAACCTGGGGAAGCTGCAGTTCTCCCTGGACTACGACTTCCAGGCCAACCAGGTGTGCGGGGCGGGGGCGGCCCCCAGGGCTCCACGGGGCGGGCACCCCGGCTGTAGGGAAGAAGGGCTGTGCTACCCGCCGTCCACGTGCCGCCCTCCTCGGGCAGACCAGTCACCTCGCGGCGACCGTCTCCCCCGTGTTACTCCGATTCCCCGGGGAGGGAGATGGAGGCCGACTTCCTGTCCGGCACCCACCTGCCCGCCCCCTCGGGGCTGACCCGGCGCCCACTCACTCCACAGCTCACCGTGGGCGTCCTGCAGGCCGCGGAGCTGCCCGCCCTGGACATGGGCGGCACCTCGGACCCTTATGTCAAGGTCTTCCTCCTTCCAGACAAGAAGAAGAAATATGAGACCAAAGTCCATCGGAAGACGCTGAACCCTGCCTTCAACGAGACTTTCACCTTCAAGGTGACAGGCTGGCCCGCTGCGGACCTTCCCCTGGTCCTGGGCTGTGGCTGAGGCCCAGAACCAGCTCGGCCTGGACCCGAGCCCGGGTGTCCGCAGACTTGGCAGGTGTCCTGCAGGGCCCCCAGAGGCCCCGAGCTGCCCTGACCCCTCCATCCTGCCTGTGCCCTGCAGGTGCCCTACCAGGAGCTGGGGGGCAAGACCCTGGTGATGGCCATCTACGACTTTGACCGCTTCTCCAAACACGACATCATCGGGGAGGTGAAGGTGCCCATGAACACCGTGGACCTGGGGCAGCCCATCGAGGAGTGGAGGGACCTGCAGGGCGGAGAGAAGGAGGAGGTGAGGGCAGGAGAGCTTGGCGGGTCCGCCCCACGCCCCCGGCTCTGTGTCTGCAGACGAGGGGGCACCTCGGGGACAGGACGCGTCACTCGTGTTTCTTCCGTGGCTTTGGGGCCACTTAGGGCCGGCGACCCACCTGGGGACCAAATTCACCCACAGGGAGAGCCCACATTGTTCTAGAGGATTCTCAGCAAGGGGGGGCCTGTCTTCCTAGAAACTGCCACAGCACGCACGCACTCATTCGCCACATATTTATTGAGCACCTACTGTGTACCAAAGCCCCCATTTAGCCCCCATCCCTTCCCAGCACCAGCCGGGCGTGTTGGCCGAGTCCATGCAGGTCGCCCGGAGGAAGGGTCAGCACCCTGACCGGGCTGTGGGTGAGGCGGCCAGCCTGGGCCCCGAGGCCCGCCTCTGAGAAGCCTCGACTGTGCCGTGGCGCCGGCCGAGCTCTCGGGCCCAGGAGCCCCCTCTTGCTAGTCACGAGGTCCTTGCCCTGTGACGCTAACACAAGGAAAGGGATGCCGAGGGCTTGGAGGACCGCAGCTCGCTCTGCAAGTGGGATGGCTGTGATCAGGAAGGGGGGCTCCCCGCATCCCCTGTTCGTCCCCCTCCGCCACCTGCCAGGCTGGGGAGGGGCCCCGGCAAACCCCACGCCGCCAGCAGCCTGTCCTCGGCACTGCAGTGTCCACCTGTCACGGCCAGGGCTGTGCCACCCCTGGCCGAGGCCCCGAGGGGGTCAGCTGTGCTGGACACAGGCACTGCTGCGCTGACCGCGTCCCCTTCCCCCGACAGCCGGAGAAGCTGGGTGACATCTGCACCTCGTTGCGCTACGTGCCCACGGCTGGGAAGCTCACCGTCTGCATCCTGGAGGCCAAGAACCTCAAGAAGATGGACGTGGGTGGCCTTTCAGGTGTGTGCGTGGCTTCTGGCCGCCATCGGGGGCACCTGCCAGCCGGTCGCGGCCCAGAGCCCTCGACCTGGATAGCAGGCCTCAGATGCGCGGGACACACAGGCTGTCTGAGCGGCTTTGGGTCCTCAGGGCAGGACGGGGCGGGGAGCCCCGCTGAGAGCTGCCTTTCTGCTGCTCTCCCTGTGGGCTCTGGAGGGAAGGGGTCAGGGACGTCACCCCCAGGTGAGGCAGGGACAGGGAGGGCAGGCGGTGGGAGGGCTCGGCCTGACGTGGGCCCTTCTACCGGGGGTGGGGGAGATGGGGGTGGCCCTGCCTTGGAAGGGGCTCTGGGCGGGGCTGGGGGGTGCGACTGCCCGGCCTCCTGAACTGCTCAGGTTCCCGCCAGCCCAGCTCTGTCCCTGAGCCCCCGTGTGACCTCGGGCAGACGGGTGCCCTTCTCTGGGCCTCGTTGCTCATTGACAAGGTCGGGAGGATGGGATGGGGTGGGTCGCTGACGTGCCCCCTGCCCAGGACGGACACCACCAAGTGGCCCCCTGGCTCCTCACTGAGCGCCGGCCCGTCCCAGCAGAGCCCCGAGCTCCAGGTGGCCACAGCCATGGCGGGTCCCAGAGGTGAAGCCTCTGGCCGCCCTGGCCCGGAAGCTGGCTCTGCCGTCCCTGGGCTGGCGGGCCGGGCACGTGCTCAGGGCCTCGCCGGCTGCCTCCGCACAGACCCCTACGTGAAGATCCACCTGATGCAGAACGGCAAGAGGCTCAAGAAGAAGAAGACGACAGTGAAGAAGAAGACCCTGAACCCGTACTTCAACGAGTCCTTCAGCTTCGAGATCCCCTTCGAGCAGATCCAGGTGCTGGGCTGGCAGGGGTGGACGGGGGGCGGGTGGCCTCCCCCACTGACTGCTACAGACGGCCGGCCGGCCCTGCCCGGCACTTCCCAGCCCGCCCCTTTTCTGGGGAGGTGAGCGGGAGCTGCTCACAGACACCTCCTTTTGGCCGCGAGGTGGTGGCAGGGCGTGTGTGTGGGGAGGCTGCAGCCGCTGAGGCGGTGGACGCCCACCTGCCCCTGCTGCCCCTCCACCCCCCAGTCCAGGTCACTTCCTCCGTGAAGCCTGCCCTAACTCACCAGCCGGACGTCACTCCCTCTGAGGTCCCGAGGTGCCTCCTGCTGGCCTCTCGGGTGTGACCTTTGTCACCTTGCGAGGATGCGTCTGCCCTTCTGCTCCCAGGCGCTCAGCACGCTGCCGGGGGCCTGTGTTCAGTCGTTGGTAGAAGCGAAGAATGCGTCAGAGGCACGGGCCCCACCTCTGTGTGCCTGCCCGCCCAGTTAGAGCTGGGGAGGGAGGGGCCGGCCGCCGGGCCCTTCTCCTGCCCACTGCCCTTCCCTTTGCCCCCTGCAGAAGGTCCAGGTGGTGGTCACCGTGCTGGATTACGACAAGCTGGGCAAGAACGAAGCCATCGGCAAGATCTTCGTGGGCAGCAGCGCCACGGGCACGGAGCTGCGGCACTGGTCCGACATGCTGGCCAACCCCCGCCGGCCCATCGCCCAGTGGCACTCACTGAAGCCCGAGGAGGAGGTGGACGCGCTGCTGGGCAAGAACAAGTAGGGGCCGCGGCCAGAGCCGCTGCTGCCTCAGCTGGGCAGCCCTCGAGGCGTCCCTGCCCACCCGTGTGCGGCCGTGCCCTCGCTCCTCTGCCCTCGTCCTCTTTCTAAAGACCCCCTCCCTCCAACGGCGGCTGAGGAGGGCCCCTCGGAGGTGAGAGAAGCCTGGCCCGTCGTCGCCCCGGGAGCTTCCTCGCTGCATGCCCGCCACCCCCCTCCTCCAAAGCTCCGCCCAGCCCTTACCCCGAGGGAGGCTCTCGGCAGAAAGCGGTGGCGTTTTCTGAGCGTTCCGGACCAACGCAGTGGCAGCACCGCCTGACTCCTGACGGAAGGCAGCCA
The DNA here is from genome assembly GCF_951394435.1 of Stenella coeruleoalba. Lineage (NCBI taxonomy): Eukaryota > Metazoa > Chordata > Mammalia > Artiodactyla > Delphinidae > Stenella > Stenella coeruleoalba. Next base: position 124,186,755 of record NC_137169.1, read on the forward strand.
GCGGCCAGGGATCGTGCGTGTGCGCGCATCCCCTGTGCTCGTGCAGGGCCGCGGACAGGGTGCCTTGTGGGAGCAGAGGGCTTAGAACCCTGCTCAGACTGGGGAACTCCCACGCTGTGTGGGAGTGGCTGTTTGTTTGGGAGGCGAGACGGGGAGACTGGACTGTGCAGAGCCAGGACCAAAGCCCGGTGCCGGCGTGGACCTCCTCCTGCTGCCGGGGGCTTCCCGGGACACCACAGACCTGAGCTATAGGCTAGACTGGCTGGACTTGAACGGGGACTGTCCATCCCGCGACCTCACCTTGCTGACGGGTGATGTCAAACCGCAAAGAAACAGAAGACCCGCTTCCCAGAAAGGCCAAAATGAAACTGCCGGGCCTTTGCCCTTGCGGTGGGAGACCCAGATGTCGGCTCCCTTTCTAGGACGGAAGCCAGCAGTCACTGGCATCTCTTCCCCTCCCGCCCGTGCTTCTCCCTTAATCAAAGTGGAGCTGCGCTGTCTGAAGACACGGTATCCGTTCAGGGCCAGAGGAGGGCTTGAAAAAGAAGGTTTACAGGTTCTTAGCTCCCCTGAGGCCCAGGTAAGGAGGGGAGGGTAGTGGACAGCTAGCTGAGTTTTCCCAGGGGTCCTGCGGGGAGGCCCCGCCCAGCACTCCCGAGGGACTTGCTGTGAATCCCGAGGAGCAGGGCGGCCATTCCGAGCGGTGGCGGAGGACGTGGGCCGGGTTCTGCCCCGCGGTCACTGTGCTCGTTCCCCGCTCACCTCGTGTCCCCAGCATCGATAAAAAGCCATATATACGTTAGTCCACTGTGCACCGAGTCTCCTTCCAAACCTGCAGCCTGGGCAGGAGCATGCGGCCCCCCTCAGCCGCCCTCGTCTCTGCAGCTGCAGGCCCCGGCCCTCTCCTCTCCTCGGCCCAGAACACTCAAGGCTTCCCAGACCCGGAGCTGCGCCTCTTTCCCAGCACCCGTGGCAGCACCTCCCACCCCGTCGAGCCCCCCTGGCGTCTGCGGGCACCTGAGGCAGAGGGACGTCTCTTTCACTGTCAGAAAGGAGCAGGCATGTGTTCCTGCCCGGCTGCGTTTCCCGGCCGGGCAGGTGGTGAGAAGCCGTCTCCTCCAGGAGCAGCAGCTGGGCAGTGGGGCTCAGGCTTGCCCGTGGCCCTTGGTCCTCAGGAAGTCATTCTTCACTTGATGCCGAGAAGCTGGGACCTGACGAAGACTGTGGGCTGGTCCTAGGGCCCGGGCTGTAGGACAAGAGTGAGGCTTCAGGCCCGGGGGACCACAGGGGGCTGTCCCGGCCTGGATGCCCCCCTGCAGAGCTATGGGATCTGGTGCTTCCTCAGGGCCCCCTCCCCCCAGCCTCCCCCGGGGCCCACAGAGCTGACTTCTCACCCTCCACCTTCACTCTCCCGCCCCTTCCCGACCACCTTCCACCATCTGGGATTCTCGTCCACCCTCCTGAGCCCAGGACTCGCCTCTCTCCCGGCGGGAAGGGGAGAGGCTCCGCAGCACGTCTGCTGCTCTGGGGGTCCTGGGCCCGGAGACGCGGCTGGATTACGGCTCTGGGCCCACCTCGAGTGGGTAGCCTCAGGGGCAGGGAGGTTGAGTGTGGGCACCAGTGCGGAGCCAAGGGGACGCGGGAGGGGAGCAGTGTGCTCCTGGGTTCTGGCCGGTCCTGGCTGGGCCCCTGCCTCAGAGGAGCCGTCTGAGCAGAAGGCCTCTACCGGGCCCACAAACTAGGTGGGGAAACAACACTGGTCCCAAGTGTCCTGCACCTGAGGGTCCTTACCCAGTCCACAGAGCACCTTCACTGCCACCAGGCTCGTTTCTGGCGTGTCGGCATCCTGCCCTGAGTGGGACAGAACTAAGGTTGGCTACGAGGGGTTCTGGAGGCCTCCAGGCTGTGCGTTTTCACTCCCAAAGTAAGTCTATTGCAGAGAGGAAAGTAGAAGAGGCGATTTTTACAAAGGGACTGAAACCATGAAAAACGAAACCCAGTGCCACCCAGAAAATGGAGGTGAGGCCAGAAAGCTCTGTTTCCTCCTTTCTCCTTGAATAATCATTCCAGAGTGGAACCAACTCCGCCAGGGCTCTGGGCACGTTTCCGGACTTTGGCCGCGCAAGCTGAGGGCTGGGGGAAGCTGGGGGAAGCCCCCGATGATGAGCGACCGGTGCCGGGCCGGATGGGAAGTGACGTTCCGGGTCGCTCGGCTGGGGGAAGGGACAGCAGGGATGCACGCAGCCTCAGGCCTGGTCTTTTTACTTCCCAGGAACCATATGTAGCTTGTGCTTCTAGAATCGGTTTGAGATGGTCTTGCTGGCCCAGGGCTTCAGTGAGGGGTGGGGGTGGGGGTGGGGTCGCTGCAGGTCCCCCACTAGCCCTGCAGTGGGAGGTGGTGGGTGAGCGAACTGGGGGGGCCGCCCCTGGGGTTGGGGAGGGAGGGCGTCCCGCCCCCCACGTGTCTGGCTTCTGTTTCCCTCAGCCCCACAGAGAGGCTGTCCCTGGGTCTCCCTCCACTCCATCCCCCTTCCTGCCTCAGAGCTCTGGTTCTGCCCTGGGTGGTGGCAGACAGGGGAGGGTCCCCAGGCCTGATCGTGGTGACCCTCAGCCCCCCAACATGGTTGCCAGATTTGGCGAATAAAAATGCAGGGCACCAAGTTAAATTTGAATTTCAGATAAACAACCAATAATTTCAAAGTGTAAGTCAGTCCCTCCTAGGCGCTGTTTGGGACTCACCCGAAACTCAGGCTGCCCCGCCGTCCATGCTCTGTCTGGCAGGCCAGTCCTGCGACCACTGCTGCCTCGCTCTCACCCCGAGCCTCGGGGCAGGGACAGGTCACCAGGACTCTACCCATTCTTCGAGCTGCAATACTGGGAAGGGGGACACTGTGACTTGAAGACACAAGAATATATTTTTTAAGCGACAACAAGAACCTTCTGAAGCCATTTGAGCCTCACGGAGAGGGTGGTCACCTGTGAACACGACCCCAGTCTCATCCCACCAAGATGCATGTCTCAACTCTGTGTAAATAACCGCATGGCAATGCTGAGTGCCCCCAGCCCCGTTTTACACAACTTGAACTGCTCCTTCGACTCTGTGTGTAAAGTCCTTCCCCTCGCCCTCCCGGCCCCCCTGCCCTGCCACGCGCCGGGGGGGAGTTGGCCTCTGGCCCAGGTCTGACCAGGGGACCGTGGGCAGAGCTGACCCTCGGCGCCCTGCGTCCAGCCCTGTGCCCTGTGTGTGTGTGTGGTGTGCCCCCTCCTCCCACTCTCTGAATTCACTGAAAAGCCATACAGGGGCCTCTGCGGGGCCATCCTCCCAGGGCTCCCCTCAGGACACTCGTGAAGGGCTCACCCATCGTCACCTCTGCTCCCAGCCCCACGTTGCGAGGACGGATGGTGTCCAGGTCTCCCAGTGGGGCCCCAGCAGATGCCCCCGCTGGCCCGGCTCCCTCACCTGGTGTTGCGGTCCGACTCCACGTGGGGGGGTGGATGGGCCATGGGGGTACCCCGTGCAGGCGACGAGGGTTCTCAGGAGCTGTTGGTGGCCGGGTCTGTGGTCAGGTCCCCGATGCCGCCCGGGTGGACAACCAGCCCTGCTCACGTGACACTGGGGGCTTGGGGGGCCAAGGGTGGCAGTGGGGAGGGACCCTGGGGGCTGGAGAGCACAGTAGGCCAAGCTCCCCCGCATGCTCTCTCCTGCGGCTGGGCGGCTCTGGCTACGAGGGACCCTCGCCAGCGCCCCGGCCCAGCCCCGGCCAGGTGTCCCATGGGAGGGCGGGAGGTAGAAGGGGGCCCCAGGTCCCGAGCCATCTCGCTGAACCAGGAGGGACAGTAGCCGCAGGCCCCGGTGCAGAGGAACGCCACGCACGAGAGCGACCCCTCCGGCCAGCCCTGATGGGAGGAGGGGGAAATGCAGGGGGTCTGACAGGAGCGCCGCCGAGGCCGCAGGTGGGCAGGCGGGCCCTGTGCGCTACGAGCCAGGCCCCTTGTGCTGGGGGGGTGGCGGGAGCCGGGGGTGCATAGGGCCCCCCTCAGCCATCGGGACCCCAGGACCCCTTCCGAGAAGCCAGACGTTCTGCCCTGGCGCTTCCTCTCCGAGGGCGGGATCCGCTGCTTCTGATATCCTGGGGTCTGAAGACTGCAAGAGCATGGCGGGCAGGCCCCAGGCCCCCTGGCACGCGCAGCCCCACCAGGACCCCTGCCTTCGCCGTCCCAGGAAGGACCCATGTCCAGCACCCACCCCCCCGCCCCGTGGACTCTGTTCTTGTCTCATCTCTTGTCAACATGTTCTTTTGTAATAAGCGGCATCTCCTTATTAAAGGAATGAGCTGAAAGCACGCTGGGGGCGGTCTCTGGTGGTTCCTGCTGGGCTGGGGAGCAGGAGCCGCCCCAGGGTCCGCGCGGGAGGTGAGGCTGGGGACACGGCTCTTCCCTCGGGGGCTGGAGGAACCAGAAGGCCAGGCCAGGTCCGGCTGGGCGGTGGGCGCGTGGGCCCTCAGGACAGCTGCTGGGGTGGACTAGACCCCCGGCTCCCCACTGCCAGCAGAGCCGGGCTCGGGGCGCGGCCACCGTCTGGCCCTGGGGTGGGGTCAGAGGAGGGACGGTTCCTACAAGCCCTCGGTTAGCTCACCGCAGCCGACTTCTTCAGACGTCTGTGACTCCTGAGGCCGAGGACGGGGCTTCAGGATTTTCTGGAAAGAGACGGTAGGGCAGCACCGCCCCCAGACCTGGAAGGGTGACCCGTCCTCACTGCGATCTGGGGGCCGTCTCCGCAGGGAGGTCCCCGCAGCCCCTCTGCCGCAGGTGGAGCGGGGCGTCCGGCTCAGGGCCAAGCTCCAGGGACGAGAAGGCAGAGCCTGTAAGGTTGGCCTGGCAGGGGCTGGGAATGAGGGGGGCAAGGCCAGCTCAGCACGAGGGCTGGGGAGTCTTCAGGAGGGAAGGGCCGGGCCTCACCGCCTCCAGGCGATGCCCAGTCTCCGCTGACTGCCCGGGCCCAGCGGGCACCCAGAGGAGCCCTCACTCCAGACCTGATCCTTTGCCTCCGATTTGGGCCGCAGGCCAGCAGCCGGGTGGCCGCAGGGGAGAAGACGCCTCCCTCCCTCACCTCCGCGACCTCCAGCTCGGTGACGGGGCCTCCGCTGGGTGTGAATGGGTCTGAGCAAACCAGATGGGGTGCACTAGGACGGACGGAGGGCCCGACCCTGGCCCCCCTGCCAGCGGCCGAGCACCTTAGCCTCCAGTGACCCCCACCAGCTGCCTTTAGAGTTCGGAGCCATGGAGCGGTTCCGGCTGCCCTGAACTGAGCGGTGGCCCTGCAGAGACAGTGCTGCACAGAGCAGCGGTCAGAGACCCCGGGAACCCAAGGAAGCCACCTTCTCAGGGCCCCGGCCGCCCGGGGTGAGAGCACCAGTGCCCACCCCCGAGGCTGGGAGCCCCCCAGGCTCCTCCTTGGCCCCCGTGGCCGTCCCTGGGACAGAGGCCCCCAGTGGCAAGGATGGTGACATGAAACTACCACAGGCTGGCCCTATGTAAGGTTCTATAAACCCCATTTCCTAAACTGTGGAGACAGTCACAAAGTTAAAACACAATTTACTTATTTATAAATACTGTTGTGTTTACAGGCATCATGTAGATGTGGATATTATTATTCCCAAACTTTCAAACACAGAATACTTAATAATACTATATAATAACCAGTAAAACAAGATCATTCATCTCAGAGTTGAAAGGCCACTCAGAATTGCATAAAAATACATTCAGCTCACAAAGCGCATCTGGGTCCCTCCCTAAACCCCTATCCCCACCACGTGTATTTACAACGGAGCCGACTTCAAACGGTCCCTCTGGTGCTTTCTTGGAGGGGAAGTCAGGTGGGGGTAAGGTGAACAGAGACAAAATGCTACCCCTGGAATGGGGGTGTGGAGACCCCAGGGAGGGTCTCACAGCTCTTTCCACCGATCAAGACAGAGGCAAAGGGAACGGAGGGGGACGAGGGGGGACCACGGCGCTGCAGCCTGAGTCAGACTCCCCCATGGCGGGACATGGGGACACAGTCTCACCCTCCCCCACCTGGGGGCCAGCCTGACAGCAGCCCCAGCCTTTCAGGGGTGCAAGGGGACCCCCACCCCTGTGGCCCACCTCCTGCTGTCTTGGCTTGAGCCCCTCGCCTTTCCCTCCGAGCCCCCTCCCCAGAAGAGCGCGGTATGGAGAGAGGACGCAGGTCAGGCTCAGAGGCCAGCCTAGCACCCCACGTCCAGGACCTGCCCCCATCCCGAGTCCTGCTTCTGTGAGACCATCGAGGCTTCAACGAGGCCCCCGGGGCCCTGCCTTTCCTGAACCCGCTCCTGCAAGGCAACAGCAGATGAGCCACTGTCCCAGACGCACCGACACTGCCTGGTGCCCTCCTGAGGACTCACTCAGTCTCTAGCTGCGCAGACGAGGCCAGGCTGCCCATGGGCCCCGCCCAGGCTAGGGCCAAACCTCACCTTCGAGGGGGAAGTGGCACAGCCAGTCAGCTTTGCAACCGGAAGAGTCAGGGCTGATTCGTGGACAATCTCTCCTCTAAAGCACCACCAGCTCCAAGTGAGAAAAGCAAAAAATTAATGGGGAGGAAGATGAGAGTAGGCGGGAGGGTGAAAGGTGTGTTTATTTTGCAAAGACAGGAGCATCGTGAGGTCACCTTAAAGGGCCACCCAGGAAAAGTTTACTGGGAGCATTAGGGGAAAATCTGGAGAAGTAACAGAAAAGGTCACTCTGGCAGATTCCCAGTCCCAAATGATAAGCAGATTAATTGGAGAAGCTCAGAGAGAAGCCCTCTGGGGAATGGAGGGGGGAAGCAAAAGATATGAGTTAACAGAGTAACACGCTTGGATGAAACTGGGTGATGAGACTGCATTTTGAAATCTCCATGTAGCAAACACGCGTGTGCACACAGGCTAGAAGCAAGAGTGACCCCCAGAGCTCGAAACCTCCTAAGGCAGCATCAGGCCAACCCTCAGCCGTGTCTGTCTCTACATGTGCTTCCCAAGGAGGGGCTCCCAGGACCCCTCCTCAACCTGACGTCCGACCACGACCCTCACAGGAGGGGCTGCATCGCCTGCTACGCGGCCACCGGCCGGTCCAGATTCTCCCGAGCCCACCTCACCCCCAAGCAGCTGTGACAACGACGGTTCCCGGGGCCGCAGTGAAGCTGATCTACTGCCCAATCTAATCAGAGCACAAGCGATCAGTGGCCATCCTTGACACAGCCTACACACCCATCCAGGGGGCCGAGCAAAGCTGAGGGATGCGGGCCCCAGACCCTGGCCCTCCCCCTCCTCCCCGGGGGCTACTCGGTCCTGCAGCCTTTAGTGTGAACTCCCTGCAGCCCTGCTCAGGGGAGGGACCTCGGCTTGCGACAGCCCCACAAAACTAAAGGCTGGGGTTTCCTCGAGGAAGGCCCTCTGGTGCTTAAGGCAGAGCTGAGACTGAGTGGCCGGTGGGGAGAAACACAGCGGGTCTGCCGTCTGGACGCCAGGAGCCGGGCCCCTCCCATGAGAACCACTCATCCAGAGGCCGTGTTTCCACCCCCGCGGGTTTGCATATTCTCACCAGGCCATCAGGAGGGACGGCCACTACCCTCCAGACTGAATTCACTTTCCCACCTTGACACACTCTTAAACCATCTGAATGAGAAGAAAAGAATTTTTGAAGTTAGAGCAAAAACTCTGAGCGAGAAATGTTCTGGTCTCCCTAGGAATCAACAAACCACAGACTCTCAAGCCAAGAAGGGGTCCTGAGGACCACCGACCCAGCCCCCTTTCACAGATGGCCGCACGGCGGGTCAGGGCAGGCGCTGGCCCTGGGCCCCGACGCCCGGTCCTTTCAGCGGCCTCGTTCTGCCGCCACAGCTGCCTTCCTACAAGGTCAGGAGACACACCCTCCGAGGTGCTGAAACCTGCCTTAAAACTCAGTAATGGGGACCACGCTCTGTACTTGTAACTGGGCCCCGACAGGGGCAGGACCACCTATGACCGCTGGCCGCCACGTCCAGAGTCAGGGGTGGTGCTGGAGGCCAGGACGCCAGCGCTCACCCAGTGGATGGAACCAGGGGCCCACTCCCTACTGGCCCAGCTGCTGAGTCCCCGAGGTTTTCCCTTCGGAGGCACACGGTGGCCTGGAAGCTGGGAAGCCCCTCTGTCTGTGTCCGTCTGGGTGCGAGAGGCCTGCTCCAGGGCCAGAAACCTGGAGACGGAGACGAGCTGCTCCCCTCCACGCTGGCAGTTCACACACACCTTGGTGGGGTCCACAGGCTTGGAAGTGGGATTCCAGCTGCCTTTTGCCCCGAGTGGCACTAACATGCACACGATTTGCTCAGCGCAGGGAAGCAGAGGAGCTGACGCCCTGCAAGTGGGCCGAGGAGACAGGCCAGGGCGCATCCTTCCTTCAGACCCTTCCAAGGCCCAGCCTGGGGCCTCAGGCACGAGGGGGAGAAGCAGTGAGGCTTCAGCCAGAGACTCAGACGCTCAGAGGCTGGTTGTCACTCCCAGAGGTGCGGCCTGTCCAGAAAACGGCTGGCCAAGGCCGACGAGGCCCTCCCCCCAGCGCTGACCACCCATCCAGGCACCGCGGTGACAGGGCGCAACCCCAGAGGTAGCGAGGGGGCCCCTGACCATCACCTCGCGGACCAGCACAGCCTGGAAAGAGACCAGATTCAGAGTCTGTCTCACAGACTTAGTTGCATAAGAGAGAGAGCGCCTGAGATCACGGGCTGGTCCACACCACGGGCTCTAGCCACAGAGCCTGGCTTCCTGAGTGGAGAGGCCTGACACAGAAGGGCTGGAGGGAGGCGCGGGACACAGCCCGACCGGGTTCCGAGAGCCGCCCGCGCCCCCGAAAGGCACAGACGGAGCGGAGGGCGTGCTGCGACCCCTCTGCCTGGTCTGCCTGATGCAAGAGAGTCCAGGTGACGTCCTAATAACTCAGTTTCCTTTTCCAGTCCTGGCCCAGCACCCAGGGTGTGCCGGAGAGCCAGGGTCAAGGCCAAGGCCTCGTGCCTGCTCCCCTCCCCCAGAACAAAGGAAACGCTACAGTGGAAGATATGAAACTTCACTCTCAGCATCCCCCCCACGCAACCCCCCCGGCCCCGACGACACAAATCACCCCCGCCCAGGCGTCGCTCCTCGCAGGAAATGGCCGGACACGGAAGGTTTTGCACACTCTGAGAAAGGCGTTTTGCCCCAGGAGACAAAGCTCCTATCCCGAACTGGGACCTTGATCATGGCTCTGGGTTAAAGAGCATGTGACGTTTCTGAGGGCCATGGAAGGGGCTGGAAAGAAAGAGAAACTAGACAGAGGTAGCGTATGTTGAGAACGGACCGCTACACACTAAATGTCTCCGGCAACCCCAAAGCGACCTGCACACTCAAACCAGCCGAGGGATAAAGCGCCTACAAAAAGCAAACACTTAAGTGTTAATACTGGGGCATCATCAAGAACTCATGACCCAATTCTGTGCTGAACCCAGGGAGCCACCTGTCCAGGTTTTCGTCCAGAGAAGGACAGCCAAGACGCGGCAGGTGGGAAAAGCAGGGCACGTGGGGACCGACTTCCAGGCCCAGGGCAGCGTCAGCACCTCGGGGGTCCCCAGCCGCAGGTACAGCAGGGCTGTCACGTTACAGGGGGACCCTCAGGAAGACCTCAACTCTCATCCAAGCCGCCCAGCTTTCGAGCGATCAAGGCGCAGCCGCCAGAGGCTCCCTGACGGCGGGGTGGGGTCCCTGGGACACAGCCTTGGCCACCAGGTCTCGCCACTCCGAGTCCAGACTCGTTCCTCCTGCTGGCTTCCGAGCAAACAATCGTCTCTCCCCTGGGCACGCCCCAGATGCCATCAAGCCCACCACGCTCACAGCACAAGGCATGAGGGGGGGGCCTCAGACGCCCCCACGCCTCCTCACAGCGGCGCCACTTCTCTTCAGGAGAGGAGACCAGGTCAAAGGGAGGTGGGGCAGGCGGGTGTTCTAGCAGAGAAACGCTGCGTGGGGAGGACGGCGGGGAGCTGAGCCCGGCCTGGCCGGGGAGAGGCCGGCGGTACCACTGCCCGGGCACACCGCTGGGGTCGGTGCTCTGTCCCAGCGCCCACCTCCCGGGGCACGCGCCCCGGGGCGGACGGAGGAAGGAAAGTAAAAGGGCAGAAAGGGAAGAGGCAAGCCCGGTCACCTGAGCCCTGGGGAGAGGGCCAGACACGGAGGGAACGGGCGTTAAGACCAGTCAGGTGCCACTGGGTTGCTGGTAGAAAAAATTCCACCACCACCGGCGGGAGTTAGAGAAAAGTCAGTTCCTGAGAGGCAAGGACAAGCAGGGGCCCCAACGTGGAGTCACTGTCAACTTGGATCTAGTGGCGGCAGCTCCAGAGGCCTCCCCATGTGTGTCCCACATCAGAGCGCATGGTGGTGGCAGCAGGGCTGGGGCCTGGACCAAGTGCTACGTGGACCAGAGGCCCGGCAGCCGGAGGCCGGGTCCACGGCTGGCCTGGCGACCCCCAGGCCTCCACCAGACGGCTCTAACGGTTGAGGGATCGCAGTCGCGCTTTGATGAAAACTGTCTGAACCCCAGCGGCGGGGGCCGGAGGAGGGGACACGGAGGGTGCAGAGGCGGCAACTGGACGACGGCCAGAGAAAGGTCCTCGTGGCTCCTCTTGGCCGGAGGGCGCCGGCGGGGGGAGAGGCGGGGCCAGCGCCGTCCCGGGAAGCCAGCGCCTGGCCTACTTGGACAGCTTGCTGATGACCCTGATGAGGGCGCCGTTCTCGTCCTTCAGCCTCTGGTTGTCGGATTTCAGTTCTGTCAGGACCTGCCGGCGGAAGGGAAAGGCGAGTCAGTCTGGCTGGTGACGGGGACCAAGTGCCCTTCTTCCTGCTCACGGGCTGGTGACGGTACCGCGCGGGGCCACAGCCCCCCCGCGCACACAGCAGGAACAGCCCCTTCCCCGCGTGCCACCCTCTCCTTCTCCTGAACCAGTAACCATTCCAGGGTTTCCTCCCCGGAACTCACCTCTGGTTCGGAGAAACCAGGGCAGCGCCATGTGTGCTGGGGACACAGGGAAGGGTCAGAAGAGGTGATGGGGTGAAGGGAAGGAAGGCGGGAACGCGTGGTGGGGGGCACAGCTCGGCTTTCCCATCACACCCCCAAGACGACTTAGGGTCTTGCTTCTGGTGCCGTGTGCCGGAACCCACTGAGTCAACCCCCAACACCCAGGAGCCCTAACCTAACCTAACCATCTCCCACAGCAGAGCCCTAACACCCAGCCCCCCAACACCCAGGAGCCCGAGCATGCCCTCAGGGGGCTGGGGCTCTGCTGTGGGAGATGGGGGTGGAGACGTCTGTTCTCCCAGCCCGGCCTCCCCGGACCGTCACACTGTGTCGCGCAACTCGCGAAGCGAGGGAGCAGCGGCCCCGAGCCCAGGCTGGGAAAGTGGGGGGTGTCTGACAGCCCCGACGGGTCCCGATGAGGGCACGGCTGGTGTGCGAGCCTTGCTGGCGGCAAGAGAGAGTCAGGTCAGAGGGAAAGTGCTTCTTCACTGTGAAGGCGACACAAATCCACACCCACATTTGTCTGGGGCGAGTGTCCTCTGGTCAGTCATTCAAACCTACAGGCCCCTCCATGTTCCCAGGGCTACTTCCAGTTCTGGCTCTGCTGTTAGCACCCAGGGGTCAGTCAGATCCCCGTAAAGAAAGGAACCGTTCCCTCAGCCTCTCACGGAAGATGCAGGTTAAGTCGCAGAGGGAGACCTAACCTCGTGTGCACAGACCACAGACACACGAGGCACTGGTATGGAGGGAACAGAACATCGGAGCACCAGGACGGCCTCAGGGTCTGTGACGCAGCCATCCTCAGGTCCACAGACGAGGGCCCGAGTCCAGCATCACTAGCGCAGCACGGCACAGCTCCTCACTGACTGCAGAGCTCACCCCTTCCCCGCAGACGCGGTCGCGGGCCGGAAGCCGCGACCGTCACCCGTGAGCTGTGCCGCTTGCGGCACGCCGCTCTCCTCTCTGGCTTTCCAGTTTGTACCTAAAGAAGCCATCCCCGCCCTCGTCCCTCACAAAGAGGGGCTCCGTGGGGGCCACAGCTGTGACAGCATGCAGTTAGAGGGCGTTAATCCAGGAAATACCAGAGCAGGCCTGTCCTCTGACCTCTGACCTGACACCGTCGGAGCCTGGCCGGCCTCCTTCTTCTGCCTCCACCCCTTGGCCTCAACTGCCCAGACACTCAAGCCAAGAGGCTCGCAGCAGCCCGCGGGCGTGGCCTCCCTCCTCTTCCCCTGCCACGTGCCCTCCCAGGGCACCCCGGGGCCGGCAGCCTGGGCGCCAGCAAGACTCTCAGGCCGTGTTCCCACGACGGGAGCCCCGGGTGGGAAGAAGCTCTACATGGGGACAGGCCGTGTGTCACCGCTGGCAGCTCGTCAGGTTGGATCTGAACCGCTCCCCTTTAAAAGCATGTACAAACGCACCCTCGAGCCTCGGAGATTTATGTCCCCGTTGAGACTCAACTCTTTGGGAAAAACTTGGCCAAGGCACTTTCCCAGCTGCCCGAGCTCCCGCGGCCAGCTCCAGGGAGCGCCAGGAAGGAAGAGAGGGGCGCGGAGGAAGCGTGAGGAAGGCGGGCTCAGGAGGGAGAGGAGGAGGCGGAGGGGGTTCTTGGAGCCGCATGTGAGCACGGGCCAATTACGCACGGACACCCGTGGAGGCGCCGTGCACGACGAGCTTGCGCAGCTTCCCCGCTTCTAAGTGCCCGGTTTGCCGCAGTCTGACAGGAAGGACAAAGAGAACGAAGCAGCTCCTCTCCAACGTCACCTCTTCCAACCTTGGGTGAGGAGCGTGCGGCGCGGGGTCCCGACGCTGCAGCGGCCCCGGGGGGAGGCCGGCCCTCCCGAGCGCCCGTCGGTGGGGACGGCAGCTCCTCCTGGAAGGGGCTGGGTGGCGAAGGCCCAGGTCCAAAGCTGCGTGGTCTCTGAGCAACGCCCACCTCTCAAGGGCCCACAGACACGGCGACGCGCACACAACGGCCCGGCTCCGGGAAGACGGCGCTTGTGGATGCTGGAACCCGACCCCACGGAATCCCCACGCGCCTTCTGTGGGTTTCTCCGTGACCCGGGCGGGCCTCTCTGCGTGGCTCTGCTGAGGAGTCGGCACTGAGGGGCCGCAGGCTGCCCCCTCGCCCCACGCCAGGGCTGCCAGGCGGTGGGTGCGCAGCCGGCCCGGAGCCTGATGTCCTTGGCCTGCCCGCCCCGTACCCTCCAAGTGACCTCGGGCAAGTTACTTCTTCTGTGACTTGGTTTTTCCCATAGGAAAAGTGACTGTTATGGGGAATAAATGAGAAAGGGCGAGTACAGGGCTCAGCACAGGCCCTCAGACGACAGCCGCCTCCAGGGTCACCAGCCCTCCTGATCTCACGCTCTCCCCACCAGGAGGAAACCGAGAAAACCGGGCCATCTTCCGGGGGCCCCGTCCGCCCCAGGTCAAAGCTGGCTCATCTCCTGGCGTGAAGCTTGGCCCTGACGTGCTGTCACGAGGAGGGCCGGCAGGCTGCTCGGGGCCGCGGGCCACCTCCCTCTCAAGTTTCTGTGTCACAGCGTCTCCAGCAGGATATCCGCTCCACCCGACAGTAATTCGGGTGCTTCAGATCTAGTGGGTACTAGTTGCCAGCTACTGACCCCGAAGACACAGCAAACGGGCACAAAGAAGAACAGGCCTGCTCAGGACTAATCGGATTGTTGCTACAAATTAAAAACTCGTATCAGAGAGTGAGACCGCTCAGCAGTGAGGACCCCTCACGCCGCCGCGGTGAGAAAACGAGCCACACCTGCGAGCCTGTCTGCAGACCCACATCCAGGGACAGGCGTCAAGTGCAGAAGATGCATTTTCTGGTTCTCCGGTGAAGACGAGCCCCCGCTCCCCTGCCGCCTCCTCGGCAAGCCCCCTGCTGGCAGTGGGGCTGGGGGTTTGGCCGTGGGAGGGCACATCCCCAGGCCCAGATCTGTGACAAGGAGGAGGGCAACACCCACCAAGAAGGGAGAGGGATGGAAAGACCCAGCAGGGGGTGGACGGAGCGGGGCTGGGTCAGTGCCCCCCCAGCGCTCGTTCTTGTCAGGTCCTGGGGCCGCGGTTCTCAGCCCAGCTGCACAACAGAACCAGCAGGGGAGCTCTGAACAGACACCCGGGCCTTTGCCTCTGAGGGATGCCTGGCACAACTGTGCTCAAGTTGACCCCCAGGTGTCTGGAATGTGTGGCCCCTGCCCTTGGTCACCGTCACCCCAGGCACAACCCGACTGCTCCAGGGACTAGGCTGCACTTGGATTGCTGTTGATCGAGACCCTGACCTCCCCCCAGAAACGTGTGCGCGTCCACACACAAGCAGGCGTGGACCCGTCTGGCTGAGTGACCTGCGCTCCGTCTCTAGGGGAAGAGTCTCACCAAACCAACGGCAGCCCAGGCCAGGCCCCGGCCCTGGGTTGCCCCGGCCCATGCCGCCTCTGCAGACCACCGACCTTCACAGGAACCCGCGTGCAGGCTCTGGGGGCCGAGCGCAGAGCCCGGGACCAACAACAAGAGGGAACGTGCCTGGAGTGGAGGAGGGGAGGAGGGGGCAGGCCTAGAGCCCCTGGGGGTCCGAGCCCTCGATGGCCTCCGAGAGTCTGGCCACAACCCGGGTCAGGGCCCTGTTCTCGGCCTGCAGCTGCTCGTTCATCTGCTTCAAGGTCTGAATCTGTTTTAGCTGGTGGAGGTTCTGCAGAGAGTGAGACACGAGGGACAGACAAGCAGACAGAGACAAGACGGACCAGAGGAGAGAAAAGTGGGACAAAGAAATCACGTTGACATTTTGTTGACGTTTTGTTTTTGCTTTTAGTTCGCATGCAAGAAGGGAAAGGAGAGAGGCCAGAGGAATGGTGGGGGGGGGGGGGCGCGCGGCCCAGGGCGCCCGGAGCTTCTCCCAAGTCCAGCTGCTGCCCTGCTCTCCGCTCCTCTCCTCCGCACCCCCATACTTGGCCCCCTACTCCCACTTGTTTTCTTTCTGTGTCTTTCTATTACCTCATTTATTTCTCATTTAAAAAAATGGAACGAGGCAAAGAAGAGAGGGCCTGTTGTTGAAGTGTTTTCTGTGGGAGGCGCACCTACAGAAGACCCTCTACCTTTCCTGGAAGTATCATCGCCAGGCCTCCTCTGCTGCCCGGATGCCTGTTCCAGGATCAAGAACTGCCCACCTGCCCCCACCTGCTCCGGGAGGGTATGCACCAGGGAACCCATGGCAGATTATACTGTCTCTGCCCGGGTCACAGAGAGGCTGGGAGCTACTTAAAGCTGCCACAGACAGCCTCCTGCGTGGAATCACAGCTCTGCACAAAGGTGGAGGGCATCGTGTCCAACGAAAATGGACCGGTGACCGATACCCTTGCCAGTCCAGCTGTTAGCATGTGTTGCAAATGGAACAGAACAACCCGCCCAAAGCCATGATTCCCAATCCCCGTGTCCCACGAAGGATCTAAAGCCGGCAATAAACTGAGTCCTATCCAGGCCTGCTTCCTGTCACTAGTCCTTCCTAAGAGTTCTCTGACCCTGAAGCTGAGGCCACAAGCTCTGGGAGAGAGAACGGTCTTGTCATGCGAACGGGGCTTCACAGACAGAGATGACAATCCTGTGGGCTGTGGTGACTACAGACAGGTCGCCGGGCACCAGAGGAAGTCTCTCCTGCCCACGTGGACAGGAAGGACAGAAATGAAAGATGGGAGGAGTTATAGCTGTTTGGGAGTGAAAGAAGCAAGAAAATGAAAGGCAGCATGAAGATGAAAACAGTGAAAAGGAAAAACAAGCAGAGACAAACGGCTGCATCTCTCTCCCCGCAGAGGCAGCATCGCCACCGTGGGAAAAGGGAGGGTAGCCACACAGTTCTGAGCAGCCTGCAGCGGCCGGGAGAGGACAGAGAAGGTCGTGGGGCAGCCTGCGGGACCAAATTTAAGAACCAATGGAGAGTCCCTGACTCTCACCCTTCTTTGGGTCGACACTGGACCGAAGCTTTCAAGGCAGTCACGGTCCTTACGTGAAGCGGTCCTTGCCTCCTGGTAATTAACGTTAAACTAGGAGGACGATTCCGGTGAACTTGTGCACAGGCAGGCAGAGGGGGAAGAATGTGGCCATAAAGGCAGGAAGCTGCCGTGGGAGCGAGGCTGAGAACAAGGCGTGGTGGGGAGGCGGTGGGAGGGCACAGAGCAGGGTGGCCGGGCAGGCTGCCAGGGCAAGGAGATTGAAAAATCCGAGAGCAATCTCATCTCAATCTCCTCCCATGCGCGGGCCTGGGGCAAGGGGAGGAGGCGCCACGGGAAAGCTCTCCGCCCGACGTAGGCATGCTGACCCGCACGCCTGGCGGAGGCTGGGACGCGACCCCGCTCCAGCCCAGCCCGCGTGCGCTTCTCCTGGGGAGAGTCCATAAACACCTACCTTCCCAAGTAAAGACCAGAAAGGCGCAGCCTGTGTCACCACCACGGAGCCCCACACCCCACGCGCGAGCCCACCTTACGGCTCCCGGAGGCGGGGAACAGGCCCGAGTCCCTCTCTGTCCCTGAGCGCCCGGCTCCTCAGGGCTCACTGGAGGCCACAGCCCCTGCTCCCTGTGGGCCACTCCCGGAGGGGCTGAGCATCTGTACAAACTGGACCAGCTCCACTCGCCCTCAGCTCAACCGGGCCCGGGTGCGGCCAGCACCTGTGCTGCGGCCGGCTACCGAGTGCCCACGCGTGTCCCCACGACTGCTGTCTGCGTGCAGGGCCCGAGAGCTGACCAAGCAACCCGAGCCTCCTGCAGCCAGCACGCCAGCTTCACGATGCTTGAGCCTGTACGTCTGAAGCCTCTGTCCCCAAAGAGGGTCCAGGTCGGCTGGCGGGCGGCTGGCACGGCCCCCCCAGTCCCCGGGTGGAGCGGGGCTGTCTGCTCACCTGGCCGGGCTTCGAGCTGAGCGAACGTGCTCAGGGCTGAGCCGGCAGGAGCTTCTCCCCCAGGGGTCTGCGACTAGCAATGCAGAACAAGGGCAGCTGACTCATGAAGAAATTTTTTAACTAAAAGAAGATTGGCTTTCAATCAGTATACCTACTGGTATGGGGCCTAGACGGTCATGGCCGGGCTCCGCCTGAATTTGAGGTGGGCCAGCACACGACCCGGGGCTGAGCGGGGCACGAGCTTCCATGTACCTGACCTCCATTGAGGAAAGAAAAGGACTCACGACCTCGTTCATGAAATCTCAGCCCGAGAGGCTGATGAGACAGAGAGAAAGACGCACCTGCCCCAGCCCATGGCCCCAAGGGTGCCTGGCGCCTCTGTACTCAGAGAGGGAATCGGGGGTGGGGGGGAACCCAGCTGCTCCCCCTCGGCTTGCAATCGGCCCTCGTGTGGGGCTGAATGGATGAGAAGGCACCTCCCGGCTGGAGGGTACGAGGCGGCCTGGGCCCTCAAGGACCCTACAAGGCAACAGCTCGGGCCTTATTCACGCTCCTGATCAGCGTTTGGGCCATTTCTTAATGAGCATCCTGTTAGTTGCCAACAGATAGTACAACACAAGGTCTTCAAAAATGGAGGAGCCCCTGCACAACCGTGAGCTGTGGACCTGCCATTCAGACCTGTCCAGCCTGCGAACGTGCTCTGAGTGGCAGGTGAGGTGGGCCTAGAGAAACCAGCAGCTGGAGAAGCAAAACCACCAGCTATTTTTGCTTCTGGCTGTTCTCGAGACGTAGGCGGCACTGCCTGACACCGCGTGTGGGCGTCCCGGCACGTCCAGGATGGGGAGCGTGGAGCGCGCACAGGGCTTGCCCCTCCCGCGTGCAGCAGCCACGCAGACCAACAGGATTCCGGGCATTTGACCTTGTTGAGCCCTGAGCAACTTTTTTCAGTAAAGAACCAACCTTCTCAGGCCATGGGAGCAATAAACGTCTCTCGCAGAGGGCTCCTGGCCTGAGGGCTCTGCTCACACTTCCAGGAGCCAGAGGCATGTGTTTCACGGGGGAAGATCCGCCGAGGGAGGAAAGCAGCCAAGTGGCACCCAGCCACCGCGGCGGCCCCACGCGCTGCAGCCCTGAGGCCCGGGTCCATGCACTCCCACATGCACTCCCTCTCCCCTCCCCTGGGCAGCGCGAGTGCGGCTCCCAGGACGCGCTGCCCGATGGTCACCGTCCCCGGGGAGGGAGATGTGGCTGAATATTCCAGGGGCAAGGGCGGGGCAGGAGACCAACAGCAGAACCAGCCTGCCCTCCATGGAGGACTGGCTCCACCCGCGTGCCTTCCTGGCTCCGCTTCCCAGGCTCTCCCCCAGGGCCAGGAGCTGAGGACCTGGCTTCGGACTTTCACCCGTCCCTCCCTCGGGATGAAGCTGCTGCTGAGAAAACCTTACGAGTTCCGCTCAGGTCTGCCTCCAGCCTGATGCACGACATCCCCTTACACCAAAGGCCACGTCTGTCCCCAGAGGGGCTGTGAGGGGCCCCAGGGGCGCCGGGCGAGCTGAGAGCCAGGGTAGGGGCCGCGCACAGGCTCGCCTCGTCCTCACCATGCCCGCACCCGTCACGGGCTGCCCTGACCCGCCCGCAGGCCTGGGTGCAGGCACACGGCAAGCGCGCCTCTCCATACCTTCATCTCCTCCTCCATCTCCGACATCTTCCGCTCCAAGGCTCGCCTCTCCTGTTCAACACAACCAAACTGCTGAACATCTGACAGATTTGGAAAGGAGTCAAAACCCTGCCCCCCACCCCACCCCCAACTTATCCGGACCCCAAAGCCATGGGGATAAAACTTAGCTGCTTTCCAAATTAAACACAACCGGGGGAGATGGGAACCCATTACATGCCCAGGGTCAAGTCAAAGCTAGGGTTCATCGATAAATCTGAGTTTTCCCAACCCGAGAATGTCAACCCCAGAAAGACACTCTGAGAGGGGTCAGCGGGGGTCAGCAGTTGGCCCGGAGCTGCCCCACCTCGGTCAGGGCCAGCAGGATGTCTGCTCTTCTTAGGGCTGGAGTCCTGAGACCTCGACCTGGGGCAGAGGGTCCTGCTGAAGCTCCCCCTCTGTTCAAAGGGACGGGAAGGGTCCAGAGGCCCGGACCACACGCCGTGGCAGGCGAGCCTGCGCAGTTCCGCTTTCCCAGGGCGACGCAGACGGCCCCCTGAGGACCCTCCCGCCCCGAGCTCTCAGGAGACCGAAGCACCAGCAACCGAACTGCTCTCCAGAGTCAGGCAGAGAGGAGAGACGCCCCCCGGGATGGGATGCGCAGGCGCCCGCCTCCTTCAGACGGTGTCCTCCCCCCACGCACACGCACCCGCTTCTCCATCTCCAGCACCGACGACCGGTCGGCAGTCTTGTCTTGTTTCTGCTGGTGCAAACGGAAGGAACACATTGTTACTGGAGTGTCTCAGGGCCAGAGGGCCCGTCTAGTCCAGCCCCACCGGGCGCCCCGACATGTGGCCCAACCCACGGGTCCTGATGTCACAGAGACGAAGTCGCCGCCCTTCCGAGTTCACAGAATCCCCACCGGGAGTGGAGGCAGCAGCAGTGCTCCCAGGAGTGTGACACGGTCACAAGTGCAGAGGCGTTACCACACACACACCCCCCCCCCACACACACACACTTCAAGGCCAACCATCTTCTCCCCCCTCACCGCCCCTCCCTCACCTCTTTCTCGAATCTCAGGCCCAGAGGAAATGAAAGTGCCTTTCCTCCTGTAAAGCCTGAGCGCCAGGCACTCTTCTGAGTGACCCCTTCCCGCTCTGCTCCTTCTGTTTTGGGGACCGAGGCTGTGATTTTCAGGGAGGACGGGCTGCCAGAGCCTCTCAGGGGTCCATTCACGGGACCTGCCCTGCTTTGAACAGAACTTTCACTGTTTTATCCCCTGGGCTTCCAGGTGAGATTAGAACTTTATTCTGGATCACCTTCTACTTTTAACATAAATTTTGAGAGGAGCTAAAAACATTTAGCCGCCACAGCTACAAAGCAGAGAACAGCTTCAGGGAACGACTCTTAAAAAGGGCAGGGAAGTGACCCCTGAGTCCCTTTTGGGCAGAATTTCTTACAATCAATAGATAGTTAATGACGACAGAGTGACTACTTTATGCCTAGTACCAGGCATGGAAACATTTAATAAGTACAGAAATTACGCTGGTCTTACTGAGGAGGTTTCTTTTTCAAAAAATTAAGGACTAGCTGGAACTGGCAGTAAACTGGGATTTCTGGCTCCAGTCCTGGGCTCTCACCATCTGCTCTGAAGGTCACAGCCGCGGCCTGTCTGTACCACAAGCCTCTCTTCCCTAAGCCTGAGCAGCGTAGAAGCCGTGCCGATTTCACTACTTGGTTCACCTACACAAAGAGAACTTAACTAGTTCTCTTCGACAAAGAACTTATTTTGTTTTGCCCTGTCTTAACCCTAACCCCTCCGAGTTCGGATGGACCTTTCATGGGAACACGCCGTGTGTGCACGTGCTAACTGTTTCCACACGGATGTGTGGCGTCGACAGGCCTCCCCTCCACTGTCCTGCCGAACGGTCCAATTTTGGTAAAGAGCAGAGGCTTGGTCTGTAGCACCACCGTTTCTTCTGAATTCTAGTAACTTGTATTTGGCAAAACTCAGTATATTCCAACACACCCAGCAAAGCAGGTGGCTAGAAAGTCAATGCTCTTCCCCAGCGGCTAAAAGGCTGAGGTTATTTTCAATGCCCTCTGTGCAATCTGTGTCCCCGGCTCGCAACTCCAAAGCCGAGACCCCAAAGCTCAAAGGATGCACTGTTGGGGCTTCTGCAGAGGAGGGAGCGGGGCGGGCGGGCCGTGGCTCCTGGCAGGACCAGCCCGTGCTGGTTCAGGACCAAGTTGGCCCCGGCCGCCACAACCAGGCGGGGCCCTTCCACGATGACAATGACGGACGGGCAGCTCCCAGGACAGGCCCACTCTGCGCTGGCCGAGCCCTTCAGGAAAGCGCAGCCCCTCGGGCGCCAGCACCCCTGCCTGCCCGGGGGTGTTGGGAAGGCACTGGCCCGAGCCCCACATGCTCACTGCCGTCGATCCCAGCGCTTTCGTCTCTGCTTTTGGATCCCACCCTGGGGTGGAACCGACAGCCAGCTCTGGTCTTCATCTGAGCTTCCCGGTGACAGTCCAAATTCTCATCCCCAGGCCTCCAGGCGGCTTCCTGCTGACCCAGCAATAACCCAAGACAGGGCTCGCGCCAGCCTTCAGTGAGGGTCTATCTCCCGGGCGATGAGTGCACCGCCCGCTCTGTGCCGCTAATTGAACCAGGCCTGGCAGCGAGAGGAAGAGCTTTATCTGGTTCCTTGTTCCGGCACGGGTGCTGCAGGACACAACCCAACGTCCCAATGACACCTTCGTCCCGGGTTTGCTGTGACCAAACCACGACCGACAAGGCAGGAGGCACACACTGCCCACGACCAAGCCCTGACGCTGGCCCACGCTCTCCGCTAAGAAATGCGCAGATGACCCGTAAGAGTAATTACCAGCACTCGGGGGCCAGGAACAGTCCACTGGACCATCAGTTTCCAATTTTAAGTTCAACGCGGTGCGAACCCCAAACCAAATCTCTGGGAGGGGGAGGGCTGACCTGATTACCTCGCCCCCTCCCCTCTCCCCCTCCTCACCTGGGCCATCTTCTCAAGCTTGGATTTCACGTCTGCCAGCTCGAGCTGGGCCTCCTGAAGTTTTGTCTTCAGTTTCTGGTTTTCGGTCAGGGCGCTCTCGTAGAGCTGGGGGAGGGAGAGGAGGGAGTCAGGTCCCCAGCCTGTGGGCGGAGCAGGAAGACAGAAGGGCCCAGGGACAGAGGATATTCAGCCAAGGGCTCTGGCTCTCCTGCCGCTGGAACCCTGAGGTCCCAGGTGCTGAGCACAAATGGTGCTCCACTGCCAACAGTGTTACTGCCCAGGAGGTGGGGTGGGGCAGGGAAGGCCGTCCACCACCTCCAGCAGGGAGGGCATGCGCATGGCTTAAAGACGTGGCTCCCACACAAAAGAGGCTTCCTTTTGGAGCCGCCCTCCTGTGTATCCATCTTAGCCAAGTTCTGTTCAACAAAACATTTTCTTAACAAAAAAGTTTTTTCCTGGCGTCTTAAGCACTTGAAAGGGCAGGTTTTTGAGCCGTCCCTGGAGCTGGGTTCTCTCCCTCAAGAACCAAAGGCAACCCACCATAAAATGATGGAAACCCCCCAAACCAGACTGTTACTATTTACCATTGCCGAGAAGTATCTGGTTGACGTTCACAGGACCTCATTAAAAGCACGTGTTTGTTAAAAATATCAGAGTCCATCAAGTGATTCTCCGGGCCCAGGCAACCAGCATTACTCTTATTTCCCTTTCCACAATTCCTAACCCTTACTTTTTCCTACACCTCTAAATATCTGACTTAGGCGCATTTTTACTGCACTGAGAGCAATACGTGAAGGGGTCTTCATTCAGCTGGTTGAGAGGGGGGTAAACGTGCTGGCCGTTAGCATCTGTCGCTGGAGCACCTTCCCTCCCGCCTCTCAGCAAGGAAGAGGCAGGAGGGTCGAGTGGAGGGGACCCCTGCGCGGGGACCCGGGAGCCCCCACCTTTCTGTAGTCCCTGCTGCTGTCTTCCCCCGCGCGGCTGCTCAGGGTGGCCAGGCGGGCCTCGCGGGCCTCCCGGCGGGCTCTGGCCGAGGCCCGCTCGCTGCTGGCGTCACTGCCTCCCAATTCCAACCTGTGGGAGACACAGTAAAGGTACAAGTGGCTTCCGAGAACGAAAAGGTGGAGGGAGGTGATGCTTAAGGGCGGTGGGCGCCTTTCCTAAGATGTGCTTGAGCGCTCTGGCCAGAACGGGCCCGGGCCTCCCCGCCTGCCGAGGGCACTGCTCGGGGGAGGAGGCCAGCACCCACCCAGCATGGAGCTGACTCGGGAGGTTGGTGGTGTGGCTGTGTGCCGACGGCAAGCGCAGAGCTTCTCAAATTAGCTTAGGGCCAAACAGCTTCCCTCAAGAGCATGCTTTTAAACGCAGAAGTTTCTGGGATCTCAGTGGCTCTTAGAAAATGGTTCCAATGAAGTGCCAATGAGCCAGAAACACACGGGCCTGGAGCTGCAAGCAGGGGTGGGTGAGGGTGGCAACCTGGGCTCAGCAGGCCGGCTGGACCCCCAGAGGTGTCGGGGGCGCCACCCGGTGCCGGGACAGCTCGCGTTGCACCCTCTCCTCTGGACGCCACACCTGTGACAGGACTTCATGTCTCGTAGCGACTGCACTTTCGGGGCGGACGGTGGCTTCGTCCCAGTACTGACTGGTCCATGAGTCAAGGGCCTCTCAGCTGACCTCCTGCTTAAGTGGACGGATGACTGGCACCCTGGTCCTTCACACTGGCTCCTAGCTTTCTGGCACTCTGCTCTTTCCAAGCTAAAAGGCGGCCCACGGAAGGGCCACGTGCAAACCAGCCCTCCAGGGCTCTACCCCTGAACCGGGCGGTGTGAAGAGCCCCAGCTGTGGAGCTTCCGCCCGCGTTCCTGTCCTGCAGGGGCCACGCGGGGGTGGGGGTGGGAGTGGACTAGGTACCAGAAGAGGCTGAGCAGGGGTGGGGGCAAAGCTGCTGATGACACCAAGGGCTGTCTTTTCCTCACAGAGGTGCTCAGTCCTACAACATTTTCTACTGCATTCTTTTCCTTCTCATAGTTAAAAAATCTTTTGTAAATAGAAATCTCTTTATTGACTTTCCTGATTGCAAAAGCAATACATGCATGTTGAACACTTTAAGCATTGGAACTAAAGTGTCTAAAATAGAAAGTGAAAGTCACCCCACGGTCCTGCCCAAGGAACAATCTCTACCAACAGTTCAGTTCATATCCTTGCAGGATGTTAAACAGGGATGTCAAAATAAATATTTCTGTAAATAAAACCAGAGAATACCTTCTGTGGTCTCTCCCCTATGCCTACGCACTCACGACTGCAGGCATCTCACCATGTAAGTAAAAACACATTTGCCTCGTTAAAAAAAAATGACTGCGTAGCCTTCCACCGTATGGCTGTGTGACAGTTTAATCCTCTATTGATAGACACATATTGTTTGAAATTCTTTAGCTACTGTAAATAATGCTACAATAAGACTTGTCTGTAAATCTTAGTGTATTTGTTATTTTCTTAGGATAAAATCTTAGCAGTGGAACTGTTTGGTCAAGAGATAAATAATAATTTAAATGCAGATATATATGTTACCATACTGCCCTCTAGAGAGGTTTAAAACTTTTCAATCCAATAGGAGAAATATCTTATTGTTGTTCATTTTAATGCTTTAAAATCATTATGGAGGTTCAATACCTTTGATTATTTACCTTAGTTTCTGAAGGGCCTATTCATAGCCTTTGTTAATCTTTGCCTCATTATATTGCAGGAGCATCCTACATACACGGGGGCTTTTAAAACTATCTAACATAGGTTGCAAAAAATGTTTTTCCCTACTTTCCTTTTTGTCTCTTTTAATAGCAGAGATTTTAAATTTTACGTAATTAGAATGATTCTTTCTCCACTGAGTTGGAAAGTCATACATGACTTTTGGGGGCTGTCGACTGTGTTCTAGAATCTCACTGTTTTAACTGCTACAGTTTTATAGCATATTTTGAAGTCTGCAGGGAAATTTATTTTCACAAATGGTCATTATAATGTAACAGAGTTCACAAGAAATTAACTGTAGCAAACAAAACACCACTCTCCACCAATTTTGCAAAGCGAATTTTCTGCTGGGTTAGTTGGAAATTATATTTATCCTAAGCTGGTGCTTGGTGAGAGGGCAAGCAAAGGAAGAATACATGCAAGTTTGTAAATTTTAAAATATATTAATAAGGTAGAACCAGCTCAATTATTAAACAAATTATGAAACTCATTTGCCCTATGGTATCCTGTAACTACATCTTCCCAATCTCCTCTTAATTTCGTCATCAGAGGAACAGTGGAAAATGGGAGATTCAAACTCTGGCTCCACATTCTCTATTATTTTATAATAATAAAATAACGCGAGCTTTTCTCTAGTTGCAGCGAGCAGAGGCTACTCTTCGCTGCAGCGCATAGGCTTCTCATTGCAGTGGCTTCTCTTGTTGTGGAGCATGGGCTCTAGGTGCGCAGGCTCAGTAGTTGTGGCTCACAGGCTCTAGAGCGCAGGCTCAGTAGCTGCGGCGCGTGGGCTCTAGAGCGCAGGCTCAGTAGTTGCGGCGCAGGGGCTTAGTTGCTCTGCAGCATGTGGGATCTTCCCAGACCAGGGCTTGAACCTGTGTCCCCTGCATTGGCAGGCAGATTCTTAACCACTGCGCCACCATGGAAGTCCCAGTCTCTATTATTTTATTTTATTCTTCAGCAAGATCAATTTTGTACCCTTAGGTACTAGGTGAAAAATTACAGAGGATCATTCCCCAAACTCTGATATGCTTAACTTTTCAGCAACTGCAAAGCAGGTCTTTGGTTCACTGGATAAACTATTCCTGGGCCCCATGTGGGTACAGGGAACAGTGTCAGGCTCCCTGAACCAGCCAGTCAGGCTGGCCTCTCCTCTGCCCTGAGTGCCCTTCTCTACTTCCATCCCGCCCCTGAGACGGCCTGTCCAGTCACCTGTACGCTACACGAAGGTGAGGACACTAATGTCTCCCTAGCCCTGGCTGGGGGGAGCGGGCACGGTGCTCAGGGAACCAACATGGAGGTGGGATGCAGCGTGACTGGACAGAGGGGCCCGTGCGGGGGCCGAAGGGAGCCGCTTGTGACTGTGGGGCTGTGGAAATGAGATGGGAGGATGGAGAGAGGCTGTTACACTAGGCAAAACCACGTGCAACCACACATGCGTCTACTCACGAGTGTGAGGCAGGCAAGGTCTTACCTAGAAAGTCGTTCATGCTGGAGAAACAAGAGACAAACAAAAAAATCAGCATTAGCAAGGGACTGACATTTATTATTTCCGTTTACAAATGTACTCTTCAAATCAGACATCTCAGCTTCACGGCTGAAGACAGGGGTGCAGCCTCACAGTGTGAGAAAAGGCTCCTCGGCTAAGCGCCCACGCCTGTGCCCATAACTTGCGAGACTTGAGGCTTTGGGAGCACATCTCATTAAACTGGAGTCCAGCAACGTGTGAAATGATCACCCGCCCTGCCACCTACCAAGCCGTCCTGTGTCCCAGGACTGCCTGGGCCTGTGTGACAGGCTGCCTCTCTGGATCTCAGCGTCCATTCTACCCACCTCCCTCCACTCACACCCTCGGCCCTGCCCGTGTGAACACGGTATCCATGGCTGTGAAGGTCCAGGACGGTCCCCACTTCCTCCCAGGTCCCTAGTGAAGGGAGAGGAGAGCGGGGGAAAGGCCCACACCCACCCCTAGGATGGTGGTAAAAAAACGAAAAGAGTAACAAAGTACTGAGATCTCAGAAGAAAGGAGTTTACAGATTTGACCTCTGGGCTCGGCTACCTATGGTCGCTGCAAACAACAATGATTATGCCTTTTACATTTATTTTTAATCACAGATGACCTTTACCCTCTATCTCCACTTTTTTATAAAAAGAACTGAGGCCAAAAAAAACCTCAATTGATTTAAATGTATTTTTTTTTCCCTCCTTTGAGGTGTTAAAGAATAACAAAATCCTCAAGGGCAGACAAAAGAAGGAAGACGAGAAACCAGGCCCGATTACCTAACAGAAGCAGCGAACCCCTGCTCCTCTGGCCGTCGCCTGGGGACACTGCTCTGTTGAAGGTCACACCGCGTGAGGGCCCCACATACCACACCCTGAAGCTGCCCAGGGGGGCAGAGCGCCAGCACTGCTGGCTGGAGGGACCAACCAGGTGACCTCGCTGCAAGGTGGCTTCTCCCCGTGGACTTCTGTCTTGAACCCGGGGCTTCCATTCATCAGTCCTCTCGTGGGCTTTTCCAAAACGTCCTCAGCCTAACCTCAGTCTGGAAAGTTCTCTCTCCACAGGCCTAGAGCTGGGCCTTCTTCCATGAATTGTAAAAAGTCCCCCAGGTGACCCATCATGCAGCCCAGGTTAAGCACCACTAACCATGGGCTTTTTAATGTGAAGACGTGTCCCATCTGAGGCGGAGGAATCGGTGAGAGACCGTGCGCTGTGTCTGTAACGTTCTCCTACACTGGAATCGGGCACCCTAAAACGTGTGAGTCTGGGATTCAGGAATTCTCCTGTCTCACATTTATAATATCCCATCAATCACTGCTTTTACCAACATTAACTAAGGGTTGTTTTTCTCTGACTTGAAGACTTTTGTCAAAAAAGAAACTAAATTTTAGCCACGTCTCAAGAATTACTTAATATATAAAAACGCTTCCAGTGTGCTCAGTGGTGCTGAGGTTTCCCCCGGTGGCCATGCCCACCTGCCAGCTCTGTGCTGAGAGCTGGCCTTGGGGGTGCCCGGGGGGCGTGGGGGGCATTCACAGCTCAGGGGGACTGCCCAATGGGACACGCCCCAGACCCGTGAGTAACTGAGGCCAGACTCCATCCCAGGCAACGCCAGGGGCCCTACTGAACTGAAGGACCGCGGAGAGCAGGGCCCGTAGGGGAGGCCCCGAGGAGGGGCAGCAGAGAAGCTGTGTGAGAGCAGTGCCGATGGGCCCGTCTGAGCAGCGCGGGGCAGACGGGGAGTCCGGGGGCCCCTTCCCGGCAGAAATGGACGAGAAGATGATGCTCGGGAAACGCGCACACACACACATCCAAGGTCTCCCCGCACCTCCCTCCCTGCGGCTTGGCCATGGCCTCACTCCCAGTGACGCCCTCAGGGCCTGCACTGCTCACCAAACACCCAGCCAACAGCTCAGCCTTCGGGAAGGGGCCTGCCAGCCTCAGCATCGGCTGGGCCTGGGAACCAGTCTCTGTTCTGACATCTAGACCAGTGACTCCTCAACGCCCTGCCAGCTCCGCCTCACTTCGCAGCTGTAAACGCACCACACTGGCTGCTGCTGGTTCGAGCAGCAAGTTAACTCAGGACCTGGGAGACCGGGGTGGGGCAGGGGGGGAACTGAGCTCACAGGCTCCCGTCCACTCTCCCGCGGCTTCTGGGCAGAATGGCCTTTCTCACGCTCCATCGCCCCCATGGGAGAGCCTCTGGGAGCCTCCCACGCCCTCCCCAGGCACGGAGAACGACCCCTTTACAACCTCGCCAGCTTGCCCCACGCCTTGGTCGTCTTCTCCCACAGAAACCCAAGCACACCTGTGCCCAGGGCGCAGACGGGGGCCTGGCGACGTGACCGACAGACGTGTCTGTTTACCAACTCGGTGGTGCCCAACTGTGGGATCTCACTTGAGGGTGCGGTAACATCCTCTCTGTAAGAATGTGATTCGTGGGGGGAGATTTTACTACATGTCCAGCTTTCAGTCTGCTGTGCCGACGCTGGCAGCGGCCTCTCTAAGTGAAGAGATCTTCCTTTCATTAAGGCAGGGAAATCTGGCTTCTCCCAGGCCTCAGTCTGAGCCATTCTGTAGTATCAAAGCGTACTGCTCATCTCCACTGACCGACTCCTATCAGAGCACCGGGTAACTAACCTTTCCCACTCGGGATGGCCTGGAAGTACTGCGGAGCTGCTGATGCCATCATCGCACCAGCGGAAGTTCTCACAGGGCAGCATCGCATGCAGTGACACTGAGTGGCCTCTACTGAGGAGGCTGATGCAAGATACAAACAGGCAAAAACTTAAAGACACAGAAAATAGGTTAGCACTGCCACGCAGCAATCAGAAAAAGCCCACGGGGTCCTGGCAGCCCCAGGCAAGCCCTCCCCAGAGGCCAGCCTGGAGGGCGGTGCGTCCTACGGGGGCTGCCCAAGAGCGGCACTCCTATCTCTACCTGCCAGGGGTAATTGAAAGCAAACAGGACAGTCTGCTGTTTGTTGTACTCTTCAGGCATGTAAGATGCGTGTTATCAAGTTCTTTGGGATGAACTTTCATCAGGTGTTGTGACGAGTAGACTGTCACCTGATCCAGGTGTCAGAGGAAACAGGGGTCCCTCCAAGCCCGCCCTCCATCCTTCTAGTACTCCCCCTCCGCGCCACCCCCCCAAATCCTGGAGCCCTCTGGAACCCTCGGGCTTTTTATCATTGCCTTCAAGGACTCGCCTTAGCCACGTCCCGAGAAGGTGACCTAACTCCTTAGAGAAGAGTGAGAGTCTCAGAAAACAAGATTTGGGGCCATAGAGGTAGCACGGTTGTAGGTTGTAGAGGTAGCACTGTTTGCCATGAAGCAAACAGTACCATTTCAAAGAAGGAAGACACCTGGGATTTCTGGAGGAGATGGTGTTCTCATCGTAACAGAAATTAGCCTGAGAAGACAGTTCTTGGAGGCCAGAGGGCAAGTGGGTTAAAAGTGTACGGGACCTGGGACTCAATCCCCAGCTTCTGGTAAAATGGCTTTGGTATTTAGATCATACTTCCAGAAACTACTGGTTTGCTTGGTTTCTTGATATCCTAGATAATCTGGTGTTTGACAAACAGTGGTTAGATTTAGGGAGAGAAAGTTTGGGTTTCTTGGGTAAAAGGAGCAGAGTGGCTGAACTGGTGGAGACTTAACTTCCATTTTCCCTCTTCCTCCTCCTGTCACTCAAACTGAGCACAGTTCACCATCACCCGGACACTGTGTCTCAGTCTGAAGAGCTGACTCCGTCCCTGCAGGGAAAGCACGGAGTGGGTCTGGAGAGCAGGGGGCGGGGCAGTGCGGGCTTGCCTACGTGGTCTCGCC
Organism: Stenella coeruleoalba; assembly: GCF_951394435.1. Lineage (NCBI taxonomy): Eukaryota > Metazoa > Chordata > Mammalia > Artiodactyla > Delphinidae > Stenella > Stenella coeruleoalba. The sequence goes on from NC_137169.1 coordinate 124,216,473, forward strand.
GGGGCGGGGGGGCAGTAAAGGACAGCGTCAGAGGCTGGGGAAGGACATCGAAGACCCTCCAGAGCGGAGCCTGAGAGTCGGCCCCATGGGCAGCGACTGAGGAGAAGCCCCAGAACACAGGGCCTGGGGCCCCAGCCAATCTGCGCCCTTCGGAGGCCAGGAGCGGGGTTCCCCTCGCCTGTGTTCTGGGAAAGGCCCATCTCTCCCTGCAAGCTCCCCCCGTGGACGTGGGGCAGTGACTCTCACTCCACTCTCGAGCCGGGTCTGAACGGCGCATCTGCCCATGGTGACGCCGTTTATTTTAGGAGAGGCCCGAGCCTTCTACGCAGCCTACAGGTTAAGACCAACGTCCCGTGGCACGTGCTCTAGTCAGGACGTCTCAGGAGGACCTTCTGCTTGGAGACTGCTGCTCTGCCGCCACTGAAAACAAACGCCTGATGGCCACTGAGGCCGGGCTCTCTGGTGTGTCTGAGCTAGAGGCAAACGGCTCAGAGAAGGAATTACTTTCACAGCTTTTATGGCCCAACTGGGGGCCACAGACATTGTAAATGGGGCCTGCAGCAGCAGAGACTTTAGAAACCAAAGCGAACACAGAAAACAGAAAGTAAAAAGAAAGACGAGCCAGACGCACCATAATTTAAAAAATGCTCCAAAACCAAGAAGCAGGCTCCTTCCTCTCATACCTCCTGAATTCTCCCATAACAATCTCATGGGTTGGGGCCTGTTTCTAATAAAAGAACAGAGCGAAGAGCACCATGAATTCAGATGGAAACCCTGGGAAGGGACGGAACAGGGCTGGCTTTGATTTGTGAAATGTGGAGACTTCTCCGAACACCAGAGACTGGCTAGGAAACCCCCCACGAAAGCTTTTAACGTGAAGTTATCGGGAGTTCAGGAAGGCAGATAATTAAAACCAAACTCTTCTGACCAAGTTTAAAATAAAATCTTAGCTCTGGAAGCTGGGCCCAAGGGAAAGGAACGAACCACGTCACGTGGCCACACCGAGACCAAAATGGGCCTGACGCTGCAGCGATGGGAAAGCCTCCGGGTAAACCTCCTACTTCACTTCCGTGTTCCTGGGAGAGGCCCGAGCTCTGAGGAGCGTGGGTGCGGCTGCAGTGAGGACCTGCCGCAGACCTGGCCCAGACCTGGACGCTACCTGAGCTCTGGGGACAATCGTTCTACGACGTTTGGAGTTTGAGAATCCTTCCCTATACTCGTCTCAGACGCACTCAGGCTTCCTAAGCCTTCTGCCTGCAGGGAAGAGCACCCTCATAATGCAAATGATTGGGGCTCTCGGGGAACTTGGAAGGGCAGCCTAGTGGGCTCCAGCTCTGAAAAGGATCTTTCTGAGTCTTACCGTTCCAGTAATGTATCTGGGGATCCTGAACAATTTGGAGATACACGTGGGGGCGGGGGGGAATAAAAGCTTTCACGATTTACGCAGAGGTGTGACAGTAGGGCACAGTGATGCTGAGGCCTGCGTTAGGTGCTCTTCCCTGTATCTAAAAAATGAGTATTCCCTTAATATCACCAGACGTCCAACTATATTCATTTTCTCTTGCTGCTGCCCTACCATCAGCCTGGCTGTGCCCTGCTCAGGTTCTCACGGGCAGAACTGGGTGTCTGCTGGCTGGGCTCTCACCTGGAGGCCCGGGGGAGAACCGCTGCCTGTGGCCGCCGGGGCTGCCGCTGCTCCTGGAGGCCCCCGTGTCCTTCCCCACTTCACGCAGTGACACGGGGGCTCCTTTCCACACTCCTCTGCCATCAGCCAAGAAAGCTCTCTGCGGGCAGGGCTGGTGACTGGATCAGGCCCACGTCTCATAAGGTCGGTGATGCCCGCAACAGGCCGAGGGAGGGCCACCTCATCACATACACGGGCCCTGGAGCCCAGGCCGGGGCATCGAAACGAGCCAGTTTAGAAAGTCCCGCTTTAAAAAGACATGGTCTAGTTTACCTGTAACATCCTCAGTGGAAGGAACATCCACAGTACACGGCCAGTCAGCTGCAGCTGGGCGATTACAGACATTCTGAATCAGAACAATGCTGAAAGCACGACTGGTGCTGGGCAAGTGTACACCCACCCAGCAGCCGTGTGTGCCAGAGGACACCTCCAAGCCAGATTCTAACAGCATTAAAAGTATTAACTTACAGCTAACTTCATCTTCCTTTACTCCTCGATTTGTCTTTACCAAGTACTTAATACATACGGGGAAAAAAAAACAAAACAGGAAAGTCAAGAAATACGGTACTTATAATCCCGTTTCCACTGTAAATATTTCTGAAGAACCTCACTGCCAGATTGTAACAACCCTACCAATTTAATACTGCACGTAGAAAGGAGATGATTGAATGCTACTGCACATATTCTGGTCCATCTCATTGTATTTCAAATGGTAGAAAGAGACCCATCTTCTGCTATATCTATAGACCACGCTGCCCAAACATTACTGGAATTCTACAGCTCTTATTTTCTATGCAGGCCTGTACCTGTTCTTTATGGATATTCCCAGCTTCTGAATAAGTACAATGTACTTACTGTAGAAGGAAATATCGGAATGTACTAAAGTTTCCCTGAAATACCCAAGGCAAGCCCTTCGTGTTTAAAGGCCATCTGTAAAGCCCTATGATCCGTAAGCACACTTGCAGGCTGCGGCGTCTTCTCCAGGCAGCTTTCACACGCCAGGTGACGGTGACCAAGGACGACGAGCTGCTCTAACGCGTGTGGCTCTAGCCAGGGGTCACGTCACTCACACTGAACACACACTTTCACTTAGTCTCAGGTCTGCACTGGCGTGCACGGTGCACAAAGTTGCAGTAGCCCCTGACATCGCGCAGACGATTCCAAGTGCGGCCTGAGCGTGGCCCCCGGGGCTGTGAGGCTCTGCAGGGTAGTGGGTCCCGCCATCCCGTTAGGGCCATCGTCATGCCTCCTCAGCATCAAGCCTTCCAGGCCCACAGCCTGGGAAGAGGTGGATTTGTCACCTGGGAAATATCACCGTCCAGCAGCCTATGTGGGTAGCAGTTATTTTAATTTTATTCAGACTAGGTTGTGAATCAAAACCCTTGCCAAGGGGTTAGTGAGACTCTCCAGACCTCACCTCTTAAGAGGAAACAGATACTCAGGACCTAAGTAGCGTAAGGAAAAACTTTTTCTGCTAAGTAAATTCCACAAAAGGTTAGGGACTTCCTTTGTTCTTAGCTTTCTCTCTCTGTTCCCACAGAAACCAAAATATTAACTCACATATTTTAGAGCTGTCGACACACTAGCAAACTGCAACAAGTGGGGATCTGAAGAGCCTCGAGAACACCTGTGGCTATTAGCCCTCACCACAGAAACAGGATTTCACAGTGCACGGCCGACCCCCTCCAGGGGGCCGCACAGGCCAGGAGTAGAGACCAGACCAGGGTCGGCAGTGCATCCCTTCCCTGTGAGGGAGGGGGCCTCAGACAGTGTCCTCTGGGCTCAGATCCCCTCTCTGGTGGGGGAAAGTTGAGCACATCCACACAACAGTGACAGTCATCACCTGAGTGCAGTCAGACACTAGGCTGTCTGGTACACACAGCAGATAAAAAGGGGTTGCCAGAAAAGAAAGACCGACGCTGTCTGGAGGTTTCTGGTAAGGCTTCCTGGAAGGACGACCCTATGAAAAGCATCAGCCTGGAGTCAGAAACAGGGTGGTCGTGAAGAATGACACTGTTCCGCATGACCTGTCCTGTGAGAAATCGGGCACTAGCTGGGACCTCGTCAGTAGCCCAAGTGCTACTGGCAGCTCTGAAAGGTAAAGGACCGAAGCTGTCTTTGATTCGGCCACTGAATTTGACCTTTTATACCCCCTATGGACCTTGAGTCTTCAGACGCACCAGGTTCTTTGGATTTAGGGGCTAAACTGCACTCCCAGAGCAGAACTGGTGCTGTACAGTACAGGCCTTAGGGACAGGAGACACGTGTGCAGGGCGCTTGATTTTTGGCAGGTGAAAGATCCCTTAGATAAGAGAAATCTCAGAAATTCAGGCTCTTCTAATTCAGAACTTGTTATAATGTAACAGGTCCTGAATTGAAGCATACCTTTGTACCATCTGCTTAGAAATTATTTTATAAGTAAGTTAATAGCATAAAAAGATAAGATAAATGACCTTACCTAACGGATCTGTTTATGAGTACTTATAAAAATGGCTTTAGAGAACTATTTACTAATACACTCGCTAAAAATGATTTTAGGTGACAACCTTCAAGGGTAGAGCAGATCTTTTCTCCTTAGCAACAGTTCTAATGTAGACACTTAGAAGTAACAAAACTATACCTACTTTTAAATGTTGCAAAATTCTGACTTTATCTAAATTGATTTGTCTCTTTCTAAATTATTCTGTGAACTTTCTCCTTCTTTACAATAGGTTTATTATCGCCATCTCTCTTTTCAAAACAGATTGAATGGTCAGGGATATTAGCAATAACTCAGGAGCTATTTCACGGAGACGCAGTGGTTCCCTGGACCGCTACACAGCTTAGCGCTGCCGGCTCCAGCATCTGCTGGTACATGGGCTCAGACAACTGCTAACTTCCCTCTGCCTCAGCGTCCTCACGGGTAAAGCCGGGGGAATGGTACCCGGCGCGTAAGGTTATCAGCAGGATGAAGTGAGAGTCGCGTGCCTGCCACGGCACCTAGCACAGGTGATGCTCTATAAATACCAGTTCCCACTGCCCACTCCTCTCTGCTGGGGCCTGCTGGCTGCCAGAGGAATCAGCTCAAGCCAAGTCTTCCACTCAAGTCAAGGGTTTTGACTGTCTGTAGATTTTGATTATCCAGGCTAGTTCCTACTTACCCTTTCTAACCCACAGGCATTTAAGGCTATTATTCTACTGTCCACATAGTTATACTCTCTCCCAGATAACCAACCACGGGAGGTCGATTCTGGAAGTCCACAGGAGCTGTGACGCTCTGACACAAAGACGCTGCTTTCACAAGGAAGCAGGCGGAGGTCAAAGTCTAGACACGCTTCCATGTCTTTACCCCGTCAGCTCGCCGGCAGGACTCCTGTACTGTCGCCCAAGGAGGAGGCTGCGCTTTGGGCTGGGATGAGGCCTAACCCCGGGTGTGGACAGCTGCCACCCCCTGAGTGACACACAGTCAGGACCAGAAACGAAAACAGCAGAAGGCAGCTGGAAGCCAGCCCGAGCCGCTCCCTCCAGCTCCTGATTCTAACCACCAGCTCCCCCACATATTACGAGGCTGAGGAGGAGGGAGAAGCGATGCTGCATAACCTGGGAACTGCTCGAGTGGGAAACGCTCTCCCCGGTGGCGCCGCCGGCTGTACTGAAAACGAGGACCCCAACCTCTTGACCCAACTGACCCTCCATCTCTGGATTCTCTGGGGCTGCAGCTCATCACTGGAACATCAAGTTGACCACAATACCTGGAGACAGACAAGACTCAAGGCCTCCTGTCGTCCCTCATGTGACCCCGTGGTGACTGGAGAGGAAAAGGCCACGCGCGGGAAGAGCCTTCTAACCTCTTGCTGTTACTCCCCAAGGCTTTATGCCCAGCTCGGTCCGTACGTGACATCTGCTCCTTGGTTTTAATCATAAATATCAGTATTTTCAGCCCATTATTTTCTTCCAAGCTTTGGACCAACTACTTTCTGGTGTCAGTACCGAACCTCCCGAAGTCCCTCTAACTCAGCACATCCCAGCATGAGGCGCCTCTGCACTCGGCACCCTCTGCTTCCTGCCCTGCCCGTTGAGCCGTGTCCTGCCGGTTTCTACCGAGTGGCCCAAACCAAAGGCCTGAGAGTCGCCCTGGCCCCTGCCCGCTCATGGGCTCACCCCGCCCCAGTCCACTTCGAAACAGCTGGAAGGTCCTCCAACCACCGGACAGCGCCTCCGTCCAGGCCCTCACTTCTCACCAGAGGACCGACCTTACCCCCAGGCCCGCCGACAGTCCAGCCTTCAGCTGCCGGAGCGATTTCTCTAACAAGCAAACAGCTCTGATCACAGCAACTTGACCCCAACTTTTCAGTCCTTCACCCACAGGCCAGCTCTCCCAGCCCTCGGAACGACATGCCAAGTCCAACACGAACCGGCCCCTGCGAGTCTCCAGCTGAACTTCTGATCACACCCCTCCTTCACCCTCCGAATTATACCTCCTGTCCCAGCCACACCGACCTGCAGCTCTCAGAGTAGTACTCTACTTCCTCTCGTCTTTTTTCCACCTTGGTCATGCACTGCTTGCTTTCACTGTCCGTTCAACAGCCTTATGCATCTCCCGCTTGACCGGCCTCCTAAAACAAAGCACCTGGGCCCAATACCTTCATTAGAAGATTCACTTCCCCTTGTTATAATCCTGGAGTTCCCTTCTCATCTCCCCAGCTAGACTGCTGGCTCCCTGAGGGCAGGGACTGTGTCTTTCATCTCTCGATTCCAGATCTAGTACAGGCCTACTTACGTAGCAGACGCTCATGGAACGTTAATCGTGGGAGGATTCAGAACAGGGTAGGTGGCCTTGGTGTTCATCTGCCATGGAACCAGTCTCTGGTGAACGAGCCTCTCGTCCGTGGCTGACCCAGCCCAGCGTCCACCTAGGATTCACGGAACCGTTCCCGGTGGGGAACTGCTTTCACTCCTACAGGTTCCACTACATTGCTTAGGAAGATTCCTTGAGAAAGAGTTACTGCTTACTGACTTTTCTTGAGTGGAATTTAAAAAACCCAACCCAACCCAACCCAACCCAATACACTAGTGGTTTTAATTAGAGAGAAAAAAAATGGTTAACAGCTTGCACCCTTAGTTAGTATTATTCACCCAGACAAACGCTTCTCGTCCCCGGACAACGGATTATAAAGGAATAAAACATGGATTCCAGATTGGAAGCACAAGAGCAGGAGGAGACGAACAAAGGATAAAGGAACAGCCTAAAAGCTGTTGGGTGTTGGCCACAGGAGAGCACAAAGGAGGCAAAGACACGGACTCCACACCAGGGCCTAGAAGGGAGGAGCACCCGTGGGTGAGCTCTTGAGGGCAGCGATCCTGTCCCCTGACTTTCTACCAAATGTACCCTCATTAGTTTGTAGAGCTGGTTATAAAACAAAACAAGCTGGTAAATTTTCCCCTTTATTTACATTAACAGCTGGGGTGAAAAATATTATGTAAACTCTGTGTATTTTCTCTTGAGATGAAAGTCCTAAAGGAATAACAATCCAGGTTACATGGGAAAAATGCTACTGATCTTGGTTTATAGATGCAGGCCAAATTCTGTTATCATAAATACCAACCAATTCAAAGAAAATCTGTCTATTTAAAAGATTCCCAGGGTTCAGCTGATGTCCCACTTACTTCAAAACTGTTCAGTACAACAAACATCAACTAAGCACTACAAGTTGGACATTCTTAAGTAGTCTGTTATCTTTTCGATATGCCCTGTATTGAAGAATGTTTTGTTAAATTAGCAAATAATAATTTGAGAAGACTGACCAGTAATTACCTGGCTCTTGCTTTCAAGATGATTTTAAGATGCTAAACCATCTAAATTGACTAGTTTTTAAGTTAACAGAATTTATAAACTTGAGACCCAATAATATTCACAGTGATTAAGAAGCAAGAAGGAGCTAGAGGTGTCTAACATGTTTGTAGTGCAGAATTATTATTTTTTTTATGTTGGAAAATTACATCAAAAGGAAGCTTTTATACAGACGTGTGAGCTTGGCACCTCGTGGAGTGGCTCACGGTGTGAGGAGAGGCTGAGCCTTCAACGCTGCACCAATAGATACTGGCATGGCGCCCATCAGTAACGAGGGTGACCGCAAGCTGTTCCGCTTCCCCTGAGAAATCAGAGGCGAGCAGGTTTGTCGCTCAGGGAGCACCCCCTCCCCCCCGCCCCCCAATTTTTAGAGATAAAGAGACATTGGACTAGTGTGAACCTAGTGTGAAAGTCAAAAGAATTGTTTAAAAAAAGTATTTCACTCTCAGGGTCAGCAGAGACCAGAGCAGCTTTAGTGGGTTATGAGGGGTGGGTGGTGGACATCCTCCTTACGGAGGGAGGGGTGGATTTAAAAACGATGTTGAATAGTATAATCTCGTGTTCAGAGAATGACAAATGTTTGTTATTTTTAAACTAGAAACTAGAGAAAGTAAACAAAATCCTTGGCTGGTGAGGACACGTACTGTCTTCTCATGTAAGTGATTATTTCATTAGGGAGGATATTAGTTGCACAATCTCTAGGCAAACATTAGGTTATCACATTATTTAAAAACGGTCATAGTTTTACCACGTACAGAAACACTGAATTACATAATATTAAAAGTATCAGATGCTGCTGGGAGTTTAAAGGCATGAGAAGACAGTTTCGGTTTTCCAATTACTGAAAAATCATCCTACCGCTTGTTTTCTCAAGTTAGAAATAACCCGTATGAGCTGCAGTTTACAGGCTGCCCTTTCTGCTTCCTGAACATCTAACAGCAAGGTGTCCAGCAGCCATTATTTTAAAATTCCCTTCGAGGACGCTTTCCTTACATGGAAGCATTTACTGCTTAGCCCTTTTGACAACACTACTTCTCTTGGTGTGTGCTTTGACCCTGAGGATTACAGAGCCGGCTCCGGCAGCTACAGCTCCTCAGCCGCGCGTGGCCTCTGACAGGACCGGCGCGAGCAGGGGTCCCCCAGGTTCCGTGAGGACGGAGAGAGCTGTTCCCAGCAGACGCACCCCAGCACGTGTGCTGCAAGAGGCCCAGGCGCTTCTGCCCCTAAGGGGGCTCCCAGGCCCCTGTGGTGTGGCTCCCTGTCTGCAGACACAGCCCCCCCATTTCAGCTTCCTGCATCCCCACCACGTCCAGAGCTGCCCAAGCTCTTAACTGTCGGCTTTGACCCTGGCGTGTCCTTAACCTTCAAATATATTTGATGTGAGCTCCGGTGCTGCTGACGAGGAGGGTGGGACCGGATTCTGCCCTCGCTGATGAGGACGCTACGGAAGGAGCCTCTCCTCTGCGTCCCTCCGTGTCCTCACCTGTGACACGGGGACGGCAACACCCGCCTTGTAGGTGCCTGAGGATTACTCGAGGCGGTGAAAGTCTCAGGCCTGGAATGTGTTAGGTATTTTGGATAGAATGCTTGTGTTTTTATTGGCATTAGATGCTCAGAAGTGTGCCCCAGCCTGCCCTGCAGTGACATCTGTATCACACAGTGCAGGTATAACCCCGCATCTGTCCTGAAGCAGCATCAGGAGGCAGGTAAGACACCACCACCACCCGACGCCCAGACCAGCTCTCAGAGAGCACGCGAACCCGCCAGCACACGAGATGAGACGAGACGAGACTGGACTCCTAGGAGGTACATCTTGGTTCTGTAACCCATTCCGAGGGTCAGCAGCCCCTGAATTAGCCCGTGTGTCTGCCACTCTCTCCAACACTACAGTGGAGTGTGAACGGTCTCTGCAGCACAGGCCCAGGCTGTCTGGACTCCGGGAGCTACAGACGGAGCTGAGGTGACGGCGGAAACCCGCGGACACGGGCACTGAACCTGGGAAGCAGCCCGTCACGCAAGCCACCAGTTTCAGTTCCTATAATCCAAATCCTCAAGTTCTCTCCCACTGCGGCCTCCGTCTAAAAAGTCGGGGGTAGGGGGAGCGGTGGCATGAGGACTGGGCCGAGAAGAAAGCAGCAGCCCCTCTAGAGAGGACACGGGTTCACCCAGGAAGGGAAAGGGGGGCATCCCTGCTCCAGGAGCCAGGGCTACGGGGCTGAACGAGGCTGACAAGGGCTCCTCACACCACGAGGCACCCCCGGTGCCGCCGAGGGGGAAGGGAACCAGGGCCCGCTCTGTCCTGGGGACCCAGCTTGGCGGCTGTGTGCACGGCGGGGGCGCGCTCCCCCGGTGAGAGCAGCCCAGGCCACGTGCAAAGAGGCTGCCACACCCACGACGGCGATATACACACACGGGAGAGACCCTGTGGTCATTTACACTGGGAGACAGACACTGAACATGGTATCAAGCCACTCAGAAGAGCCCAGGGCTTCTTCAGGCTTCCTCTCCAAATAAGGAAGCTGTGACCAACCTGCTCCCCGGCAGAGACGCTCTCGCTAACTACGGAGGGGCTGCCACCTCACCCCGCGCGCCCAGCAGGGCCCTCGGCAGCACGGCGGGCTTCTGCCGGCTTCCCACGGGGGACACCTGAATCCACGTGCAATCCACGTCCACAGAAACACGCACTAGATAGACAGGCTGGACCTGCCTGGGGCGTTGCAAACACCCCCAGAGCCGGCTGTCTACAGCCGGGAGGTACTTCTTTGGCTTTTTAAGCGCAGAGGTTCCTGACGGTCACGGAGGAGTAGGACCCCAGTGCCCAGAACGCCTGCCCACCCTGTTCTCTCTTTATCACTCACAGACACACAGGATCACAAAGACGCCCCCGCACGTACACGCCTGCACAAATGCACGTGCAGAACCTGCACACGCAGAGCCTACACGTGCCTGAGGTCACTGAACGTGGTTCCGCAGCCACTGGGAGCTGCTTCTCCTGAAACACCGTATTGACCCATAAAACACAGGAAAGGCACTGACTAAACACAGCCGCGTAAATCAGAGAAAGCCCGTAAGACACGGTAAGGAGGCCTCTACACTCTTCCTGTCAGGCGTTTCACAAGTGACGCTGAAAAGCTGGAAGGCAGAAGCTGTGTCATGCATTCAAGTCCACTTTCACCTAAGAGGCCGTTAAGAATCAGGAACAGGAACCTCCTGCAGAACAGCTCCTGGTGGGGCCTCCGTCTCCCTGGCTGCTTCCACACGCCCTGAATCCCCTCTGCCCTGACCGACCCCCGGGGCCCGGCCTCACAGCCCGCCCCCAACAGACCGCAGACGGAGGGAGGGCCGCTTACTCGGAGCGTCCTGGCCGTCAGGGAGGGCGAGCCCGGGGGCGAGTCCGACTGAGGCGTCCTGCTCCGAGCGAGGTCCTTGCCTCGGCCGTGCAGGGAGGACATGGCCTCTTGGCGGCAGAGCCGGTCGGGCACCCCCAGATCGCGCCTTCGAGCTGAACTGAATCAAGGGTAGAAGCCACCCAGTCAATGAGTCCACAGTCACATGGGGGCCGAGGCGTGTCTCAATCCAGCTCCAGCACAGGCGCTGGGCTGGGCTCTGCTGCCGACCCAGCCCGGCCCCAGTCTTCCCGAAGGGCGCCGCTCACGGAGGTCTGTGCCCCACAGAACCTGGGTCCAGGTTCCGAGACAGCAGGTCACGCCCCGGAGGAGACGACCTCAGATCCCCCGGAGGACGAGCCTGCGAACAGCTCCTGTCTCTTCATCCGGAGGGAAGACACGCAAATCCTCTGGACACCATGCTGCCTCCCCGGAGCCGGGCTCCAGGGCTGAACGGGGTCTGGAAGTGCCCCTGTGACCAACCGCCGTGATAAACGCAACTTAAACAACTTAAAAACAAAAACCAAAGAACAACACATAAATAAGGTACTAAGAGTTTAGGAGAAGGAAGCAGTCTCAGGAAGCCAGAGGAGGCTGCTTTCACATATAAACACGCAGCCCCACACGCTCCCGCCCTCCGACTCTGACATTCCAAATCCTATTCGCTCAGCGAGGAATGCTGGACACCGGCCAAGGGCAAAGATGCACTTTCCACTCAGAATTCGGGTTGCCACTTGCAGGAGAAGAGGAAAGCCCGCCGGCCTCTGGGAATTCAGGGGGGCCCCCTGGGGGCTCAGGGACAAAGCCACCACCCCTGGCACCCACCCCCTCGGCCGGCTTCTCAGGCGCTCCGCCACGTGGGAGAGCGGGGACTTTTCCACGTCTGGGTCCCTAAGTAACAAAGCCCAGACAGACACAGCAGTCAAAGCACCTTCAGCCCTTTTATGTCCAAGTTTAACGACACGTCATTCCTGCCGCCCCCTGAGGAAGCCGCAAGTTGAAACTCCGGCCACGGCAGAGGAAGCTCTCCGTACACAAGAGACCTGGACGGCAGAGCCTCTGAGTACAGTGCTTAGCTGAGTTTTACAAAATGCCATAATCGGGAGGATTGAGATGGGGCCGGGGGCCAGGCGAGGGGAGAGAGAGGAGGGTCAGAAATAAGGAGAGAACAGAGACAGGGGAACTGACTGCACGACCGCAGAGAACGTCAAGAGTTAAAAAGAATGGAATTTATTTGCTTGGTGTCGAAGGATTTTGGATTTGGCCTTGAAACATCTCAAGTTTAATCTTTTGCACTCTGTGTCATCACTACCCTATCCAACACTTCTAGGCCAAATGCTTTCTAAGCAGATGGGTTTATCCCCAAAGTAACAACTCACTTCTCTCTGGGATCTTGGAAACTCTATCCTGCCCTCCTTTCCCCACATGAAATTGATACCTTTTTCCTTCATATCTTCCCAGTAAGCCACTCTTTTCCCTCCAACTGTCTTGATATCTTCTTTATTCTTATGACCAATTTGTGAAACTGAATCAAGGGAAATGGGGTTGGTCTGAAGAACACAGGTTGAAAAGTTTATAAAGGGGTCCTGATTCACCTCTAATCTAAAAAACTCCTTAGGAGGACTGATGAATTCTACCACAAACCACAATTGTACTGTGTCTAAAAGGCCAGTTATCTTGGGCGTTCAGATCTATCAATCTTATGTTCTAAATCCTACGTATGGGGCATTCCCTGGTGGTCCAGTGGATAGGACTTGGTGCACTTGCTGCCGAGGGCCTGGGTTCGATCCCTGGTCGGGGAACTAAGACCCTGCTTGCTGCGTGGTGTGGTCGAATTAAAAAACATACAATAAAAACCCTACTTTGTAGCCACTCCCATCTGTAAGAGTGAGTTTTTCTCTATTAGACCCCTTCACTTAGAAAAGAAATACTGATGTAACATTCCCACAGCAAGACTGGCTCCGGGAAGGCTGGGGTGAGAAGGACGAGAACCCGGTTCACTCCCCAGACCCCTCAAGCAGATGGCAGGAACAATTCTGACGAGCAGTTTCCGGGCTGTCTCTGTGAGGCACGTGCAGTGATTTCATTCCTCGTGGGCAACGGGGGAAGGAATGTAACAGCCTGTTTAGCACTGCTCTTTGTTTCTCTTCACCTCTTACGTCTGCTTCTCGGCGGCACTGACAACGGCAAAGCCCTTCAAGTTGTACAGAGTGTTTTAGCGTGCACAGTCTCACCTGGTGCTCTCACCTGTGCTGAAACGCACTGTCATCTTACAGGCGAGGGGACAAGCTCTCAGGGGCCGTGGGCCTGGGCAGAAGACACACAGCCGGTAAGAGGGCACAGAACACAACGGCCCCTCGAAGGCTCTGAAAAGACCGGCCAATTCAGATCCTTCATCAGGGAGATGCTGCCTATTTGAGACACTCACAGGAACACGTCCGAAACTGAGGAACGGAGAAAAATTCTCCAGGAAGTTACACCTAAGCTCTTTCTTTTGTTCACTTGTTCTTTTATATATTTATAGCCTTTTTCTCCAACAGGCACTTGTTGTTTCCTTTCTTACTGAAGAGACATTAACTCCCCTGAGAACATCAAAGTGGCCTTCACATCCCCGTGAAGGTGAATGTGAGTGGGAGTGTCTGTGGTCACAGTCTTGCGTCTTCTGGTTATGTCATAATCTAGTTTTCAGGTAGGACCGTGTTTCCAGTACCATTCCCACGTCAGGGAACCCGAGATGAAAACAATGTGCATTTTCCTCCACACTGGCCTGGCACAGAGTATAACATTCTGACCCGGGCACACACATCACAGCCGGGGAGGCTGCTTAATCAGACAAGCAGCACGGAGGAATAGCAAAGGATAACAAAGAATCACCCTCTTCTTTTCTTCCCCAACTGAGGGTCTGGTATATTCTTTCTAAAGTGAAGGTCTAGTAACCAAGGAGCCTGGTAAACGACCTCTCCAGAGTGAGAGCTACGCAAACAGCCAACTGTTTGGAAAATAACCTATTTCCGACAGGCAGGAGAGAACGTTGGGTTCATGTTTTATCTCTTCCAGGTAAGGGAGAGAAAAAAGTTCCTAAACTTTAGGAGGTTCTTTGTTATAACTGAATGAAGAGTTCCAGGCAGACAGCTCAACAGAATCTCCAATAAACATAAGACCCAGCAGACACAGGGGTTCTCCCAAAGTCTCCTCCAGTGGGGTCTTCTTAGTATAGAAATTAATGAGCCAGTTGAGTAATTTCTAACTTTTCCTCTTATATTTTAAATCAAGAAAGTTAAATGTTATGGTTTAAGAGTGATGATGTTTGGTAAAATGTCCCCCAGTGAGGACCCCCAAAGCATCAGTACACCAGCACACTGCCCTGTGGTTCGGGAAGGGTGTGGGCTTTGAGGTCAGGTAGCCTGCGTGGAAATCCAACCCCTACTTAACTGTCTGACGTGATCAAAATGCTTTACCCTCACTGAATCTTATACGGCTCACTTCAAAAACTGTAAAATAATGCCTGTCTTGCAGTTATTCTATAATTTAGGCCTAATGTCTATGCAGTGCCGAGCACATGGATGTGCTCAATACAGGGCATTTATCACCAAAGTGCTGACCAACACGCACACGCATCCAGAAAACACACGCAAGGATCTAAATGAAAATCTGAAACTAAGAGCTCAGATTACTGTTAGTAAACAGCTACTGAATGAAGACAGAATCTCCTTTCCAAATGCTTTAGGGAAGAACCTACCTTGTTCCCTCCTTCCCAATCCTCTTTCTTGGAAGGCAATGCCCTAGTGTAAGGGAAGGTGCAGCCATGAGGCAGGAGCCTGGTCTAGTCAGGGGCCTGAAGACAGTGGGGCTTAGGGCTGGGGTTAGGGGTTAGGGCTGGGGTTAGGTTTCGGGGTTAGGAAGCAACAGGCTCCGCACTGGTGGAGGAGCCTTTGCACAGCCAGTGGCCAGACCACTTTCTAAATGGCACTCTCCGCTAACGGCAATGGGGTTCCCTGGAGAAATGGCTGTTGATTCCAGAGCTGGGGGAGGAAAGCAAATAAGCCTGGGTCTCTTGTGTCAGGAAGAAGAAAAGCACTCAGACGAGGATGGGGGCGTGACAGAAGGACAGAAGGACACACAGACCTGCTTAAGACGCCAAACCTGGGACAGTCAGATCATCAAAATAAATAAGAGTAACAAGTAAAAACCCACTGAGGGAGGGCTTCCCTGGTGGCGCAGTGGTTGGGAATCTGCCTGTCAAGGCAGGGGACTCGGGTTCGACCCCTGGTCTGGGACGATCCCACATGCTGCGGAGCAACTAGGCCTGTGAGCCACAACTACTGAGCCTGCGCTCCGCAACAAGAGAGGCCGCGACAGTGAGAGGCCCGCGCACCGTGAGTGGCCCCGCTCGCTGCAACTGGAGAATGCCCTCACACAGAAATGAAGACCCAACACAGCCAAAAATAAATTAAAAAAAAAACAAACCCACTGAGGGAAACAGGAATTCATAAGCACACTCTAATACAAATAAAGGAATGACAAAACAGAGGAGGAGAGAAAGCTCTTCCTTACACTAGAATGCCTACCAATGAATGTAAAAGGAGTAATCAAATTAGATAAAAATCCCCATTTGGGAAATGTCACTGGAAAATCAGTTCAAGAAAGAAACATCAATGGATACCAAAACTAGTGGGTAAAAGCAGGATGAGAAGCTGGATTTTGCGTAATCTCAAAGTATCACCTCATAAAATGCTAATCACTAAGGAAGAAAATGGGACTTTCCTATGGCAACACCGTCCTAACCAAGGGACTCAGGGTCAGCGCCCCCAGGAGTGGACAGACTGTCAGGGCAGAAAGAGAAGAGCCAAGTGTCACTTCTGAGACGTTGTGTAAAACATGCAGAAACAGGCCAGCTTCTGAGGCAAAGCGGCCCACACCCAGGAGTACACGCAGGCCTCTCTCCTTATAAATGGCAACGTCGTGAGAACCAAGGAGAGAGGAAGGTCAGACTGGATCCTTCTGCCATGAAGGGTGTTACTGGGACAACTGGTGATGTTTTAATGTGGTCTCTGGGTGAAGGGTTTACAGTTCTTTGTACTATTCTTGAAATACTGCTACAGATTTGAAATTGTTTCAAAGTAAAAAGTTAAAACAACCCACTTCTCTCATCATACTAGGGTATGAGCCGTGTGAATGAGATAACTTCTTTTAACCCCAGAGGACTTCGGAGAGACGGGTCTCGTCACAGAGGGATTCGGCCAAAGGCTCAGCAGAGAACCGGGCTTGTGAGCGGATGCAGGTGTCATCCCGCAAGCAGAGCAGCTCCGCGTGCGCTCCGGAGTGGACGGGCGCTCCCGGCACACGACTCCTTCCGTGCCTCCTGGCTCGCGGTCAAACAGCTCAAAAGACAAGACTGCAGCCAGTGCAAGTCCTCTCCAGTGAGAAGGGCACAGCGGTTCCTAGTCCCCGAGTTACCAAACAGGCAAAGGATGCGTGCTCTGAACCAGATTCCTCCCAGTGCCACACTGCTGGGTCAGGAGAATCTGAAGTCACTACTACAGAAGTCACTACTACAGAAGTCACTACTCTTTAAACAAAATTTGGGGTCTGACAGACAAATACCATCACAAGTCAGGAGAGAAAGCTTTTTTATTATGGTGGCTACAGTTCCCAGAATCGCCGGTGTGTCAGACGGTCAGCATTTCACCACACAGACACTCAGGCCATCCCCGCGGACCCCGCACGTGCCCTGTGGCCGAGGGCACAAATGGAGACTCCTCGCATGTCCTGGAAGGGCTTCAGCAGAGGAACCAGCACAGCCCTTCCAGCGTCTCGAGAAAGGAACATCTGGGATTCCAATTCACTTTTTCCTAAATGAAGGACGTGATTCCCCGCCTTCCCCAGTGAGCTGACAATTCCAGACCGACTGTGTCCATCACCAGAGGAAGAGCAGACGGCAGCTGCCCCTGTCTTCAGAATCTGTGAGCAGATTACATTTGGGGCATCAAACGCGACAGGATTATTACACCCACAGAGAACATTTTAGTTATGCTGCTTGCTGTACTTGCCACTCAACAGAGACCACTAGCCTGCAGAAGGGGTCCTGATATTTCCCCAGACTAGATCAAAGTGCTAAATATATATATATTTAAAAACCTTCATCTAGTAAAGATTTTGAGTAAGACAGAGACGGAAGAGTATTTAAGGGAGGAGAGAAGCTGACGGCACAGGTGAAACAACAGACAGGCTAGAAAGAATGTTCCCTCTTTGGTTCACGGACAAACTCATTTTTTAATTCCTGAGGGCAGAACATACAGATATAAATGTGTGTGCATAGGAAGAGGGTGGGTATACCGGCAAAACTGTATATCAAATACGAACAACTGCTAAAAATAATCCTCATAATTCGATTGTAAAACCCAAAGAGACTTCACTTTATCGTGCTACATGTAACCTCTCGGAATTGGTCACTTTCAAAATTAAAGTTATCTGAAAGTAGCTTCACAATCTCACATGGTCCCCATCTACATCTTTCAAGTTCTTTTGTTACAAAGAAGAACACAGGACTGCAGAATAAAGTTCTGGAGTGCTCTGGCCAAGGGGGTCAGAAAAGAGCCTCTCTGTTAGCACTTGTGAGCATTGCAGCTGAGCCTAAGCATGAGACATTTAAGTCAATAAACAAATGTTGTAAGACTTTAGCCAGAAGTGTAAGGCCTAGATTTTCCTGGAGGTCCCTAACCTGAAACCCAATCATCTAGAACTGCAATCTTTCAAGTTTTTTTTTTTGGGGGGGGGCACAAAGCCAACAGAATGCGTTATCATTGCCCATTTCTTCAGATACAGAAGGGGAGGAAAGTTCCTTCTGGAAGGTGAGCGTGGCTTCCAACAAGGTCTTCAAGGCCCCAAGGGAGTTTGTCAAAAGTTTGGCAGACATTACCCAGTATTTCAAAAATTTTGCTGCTGCTTCCTGCAAATCAACTTTTTGGGGGTAACTAGGTTATAAACTTCTGAGAAGACACAATACACAATATTTTAGTTTAGATTTAGGGAAGAAGGTAATGAGTCAAGTATTAACAAGTAAGAACTATAAATAGTTCAAGATTCCTGTTCCTCCTTTTGGAACTAAGAGTTTGCAATAGAACAATCATTTTCAGGCCTATTTATGAAATATAAGGGCCAAATAAAACATTTGTATTTTTAACCGTCAACTCACCCTTTCCTTCCTTCAACCCATCAAACACTATTGAGCGCTAACTCAACAAACTTACTAAACAAACAAGCTCTTTTCATTTAAAGGAGACCGTGGGCAGCACACAGCCCAGTCAGGAGAAGCTCCACGGGCTTATCCTGCTGTTTTCATTCCCGGGCACCTAGAGGGGCACGAGCTCCGTGGGGGGAAGGGATGAGGGAGGAGCTCTGAAGGAAGCAGCAAGTTCTCTGCCACTCGTCCCCGTCTCTTCCCACGTCCCCATCTTAATCCTCAGCCTTAATCTGCGTGAGGTGAAGCTCTCCCCTCCTCCGGGGGTGGGGGGGGGACAGTGGCGACAACTCACCTCAAGCGACTCTTGCACAGACGCTCCTGAGTGAGGAGGACGTATCTGGGGCCTCACCACAAAACTAACCTCCTATCCTCAACTGCTCCTTTGAAACGAATCCTTCCCGAGAGAAGAGTCAGTCTTCATTCCACACATAAGGACACGCAGAGCAAAGAAGCCATGCAGTCCTTTCCGCTAAATGAAGGGCTTTGGACATGTGCCCTTTATGAAAAACCAACACAAGCTAAAAATCAGAGCGACAAAGCGCATCCGCTACAAGGACGCGAGGGCCCTGAGGCCGAGGCAGGAGCGGGGAGGCGCTGCGCGCTGCCTGGCAGGAGCCAACCTTCGCCACGCGCTCCCACTCTCGCACACTTGAACAGTCACGTCCCACTGTCATCAACGTTTAAATCCCAGAAACCCACTTCAGGGTAAGGGATTATACAGGCCTCTTAAGAAAATCTTTCTGCAAGCCTGTCCTAGAACTGGTTTATGGGTTTAGTTTTGCAATTAAATTTAAATTTAGCAACAGCTAAAAAAGGCAAAACAGAAGTGGAAAGCTACCCCCTTTTCATGTGAGTAACTCACAGCAGCTTTTCCCCGCTGCCACTTTTCTTCGGCCACACCGGACAGAACAGCAGGAGAGTCAGAAGGGGCGGCGCAGAACCTCAGCAGAGGCTCTCAAGGGTGGAGGTGGGAGTGGAGGCAAGACCTCCGCAGGGTCCCCTGGAAGTATGTGGGGACACGGTGCCCAGGACGACGGGCGCGTGCGGTCAGCGCCCAGTAGGGCAGGGTCGGGAATGCCGACGTCAGACTATGTTCCAGACAGGCCGGCACAATAAAGAAGTTCTCCGCCAGAATGCTCACGGTGCCTCGACGACAAAAACACGCTTGAACTGATCAGAAACGCTAACAGGGCAACTTAAAATCTTCAGCTTAAAAAGTAGCCAAGAGGGCTCTCTACAGGTTACATGGCTGCTTAAACACGGGATGAATAGAGAACAAGAGTATGACTTATCTGAAACTTCTGTTAAAGCTATAACTCTTCAGTAAAGTTCAGAGCTATTCCATAAAGTTGTTTATCTCAATAAGTTGTTATAAAAAGTCAAGGAGAAAGATGCTGAATAATACCACATTTTTAGAGTACCATATAATATTTAATTACATTTTAGAGTAACGTTTAAAAGAAACCCGTTTAACGCGTGCAGATATCTGTGATATTTAGATTGTGCTTATAATCAGTATGTCAGGCAAAACATACTACCATCGAGTGGCAGTGTACCTAAAATTTAGGCTCAAGTGTTTGGATGAAGACGAAACCGACAACTTAAAAGTTATAAAATCAGAGAAGCACAACGAGTTATGAGGGGCAGCAGCCTACACAAATAAACTTTAAAAACAAACGTCCAGAAATTCTACTTTAAGTTCAAGTTTCCTGTCATCAACTGGATCTATTTTTTAAATACTTTGGTCATTTTTCTTTTCTTTTTTTTTTTTTTTTTTTTGCGGTACGCGGGCCTCTCACCGTTGTGGCCTCTCCCGTTGCGGAGCACAGGCTCCGGACGCGCAGGCTCAGCGGCCATGGCTCACAGGCCCAGCCGCTCCGCGGCATGTGGGACCTTCCCGGACTGGGGCACGAATCCGCGTCCCCTGCATCGGCAGGCGGACTCTCAACCACTGCGCCACCAGGGAAGCCCGGTCATTTTCTTTAAAGCCTGTAATTTTGGCTGAATGCTCCACCAAGGGGTAAGGAAAAACAATTATTTCTCATTATTAGCAATGGCAGAGTTTTAAGGGAAAAGGTCCTTCCTAAGAAAAACGATTTACGCATCCGGTTCGTGGAGAAACGTGAATGTTTCAACCGGTCCTCACAGTTGTGGCCTTATTGTTGGTCCAGAACTAAGCCTGCTCCATTCATCTGGGTTTACTGAGAAGACTCCCTCCTTAGCATTAAAAATGTATAGAAACTCAACACCTGTTTTCCCTGTAACAGCGCAGATCCTGGAGAAGCCGAAGGACCTTCCTGGCCCCAGAGAACCGCATGCAGGCTTCCTGCCTCAGATGCCACTGATGCCTATGGTGTGACTGCCTGTCCAAATGCTTTGTGAGTCGTCTGGGGCGTCTCTATGTGCTTTACGTCCACGCTCTCAGTTAAAAGTGCTTTAAAACAGCTGAAGATGGACGATGCCGTTGCACCATTAGGGTTAGTTTCCAATCCTCTCATTTCTCTTATGCTCGAATTATTTTCTTCTGTGCCAAATGAATCCTCCAAATACCCCATTTTTCCTTTTTCTCTTTCTCATTTCCACTGGACAACAGTTTGCTCCTTCACTAGGGTTCTGCAGGGGAGGTTTAAGCTTTGGTTCTGGCTAAAAAATATAGCCGTGACTCAGAAGATGACATAAAAGTTTCTCCCTGTGCCTAAGACACTGGAGATACCCCCCAAAAGTGAATCATTAGAGAGGAAAACTTGAAAGAAAAAGCCTTTCACAGAGAACTAGTTTTGTCCAGATTACGTCTGCCAATGGCAGGTAAGGAACAGTCTGTGTCCTATGTAGTAGGAAGTGCACTTCACCCCCTACCGTGATGTCACCTGGTAGCACAGCTGGTGCTCTGCCGTGGGGGAGAGCGGGGGTGGGGGGGCGGCGGGAACAACTCACGGGGCACCTAAACCGACGGCCCTGTCAGCTCTGTCCCCCCATGGCAAGGCCCACGCATTCCACCCAGACACGCCCCTCAGAAGCAGACAGCGCTGCAAGGTGCGGCGCTGCACGTGCGTCCCCCCAAGAAACACATTCGTGTGTGCGGCGAACGGGACCAGTGTGCGGACCAAACTGACACGGCCGTGGGTGCCTGGTGTTCAGCGCAGGACACAGGAGAGAACCACGCTCCGTGCTGACGGAGCACACACTGCGTCTAGGGGCACAGAGGGTCCAGCAGAGCAGACGTCTGGGTGTCCCGGGCGCTGTCCTTGGCCCTCAGCGTGACGCATGTAATGTGACACGGGGGCTGGTCAAGCGGGATGCTGATAATGGTGGTCCTGGAGTCAATCTCTGTACAGTGCTGTTAGCACATGTTTACACAAACTAAAATGCCCCACCCTCTCCACGCCCCAGACCACTGGTGACCCCGCTGTCTCACAAACGTGCGCTTGGTCCTAACACAGATAGAGTGACAGTATCCACAACCCATCACTAAACCTGGGATCACAGTTCCGAGGGCAAAGCGAGACTGCTCGAGTCCTCAGGGGGTCACGAGGCCAACGTCCACAGGGGGACCCTTGGGCCGCCAGGCATGACTGGCCAGGCGCCTTCACTGTCCGGTGCTGCCTGGCCTCGGGACGCGCGGACTCTGGCTTGTGGTCCCACCTCAGGCCTCAGCAGCGCTCGCTGTGGCTGAACAACTTGGAGGCAAGACGATTTCGTGTGGCTTCTGAAACGGTTGGTAAAGGACAAATCTCCTTGATGCGCGTTCCTTGAAGGTCTGGTAAGATCTCCCCTCAAATTGGTTCGGGCCTGGTGCCTTTGGCCCAGGGTTGGAGGGTGGTGGTTAAAGTATTATCCAATTTCCTTTAATGGTTACTGGGCTTTTCTGTTTCCCTATTTCTTCTTGAGTAATTTTGATATTTTATATTTTCCCAGAAAAGTATCTGCTTAAGTTTTCATGCCTACTGTCATAATGCTGTTCAGAAGCAGGTCTTACGATTAAACTGTTTTCTAATGCTGTCCCCCTTTCCTTTCCTGATACTGTTCATACCCACTGCCCACCCCACCCCCTCCCCCCATCAGCTTGTCAAAGGTGTATTCTATCCTACAAGTTTTTTCAAAGAATCAGCTTCTGGTTTTACCAATCATCTCTGCGGCTATTTTGTTTCGGGTTCGTTCATTCTGCTCCTTATTTCATCCTTTCTACTTTATTTGGGCGTACTCTGTTCTCTTCCCAGCATCTCGAGTTTGAAAGCTTGGCTTATTTGTTTTCATTCTTTCTTATTTTCAAATATTTTCAACTATATCTCTGCATTTAAGGGTATAGCTTTCTCTCTTTTAACTACTCCTACAAGATCTAATGTGAAGTAATCTCATTCTAAATATTTTCTAATTCTCATTATAATTATCTCCTTAACCCGTGTAGTATTCAGAAGGGAGTTTTTGTTTCCAAAATACTCTTTTCTTGTCCCACCATCTCTATGATCTCGAGTTTGCCCCCATGCCTCTGTCTCCTGCTCCCTTGGGAGCGGCCCCGAGCTGCCCTCCCTGTGAGGGACGGTCCACTGTCTCAGGCCCTCCATGTGCCCCACTCCCCCCTCACCTGGTGTGAGTGCAGAGGTCCACTGTTATGCGACTCTTCCCCCGCTCTCCCGGCACTGCTCGCAGCTAGACCACGACCTCATTTAAACTAGACTTTCTGCCTACTCTGCCACTGTAACTGCGTCACTGAAAGTGGCTGGGAGAAAAATACACAACCGCGCTCACCAGTCTCATTGTAAATTCACTCCCTTGAACCTGGGTGGACTGCACGCTGCCAGGAGCACAGACACCCCCGGGCCACGCGCCTTCCTGGGCAGCGATCTCACCCACTTCGGCGCATTCTTCCCTGGCTGCTGGTCCCCTTTCGATTTCACTCAGACAAGAACCCCGAGGCCACGTTTACCCACAGTCGCCGGGCCCTCCCCTGCTGCACCTGCCCACGGGCTTGGCGTACTGGTCTGGAGTCGCATCGCAGCTCGGACCCCGCCCCTCGCGGACAGCACTCCACCAGGGCTCTGTGCTTCCTTCCGCCCAGGTCACCATTCTGCTCTGTCCTCGTTTGCTCTCTCCCCACTCATTCCCATCAGCAAGCACGCAGCTACGCCCCCCGTCGCCAAAGCACCCTTCTCTGGACCCCGTCTCCCCTGGAGCTGTCACTCCATGTCTCTGCCCCCTCTGCTGAAAATCTTGTTTTTAAAAAATGACTCTTCTGAGTGTTTCTAACTCCTCTCCCCCCACTGCGTCTGAAAACCACTGCGATCGGCCTTTCTGTCCCACAACGCCACCAGAACTAGTCTTACCAAGGTCCCCGCTGACCTCCACGTTGACACTCACTGGTCAGTCCTTCGTCTTCATCAGCTCGACTCATCAGGAACACTTAATACCATGGTAACCGCTTCCTTCTCCGTACGTTCCTTTCATTGACACTGGAAAGGACACTGCCGCTTCCTGGGTCTCCTCCTGCCCACTGGCTGGTACCCCCGGTTCCCCCGGAGTGGGGAGTGGGCCAGGCTCAGTCCTTGGCCCTCTCTTGTCTAAACTGCCTTTCCATCACCTCACAGTCTCATGGTTTTAAATATCATCCAACCGCTCCACAGATCCCACATATCTGACTGTCCAATCTTCCAGATGGATGTCTACAGAGACCTCAAACTCAACAGATCCCACCCTGAATTCCTGCTTTTCCTCCCCAACCCGTTTCAGCTGCAGACTTCCCATGTCAGCTGATGGCAACTCTATCCTTCCAACTGCTCAGGCCAAAGACCTTGGGGTCAGCCAAGACTGCTCTTTCCCTGACATACTGTACATCCAGAATATTTTTTTCCCCACTGAGGTATATAGTTCATGTACCATATAAGTTTCCAGTGTACAGCACAGCGATTTACAAATTTAAAGGTTACATTCCATTTATAGTTATAATAAAATATTGGCTATATTCCCTGTGCTGTACAATATATCCTTGTACCTTATTTTACACATAGTAGTTTGCACCTCTTAATCCCCTACCCCAATATTCCCCTCCCCCTTCCCTCGCCCCACTGGTAACCACTAGTTTGTTCTCTGTATCTATGAGATGATAGATCATGTATCTAGAGATAGATAGATAGATGATAGATACAGTGATATCTTTTCTTTGTCTGACTTATTTCACTTAGCATAATGCCTTCCAGTCCATCTATGTTGTTGTAAATGGCAAAATTTCATTCTTTTCTGTGGCTGAGTAATATTCCATTGCATATATGTACCACATCTTCTTTATCCACTCATCTGTTGACAGACACTGATGTGGCTTCCATATGTTGGCAATTGTAAAAAATGTTGTTATGATAACTGGGGTGCATTACCTTTTCAAATTAGTGTTTTTGTTTTCTTTAGATGTATACCCAGGAGCAAAGTTGCTGGGTCATATGGTAGTTCTACTTTTAGTATTTTGAGGAAACTCCATACTGTTTTCCACATTGGTTGTACCAATTTACATTGCCATGAACAGTGCAGGGTGGTTCCCTTTTCTCCAGATCCTCACCGACATTTGTTATTTGTGTTCTTTTCGATGACAGCCATTCTGACAGGTGTGAGGTGATATCTCATTGTGGTTTTAGTTTGCCTTTTCCTGATGATTAATGATGTTGAGCATCTTTTCATGTACCTGTTGGCCACTTGTATGTCTTCTTTGGAAAAATGTCTATTCAGGTCTTCTGCACGTTTTTTAATTGGGTTGTTTTTATGATGTTGAGTTGTATGAGCTGTTTATGTATTTTGGATATTAACCCCTTATCAGTCGTATCACTTGCCAAGTATTTTCTCCCATTCAGTAGGTTGTCTTTTGTCAAGAGTTTCGTTTGCTGTGCAAAACGAAAGTTTTAAGTTTAATTAGGTCCCATTTGTTTATTTTGGCTTTTGTTTCCTTTGCCTTAGGAGATAGATTGAGAGAAATATTGCTGTGGTTTATGTCAAACAGTGTTCCACCTATGTGTTCTCCTGAGAATTTTATGGTTTCCAGTCTTACATTTAGGTCTTTGATCCATTTTGAGTTTATTTTTGCATATGGTGTGAGAAAATGTTCTAACTTCATTGTTTTACATGTCGCCATGAAGTTTTCCAAGCACCACTTATTGAAGAGACTGTCTTTTCTCTGTTGTATATTCTTGCCTCCTTTGTCATAGATTAACTGTCCATAAGTGTGTGGGTTTATTTCTGGGCTTTCCATTCTGTTCCATTGATCTCCATGTCTGTTTTTGTGCCAGTACCAGACTGTTTTGATTACTGTAGCTTTGTAGTAAACTCTGAAGTGAGGGAGCGTGATTCCTCCAGCTCTGTTCTTCTTTCTCAAGATTATTTTGGCTATTTGGGGTCTTTTGTGTTTCCATACAAATTTAAAAATTACTTGCTCTAGTTCTGTGTCGTCGGTATTTTGATAGGGATTATATCAAATCTCTAGGTTGCCTTGGGTAGTATGGTCATTTTAACAATATTCTTCCAATTCGTAAACACGGTATATCTTTCCATCTGTTTGTGTCATCTTCAGTTTCTTTCACAAGCGTCTTATAGTTTTCAGAGTGCTGGTCTTTTGCCTCCTTAGATAGGTTTGTTCTTTTTGATGTGATGGTAAATGGGACTGTTTCCTTAATTTCTCTCTCTGGTATTTTGTTGTTAGTGTAGAGTAATGCAATGGATTTCTGTGCATTAATTTTGTATCCTGCAACCTTACCAAATTCATTGATTAGTTCTAGTAGTTTTCTGGTTGTGTCTTTAGGATTTTCTACGTAGAGTAACACATCATCTGCAAAGACTAACAGTTTTACTTCCTTTCCAATTTGGATTCCTTTTATTTCTCATTCTTCTCTGATTGCTATAGCTAGGACTTCCAATACTATGTTGAATAAAAGTGGCAAGAGTGGACATCCTTGTCTCGTTCTTGATCTTAGAGGAAATGCTTTCAGCTTTCCACCACTGAGTATGATGTCAGCAGTGGGCTTGTCATATATGGCCTTTATTATGTTGAGGTATGTTTCCTTTATCCCTACTTTCTGGAGAGTTTTTTTTTTTTATCATAAATGGATGTTGAATGTTGTCAAAAGCTTTCTGGGCGTCTACTGAGATGATCATATGGTTTTTATTCTTCAGTTTGTTAGTGTGGTGTATCACATTGATTGATTTGCAGATACTGAACCATCCTTGCATGCCTGGAATGAGTCCTACTTGATCATGGTGTATGATCCTTTTAGTGTACTGTTGGATTCAATAGGGGAGAAGAAGTGGAGGTGGGACAGGACCAGCGCCCCTGAAGGGCAGCTGGGGGAGGGCAGGGGCTCCCATGCCCAGAGGGGTAACGAACAGGGGAGACAGTCCAGAGGGCGGAGGATCAGAAGGGAACATAGCCAGCATTTCCCCTGCCCACTTGGGCCCTGGGGAGGCTGCTGAGGTCCTGGACCTGATGCTCTGCCCACCGAGACCCCCTCCAGCCATGTGGGTCCTGAGGGAGTGAGAGGGAGGGGGAAGGAAAAGTAAAGGCCAGATGGACAGGACCGGCGCCCCTCAGGGGTGGCTTGGAGAGGGGAGGGGTTCACACACCTGATGGGGCCTACCCACAGTTCGGGGATCAATGGGGACAGGGGGAGACCCTTGGGAGAGTGGAGGAATGTAAGGGAGCGTGGCCAGCGGTTCCCCTGCCCACTTGGGCCCCGGGGGAGCCTGCTGAAATCCCAGGCCTAATCCTCCGCCCTCGGGGCTCCCTCTGGTCATGCTGAGCCTAAGCCCTGCCCCACACCCTTGCCCAGGGCCCTACCTCTACACACCACACTCCCAGACCCCCTCCAACCATGCTGGGCCTAAACTTCGCCCACACACCCCCAACCCAGGGCCTACCTCTTAACTCCCAAACTCCGCACACACTCCAAGGCAATCAGAAGCCCCCCTCAGGTTGTGCTGCCTTTCCCCACCATGCAGGTCCTAAGCCTAGGCCCCGCCCCATACTTAAATGTTGCTCCCGCCTAAGGCCCGCCCCCACCCTAAACCCCGCCTCTGCCTAAGCTCTGCCCCCTCAAAGCCAAGGCCTTTTCTGGTCTTTTTTTTTTTTTAATAGATTGTGGCTCTGTTTCACCTTGGTGTTGTTGATTCTTTTATATTTTTCTTTTTTCTAATAAACAGTTTATCTTTCTAATTTTATTTCATTCCTTATACTTTGTTATTGTTCTGCTTTTTTTCTTTTCTTTTTTCTGTTGTGGATCTGTTTTACCTTGTTGGAATTGTTTCACTTATTATTTTTCCTAATATATTTTTTTATTTTTCTAAGTTTATTTTATTTCTTATTCTTTGTTATTGTACTACTCCTTTTTTTTTTTTTTTTTCTCTTTTCTTTTGCCACGCTGCCCGGCTTGCGGGATCTTGGTTCCCAGGCCGGGACTTGGGCCTGAGCTCCTATGGTGGGAGCGCTGAGTCCAAACCACTGGACTAACAGAGAAGCTCAGACCCCAGGGAATATTAATTGGAGTGAGGTCTCCTGGAGGTCCTCATCTCAGCACCAAGGCCAAGCTCTGCCCAATTGCCTGCAAACTCCAGTGTGGGTGGGACGTCTCAGGCCAAATAACCAGTAAGACAGGAATACAGCCCCACCCATCAAAAAAAAAAATGAGACGACAAAAAAATATGTTACAGATGAAGGAGCAAGGTAAAAACCTACAAGACCAAATAAATGAATAGGAAATATGCAACCTACCTGAATAAGAATTCAGAGTAATGATAGTAAAGACGATTCAAAATCTCGGAAATAGAATGGAGGCACGGATCAAGAAAATACAAGAAATGTTTAACAAGGACCCAGAAGAACTAAAGAACCAACAAACAGAGATGAATAATACAATAACTGAAATGAAAAATACACTAGAAGGAATCAACAGCACAATACCTGAGGCAGAAGAACGAATAATTGAGCTGGAAGATGGAATGGTGGAAGTAACTGCCGAGGAGCAGAATAAAGACAAAAGAATGAAAAGAACTGAGGACAGTCTCAGAGACCTCTGGGGCAACACTAAAGGCACCAACATTCGAATTATAGGGGTCCCAGAAGAAGAAGAGAAAGAGAAAGGGTCTGAGAAAATATTTGAAGAGATTATAGTCAAAAACTTCCCTAACATGGGAAAGGAAATAGCCACCCAAGTCCAGGAAGCACAGAAGAGTCCCATACAGGATAAACCCTAGGAGAAACACGCCAAGACACATACTGATAGAACTAACAAATATTAAATTCAAAGAACAAATATTAAAAGCAGCAAGGGAAAAGCAACAAATAACATACAAGGGAATCCCCATAAGGTTATCAGTTGATTTTTCAGCAGAAACGCTGCAGGCCAGAAGGGAGTGGCAGGATATATTTAAAGTGATGAAAGGGAAGAAACTACAACAACCAAGATTACTCTACCCAGCAAGGATCTCATTCAGATTCGATGGAGAAATTAAAACTTTTACAGACAAGCAAACGTTAAGAGAATTAAGCACCACCAAACCAGCTTTACAACAAATGCTAAAGGAACCTTTCTACACAAGAAACACAAGAGAAGAAAAAGACCCACAAAAACAAACCCAAATCAATTGAGAAAATGGTAACAGGAACATACATATTGATAACCACCTTGAAGTTAAATGGATTAAATGCTCCAACCAAAAGGCACAGACTGGCTGAATGGATACAAAAACAAGACCCCTATATATGCCGTCTGCAAGAGACCCACTTCAGACCTAGGGACACATAGACTGAAAGTGAGGGGATGGGAAAAGATATTGTATCAAAAGGAAATCACAAGAAAGCTGGAGTAGCAATACCCATATCAAATAAAATAGACTTTAAAATAAAGACTGTTACAAGAGATAAGGAAGGACACTACATAATGATCAAGGGATCAATCCAAGAAGAAAACATAACAATTGTAAGTATTTATGCACCCAACACAGGAGCACCTCAATACATAAGGCAAATGCTAACAGCCATAAAAAGGGAAATCGACAGTAACACAATAATAGTGGGAGACTTCAACACTCCACTTACACCAATGGACAGATCATCCAGACAGAAAATAAATAAGGAAACACAAGCTTTAAATGACACAACAGACCAGATGGACTTAACTGATATTTACAGGACATTCCACCCGAAAGCAGAAGAATACACTTTCTTCTCAAGTGCACACAGAACATTCTCCAGGACAGATCACATCTTGGGTCACAAATCAAACCTTGGAAAATTTAAGAAAATTGAAATCATATCAAGCATCTTTTCTGATCAAAACGCTATGAGATTAGAAATCAATTACAGGAAAAAAACTGTAAAAAAACACAAACACATGGAGGCTAAGCAGTGTGCTGCTAAATAACCAAGAGATCCCTGAAGAAATCAAAGAAGAAATAAAAAAATACCTAGAAACAAATGACAATGAAAACACGATGATCCCAAACCTATGGGACGCAGCAAAAACAGTTCTAAGAGGGAAGTTTATAGCAATCCAAGCTCACCTCAAGAAACAAGAAAAATCTCAAATAAACAATCTAACCTTACACCTAAAGCAACTAGAAAAAGAAGAACAAAGAAAACCTGAAGTTAGTAGAAGGAAAGAAACCATAAAGATCAGAGCAGAAATAAATGAAACAGAAAAGAAAACAACAGCAAAGATCAATAAAATTAAAAGTTGGTTCTTTGAGAAGATAAACAAAATTAGATAAGCCTTTAGCAAGACTCATCAAGAAAAAAAGGGAGAGGAGTCAAATCAATAAAATTAGAAATTAAAAAGGAAAAATCACAACTCTTACTGCAGAAATACAAAGGATCGTAAGAGACTTCTACAAGCAACTATATGACAATAAAATGGACAACCTGGAAGAAATGGACAAATTCTTAGAAAAGTACAACCATCCAAGACTGAACCAGGAAGAAACCGAAAATATGAACAGACCAATCACAAGTAATGAAATTGAAACTGTGATTAAAAATATCTTCCAACAAACAAAAGTCCAGGACCTGATGGCTTCACAGGCGAATTCTATCAAACATTTGGAGAAGAGCTAACACCTATCCTTCTCAAACTCTTCCAAAAAACTACAGAGGAGGGAACACTCCAAACTTGTTCTATGAGGCCACCATCACCCTGATATCAAAACCAGACAAAGATACTACAAAAAATGAAAATTACAGACCAATACCACTGATGAACATAGATGCAAAAATCCTCAACAAAATACTAGCAAACAGAATCCAACAGCACATTAAAAAGACCATACACCATGATCAAGTGGGATTTATCCCAGGGATATAAGGATTCTTCAATATATGCAAATCAATCAATGTGATACACCATATTAACAAATTAAAGAAAAACCATATGATCATCTCAACAGATGCAGAAAAAGCTTTCGACAAAATTCAACACCCATTTATGATGAAAACTCTCCAGAAAGTGGGCATAGAGGGAACCTACCTCAACATAATAAAGGCCATATACGACAAACCCACAGCAAACATCATTCTCAATGGTGAAAAACTGAAAGCATTTCCTCTAAGATCAGGAACAAGACAAGGTTGGCCACTCTCACCACTATTATTCAACATAGTTTTGGAAGTCCTAGCCACGGCAACCAGAGAAGAAAAAGAATAAAAGGAATACAAATTGGAAAAGAAGAAGAAAAACTGTCACTGTTCGCAGATGACATGATAATATATACAGAAAATCCCAAAGATGAAAGCAGAAAACTACTAGAACTAATCAATGAATTTGGTAAGGTTGCAGGATACAAAATTAATGCACAGAAATCTCTTGCATTCCTCTACACTAACAACAAAATACCAGAAAGAGAAATTAAGGAAATAATACCATTTACCATGGCAACAAAAAAAATAAAGTACTTAGGAATAAACCTACCTAAGGACGCAAAAGACCTGTACTCAGAAAACTACAAAACACTGATGAAAGAAATCAAAGATGACACAAACAGATGGAGAGATATACCATGCTCCTGGATTGGAAGAATCAATAAGGTGCAAATGACTACACTACCCAAAACAATCTACAGGTTCAATGCAATCCCTATCAAATTACCAATGGCATTTTTCACAGAATTAGAACAAAAAATTTTACAATTTGTATGGAGGCCCAATAGACCCCGAATAGCCAAAGCAATCTTGAGAAAGAAAAACGGAGCTGGAGGGATCACATTCTCTAACTTCAGACTATACTACAAAGCTACAGTAAACAAGACAATATGGTACTGGCACAAAAACAGAAATATAGATCAATGGAACAGGATAGAAAGCCCAGAGATAAACCCACACACCTATGGTCACCTAATCTATGACAAAGGAGGCAAGAATATACAATGGAGAAAAGACAGCCTCTTCAGTAAATAGTGCTGGGAAAACTGGACTACATGTAAATGAATGAAATTAGAACACTACCTGACACCATACACAAAAATAAACTCAAAATGGATTAAAGACCTAAATGTAAGACCGGACACTATAAAACTCTTAGAGAAAAACATAGGAAAAACACTCTTTGACATAAATCACAGCAAGATCTTTTATGACCCACCTCCTAGAGTAATGAAAATTAAAAACAAATAAGCAAATGGGACCTAACTAAACTTAAAAACTTTTGCACAGCAAAGGAAACCATAAACAAGATGAAAAGACAACCCACAGAATGGGAGAAAATATTTGCTAACGAAGCAATGGACAAAGGATTGGTCAAAATATACAAAAAGCTCATGCAGCTCAGTATCAAAAAAACCCAAACAACCCCATCAAAATATGGGCGGGAGACCTAAACAGACATTTCACCAAGGAAGACATACAGATGGCCAAGAGGCACATGAAAAGACGCTCAACATCACTAACTATTAGAGAAATGCAAATCAAAACTACAATGACGTATCACCCCACACCGGTCAGAATGGCCATCATCAAAAAAATCTACAAACAATAAATGCTAGAGAGGGTGTGGAGAAAAGGGAACCCTCTTGGGCTGTTGGTGGGTAAACTGATACAGCCACTATGGAGAAGAGTATGGAGATTCCTTAAAAAACTAAGACTAGAACTACCATATGATCCAGCTATCCCACTACTGGGCATATACCCTGAGAAAACCATAATTCAAAAAGACACATGTACCCCAATGTTCATTGCAGCACTGTTCACAATAGCCAGGACATGGAAACAACCTAAATGTCCATCAACAGATGAATGGATAAAGAAGATGTGGTACATATAATGGAGTATTACTCAGCCATAAAAATAAATGAATTTGGGTCATTTGTAGAGACGTGGATGGACCTAGACTCTGTCATACAGAGTGAAGTCAGAAAGAGAAAAACAAATATCGTATATTAACGCATATATGTGGAATGTAGGAAAATGGTACAGATGAACATATCTTCAGGGGAGGAATAGAAACACGGACGTAGAGAACGGACGTGTGGAGGGAAGGGGGAAGGGGAGGGTGGGATGAATTGGAAGATTAGTTTTGACATAAATACACTACCATGTGTAAGACAGATAGCTAGTGGGAACCTGCTGCATAGCACAGGGAGCTCAGATTGGTGCTCTGTGAAGACCTAGGTGGGTGGGATGGGTGGGGGGAGGTCCAAGAGGGAGGGATAGATGTATATATAGAGCTGATTCACTTCACTGTACAGCAGAAACTAACGCAACATTGTAAAGCAATTATACTCCAATAAAAAAAAATAAAATAACTGATTCAATTTCATTACTGGTAATTGGTCTGTTCATATTTTCTACTTCTTTTTAATTCAGTCTTAGGAGTTTGAACATTTCTAGGAATTTTTCCATTTCTTCCAGGTTGTCTCTTTTATTGGTATATAGTTGTTCGTAGCAGTCTCTTAGGATCCTTTGTATTTCTGTGGTGTCAGCTGTAACTTCTCCTTTTTCATTTCTGATTTTATTGATTTAGGCCCTGTTTTTTTCTTCATGAGTCTGGCTAAAGGTTTATAAATTTTGTTTATCTTTTCAAAGAATTAGTTCTTAATTTCACTGATCCTTTCTTTCTTTCTTTTTTTTTTTTTTTGGTCTCTATTTCATTTTATTTCTGCTCTGATCTTTATGATTTCTTTCCTTCTACTAACTTCGGGCTTTGTTCTTTTTCTAGCTCCTTTAGGTTAGGGTTGTTTATCTGAGATATTTGTTTCCTGAGGCAGGCTTGCATTGCTATAAACTTTCCTCTTAGAACTGTTTTTACTGCGTCCCACAGGTTTTGGATTGTCGTGTTTTCCTCACGTCCAGAATCTTATCAACTCTCAACTCCTATCCTGCTACCATGTGTTCCAAGCCCCCATCATTTCCTGCCTGAATTACTGTAACGGTCCGGCAGCTTCTGCTCTTGTCTCAAGTCTAATCTCAATACAGCAGCTAGAGGGATTACCTTAAAACGTAAGTCAGACCATGCCATTCCTCTACTCAAATTCCTGCAATGGCTCCTCATTTCATGCAGAGTAAATGAAAAAGGCCTACAACACCCTACACCCACATGATCTGATTCTCTTTCGTATTACTCTCCTCCCCAGCTTCTTCTATGGCCTTTGCTCTAGCTGATGCCTCTGCCTGGAATACTCTTCCTCCAGATAGCTTTATGGCTAACTCACTCAGCTTCTTCAATTCTTTGCCCCAATCTCAGCCTGCCAATGAGATTTACTCAGACACCCTATTTGATAATACAGCCTGTCCTCTCTCCACCCAATCCCTCACTGTGGCTGCTGTCCACTGCTTGCCTGCTCCTGATACCCCGGGAGAAGATAAGCGTCACGAGTCCAGGCTCTTTGTCTGTTTTGTTGACTAATGCACTCCACATGCCTAGAACGGTGTATGGCAAACACTGGGCACTCAAGAAATATTTGATGAATGAATGAGAGAATGCTGAGTTTTAATTTAGTGTGGTCCTCATGATACACATGCCATGTGTGCTCTGTATTTATTGGATCAAGTTGGTTAATTATGGCGTTCAAATCCTTTATGTCCTTTAACTATTTTTGTCTGTTTGATATAGTTTCTGAGAGAGGTGTGTTAAAATCTGAAACTCTGATTGTGGATATACTATTTCTTTGTGTTATTCTGACAGCTTTTGTTTTATAAATCTTGAGACTATATTTTCAGTGTCTCCAGTCCATTACTTTATAACTTCTTTGGGATTGTTCCTTTTTCACAATCAAGAAATATCTTCCTGTCATTTGATGTCTTTTGCTTAAAATTATCTTTTTTTTTTTTTTTTGCGGTACGCGGGCCTCTCACTGTGTGGCCTCTCCCGTTGCGGAGCACAGGCTCTGGACGCGCAGGCTCAGCGGCCATGGCTCACGGGCGCAGCCGCTCTGCGGCATGTGGGATCCTCCCGGACCGGGGCACGAACCCGCGTCCCCTGCATCGGCAGGCGGACTCTCAACCACTGCGCCACCAGGGAAGCCCTTAAAATTATCTTTGATGGCTATTAATGTTGCCAGATCAGCTTCCTCTTGGTGAGTATTTGCATATATTCTCCCCACCCGCCCCATACTTTTATCTTTTACTGCTAAGTACAACTTTGAAGAGAGCTTATAGTAGAATAATCCAACCTGAGTGCCTCTGGCTTTATAGGTAAATTCATGTTCATCGTGACTACTTACACATTTTATTTTGTATTTCCTATTTTCCCCTTTTCTTCTTTTCATCCCCTTTCCTGTTTTCCATTGGGTGGAGTGAATGAATCTTCAACTTACCTGTTTTTCCTCTACTGATTTAGGAGCTGTACCTTCTAATTCTGTATGACTTTAGTGGTTATTCCTACACAGTAATTTAACACTTATTTAAGTATTTTTTTTTCTTTAAAAGTGTGTAAAGTTAATCAGTATCTTTTCTGCTGAAAACAAGAACCACAGGACAGTTTTACACCTTTAACACCACATTATTTCTAGAATTCTAGATCCAGTGTTTTAAACATTAAAGAAAGATAGCTTTATTACCGTATTCAACACTTTGTTTCTTGTATTTCACTTCTTTCTGCATTTATTTTTCTTTTTGCTGAAGAACATTCCTTAGTTCTTTCATCAGTTGGGGTTTGCGGGTTGAGCAGTTAGCCCCTGTGTGTCTGAAAACGCCTTTATTTTACACCTGCTGTGTAAATAAATCAC
Source organism: Stenella coeruleoalba (assembly GCF_951394435.1). NCBI lineage: Eukaryota > Metazoa > Chordata > Mammalia > Artiodactyla > Delphinidae > Stenella > Stenella coeruleoalba. The sequence continues at coordinate 124,251,791 of NC_137169.1, forward strand.
TGCATAGAGCTGTAGGTTCGTAATTGTTTTCCCACAGCACTTTGAAGACACTGTCCTGTTTTCTGGTATCTACCATTGCCAGTTTGACTACCATCCGTTTGTGAATTACCCTTATCACTAATGGCTTTTACTTTTGAAATAATAGCAGTTCAGCTCCCCTAACCTCACCAGTCTGTAAACATTAGCAAATATATCCAAAGTTCAAACTCAAAATCAACTGTAGTGGAGGAATATTCCTGCCATTTGGAAACTGTGTGGATTGAAAGAAATAACGGGTATACTGGAACGTGAGGTACGGAGGGAAGGTGACTTTAAAAAGGTACTAAGCTGGGGGCAGCAGCAGCCTCTGCTGTAAAGCTCGTGTATGAACTCTACCCCTAGTTCCCATACTTGAGTCAACGGGCACGAGAAGAGGGCGCTCTCCCCACCCGGGAGCAAGGGCAGCCAGCCCCTGCGCCGGGGCACACCCAGCCCTGCAGGAGGACAGCGGGTCTGGGGGCTCAGGGCTTGCACTCTCTGACACCCAGTCCTTGCACAGCTCAGGTGAAGCCATGCCCCCTTGGGGGCCCAGGTGCTTAATCTATAGAATAAGGGAGCTGGGCTAGAACAGTTTGTAAAGTGCCTTCCAGAAAGAGCTTTCTGAGACCTCCACAGTTTGCTGGCGTATAAGCATGCTGAGTCAGTAGGTTGCCAGGTGAAGGGAGAGGGCCAAGCACTCCTGGAATGAGCCTCACCAGACGCAGGGATCTGTCTGTCTGACCACCACTCTGCAAAGCACACCTGCTGGTGCCTGGTGCGGGGTGTAGACGCAATCTAAGCTTCAAACAGAACATAGCAAGCCAGCCCAGACAAAACAGAACCTCCCCCCGCCCAAGCCCCAGACACGTCCGTCCCTGAGAGCTGAGAAGACACGAAAGTCAATCTCCAGCTGAGCAGCTCCAAGTGCCGGAGGAGCACAAGCAGGCAGCACGGCGCGGCTGTACCCAGGAGGTGAGCACGCAGGCCCTGAGCACCACCGAGTCAGGCCTGGGCGCGGCGGCCCGCGAGCAGGTGAGCGGACGAGCAGACGTGGAGAGAAGGAGCGGGGCGGGGGGAGGCGGGGGGAGGAGTGAAGCTGGGTTCAGGGGTACATTTCACAGCTTCTCAGAACTGTGACTGTATGTGAGCTGTTCAACTTCAGCGCACGGCGCCAGAAACCACGCTGATCCTGACGTTACGGGGTGGCCCTCAGCCCCCCAGTCCCAGGCAGTGTTCAGATAACACCCCAGAGGGCTTCCCAAACACACAGGCCCTGAGAGGCCCCTGGCTGCCTGCGCCCCGATCCCCCCGCGGTACTCCACGCAGCGGAAACAGGCGACAGTCAGAGAGCGGGATACAGCTCATGACGGCAGCCTACACTCCACTTTGCTTCACTTTCAAGCCTCTACTTTCTGAAAGTTTGTGCTGCCAAAGCATTTAGGAAAAAAAATTACACAAGCAACAGGGGCTCATCAAAGAAGATTCAGAAAATAAAGATGAGTAGAAAAGAGTCGGTCATACTCTGTCCCACCACAGGAACACAGCCACCGCCAACGCACGGTGGCCGTCCTCGGTCTCTGACCCTCACACGTGTGCTCACGTAACAGGTGTACCTGTGGGTCCAGCTCATTCGATGACACTTCATCATGAGCATTTATCCAGGGCGTGACACTGCCTTTGCAACTCATTTCCAAACCGCTGCCTCCTACTCTAGTCTGTTCCGAGGAAACACCCTAAAGCGCTGGCCGTCAGGGGATGGAAAGCAAGCTGTGAGTCACAGCATCCGCTGTGTGCGCGAATCATCATTTACTTAACTGCTGCCAGAATACTGGACATTTAGGTTGTTCCCGCTTTTTCCACTATTATAAATCGCCAAGTGGACTCGTTCTGTTCAACAGCACCAAACACACACCTCCCATATAACAGGCACTCGAGTATTTACTGAATGGACAAATGTTTAGAGAGCCACATATATATAACACACCCTGTGGTTCAAATCTCTGTACATAAAGCTTTTTTTTTTTTCCTTTTTCATATTCAGGACTATTTCCTAGAGATAGACTTCCAAAAATGAAAATTCTGGATCAGCTCAGGGCCTTTGATACCTTGGCAATTTGCTTTCCAAAAAGGAAGTATTAATTTGCATTCCCAACATGAAATACGAGGAGACCCATCTCACTCTCCTCCCACCTAAACTGGCCATTACCTTTTCAACATCTTTTCCTATTTTGGTCGGTGAAAAATAAAATCCTACTTCCTGATGCTCATTTATAGCTTTGAATACTAGTGAGGTTACATACTCCTCCTTAACTTTCTTAACCAGTCTATGTTGAAATAGTTTTCTAATAATCATTACTATCCAAATCAAATTTACCCCTTTAAGGTCAGCTGTAGGTTGCGGTGGAACAACATCGTTGCCAGGAAGTCAAGGCCAGCAGACGAGCTCTTTAAAGGGCTACGGAACACACCACAGGAGCAGCTCCTCAGAGCACCGCGCTGCTGTGGACCAGAGGCGGCGAGGCTGGAGTCAGCCCAGCCCCTGACCCTCCCCAGGGTGCACCGTTAGCGGCTCTGCTTTGCCTGTGGCACCCTTCTGGGGAGATGATGCAACTGAGGACGGGGAGAAGCGGGGGCTGGGAGGAAGCTTTCTGCTTTGAGGAAACCCTCTTAGATGAACCAGAACCTCTTAGGGCTGTTCTCCACAGCTGCGCTCTATAAAAGCTTCTGGGTGTGGCGTAAGCAGAACTCTCTCAATCCTGGATTGGGCTTTCTCTCTGAAAGCATCCTGTAAACGAGTAAGCTAAACACAAAAAAGGCAGAAGCACGTCAGAGAAAACAAGCTGGGAGCCTGACGGTGCCAGACAGCCGCCCCCCGCCGACGGATCAATAACCAACCCCTGCCTCACAGCTGGCGTCAACTGTGGAAAGAGCTCCTCCGAGGCAGAGACACTCTGCTTTTCATTCCCTCGGAACATCCACGTGGGAGCGGGCGGCCAGGAGACAGCAGCAATGCACAGTAAGGAGTGTTGGGGGAGCAGTCGGGGGAAGCATAAAATCGGGCCGTCACCACAGTTGGCCAAGTGATAGGAAGATTAGATCTATTTGAACTCTTCCAGCCTTTAGGAAGATTTTGTTTTTTTAATTGAAGTAGAATTCATTCACAATGTTGTGTTAGTTTCAGGTGTACAACAAAGTGATTCAGTTACATATATATTCTTTTTCATTCTTTTCCATTATGTTTTATCACAGGATATTGAATATACATGCCTGTGCTATAAAGTAGGACCTTGTTGCTTATCCATATTATATATAATAGTTTGCATCTGCTAACCCCAAACTCCCAATCCTTCCCTCACCAACCCCTCCCCCTTGGCAACCACAAGTCTGTTCTCTATGTCCGTGAGTCTGTTTCTGTTTTGTAGATGAGTTCATTGGTGTCGTATTTTAGATTCCACAGATAAGTGATATCATATGGTATCTGTCTTTGTCTGACTTACTTCACTTAGTATGATAATCTCTAGGTCCATCCATGTTGCTACAAATGGCATCATTTCAAGCCTTTTTATGGCTGAGTAATATTCCATTGTATATATGTACCACGTCTTCTCTACCCATTCCTCTGTTGTTGGACATTTAGGTTGTTTCCATGTCCTGGCTATTGTGAAGAGTGCTGCTATGAACGTTGGGGTGCATGTAGAAGATTTTTTTAATCAGCAAACTATTTTGGAGCTTTGCCCCCAGAGCAAATGGCTACGAACCAGACACTATTAACCCCAGAAAACTCATCACACGCCCTGCACGCAGTCAGTCACGGAGTAGATGCCGCTGCCCCAGGGCCTGTCCCCGCCCCCAAACTGCCCTCCCGAGCCAGCAATGCCTGCCAGTCACCAGGCCCGGGGCCTCCGAGCGCACCCTCTGTGGGCAGCAGAGTCCTGTGACGTGGCCGAGGCAGGCGTGGGGGCACTTGCTCCCCTTCCCTGCTTCTGGCAGCGGAGCTCCCATTTCCCGTGGGGAAGCTGTTCCGTGCAGCGGCCCGTCTCCTGCCCCGCCCCTGCCACCAGCGCAGCTGCTGCAGCGCCGTGGCCAGCGCCACCATGCTCACCGCGCTGGCTGTGGTCACTCAGCACTCACAGGCGGCTCCACAGGCGGCAGCGCGTCTGAAGAGACGGCCTAGGTGATGGGCGCCCTCGCTTCCCCCAGCCCCGCACCTCCCCACACTCAGCCGACACATCCAATCGCGTGTGGGACGCTTCCCTTCCAGCTCAGCACGACCGAAAGCAAAATCGTCACCTGCGCCCCAAACACGCTCTTCCTCCCGAATTCCCAGCCTCACTCCAGCACGCGGCACACACAGTCACCAAGTCAGAAATGTGAACGACACCAACTGAGCTGTTCTACAAGTTTTCAGAGAAAACATACCTAAACACTAGATCTTGAGGGTAAAATAATGAAGAAGAAACAGACCACAACTTTAAGGATTTTACTTTAATTGGCAAATACAATCTAATAATGATAATCACCGTGTATTAAAGGTAAATTCAAGATACTGAGAAGACTCTAGTCCAGTCGGAGGAGGGATCAAAGCTTGGAGGAGGTGGAGCTTAGCCTAAAACATGAATGTGCACTAAAAAGGGAGGGGGAGTCGGAGAAAGAGGCAATAAAGCAAGAAGAGCATTCCAAGGAATGGGAATAAAGAAGCTCAAAGACGGGGGGAAGGAGACACGTGTAGGACCATTATACTAGTAGCTTTCATTTATTAAAAGCTTGGCACTACCTAAAGTAAAAAACATTTGTACTGCTGTTCCTTACATTAAGCCTGTGAGACAGGAACAGTGATCTCATTTTGCAGATTAAAGCACTGTCAGAGTTCCGAGAAGTTAAACGACTTTTCCAAGGCCATACAGCCAATAAGAGGTGGAACTGGCTCTGAACGTAGGTCTCTGGCTCCAAAGCCAGCACCGTCTCCCCTGCCCCTGCATCTTCCCAGCCACCCCACACTCCCGCGATGCTCCCGCCCCACAGCCAGGAAGACAGTGAGTCCTGCCGACTTCTCCCGTTCAGTCCACGCGAAGCACTAGAGACCTATTTCGTTATCTTTCATCTGGATTCTAACAGGCTCTGATTGCTCTGTACATATAAAGTGTGTATGTGACAAAAAGGCAGATCAGAGCTACTTCGTTTTCCCACCATGAGATCCACCAACTTATCTGTACACGTTCTTCCATTACAATCGGAGAAATACTCTGGGTCTTGTCCAGGGCCAGCCCTGGAATAATCTGGAACGTAGCCACAGGCCCTTTTGTGCTAACTGTGCCCTTTTCCTGAGCAGTCTCACCCAGTCCTCGGGCACTAAATCCCCGTCCTAAGGCAGTGACTCCAGATCCGTCGCACGTCTTCCACAACCACCAGGTTCCTCGGTTCAACGGCCTGTTAGGTGTCTCGATGGGGGCGTCTAACAGGACCGGCTCCTGCCCCTCAGGATGTGAGCATGCCTGCTGTCATACTCCTGCATCCCCGAGGCGCGCAGCCCAACACATGGCGGGCACCCAATCAGTGCGTGCCTTCTGCAGGGAGGCAAGGAGTGGAGGCTGGCTCTGAGCTGTGCCCCAGGGAGTCCTAGGCTTTATGACGGCCTCCCTGGGATGCTAGCAACCCCTAAACGTTCACGTACCTCAAGGACAGTGTCTGTGAAACCTGCCCGTTGGGATTCCCCTGGAGGCTTGTATGATGCAGGCTCCCAGGCTTTCCACCCTCCACCAATTCGGAATCGCGCGGGGAGAGGCTCGAAAATCCATGTCCTAAACAAATGACCGCACTGGTTCTTCCTGACCAGCTTGAGGACGACGACGGCAGAAGCTCTACCTGTTACCTTCACCCGTCATCACTGAGAACCGCTCAGCTCGCTGGGCGCCAGTACCCAAGCCTGCCCAGAGCTCCGAGTCAAGCACGCCAGAAATAATCTCGCAGGTGCCCGAACGGTATTTCACTGTTTTATTCCTGAGCACCAAAGGTCACCAGCGACCCAAGAGACTTCTTGGACAACAGGCACACGTTAGGTAGACCCGTATTCTCAAGAGAAGGTCTGGTTTTGCTCACTTGGCACAAAATTAATTGTGCTAACCTATCATCAGCTCCCACATCTGACAGGAGTCTTTACTGTGACAGATCACTGTCAGCTTTCATCACTTTTTTCCCTAAAATTGTTGAAGGATCAAAATTTCATTAGCTTCTTTCTAAAAATCCACTCCTTTTAAATATCATTTCAAGTAAAAGCAGGGTCAAAGCTTTGAAGATTTATGTCAACCCCTCTGCAAATCCGCCCCCCCGCCCGCAATTCTTCCTGCATATATTCTGCAGACTGAAAGTTAACAAGGCAAAAGACAATAAATTCCAGAATCTACTCCTGAGGAATTCAAATGATAACCAGCCGTTAGAGTGACTGACAGCAAGCAACGACCTTTGGACAGGCACCCTCCTAAGAACCTGTGAGCCTCAGGCGCCAACTCGGCTGTGGTCAGAGCCTACAAGGAGCTGCACTTCTCACGTGGCAAGCGACTGCCTGCGTCCAGCCGTGCCTGTAGGTCCCTGGGAGGTAGGAAGGGACGGCTCAGGTGAGAAACGCCGATAAGGGACAGACCGGGAACCCACCATCTCAGACTTTCTCCTCAGAAGGTAAAGACCTGTAACAGAGCAGAGAAACTCCATGTGGACGATACAGAAGACAGACACTCTCCCTCCTGGGCTCCTCCTTCGGGAAGCTTGGCCACGTTTCCTGCAGTGGGACCAAAATCCACCAGTGCCTTTCCGGCTGAGGACAGACGACACGGACGCCTCGCAACAGGTGACTCCCCTGCCCACGAGCCGTCAGTCGTGCTCCAGAGTCAGCAAGATGCGGCATTACCAAAGGAGTGCTTGGATGGGGGACAGTGGGCGCTTGGAGCCACGCTGACGTCAGCAAACTCCTTCTGAGCCGGGAACCTAGAGCAGAGGCTGCCAAACCGGGGCCTGGCCCGGAGGCCGAGTGCAGCCCACCAGCCTGCTTGTGCATAAAGTTTTATTGGAACACAGCCGCGCCCATTCATGACGCACTGTCCACGGCTGCTTTCCCACTGGACAGCAGAGCCGAGCAGGCGCGACAGACCCTGTGGCCGGCAAAGCAGAACACGCTGACGGTCAGGCCCTTCACATAAAGCGTCTGCTGAGCCCTGACCTAGAGCGGTAGGTGCCGAGACCAGGACTAGGCTGGCCGCCCCTCCGCACCCACTGCTGAAGAATAGGCCCGGACACCTGCCCGCCGCCTCCCCCCAGGGCGCAGAATGTGGACCCTCCACAGCAGCCGGGCACTCGGGGAAAGGGAGACCGCAGCACTCGGTGATGACAGCCCCGTGACCGCCACCTTGGTGAAGTACTTCTGAAAGTCCCTCAGCGCCAGGCAAAGCCCCATCTTGACGCATGAACTGTTTCACTTGGTTAAACGAGATCCAAACATGTTATTTTCCTCTTAAAATGCTTCTATAACCTGAAAAATATTTCAGGAATATAACCGGAGCTATAAGCTCCAAGACCATACTAAGTATTTTCATTTGAGCTATTAATTGGCTAAAGGGCTTTTTAAAAGTCCCTTCTCTCTTCTCAGTAGCCAATAACGTTGGCATAATTCACAGTGTAAGAGTTTGGGTTGTAAGAAGACAAAAAATGTTAAAAGCACAGGAAAGCATGCACTGCTAAGGCACACCTGTGGGAACATTTGTGTACCTTACAGGGTTACGTTTGGATAGAATATTATGGTTTTTCATGGAAGAAATTCATGTCCCTAAATGCCTGCTCTCTGATTCTTGAGCTTGCCTGACCGAAGACGGAGCTGGAGAAAATGAAGACTGGTAAACTGTGACCATTCACCCCACCACCCTACCCCTCCGGTCCTCCCACAACAACACCGGGAAAGGCGACATCTATCAGTGCCTCAAGCTCAACATTCCTGCTGGGGCAGATCTATAAACACTTCGCTCACTGAGAAAGAGCTGCAAATCCCACACTAAGCTTTCCACCTCGATCATGGGGCTAGAACGCTGGCATTAGCTAAGCTTAAGCCATGGTTAAAGCTCTCCAGCCACACCATCAACAGGAGAAATGAAGACTCCTGTAACTAAGGTAACCCCCAGACTGCACTGAAAGGGAAGCAATTATCCCTGGAGGCTCTCCACGATCAAAGCCAGCACAGACTGAGTGCTCTGAAGACAACCTCACAGGAAGCTGCCGCCACGGTAATGATGGGGTCCCAGGAGTGCTCAGGGCGGGAACGATCCTCCTCTGGTCTTGGAAAAAAAAACTCTTAGGAAACATACCGGCAGGAGATTCACCGTAACGTCAAACATTATCTCTTTTGAGTGAATGACTTAGACAACTTTTTCTTATTCTTTATAGCGGTATGAATCTCCTTTTATAACAAATATCTTCTACCCACCCCCGCCCCGACTTTGACTATCCTGAAATGAAATTCTTAGATGTAAAACTCAGCTAAAATCACAAAAATCAATAATTAAACACGAAGAAGAAACAAACAGAAAATCATTTATAATGAAACACGTATTTCAATGTGTAAACCTGGGGGCCAGTAATACTGGGAGGTGCCATGGAGCAGCCGGAGGCGTGGACCCCCCCACAGGACTGTCACGAAGGGGTGTGCTGTGCGATGACGTCATCGTGCAGGAGGCACTGCTGCCAGGCGTGAGCAAAACCAAGGTGCAATTTCTCCTCAGCTGACACGGTGGTTGGATATTTAGAACCTCCCTCTGCCAAAAAATGTGAGTTCATACATAAAATCAACTTGGGTTTTGAACTCGGATAACAGAAAGGCTTTTATCTCTGACTGTCCAGGGAGACGGTGAGAAGCCCAGCTGCGGGACAACTGTCTGTTTTACGGGACACACAAGGGTGTCTGGCTTCCCTGGCCCCTGACCACGAAACGCATCCACAACGTCAGCCATCGCGGTGACCCCTAAAAGGACAGCCTCCTCTAGAAATACTCTCTACACTTTTCTGTACTTCGTATATTTTCTATAATGAAACGCATTGCCTTTGTAATCATGAAAGACAAGTTCCAGCAGAGTTTCAAGCTCACTGGCATCCCTCCAACAAAGAGACATAAGGTTACAGGTCACTAACAAAAACGGATACCTTAAAGGCAGTCGGAGAAGGAAGAGAATGGAATAAAAGGCAAGGTCAAGAGGTTAACTGTCCTACCCTCAGCAGTTGATAAAGTTCACATCTTTGTATAAGACATTGAGCAAAGCTCAAACAGATACCTTGAAGGTCAATTTATTCTATCTTAAAAACGATTTCTGACTGAAGCAGAATTCACTGATGACGTGGGACAGTGGGTCCAAAAATTACCGGGTCTGAAAGGAATACATGTGTATTTTGATTACTGAGATTTGCTTGGCAATGGCATGACCCAAAATTAATAGAGTCCTTAAAAGGAAGGAAGATGCCAAAGGAAACTTTGTTCTCAAGATGGTTTATACAGCTTGGCTACAGCAAGGCACAAGTATGACCCATATATAGCAAATCCCAGCAGCTGTAGTATTTTAAGAACGACGGTTGCAAAGCAAGAGCAAGTGTGCAGTGAAAGGAGAGGCCGTCCAGTGAGCGTGGAGTCACAGCTGGAGAAGCCCCCTCACGCAGCCTGGACAGAAGGCGCTTCCCAGTCTCTCCACCCGCACCCCCGGCCCCCCGTCGTCACTGCTGGGACCCCGACGGCCTGCGCGGAGAGTCTGCCGAGCCCTGGGGGCTGTTCATGACGGCCCTCTCATTAAATCTATTCCTATGAGCATTATCATCAAATTTCCCGGGCTTCCCCAGCCCGCTCATTCTAGGGACACGCTAACCACCCCTTCCTCCTCCTCTTCTTATCTGGCTGAAGATAAAGAAGCTGAGGGAGGAAAATCTATATTTTACTATCTTTTCACTCGATTAAAAGGAAGAGTGGCTTGCTTAAAAACAAAGATTATGGTGGCTTTACGGTACACTGTGAAAACTACTACTTTACTACAGAAATAAGCAACTCCACCCGAGAGCTTACCTACCGCGTCTTTAAACTTAGACTGTTGGTTCTATCTCAACAGCACAGGCTTGTCTGGGACATACTTTACCATATTAGGCAATCAGGCCCCAGAGAGAAGGGAAAGCAAAACAGTCCTAGGCTTTTACCTAAAAGGAGAATGGCGAAGACACTGCCCAGCGGTGGAGCGGACAGAAAATCGCTGGACGCCCTCCAGCAGATAAAGGGGCTTCACAAGGTTAAGTAACAAGTTCAAAATCTTGCTTGACAGAGGGGTGAAGATCCAGCAAACAGCCAGACGCAAGACTGTGAAAACTCAGAGCAAGTAGGAAAAAGGGCCGTTATTTACTCGAAGAAAGAGAGTGGGGGGAGTGGTGAAGATCTGTGGGAACACATGCAGAAAAACAGAAACGGGAGGGTGTTTAGGCAGAAGGCTTAAAGCCTGCTTGAGGACACAGAGATGTGCAGGGGCTTGTTCTCCTCAGGCCTTCAAAGGGCTCCAAGCAAACTAGGAAACACTGAGTTCTCGGTCCTTCCTTCTCTACTCATTTCTGTCCCTGCCTCAGCAACTGCTTCTAAGATTTATTTCTCAAAACTCATCAGGTTCATTTTCAGAGCACAAGCACACGCTGGAGCCTGAGCTACTTCTCTGACTCTTCAAAGAATCCATTCTTTATGGATAAATTAATAACTTAACTTCAAAATCACATGATTCTGAGGTCAGTGAGAGTATTCCAAAAGCCATTCTCTCATCCAGATTTAGGAACCTACAGATTTGGAAAATAATTTGAGTGGCTGTTACTCATCTCTAACTATTTAAATGCATTAACTCATTTTCATTTTACAACTCTAAGAGGTAGACACTATTATTATCCCCACTTTACAGATGAGGAAACTGAAGCATCTCGTCCAAAGCAGTTCAGCGGTCAAGGTGGGGTTGCCCCGGGAGCCCAGCTCCTGGGTCTGCACGCCTAGCCTGTTGTGACAGTACATCACCCAACATACACAACAGACAGACTCAGGAGAATGCGGTGCAAAGCCCTAGACACAGCTGTGCTCCCTCTCTCTGGGCCTCCTCAGCTGCGATCTCTAAAATGAGAAGTTTAGGGAATTCCCTGGTGGTCCAGTGGTTAGAACTTGGCGCTCTCACTGCCGTGGCTTGGGTTCAATCCCTGGTCGGGGACCTGAGATCCTGCAAGGTATGTGATGTGGGAGGGGGACGGGAGGGAGGGGAGGGAGGGGAGGGAGGGGAGGGGAGGGAAGGGGAGGGCAGAAGTTTAGAGCTGCTTTCGGTTCTAAAACCCCAAGCCTACGACCGCCATTGTAGGCAGCACAGGGATAAACCAGAGTTTGGTACAGATGAGCAGCACCTAGAAATGAGGTTTTCAAGGAAAGCCTCTCCTTAAGTGAAATGGAGCGCTAGTTATTCAAAGATGCAATCAACTGAGGGAAGTCAGGTAAGGCAAAGGGAACCAAAAGCTGAGTCAGCTTAAAAGATCATTTGTAGATACAGTTAATCGGTAGAATTCCTCTCCTGTAACAAAAAGTCTTATGACATTCCTGGTCTTCAGAGACCTCCAGACAAGGTCTGCAGAGAGGCAGTAATTTCTGTTTCAGAAGCTGTCAGGGGAGCTCCAGGAACTGGCTCTCCTCCACAACTACATGGCTCTTCCACAAACAGGCCAGGCAGCTTTCACGGGGAACAGCCCTGCACCAGTTGAGAAAAGCAGGTGAAATAATACGCAAACTACCTGCTGTTCTGTGTGAGCGTGCTTTGTTTGCCTGACTTTGTTCTGGAAAAGGGGGAAACTGCAGTCACATTCTCAGAGCCAAGTGCTCTGACTTGCCCGTTTCCTGGGCGTCTCTGTCTACACTTGCACTCTTGGTGAGCTGCTCCGATGTCATGGTTCCCGAGACAACCTGCATGTTTGCATCCAGTCTGTACCTCCAACTCCGCCCCTGACATTTCCCTGTGGACGGCGGTCAGACACATCAAATCCAGGGCTTCTAGAGCCAAACCCAAAGGCCTGCCCTTCCAGAGTCCTCTCCATCTCAGTTCATGAAAACTCCACCCTCTCAGGCACTTGAGCCAAAAGCTTTGGTGCCAACCTTGACCCCCCTCTGTTCTTCTCACCGTATACCCAATCCCGCAGAAGTCTTGCTGATTCTAAGTCTGAAATACGCTGTGCATATGAAAACTTCTCAGCATCTTCACCACCCGCGATCACCTGGCCCAAACCCCTCGTCAGTCCTGGGTTAGGGTGACATAGAGGGTCTTCTCCAAACAGCAGGCGGAGTCCCCCCAGAATGTGACTCCTGCCCCTCTGCTGCGCAGAGCTCTACACGGGCTCGCACGCCCTGGCACCAACCGCCGGGCTCTGCCGCGGGCTCTCATGCCCACGCCGTCTCCTCACAGGTCCTGCCTGTCCTCCTGCCTCACGGCCCCGCAGGTTCTGTTCCCTCTGCCTGCGCACATCCACGGGGCTCCCCACTCACTCCCTTCACGCTGGGCTCCAGTGCTGCCTTCGCGCCAAGGCCGACACCGACCCCCCCTTAGATGCTCAGCGCCCCCCGCCCTGCACTCCCCGCTCCTGAGTCCTGGAGCCACTCCACACGGCTTTTCATCTTCCACACACCGTTTGCTTGGCACGTTCATTTTACTCGCTGCCCGCCTGCTTCACCAGAATGGAGACTCTACGAGAACAGGGCTTTCTGTTCACTGCTGCACCCCTGCCCACAGGCACCTGGAAGTACTTGTTCAGTGAATACACGAGAAGCTTATAAAAGAGAAGGCAGGACAAAATGGGAAATGCATTTAGTGGCTTTTGGTATTAGAGATACTTCTGGGGCCAAATGGCTCCCAAAGCAAGTTTTATTTTCTGTTAAAGCTTAGTTTAAAACCAAGCTTTGCTGGCAAATTTCACTTTGAGCCTCTCTTTGATTTAGTTTGAAAGTCTTAACGTTTAATCACTTATATCTTCTGCACACTTGACCAAGGTCTCTCCCGACTAGCTGCTACCGGTTATCTACGGCCGGTATCTGAACAACCTACTGGTCAATGCTTCCTTAACAGTGTCTCTTATAACCAAGGCCTCTTGCAGGAGGGTTAGCCACCAGACCACAGGCTCCACTCTGGACTGGACGCTACACTGCTGACTTTGAAGGTAAAGTGTCGTGATTCTGTTCAGACTGATGCCACCGGATTTGCCTAAAAGCAATAGGGATTCTAGAGGGAGAAGCATTTTCCTATTTGAAGGATGGACAGACATAAGTACCCACCTACTTATGTACCCTCTCTCCATAAGTACCCTCCCACCTGGCAGGAGAAGGCTGACCCTCTACCACTGAACCTGAAACTCTCAGGAGGCTTTCGAGGTGTCCTTCAAGAAGACCTTCCTTTACTCAAGGAGGCGAGATGCCACTAGCAGCTCAATTCAAACATGTAACCTGCTCAGTAAAAAACAAATGTAAGAATGGGGGCAGGGGGGAGTAAGCGGTACAATCTACTGGGTAAAAAATAAGCGACAAGGACACATTGCATAACATGCAGAATATAGCCAATATTCTATAATAACTATAAATGGAGTATAACCGTTAAAAACTGTGAACCACTATATTGTACACCTGCAACTTACAGAATACTGTATGTTAACTATACTTTAAGAAAAAAAAAAAAAAACTTGGAACTTTTAGACTCACCCTCCATCTTCTGGGGGGAAGGTAAAGGGAGTGGAGATTGAGTTAATAATGAATTATGCCCATGTTGAAGCCTCCATAAAAATCCCTAAACTATGAGGTCTGGAGAACTCCTGGGTTGGTGTAATATCCACATGCCGGGCGGGTGGTACAACCACCTCCATGGGGACAAAGCTTCTGACCTTGGGACACATCCACACCTCACCTGATGGACCTCTTCATCTGACTGCTCACCTGCATCCCTTAAAAAAAAGGATGGGGAATGGAGGGCGATGTGAGGTCGGCCCCACCACAGTCCCATAAAGGCTCCCTGACACGGGGCACAGGGCGCTCACCTAGAGCTTTCACGTCCCCAAGTACTTCCTAACTGCCCTGGGCCTGTTCTCTTAACTGTAAAACGAGGTTCCTAACCCAAGTTTCTTCTAAGTTCCTTCCCAATTCTAAGATGCCCAAATTTGGGAGGCGGGTAACTTCACTGCATTGAACTGGGCTGGTCAACAATTCCTTTAAAACAAAAGCAATCCGTCTCCTGTTCAGCTTCCTTAGACACCATTCTGCTTGTTCACCATCTTTTCTTCTGACGACTTGCTCCCTCTAGTGATAAATTCAATCATATATCAGAACTGGCCTGGGCAACAGTCTGCTTCAGAGGACAAGAACACGTAGAGGAAACTCAGCGTTAAGCAGAATGAAGGCAGGCCAAAGACGCAAGTGAAGAGAGGACGAGAAGAGTCCAAGGGCCAGCAGCACTGCAGTGTGCCCGTGACTGCTCCAGCGCCTGTGCCTCACGAGCAGTGCAGGGGGCGGCACTTCTGACTGCGGTACCTCCTTCCTCACGTCAAATCCAGACTCAGTTTCTTTTTCACTTAGCAAGATACAGGCTATATTAGGACTTCTGGAGACGGTCGGTCACCCGTCTAACGCAGACAACCACGCACATCTGCTCTAAGCACATGGGCTAAGCGGCTGCTAAGACATGAAGCCCCGTGCTCATTGTCGGTTTTCCGGCGGGGATGGTTTTGATTAAAAGCACGCACTGTGCAGGGCCCCGACCAAGCCCCCAGCCTTCTCAGCGTCCCTTGTGTCACCAACAAAGAAATGCATGACTAGCCTCCTTCCTCCCTCCCAGACTGCATGACAAACATCAGGGCCGTTCCTGGCCATCAACCTTACCTGTATACAAATGTTGGTTACATTTTTCTAGCTTAGGTCCACAAAAAGAAATAAATTTCCACGATGTCTACAGAGATTAAGGTTAAACAACAGAAAGGTTTTCTTAGCCATGCTCTTGTTACTGATATATGGGTGAGAGGCTGAAGAATCTTCGAGAAGAGGAGAGCATCTGTGCACATGTGGAATCATTTTAGTTCCAACTCTGCTGGAGACAGAGTTTCCTTTCTACCCTTAAAGTGAAGTATTATCACCGACTGATTCCACGTACGCGAGGCTCAAGAACAGGCAACACTGCTCTATGCTGGCGGCACTCGGAAGAGCGGCTGCCTCTCAGGACAGGGGATGGGGGACGAGGGAACTTTTCAAGGTGACGGAAAAGTTCTGCATCTTGACTTGAGTGGTGGCTACACCACTGATTACAACTGTCAAAACTCATCCAACAGTACACTTTAGGTCTGTGCAGTTCACTGACTGTAAATCTATCCCAATTTAAAATAACAGATGTCAGAGTCTTGGGAAGAGTTAACTTAAAAAACAGTAGATTCCTGGAGTGGGAGAGCGATTGTGACACAGTCCTGACCATCTTGAGGTTAGATTTCCACAATTTACAGGGACAGGCCTGTTGTTCTGTGGGCCCGTATGGATCCCGGCATCACGCTGCCAAGACTGGACGAGCGCTCGGGAGAGAACCAGTCAGAGCTGCGCTAACACAGGCCGGGGTCAGGATGCTGCCGCCCCTGGGCACCGTGGTGGGCAGGAGACATGCCGGGCATGCTGTGAGTGCTGGCGCACCTGCACACACTCAGTTCCCATTAGAGAGAGGACTGGCCCTTCATTCCTCTCTGAAGACTCACGCTGGCGTCTGCTGGACATGCGGTGAACACTGGCAGATGCCTCGAGCAATGGGATGAGTGGACCATTTTTCAGTCTGACAAATGACTCTATGTCAAATCTCACCAATCAGAAAATCTTTTCTGTAATGGTCGTTCAGTGAACTTCTCTGGGAAGCATGGCATCAGAGGCAGCTTCGTGGCCCTTGCCTGGTGCGCCAGGCAGGGACTTTTCACACCAAGTAGCTTAGAAACGTGCAGGCAAAGATTTTCACTGACAGAGACAGTGGCCAACACCAAGCTCTCCTGTGTAACTCCCTCCGTGGAGCTCACCGGCCTCTATGACCCTCTATGGGTGACGGGCCACTTCAGTGCTCTGTAGTCAGCACCCGGGATCTCTCGTTAGGGGTTTTCTAATATAGTTCCCCACAGAGGCTCTCCTGCGTTCACTCTTCATCCCCTGAAGCCTCCCCAAGCCCCTGTGGAATGAAGTCACTGTCGTGTGCACACCCCCCCTGCCCCGGGGAGCCTCCACGCGGCATCTGCACCCAACGTCCACTCCTCCCCGTGAGGCAGCCCCGGCTGCAGCTGCACGCAGGCAGCTCTCACCACGCCACCATGGGCACTGCTTTCTGGAGGCCCCTGCTGACTGTTTAGGATCTCGACCAAAATACAGGCAGGTCAATGACATAATATAGCATTTCTACTTCCTCTGCTAAAAACAAATTAGTTTTCATTTTCGGTATGAGTTATTAAACATATTCTGAGAACATACTGTCACACAACTGTAGGGTAGAAAAAAGGCCATCTTCTTACATAATTCCCAATAGAAATGTACATGGAGTCTCAATTCATTTAGTCAAAACCAAATCCCTTCCTTCTTGAAAAATGGTACTAGGGACTTCCCTGGTGGTCCAGTGGTTACAACTCGGCGCTTTCACTGCCGTGGCCTGGTTTGATCCCTGGTCAGGGAACTAAGATTCTGCAACCTGTGTAGTGAGGCCAAATAAACAAACAAACCAAAACGAAACAAAACAAAACAAAAACCAAAGAAAAATGGTACTAATGGCACTAGAAAAGCATTAACTTTCTATCACATGTGAGTGGCTTACGGGAACCTGGAGCTTCAGGAAAGCTGGCCTGGGGTGCCCACAGCAGAGAAGAGCTGGGTGCCAGGCCTTAAGGGGTCTGGTTACACAAGAGCCAAGGAGCTAAACCTTATTTCAAAGTCAAATGTAAGTGATTTCTGGACTGTTTACACTATTCACTCTTGTGTTTCTCTCTGTTAGCGTGGAGAGGAGGTAGATCCATGAGAAACAGTATCACTCTTCACTTTTCTTCCCAAGATTTCAAAGTACTTTATACCATCCAATAGCACAACAGAGAAAAAGAGCCCGAACTGTGTTAGAACCTGGCAGGAGGCACTGAAAAATGCAGGAAACTCGTTCAAGAACATGGGCATTGTTACACCATTTAAGAAAACGGGGGACTTCCCTGGTGGCGCAGTGGTTAAGAATCTGCCTGCCAACGCAGGGGACATGGGTTCCATCCCTGGTCCAGGAAGATCCCACATGCCACGGGGCAATTGAGCCCAGGCACCACAGCTACTGAGCCTGCGCTCTAGAGCCCACGAGCCACAACTACTGAGCCCGCGTGCCACAACTACTGAAGCCCGTGCACCTAGAGCCTGTGCTCCACAACAAGAGAAGCCACCTCAATGAGAAGCTTGCGCACCGCGACGAAGAGTAGCCCCCGCTCGCCGCAACTAGAGAAAGCCTGCGCACAGCAACGAAGACCCAACGCGGCCAAAAATAAAATAAATAAACCAATTTAAAGAAAAAGGAAAGAAAACAGTATACCAGCGAGCACCCGTCCCATCTTGCAGAGGAGCGTCCACCTCCAAACTCTCCCTAGACCCAAGTCTGCACAGAGCCTGCTCTTCCTTCTGTTAACTGTGTGCACGCGAGCAGGGATGAGCCCTACGGGGACGCTGAGCCCCACGGTGGCAGCCTCACTGCTGGTTGCTTACCCATGCTGCTTTCACCTCTTCCGAGACATCAGTTTCATCTTCCTGGAAAGGGAGAAAGAAAAAAGACAAGAGGATCACGGTCACAGGCACCCCTGGAGGCAACAAGGTCAGCCCCATCAATTATGCACCTGGGCAGTGAGGGCTGACGGCCAAGGGCACTGTCACTGCTGCTTTTAGCAGCACCTCAGGAGCACCACTTGCTGTCAAAGAATCCAATGAATCTGGCAGGAAAAGGAGAATCTTTAAGACAGACGGATCTCACTTGGGCTTTGTCAGTAGCTGTCAGCCCATTTGGTCCTATAATAATCAAACACTTTCGTCTAGTAGTCTCTAACAGGCGACCATCATTGTCTCATGTCTTGTCTCACTGAATGGTCCATCTAATTCCAAATGAGTCACTAGTGACCAGGGACCTGATCTTGGCCACCTGACTGTTAAATGCCAGTGACAAGGCTGAGTGAGCAGGGTACAGACCAGAGGGGAAGGAAAGAACTGAGTGTATGCTCGTCATCAGGAGGCACAGCAGCCCCTGTCTCCGTTTAAAAGCCAAAGTCAAGCTGTTTTATAGCACTTGTTCCTTTTTTTCTCCAAAAGAGTAAACCTGAGTCTGATGAAATTCTGAAATTCTCGAGATTCTGGCAGTGCCCCTGAAATACTTGGTTAGCACCTGCACACACACGACGCTGAGGTACTGCTGACTCACCACGGGACTCTCAGGGGCCGCTGGGGGGCTGCTAAGTCTGAGCGGCTTACGCACTTGTTGTATTTGTTTGCACGGCTGCTGTAAATTCCCCGCTTATTTGCTGCCTGCCTCCCGTGTGCTCGGCACTGTCCTAGGCCCTGGGCGTCCCAGCCAGAACATTCCTAATGAGTCCCACACTAGTGGAGTCTTTCTTCGGCTGCTCTTTTTCTCAATCTGCACGATTCAGGGCCCCGTGTGGAACTCTTCCTTTTGAGCCCGACACACAGGACGGCGGGCAACCCAGCGTAATGCGAGATGTCCCAGCACAGACAGCCCACTTACATCCTTCGTCCAGAAGTTGATGCCTGTGCCTCTTCGTCGCTCCTTGGGCCGCCTCCTCTCACGAATGGACAGCCTGTTAGATGACTGATCACCCAAATCTGCTTCTTCGCCCTCTGGTCAGAGAGAAAACAAAGCATGGATCTTAAGAACCTGGGGCACGTGCACTGGAGGAGGGTGCGGTTTCTGAAGCTCGACCTACCGTTTTTGTCCATTTCCTTTGCCCCTGCAGGGCTGGCGGGGGGCTCTGAACTCTCTGAATCAGGGGCTGAAGACCTACCCGTCCGGAGCAGGTAGGAACTGGTGTAGAGGGAGGGTCTCGGGGCAGGAGGTGACACTGGTGTCATGGGTTTGTCTGGCTGAGCCGGAATCCTCAGGCGACGATACACAGGCTGGAACAATCCACATGATGAGATGTCAGAGGTCAAGTCTAACCAAAGGGTAAGGACAGCACGTTTATTAAAAATGGGCTTTTCTATATCAAGAGGCTTATAAGTAATTAGCCAGATAGGAAAGAGTTCTAGACGCCTGCTCTGAAGATGCTACAGGCTGACAGCAGTCCAGGACAGCTCTTCCTAAACTGATCAAAGGGCACTAGGGGGCACCAACCCTGGTAATAAAAATTCCTTTGATTGTGCACCGCAAATAGGAAGGATGATGGCCTTTTTAAGATGGCGCACTGAAAGGTAAGGTTTACGTAGGAAACGAAGAAGCTCAGGAATGTGAAGAAACAATGCAGGAGTTATCTGAAGACAGACCAAATCTGAGCGTTCTACCAACCTGCCATCACTAGGCTTACTGACACTTCTGAAAAATTCCCGCTTTCTGAGACTTCCCTGGCGGGCCAGCGGTTAAGACCACGTGCTTCTACTGCAGCGGGCACAGGTTTGATCCCTAGTTGGGGAACTAAGATCCCGCATGCCACACCCCCAAACCCCAAATAAATAAAAATTAAAAAAAAAAAATTCCCACTTTCCCTTTTGAACTTTTTTTTTCCTTGAGAGTTAGGACAGACACAGCTTGACAATAAACCTTAATGTGGCTTGTTGAACATGCAGAGATAAAGAAATTCTTACTACATGCAGAGACTGTATAAATTTGTTTATAAATTATAGAGACAGAAGCAATAAAATATAGTCAGCTTGGGAGTCTGAGAGAACATGGCTCCAATTCCAGCTTGAAGGAGCTGTGTGACCTTAAGTACGTGACTTGAGTTTTGATCTCTGCTTCCTCATGTATAAAACAGGGATAATAATATCTTCCTCAGAGAGGGCTGTGAGGATTAAATGAGAATGTATGTTATGTGCTTACAATGGTTTCTAGTATGTAATAAGTACTCAAAAAATAGCCAATAAAACAAAGGAAACGAACAACAGAACCTCGGTTAGTTTATGCAGCCTAGCCATTCAAAGTTAGAGCAAGAAGACTTTCTTCTCCCGTAATTATGTTGACCATAAAGTTTATCATCCCAGCTAGGACATTTCTGAGAGTGAAAAGGAACAGTACTGATAATTACCCAGAGATAAAAGCTGTCACTGGAACAATCTTAGGTAAACCAGGAGTTACGATCACCTTAAATATAACCCTATAACTCTGACTATCAACTGCAATTGAGAAATGGACCGTAAGTCAAAACGTCTACCCCAAAGTGACAGCTTGTGGCCGAGAATAAGGGTGCTCTGTGAGTGCTTGGGTCTGCAGAAGTTTGTAGAACAACGTACTAGTGGTGAGGAGGGCAAGCTGCGGAGCCAACGCCTTGCTCCACCTCTGCTTTTTTTTCCTAGTAAAATCTTTTATTTTATAATACTGTACCATCAAATTAAAAGTCAAAATAAGCGTTCACCCAACTGCCTAAATGGTTATTACATATACGTATATATTTGGTTGAAAAGGGAGAGAGAAAAGAGGACTTTGAAGGCTAAAATAAACAAATGGGACCTAATGAAACTTAAAAGCTTTTGCACAGCAAAGGAAACCATAAATAAGACCAAAAGACAACTCTCAGAATGGGAGAAAATATTTGCAAATGAAGCAACTGACAAAGGATTAATCTCCAAAATTTGCAAGCAGCTCATGCAACTCAATAACAAAAAAGCAAACAACCAAATCCAAAAATGGGCAGAAGACCTAAATAGACATTTCTCCAAAGAAGATATACAGACTGCCAACAAACACATGAAAGAATGCTCAACATCATTAATCATCAGAGAAATGCAAATCAAAACTACAATGAGATATCATCTCACACCAGTCAGAATGGCCATCATCAAAAAATTTACAAACACTAAATGCTGGAGAGGGTGTGGAGAAAAGGGAACCCTCTTGCACTGTTGGTGGGAATGTAAATTGGTACAGCCACTATAGAGAACAGTATGGAGGTTCCTTAAAAAACTACAAATAGAACGACCATATGACCCAGCAATCCCACTACTGGGCATATACCCTGAGAAAACCATAATTCAAAAAGAGTCATGTACCAAAATGTTCATTGCAGCTCTATTTACAATAGCCAGGATATGGATGCAACCTAATTGTCCATCAACAGATGAATGGATAAAGAAGATGTGGCACATATATACAATGGAATATTACTCAGCCATAAAAGGAAACGAAATTGAGTTATTTGTAGTGAGGTGGATGGACCTAGAGTCTGTCATACAGAGTGAAGTAAGTCAGAAAGAAAGACAAATACCGTATGCTAACACATATATATGGAATCTAAAAAAAAAAAAGTCATGAAGAACCTAGGGGTAAGACAGGAATAAAGACACAGACCTACTAGAGAATGGACTTGAGGATATGGGGAGGGGGAAGGGTAAGCTGTGACAAAGCGAGAGAGAGGCATGGACATATACACACTACCAAATGTAAAATAGATAGCCAGTGGGAAGCAGCCGCATAGCACAGGGAGATCAGCTCGGTGCTGTGTGACCACCTAGAGGGGTGGGATAGGGAGGGTGGGAAGGAGGGAGATGCAAGAGGGAAGAGATATGGGAACATATGTATATGTATAACTGATTCACTTTGTTATAAAGCAGAAACTAACACACCATTGTAAAGCAATTATACTCCAATAAAGATGCAAAAAAAAAAAGAATGAAAAAAAAAAGTACATCATCATCATCGTAGTAGTTAAGATTTGCTGAACACTTAATGTGTCAAGCACTATACATGTATTACCTCACAAGGAGTACCCTCTATTATAAGCTCTGTTTTTACAAATTAGGAAACTATGTAAAACAAGGTTAAATAAATTACCCAAAGCCATACAGCTAGTTAGTAAGGATACTGCGGTTTGAACCCAAATAGTCTAACACCAGAACATACACAGATAGGCAGACACACACACAAATCAATATTATTATTATTTTCGTCGCGTGGCTTGTGGGATCTTAGTTCCCTGACGAGGTATCGAACCTGGGCGGCCAGCAGTGAAGGCGCCAATTCCTAACCACTGGACCGCCAGGGAAGTCCTTGACCTCTTCCTAGCCGTGCAAAATGCTGGGCAGGTTACTTAACCTCTCTGTCACGCCACTGACTCATATTTTAAGAAGGAATAATAATACTTACCTCAGAGGGTTGTTGTGAGGATTAAACAATTTAATACACATGTTGAAATTGTTAAAATTGTGCCTGGCATAAACTAAATAATAAATGCTTATACTTCTATTTGCATTTTTTTTATACCAAGATCTCTCTTTTCAGAATAGAAAGACACATTTAGTTAACCAAAAGTATGGTGGTAATCATTTCACAACGTGTACACACATCAAATCATGTTGTAACATTACATGTCCATTACATCTCAATAAAACTGGAAAAAAGCGCATTAGTTAACTCCCAGAGGAAAAAATTGATCACTTAAGGACTAACATCCTCTGAATTCTTTCAGTTACACAGGTCTGCCAACTAAAGATGGACGTAAATAGCGTGTTCTATGAGGCGTCCCCTGCAGAGTAGGACAGTTCTGGAATTATCAGTGGGGAAGAGACCCCCCCAGCCACCTGCTTTCAGCACAGAGAGCTCACCTGATCCTCCAGACTCCGGTCCCAGGGCTGGCGGCTCTCCCCAGCTTCCTCTGCAGGGGCTGCCAGGGGCTCATGCTTCTGGGCGCTGCCGTTGAGCCCTCTGGGGCCCACGGGCTTCGGGCTGGGCTGTTCCTGAGCCTGACGCTCTGCCCTCGACCGGCTGAACGTCCTTTCTGCTTCCTGGAGATCCGTCAGGGTTACACCCTGGGAAAATACCACAAGGTCAGAGAGGTTTCACCCTAACCATGGAATAACGCCCCGTGAATGAGCAGGGAAACTCCGTAAAGATCTAATGGTACCGAATTCCAAATGAAGCTCCCGAAATGTGTGAGGCCGCTTCAAGCAATATACGCTGAAAACAAACACCTCAGTACGCAGAGGCCCCAGGCCTGAGCCTAGATACACTTCAAACACAATACTTGAGCGTTTCCTGCTTGAGTTCCAGAAACAGGGCAGCACTGATGCCCGCCCGCTGCTTCCACACCCATGGTTCTTACATCTCCACCTGGACGCTCCCGACCCCCCAAGAGCACGCAGCCACCAACAGAGACTGTCCAGCAGATACAAGGAAAACTTAAGTTTACGCACAGAAAGAAGAACCAGGTTCAAAATGGTGACAATTCAGAGCCAGGCTAGAGCCACCACCAAAACCAAAAACCAAACCCACACAAACAAACACAAAGCCAACCCTGAGGGAGCCGCCAAGATGCCAGAGCAGGAAGACCCTGAGCTCGCCTCTTCCCAGGGCACCAGGATAACTATGCACAGAACAACTGCTGCCCAGGCCCGACCAGAAGAGATCGTCTACAGCTACAGACGTACGAAAGAACCACCACAAGACGGGCAGGAGAGGCGACCCGCAAACGCTGTGGAGGTTCTCCCCCAGGAGCGAGCGGGCTGGTCTGAGCCCCAGCCTGGGGGAGACAAGCCCCCAGAACGTCTGGGTTTGAAGGCCAGCAGGGCTTCCTTTCAGGAGTCCCAGAGGGCTGTGTGGGGATAGAGACCCCACTCTTACAGGGCACACACAAAATCTCACGTGCTCCACAACCCAGGGCAGAAGCAGTCATTTCAAAGGAGCCTGGGTCAGACCCACCTGCTGATCTTGGAGAGTCTCCCGGAGAGGCAGGCCTGTGATGCTGGGGACACAGACGCTGGCAGCAGCCACTCTGGGGAGCTGGTTCAACCGCAAGGACACTGGTGCAGGCAGGCACCATCGTGGAGTCCTCCCTCTAGCTTATTACCCTCAGGACCCAGCCCCGCTCATAGCCAACAGAACACAGGCACCAGGAATGGGACGGCCTCAGGCTAAGCAACTAACTAGGCAGGGACACAGGCCCACCCACCAGCAGACAGGCTGCCTTATGATCCCCTGGACACAGCCCTGCCCACCAGAGGGCCCAGGACCCAGCCCCACACACCAGTGCACAGGCACTAGACCCGGGACCACCAGAGACCTACAGCCAGAGACCCTGGGACCCAGGTCCACCGACCAGTGGGCAGACACCAGCCCCAGAAACCCCTGGGCCCTGGCCCTGCCCACCAGTAAGCCTCCTCTAGCCTTCAGACCAGCCTCACACGCCAACGGGTGGACACCACACCAATGGGTGGACACCAGCCCCAGGACCATCACAGCCCACAGCCTGCCGTGGGAGGACCCAGTCCATCCACCAGCAGGTCAGCACCAGCCCTGGGGCCAGCTGGGCCCCAGCCCTGCCCACCAGCAGGCCAACACAAGCTTCAGAACACACTGGACCCCACAGCTAGCTGTATCACGAGCCAGCCCCAACGATCAGCAGTCTGACACCAGCTCTGGACCCTGGGGCCCTGCAGCCAGACCCCCAGGACCCGGCTCTGCCCACCAGCAGGCCAGCACTAGCCCCAGGACGTAGCTTCACTCACCAGTGAAGAGAGCGGGCCACAGCCCCACTGACTCTACTCCCAGTGAGCCAGCACCAGCCCTGGGGGCCCCCTGGGTTCCACAGTTGGCCACCTCATGACCTGGTCACGGCAACCAGCAGCCTCCACACAAGGCAGGGCCTGGCAACCAACCAGCCCACCCACACAGTCAGCCCACCACAACAGAGTGACCCACGCAGCCCACAGAGGGGGCACCCCTAGAGCACACAGCTCTGCTGACCAGAGAGGAGTGCACTGCTGGGACGTACAGGACGCCTCCTACAGAAGGCCACTTCCCCAAGGTCAAGAAATGTAACCAACCAGATACATGGAAACACAATGTTATAAACAGCAAGTTAGGCAAAATGAGGCGACAGAAGAACATGTTCCAAATGAAAGAACAAGATAAAACCGCAGAAGAACAACTAAGTGAAGTGGAGACAGGCAATCTACCTGAGAAAAAGTTCAAGGTTATGATCGTAAAGATGATCAAAGAACTTAGGAAAGAATGAACAGAGTGAGAAGTTGTAAGTTTTTAACAAACAGTTGGACAATACAAAGAACAACCAAACAGAGACAAAGAATACAATAACCGAAATGAAAAATGCACTAGAAGGAATCAACAGTATACTAAATGATACAGAGGAACAGACCAGTGAGCTGGAAGACAGAACAGTGGAGATCACTGGCACCGAACAGAAAAAATATATACATATAAATAAATGAGGACACTTTAAGAGACCTCTACGATGACATCAAATGCACTAACAGTCACATCACAGAGGTCCCAAAAGGAGAAGAGAGAGAGAGAAAGGGTCACAGAACGTATTTGAAGACATAACAGTTGAAAATTTCCCTAACCTGAGAAGGGAAACAGACATCCAGGTCCAGGAAGCACAGAGTCCCAAACAGGATCAATCCAAAGAGGACCACACCAAGACATATTGGAATTAAAATGGCAAAAGTTAAAGACAGATTATTAAAAGCAGCAAGGGAAAAGCAGCATGTTATATACAAGGGAGCTCCCATAAAGCTATCAGCTGACTTTTCAGCAGAAACTCTGCAGGCCAGAAGGGAGTGGCACGATATAATTAGACTGATGAAAAGGAAAAGCCTACAACCAAGAATGCTCTACCCAGCAAGGCTCTCATTCAGAGTTGATGGAGAAAGCAAAAGCTTTACACACAAGCAAAAGCTAAAAGAGTTCAGCACCAACAAACCAGCTTTATAAGAAACGTTAAAGGTATTTCTCTAAGCAAAAGAAAGGAAAAAGAAAAAAAAAAGAAAACAAAAAAAGATCACAACTAGAAACATGAAAATTATGAAAGGAAAAATCTCACTGGTAAAGGCAAATATACAGTAAAGGCAATAAATCAACCAAGTACAAACCTACTAGAAAGGTTAAAAGACAAAGTAGTAAAATCAACTATATCCACAATAAGAAGTTAAGGGATACACAAAATAAAGGATATAAAATATGATGTCAAAAACAGTAATCATGGGGGGAGAGAAGGAAAAATGCAGGGTTATTAAAATGTTATTTGAAATTAAAGAGATCAGCGACTTGAAATAATTGTGTGTGTGTGTGTGTGTGTGTGTATACACACACATATACTGCTGTACGCAAACTTCATGGTAATTACAAACCAAAAAGTCTATAATAGATACATACACATAAAAGGGAAGGAAATCCAAACATAACACTAAAGAGGGTCATCAAATCACAAGGGAAGAGAACAAAAGAGGAAAGGAACAAAAAAGGACTAAAAAAACAATCTCGAAACAGTAACAAAATGGCAATAAGTACATACATATCAATAACTACTTTATATGAAATGGATTAAATGCTGCAATCAAAAGATGGAGTGGCTGAAAGGATACAAAAACAAGACCCATATATTGGGGCTGGCCAAAAAGTTCGTTCGGTTTTTCTGTAAGATGTTATGGAAAAACCCAAACTTTTTGGCCCACCCAATATACGCTGCCTACAAGAGACACACTTCAGATCTAAAGACACACACAGACTGAAAGTGAGGGAATGGAAAAAGGTATTCCATACAAATGGAAATGAAAAGAAAGCTGGGTAGCAATATTTATAACAGAAAAATAGACTTTAAAATAGAAACTGTTGGGACTTCCCTGGTGGCACAGTGGTTTAGAATCCACCTGCCAGGGTGGGAGACGTGGGCTCGATCCCTGATCTGGGAAGATCCCACATGCCGTGGAGCAACTAATCCCATGTGCCACAACTACCGAGCCTGCGCTCTAGAGCCCGCGTGCCGCAACTACTGAGCCCACGTGTTGCAACTACTGAAGCCCATGCGCCTAGAGCCCGAGCTCCAAAATAAGAGAAGCCACCGCAATGAGAAGCCCACACACTGCAACGAAGAGTAGCCCCCGCTCGCTGCAACTAGAGAAAGCCTGTGCACAGCAATGAAGACCCAACGCGGCCATAAATAAATAAATAAATAGACAAACAAACAAATAATAAAAATAAAATAAAATAAAGACTGTTACAAGAGACAAAGAAGGACAGTACATAATAATCAAGGGATGAATCCAAGAAGATATGACAATTGAAAATATATTTGCACCCAACATAGGAGCACCTAAATGAATAAAGCAAATATTAATAGACATAAAGGGAGAAATCAACAGTAACACAAAAATAGTAGGGGACTTTAACACCCCACTTACATCAATGGGCAGATCATCCACACAAAAGATCAGTAAGGAAACTCTGGCTTTAAATGGCACATCAGACCAGATGGACTTAATAGAGAGAGAGAATATTCCATCCAAAAGCAGCAGAATACACATTCTTTTCAAAGGCATATTCTCCAGGATACATCTGTGCTGTATCATGGAACAAGTCACAGTGCATTTGAGAAGGCTGCAATCATATCAAGCATCTTTTCCAACCACAAGGCTATGAGACTAGAGATCAACTACAAGAGTAAAAACCACAGAGAACACAAACATGTGTGGCCCAAACAAAATGCTACTAAACAACCAATGGATCACTGAAAAAATCAAAGAAGATTTCAAAATATACCTGGAGACAAATGAAATGAAAACACAGTGTTCCAAGATCTTCGGGATGCTGCAAAGCAATTCTAAGAGGGACGTTTATAGCAATACAGCCCTCTCAGGAAACAAGAAAAATCTCAAATAAACAACCTAACCTTAACCTAAAGGAATCAGAAAAAGAAGAATAAACAACACCCAAAGTTAGTAGAATTTCTCCTAGGAGAACACATAGGCAGAACACTCTTTGACATAAATCACAGCAATATTTTTTTGGATCTGCCTCCTACGGCAAGGAAACAAAAACAAAAATAAGCAAATGGGACCTAATGAAACTTAAAAGTTTTTGCACAGTAAAGGAAACCATCAACAAAACGAAAAGACAAATGGGAAAGACTGAATGGGAGAAAATATTTGCAAATGATATGACTAATAAGGGGTTAATCTCCAAAATATATAAACAGCTCATACAACTCAATATCAAAAAAACAAACAAGCCAATTTAAAAATGGGCTGAAGACCTGAATAGACATTTTTCCAAAGAAGACATACAGATGGCCAACAGGTACATGAAAAGATGCTCAACATCACTCATCATCAGGGAAATGCAAATCAAAACCACAGTGAGATGTCACCTCACACCTGTCAGAATGGCTGTCATCAGAAAGACCATAAATGACACATGTTGGTGAGAATGCAGAGAAAAGGGAACCCTAGTACACTGCTGATGGGAGTGTACACTGGTGCAGCCACCGTGGAAAACAGTATAGAGGACCCTCAGTAAACTAGAAATAGAACTAAAATAAACTAAAAATAGAACTAAAAATAGTATGATCCAGCAATTCCACTCCTGGGCATATATCTGAAAAAACCAAAAACACTAATTCGAAAAGACACATGCACCCCAATATTCACGGCAGCATGATTTACAACTGCCAAGATATGGAAGCCATCTAGCTGTCTATCAACAGATGCATGGATACAGAAGACGTGAGACACACACAGACACACACATATATACACACACTCCACATATGCATACATACGTATATGGAGTATTAGCCACTGGCATGAAATTTTGCCATTTGCAACAACATGGATGGACCTGGAGTGTATCATGCTGAGTGAAAAAAGTCAGAGGACAAATACTGTAAGACATCACTTCTATGTGGAATCTAAAAAATAAAATCAACTAGTGAATATAACAAAAAAGACACAGACTCACAGATATAGAGAAAAAACCAGTGGTTGCCAGAGGGAGAGGGAAGGGGGAGGGAAATACTGGGGCAGGGGATTAAGAGGTATAACTTATTATGCATAAAATAAGCTACAAGGATATATTTACAACACAGGGAGTACAGCCAATATTTTATAACTATAAATGGCATATAATCTTTTTTTTTTTTTTTTTTTTTTTTTTGCGGTACGCGGGCCT
Organism: Stenella coeruleoalba; assembly: GCF_951394435.1. Taxonomy (NCBI): domain Eukaryota; kingdom Metazoa; phylum Chordata; class Mammalia; order Artiodactyla; family Delphinidae; genus Stenella; species Stenella coeruleoalba. Next base: position 124,281,004 of record NC_137169.1, read on the forward strand.
CTCACTGCTGTGGCCTCTCCCATTGCGGAGCACAGGCTCCGGACGCGCAGGCTCAGCGGCCATGGCTCACGGGCCCAGCCACTCCGCGGCATGTGGGATCTTCCTGGACCGAGGCACGAACCTGTGTCCCCTGCATCGGCAGGCGGACTCTCAACCACTGCGCCACCAGGGAAGCCCTAGCATATAATCTTAAAAAATTTTATTCAGTATGATGTACACGTGAAGCTAACAATATTGTAAACCAACTATACCTCCATTTTAAAAATTTTTAAAAAAACCCCACAAGCCCTGAACTAGCTTTTCTCTAACATAATTTTGTAACTGTAGGAATCACACAGAGACATTCCACCAATTAAAATTTTCCCCAGGCTCATAGGAGCAGTAGTACAGAAAAAAAGGAAAGAATGAGGAGACATCTGCAGGACAAGGGGGAAAAGGGTTAGGAAGACAGTGAGTTGATTCTTAACTCAAGTAGTCATATGCTCATGTCCTCAGAAGAGGGAAGTTCCAAAGCCGGAAGGCAACTATTAGCTATTTTGTTCACTCATTCTCTTAATAAAAAGTTACTGCGTTCTTAAGTACTGGAACTACAAAGACAAATCAAATGATTCCTGTACTCAAGAACCATAATCTAATGGAAAAGACATAAGAAAACAGATGAGTGTAATGGAAAGTAAGTATTAAGACAGAAACACATGATCCAGCCTATTCTATTTCTGGGTCTACACCCAAAAGAACTAAAAGCAGGATCTGAGGAGATGTTTGCACTCTGATGTTCACAGCAGCCAAAAGGTGGAAGCAACCTAAGCGTCCATCAGTGGATGACGGATGAACCAAATGGGGTCTCAACATACAACAAAGCATTATTCAGCCTTACAAAGGAAGGCAGTTCTGACATGTGCTGCCACGTGGATGAGCCCTGAAGACATTACACTGAGTGAAACGAGCCAGTCACAAAAAAGACAAAAACTGTGTGATTCCACTCGCATGAGCTACCTAGAGTCAAGGTCATAGAGATAAAAAGTAGAGCGGTGTTGCCAGAAGCTGTGGGGAGAGAGGTTCCGTCTGGGGAGACGAAAGCTGTTCTGGAGATGGTGGTGCCGATGACTGCACAGTGACATGAATGCATTTAATGCCGATGAATCGTATGCTTAGAAATGGCTAGAGTATTAAGTTGTATGTTACGTATCGCCTGCCACAGTAAACCAAACCAAAACAAACGCTTGTCTGGCCCTCGTGGGGGTTACATCCTCTGGGGAAACAAACCACCATGAAGCACAAGCAGTAACAGCTGTGGCAATGACTATCCAGGACGGCACCTGCCCGACCCTGGAGGGTCAGGAACGACACAAGGGCACTCGGGGGCTACGCATAGGTCCCTCTCTCAGTCCTCAGCTCTCCTGCTTGGCGTCTGTAGCATCTGAAGCTGCGGCGCTTCCCCTCTTCACTGGAGACTGCCGTTCACTCCCTCGGGTACCATCTCCTGGCTGACCCCTCAGCCCTCTGACTGCTCCTCGGTTCTGCTGCCTGGCTCATCCTCCTCTGCCTCCTTGACGCCCAATCACAGCCTCCCTCAACTGTTGCTGCCACATGCCTGTCATCTCCAGCTCAGCTAAGGAACAGCTTCCCACGGGCCTCCAGGCTTCACAGACCACTCCCAGCAGTTCTCTGCACAGCGACTTTTGCAAGATATAACGTAGATCATATCTTCCTTACTTCAAAGCTTCCCCGAGGGACTCCTCTTTTTTCTAACATCATTATTGAAACACAATCCACATAAGATCCGCCCTTTTAAAGAGTACAACTGGCTGTTTTCTAGTATATTCACAGAGCTGTGCAAAATCCCCATCTAATTTCAGGACATTTCATCACCCCAGAAGGAAAGTAACCCCACACCCTTAGTGGTCACTTCCCATTCCTCCCTCTCTCCAGCCCCCAGCAAATACTAATCCACTTTCTATTTCTCTGGATTTGCCTATTCTGGACATGTTCATACAAATGGAATCATGCCAGGTTTCTTTCACGCAGCATAACTTTTTCTTAAGGTTCATCCACACTGCAGCATTGGCATGCGTCAGGACTTCATTTCTTTTTATTCCCAAATCAATGGAAATTTGTGAGGGTTTTTTCCAGTTTTGTTAGCTGCTTCATTTATTTGGTCTGTGCAATGGCGCCGCTTGGGCCCACTGCCCAACACTCGCTGGGGCACCACCAGCCACAGAACTCTGACCTTGACGCTGCAGGGAGCCCAGGGCTCAGCCCTCCAGCGAACCTGCACACTCCACACGTAATCTTGGTCTATACAGCAAGTTAACTCTGGCCAGAGATGACACTGAATTTGGGTCTCTGGCTCCTGTGAATAATGCTGTTATAAATATCTGTGCAGGACTTTTCTGTAGAAGCCTGCTTTATTTCTCTTGAGTACACACCCAGGAGCAACATGGCTGGGTCCCGTGGTAACTCTATGGTTAACACTCTGAGATTGTGCCAGACTGTTCTCCTGCAGGAATTAAGGTGTGGGCCTTAAGCACACGTGGAATGATCAGTCTTAGGGAGGGAAGGAGAGAAACCTGCTCTGCGCCTGAAGAACAGAAGCGAGAGCGGGTGTATGGAGCTATGAATTCATTTGATTCTATATAGTGTAAAATTTAACAGGAAAGCTTTCACTGAAATGGCTGGAATAAGGCACACATTTTATCACGGTTTAATTGTACTTCCAGTGGAAAGGCACACAGACAAAAAAGGACTTAAACACGGAGGTCACACTCACTTGGGTAGACCTGCGAGTCTGCCGAGCTTGTCTGGAGCGCGCTTTCCGTAACGACTCTGCTTCCTCGTCCCGTACGGGAGTCAGATACGACCTGCGGGGAAGAAGGGTCACAGCAGAGGTAAGGCCCTGGGGGCAGCAGGTGCGTCTGCACACCGAGGGGGTTTCTGTGAGCCAAGGTGAAGTGAGGCCGACTCAACCCGACAGCCTATCGGTGAACATTACATAAGCCAAGACATCATCTGTAAACATATCAGTGTTCGTGCAGAATCACACCACCTGTAACTGTAAGATGAGAACTTTCTTTCCTCTTTCCCATCCTTAGACTTTTTATTTCGTTTCCTGCCTTCGCGCTCTGGCTAGCACTGATGACAGTCGTTTCCCTGCTTCGCTCCTGCCTTCAGAGAGACAGCTTCTGGCCAAGACCCTGCAGACTCTGCTCCTCAGGTGAAGGCAACTCCTTCCCCGCCCATGGGAGTGCACTAGGAGGGGCTTGCTGTTATTTGTTTCTTCGTTTTATCATTAGTGTGTGAACTTTATCATAGGCTTTTCTTCCCTGTATACTGAGATTATCATTTCCTTCTTTCTTCTGTTAATATGCAGAATTACACTGAACAAGTTTCGAATGATAAAACCACCCTAAATGCTTGGGATAAGCTCAACTTAATCATGATGTATCACCATTTACAGAGACTTACTTTTTATATAGATTCAGTATTATTTACTTTAGGATTCCTCCATCCGTGTTCATGCAAGAAACTGGCCTGTAATTTTCCCTTATAACAACCCAGCCAGTCTTGAAATTAAAGTTATGAAAGTTGGGAAGTGTTTTCTCCTTGTCTATTTTCTTTGAGAATCTGTGTAAGACTGGGGTCATTTCCTCCTTAAATAATTGGAAGGGTTCACCAATAGAGTCATCTGGGTTTAGAGTGTTCTTTATGGGAAGGTTTTAAATAAGGGTTGCAATTTCTTTAATAGAATTAGGCCTATTCAGATGTTCTGTTTTGGTAATATTTGTTTTTCAAGGAATCTTATCTACATTTTCATATTCAGTACCACAAAACGGTTCATAATATCCTAAAAATACATTTTAATTGTCACTGTAATACAAGCATATCTCAGAGATACTGCAAGGTCAGTTCCAGACCACCACAGTAAAGTGAATCTTGCAATAAAGTCAGTCATGTGAAACTTTTGGTTGTCCAGTACATATAAAAATTATGTTTACGCTATACTGTAGTAAGTGTGCAATAGCATATCTTTAAAAAACAAGGTACATACTTTAATTTAAAAATATTGCTAAAAATGCTAGCCATCATCTGAGCCTTCAGCAAGCTGTAATCTTTTTGCTGGTGGAGGGTCTTGCCTTGATGTTGCTGGCGACTCGCTGGTCAGGATGGTGGTTGCTGAGGGCTGGGGTGGCCGTGGCGATGTCTTGAAAGAAGACAGCAGTGACGTTTGCCTCACTGACTGACTCTTCCCTTCATGAATGATTTCTCTGTAGCCTGTGATGCTGGCTGATACCATTTTACCCACAGTAGAACTTCTTTCAAGACTGGAGTCAATCCTCTCAAATCCTGCCCCTGCTTTATCAACTAAGTTATGTCATATTCTAAATCCTCTGTTGTCATCTTAATAACCTTCACAGTATCTTCACCAGGAGTAGAGTCCATTGCAAAAAAACACTTTCTTTTTTTCTTTAAATTTTATTTTTTTAATTGGAGTATAGCTGATTTACAACGTGTGTTAGTTTCAAGTGTATAGCAAAGTGATTCAGTTACACATATACATATATCTATCCTTTTTCAGATTCTTTCCCCTTATAGGTTATTACAAAATATTGAGTAGAGTTCCCTGTGCTACACAGTAGTCCTTATTGTTTATCTGTTTTATGTGTAGTAGTGTGTACATGTTGATCCCAAACTCCTAATTTACTCCTACCCTTCCCCTTCGGTAACCATAAGTTTGTTTTCTATGTCTGTGAGTCTATTTCTGTTTTGTATATAAGTTCATTTGTATCTTTTATTTATTTATTTTTTTAAGATTCCACATACAAGTGATATCACGTGGTATTTGTCTTTGTCTAGCTTACTTCACCTAGTATGATAACCTCTAGGTCCACCCACGTTGCTGCGAATGGCATTATTTCATTCTTATTTTATGGCTGAGTGATATTCCATTGTATACGTGTACCACATCTTCTTTATCCAGTCATCTGTGGATAGACATTTAGGCTGTTTCTATGTCTTCACTACTGTAACTAGTGCTATGAATAAGAAACCACTTTCTTTGGTCACCCATAAGAAGCAACTCCTCATCCTTCAAGTTGTATCATGAGATTGCAGCAATTCTGTCACATCTTTAGGCCCCCATTTCTAATACTATTTCTCTTGCTTTCTCCACCAAATCTGCAGTTACCTCCTCCACTGGAGTCTTGAACCCCTCGAGGTCATCCATGAGGGCTGGAATCTACTTTTTCCAAATTCCTGTTAAGGTGGATATTCTGATCTCTTCCCATGAATCACAAATGTTCTTAATGGCGTCTAGAATGGTGATTCCTTTCCAGAGGGTTTTCAATTGACTTTGCCTAGATCCATCAGAGGAGTCACCAATCTATGGCACCTATAGCCTGATGAAACATATTTCTTTTTTCATAAATTTATTTATTTATTTTTGGCTGCACTGGGTCTTCGTTGCTGCGCGCGGGCTTTCTCCAGTTGCGGCGAGCGGGGGCTACTCTTCGCTGCGGTGCGCGGGCTTCTCATTGCAGTGGCTTCTCTTTGTTGCAGAGCACGGGCTCTAGGCACGCAGGCTTCAGTAGTTGTGGCAAAAGGGCTCAGTAGTTGTGTCTTGCAGGCTCTAGAGCACAGGCTCAGTAGTTGTGGCACGCAGGCTTAGTTGCTCCGCGGCATGTGGGATCTTCCCGGACCAGGGATCCAACCCGTGTCGCCTGCATTGGCAGGTGGATTCTTACCCACTGCACCACCAGGGAAGTCCCCAAAATGTATTTCTTAAACAATAAGGCTTGACAGTTACTCCTTGACCCACAGGCTGCAGGACGGATGTTGTGTTTGCAGCATGAAAGCCACATGAGTCTCATTGCCCATCTCCATCAGAGCTCTTGGCTGAACCCAGGTGCACTGTTAATGAGCAGTCATATTTTGAATCTCTTTTTTTCCGAGTAAGTCACAACAGTGGGCTTAAAATATTCAGTAAACCATGTTGTAAACAGATGTGCTGTCATCCAGGCTTTGTTGTCCATTTACAGAGCACAGGCAGAGCAGATGTAGCATAATTCTTAAGGGCCCTAGGATTTTCGGAATGGTAAATGAGCATTGGCTTCAACTGAAAGTCACCAGCTGCACTAGCCCCTAACAGGAGAGTCAGCCTGTCCTTTGAAGCCAGGCACTGACGTCCCCTCTCTAACTGTGGAAGTCCTGGATGGCATCTTCTTCCAACAGAAGGCTGTTTAACCTACACTGAAAATCTCTTGTTTAGTGCAGCCACTTTCAGGAATTATCTTAGCTGGATCTCCTGGATAACTTGCTGCAGCTTCTACATCAGCACCTGCTGCTTCACCTTGCACTTTTATGTTATTGAGAATGCATCTTTCCTTAAACCTCATGAATCAACCTCTGCTAAGCTTCAAGTTTTTCTTCTGCAGCTTCCCCACTGCTTTCAGCCTTCATGGAACTGAAGAGAGTTAGGGCCTTGCTCTGGATGAGGCTTTGTTGTTTCTGGTTTGATCTTCTATCCAGACCACTCAGACTTTCTCCATATCAGCGATAAGGCTGTTTCGCTTTCTTATCATTTGTGTGTTCACCGAAGTAGCGCTTTTAATTCCCTTCAAGAACTCTTCCTTTGTGTTTCCAGCTTGGCTGTTTGGTGCAAGAGGCCCAGCTTTAGGCCTATCTTGGCTTTCCACATGCCTTCCTCACTAAGGGTAATAATTTCTAGTTTTTGATTTAAAGTGAGAGATGTGCAACTCTTCCTTTCACTTGAATACTTAGAGACCCTTGTAGAGTTATTAAGTGGTACTTTCTTCAACGTTAGTCGCAATGTGGAATCTGAAATGATGTTAACAGAATTTTCATATTCTGTTACGCCGAAATCCAGTGGTCTATCTCGTACTTCGGATGGAATGTCTTACCCAGGCGTGTCTTTCGTAAAATCTCCCAAATGGTGGCACATTTCATTAGGCAATAGTAATTTTAAAAATCACATTCTTCAACATACGGTTTCAGCTCCTTAACATCAGTCTTGGCAATGATTTTTTGGATTTGACACCAAAACCAAAAATGAACAAGTGGGACTTCATCAAGCTTTTTGCTTCTGCACAGCAAAGAAAATCAGCAACAAAACAATAAGGCAACCTACTGAATGGGAGAAAATATTTGCAAGTCACATATCTGATAAGGGGTTCATAGCCAAACTAGATAAAGAACTCATACAACTCAAAAGAAAACAAACAACCTGATTAAAAAAGGGACAGAGGATCTGAACAGACTTTTTCCAAAGAAGGTACAACACAGATGGCCAACAGGCACATGAAAAGATGCTCAACATCACTCACATCAGGGAAATGCAAATCAAACCGCAGTGAGATGTCACCTCACACCTGTCAGAATGGCTATTAGGTAAGAAATGACAAGTGCTGGTGAGGGTGTGGAGAAAAGGGAGCTCTCATGCACTGCTGGTGGGAATGTAAACTGGTGCAGCCACTCTGGAGAACAGTATGAAGGTTCCTCGAAAAATTAAAAATAGAGCCACCATATGAAGTTCCACTTCTGGGTGTTTATCTGAAGGAAACCAAATCACAGTCTCCATCTGTGCTAAATCTGCAGCCCAGTGTTCACAGCAGGACTACTCACCATGGCCAAGATACGGAGACAACCGAAGCGTCTACCGGCAGATGAACGGATAAAGAAAATGTGGCGTATATGTGTGTGTGTACACACGCGCACGTGCGCACATGTACATACATAATGGAACGTTATTCAGTCATAGAAAGAGGAAATCTTGCCATTTGCAACAACATGGATGGGCCTTGAGGGCATTATGCTAAGAGAAACAGAGAAAGACAAATACTGTACGATCCCATTTGTATGTGGAATCCAAAAAACTGAATTCATAGGTACAGAGAACAGACTGGTGGTTGCCAGAGGTGGGGGGTGGGCGAAGTGGGTGGAGGTGGCCAAAAGGTACAAACTTCCAGTTATAAGATAAATAAGTCCTGGGAATGTATGCACAGCAAGGTAACTACAGTTAACAACACTAATGTATTCAAAAGCTGCCCAGAGAGCAGATCTCAAAAGTGCTCGTCACAAGGAAAATACGTGTGGTGACAGATGTTAACTAAATTTATCGTGGTAATCATTTTGTAATATGCTTACCAAATCATTATGTTGTATACTAAAAAAGATTGTTTTATTTAAATTATATCAATAAAAAATAATAAAAGTTAAAAAAAAACCCACATTTTCTAATATTATCTTTGGTCTCAGAACAGTCTTTCCACATTGGGAAGCAGTCAACATATCACCCACAGTGACAGGTACAAGTTTTCCAAAGTTCTAATTTCTGCTTTAAATGTTACAATTGGCAACCAACACTCAGAATGACAGGTTCGCTTTGTTCATTTTCAAGAGAATGTCGGCCACACGCCCACGTCTGAATAACCAGTCTGAGCAGCCACTTTTCAGGAAGAAGTGGTGCTCAGGAGAAGCAGCCAGCCCTCCTTTCTCCTTCTCGAACTACAGGTACACTTCTATTACAACTCGCTGGCCACCCTCCAATTATTTACTACACTTTTCCTGTACTTTCTATTCTCCTCTCTCTCTGGGTTTCATTCTGGGTGTTTTCCACTGTCCAATCTAATTAGTTCACAAATCCTCTCTTCAGCTGCTTTACTACAATTGAATTTCTTAATTATTTTATTTTTCAGTTCTAGCATTTCCATCTTTCCAAAGAGAGGGCAGTTCTCTATTGAAATTCCCTATCTTGTCTTCTATTTTCTTGAACATATTAACTGTAATTTACTATGATTATTTTAAAGTCCACATCTGATAATAATCGATATCTGGGTCTGTTCCTAGTGTCTGTATTTTCTCTTAGTCTTTTGTAAATCAGTCTTATTAGGCAGTCTGTCTGGTAATTTTTGAATTAATGCCAGAATTTTTAATGAAAAAATGTAGTAATAATTTGCAGCTCTGGAAGATGTTGTCATCCTCCAGAGAGGATATTCTTTTCTCCGGCTTAGTTAGGCTAAGAAACTGGTTCTCAAACTTTCATTGCATCAGAATCACTTGGAAGGCTTGTGAAATACAAATCTCATGAGGTTCTCCCCTCATAAGTCCTGATTTAGCAGGTGTGGAGGGGGTCTGGGAATCTGCATTTCTGATTAGTTCTCAGGTGATGCTGCTGATGTGGAGACCACACTGTGAAAACCATGGGGTAAGGCAAAGCCCCTTCACCCACTTTGAGCCTGAGCCACCTGGAAGCTGGGCTTCAGTCTTTACAGAGCTGGCCATGTCTGGTAAGCCCCTTCTGCTGGAAGGCAGCCCTTTGATCGTCCCAGGGGAAGTCTGGGGTGTCCACTGGGGCCCGTTTCTGAACTCTAATTTCTGTTCCCTAAGCACTGAGAGATGGCTGGGAACCTCGCCCAGCTTCTCAGCCTTGTAGCCACGGCCTCACTGGTCAGCCAGCACCTTGGGGGACAAGCACAGCCGGGTGCTGGGCTCTCCTCCTATGCTTTCCTTCTCTCTGGGATCTGGGTCCCTCAAGTCCTCACTTCCTTACCGTCTCTCCAATGCCTTCAAAGACTTTGTTTTCTTATGCTTATCCAGCTTTTCTGCTTATTCTCAGTGGGAGAGTCTGTCTATCACAAGATATGCCATAGCCTGAAACAGAAGTGCCCAACCAGGCTATATGTTAAGAGATTTTTTTCCTCCACATGGATTAGTAAACTGGAATTGCCATACATGTCTCAATCCACTGTGAGTTCGGAATGTGTGCCTCTTTCCTTAATAGATTCCTCTTCTCTGGGTGAAGTGGAAAAACCTGAGTCCCCAAACTTGCAAAGCTGTGGACCAGCCTTGGAGTCGGTGAGCACACCGAGGACGAACCCCTCAGGAAATGCTGCCTGGGTTACCAGCCGGCATCCTCACCCACCACCTCCACCTGCAAACACACAGAGCACCCCACTGCACCACTTCTTGGCTGCTGTCTCTTCTCTGCGTCCCCGACAGACGCCACAGTGACGTCGCAAGTCTCTGACTGGCTTATCGCACTGCCTGCTCCGGCAAGTTTTACGGAATGAGAGAGACGGAGCTGGTAAAAACAGGTCTGCGGGTGAAATCGAGGGCCTTTTGCCTCACTTGGAGTCCTAAATATTTGAAATCATACACGCTTCTCCCGGAAAAAATTGGAAAACAGATCAACACGTGAAAATAAAAATAAGCTGAATTCCACCACATGAAGATAAGCCCATTTTTATTCTACTACACGTATGCCTAGATTTTTGTCTAGGTATGTATGTTCTATACCTATATATAGTATATTATAGTCTATTTTTAATGAAGATTATGTATATTACTTTGTAACCTGTGTCAATATATGAAACTTTTACTAAGTTGTAAGAAAAAAAATCTATAAAAACAAAACCCAGAAAACCCCAGTACTTGAGTTTTAAATGTTTTTGAGGAGGGAAGGAACATTTTCATTCACTTTCGTTTACCCAGGTATGGATTCCAAATTCACAAAAGTGATGCACCTTAACATACGGTTTCCTGGGGGACACACTGAGTCTTCAGTAGAGCCTGAGCCCTTGTACCTTCTAAACCCAGACAGGGGAGAAAACTGTAGTCCTGGAGCCAAACCTGGCTGCCACATTCTGTAAATCAAGTTTTACCAACGACAGCAGCAGAGTTTAATATTTGCTATGGAGGCAAAATGGCCTGCAAAACCTAAAATGTATGTTACCTGGCCGTTTACAGACAAAACTTGGCAACGCCCGTGCCAGACCCACCCACACCCAGCACACCACCTGGGCCTCGTGAGTCTGCGCACCACACGGCTCTTCACTGCCCTGAAAAGACGATGGTCTCGGCCCACAGGGTCCTGCAACGGAAGCACAGTGGCTTCACAGCTATCCCTGCTCTGGCCTCCAGATAAAACTAGGCTAACATCCGCCATGCAGTGACAGAGGAAGGGATTCCGATGCTGAAGTCTTCTAATCACCACACCTGTCTGCTCTGTTTCCTAGAGGGCAGGAAGCGTTTTTCTTTGTATTTGCTATGACTCTGAGGTTACATGATCAGTGGAATTCAAACACTTAGCAGGGAATTTAAGCATGACTAGACAAAAATAATTTGTTCTCTGCCTCTCAAGTTCACAGTGCTCCTTTACATACTACACAGCGGCTAATTTTATCTTAAGAAACTGTGCAAAATGCCTAGAGCAAATCATCAATGAACATCAAGAAAACCATCATCATCATAATAAAGGACCTAGACTATCTTCTGACAAGTACAGTGTGGAGATAAAGTATCCTGACATGGGAATCAGACGGCCTAGGTTTGAACCCTGGCTCCTCAACTTCCTTGCTAGCTGACCCCGGATAAAACATTTAAGCACTCTAAACCCAAGTGTCTTGTGCAGCAAAGGTATTAACAGCTGCAACAGGATTATGAGCAGAAATCAGCAGGGCTGCTGTGAGGACCAGGCGCAAGTGTTCAGGACGGCCTGGCTGTTACTCTCGCATCACCACCACTCCTGCTGCATTGTTTCCATCCCCACGTTAATAGCTCCGCGTGGTGATTTGGGAAAGAAAGAAAGGTGCTCTAATATCCATCCCAACTAGTCAAATAAAGAGTTCCCCTTAATTATTTTCCCAGAAATGGATAATTCATTGGGAAGCGGTCTTAATGCCCATGAAAATATTCTCCATGCAGGTTTGAAGGGCTAAGTAAAATAAAGCTACTTTAACTAGAAGAATGAAAGGAAAATAACCAAGAAGATTTCCAGGGAGAGTACAAAGCTGTTTTCCCCAGAATGATGAGAGGATAATCTCTCATCCAGAACCCACTAACAGGAAACTGGTTTTTGGAATAGCTTTAGAGAGTCCTACATTTAAAATCTGTGAAGACGGAATGGTACTTAAGGGTTAACTTCAAACGGGGCAGGAACCAAGTTGAGTGCATGTCTTTATAGCACTCAGGATGCTGCGGTCCTTAATTACCGAATGTCTACTGGTCCTCTACCAGGGCCTGTCACTCCTCGGACTACATCCTGTGTATGAGGTGGCACAGGCACAGGTACATTTCAGGGAGGTGAGAAGGAACTTCCTAAAGATCAACCTGGAAGCACGCAGGGACAGCTACAGGGCAGGGGGATGAGCCAGAGAAGAAAAGAGCACGGACCTGCGGCTAAAGATTTTGTGAGTTTGAGGAGTCACATGATCTAATTTCAAGACTTCAGGCAGAGAGGATAAAATCATTCCCATTTTACAGAAGAGCTGACTGAGGCCCAAGGAAACACTAAAGTACCCACCCAAGGTCACAGCGTTGTCAGGTGAGACCTAAAGGGAGTAGGACTGGTCGCCTGGCTCCAGCACAGCTTTTCTGACATCACACCACACGAAAACGGGCTCTTCACCTAGCGCCACGGCACCCCAGCTGTGTGGATTCGTGCAGCAAGACATTTCTTTTTCCAAATCTACCAATACCAGGAGGGGAGTATTGTCTTATGTTAGGCTTCTCTTAGTGTCCCCTGATGTTTTCCAAAGTCTGCCATCATCAACACTCTATCTTGGAAAAGGATGCTTTCATATCTCCAGAGGTTGCCATTCACGTGCAGTACGGCCATCCCGGACAAGCTGGAAGGGACAGGTGACAAGAGGGACCAAATTCTCCTGCAGAGGACGCAGCCCACACGGCGGCCAGGCGTTAGTGGTTTACCTCGCCGTTTCTAACTAGGAATGGGTGTTCCTGGGTTCTAGTGTCAGCTTAGCCATTAACTAACAAGAAAGGCTCTTTCTTGCCTTTTAGGGTCAGAGGGAAGGGAGTGGTTTGGTTTATTTGTTTACACCCTTGTTCTAAAGAGGACCTGGGAACTAAAGGAAATGCATACCTGCAGCAATACTTTAAACAGATGAAGAAATGTACGGGAAAGGAAAAGAATGGCCAGATACGGCTGCCGGAAGTCAGGCGCCGATGTACATGTGGTGTCGGGAAGCTCCGCAGGGAGGCCCGAGTGATGCAGGGGCGGCAGAGCAGCAACGGCAGCTCAGGAGGGTCCTGGGAGGAGAAGAGGAGGAAGCCCAGGAAGCCCCAGACGCCTGCCTGCCGAGGCGGAAGGGCTGGAAGAGCGCAGAGCAGGGGTGGCGGGGAAGAACGGAGGGGCAGGGAAGACTGGAACCAGAGGTCGTGGAAGACACAGGCTCCAGAAGGCAATGGCCCACGACCAAGGGCACGGAGGGTCCGCGGTGCAGGCGCCGGACAGGCGAGGGGGCAGGGCTCCGATTCGGCGGGCTGGAGAGGGGGCGGGAGGTGGGGGACAGAGTGGGGTCAGAGCCCTCCCTCGAGAGCGACAGGGAGAAGGTGGCGGGACAGGCACGTGGGCGGGTGCACCTCTGTCCCCGTCCCCGGTGAGCTCTTGCTGCTCCGTCTGGGAAACACTGTGCGCCCCGGCTCTGGGATCCTTCCCAAGGGAAACTCCCTGCACTCAGCACGGAATGCTGGACCAGCCTGATGGCCGACAGGACGATGCCTCAGTTGGTTTCCAAAAGCCCGGATTCCCCATTCGGATTCCAGAGAGGACGGAAAGCTTTCAATTTACTTTGTTTTCAGAAGTGGTTTCTCCCAAGACAGATACCCACTTCCTTCAAAGAACAAAACATCAAGAGAGCCTAACCCCTGTGCCCACAGTGCCAGCGGACGGTATCCCACGGCCCAGGGGAGACCGGCTCCTCGGACACGGACCGGTGGGGTCAGAACACGTGGGCTGTGAAGTCCCAAAGACCCGGTTTTGAATCCTGGCTTTGCCACTTACTGGCTCTGATTGTGGGCAGGGCCCGTCATCTGAGCCTTTTCTTATATGTATTAAAGAAAATAATATTATTCGTCTCACAAAGCTATGAGGATTAAATGCATCTAGGGAGTTCTGGCGTACGGTAACCACGCAGAACACTAATTCTCTAACCCACTCTAAACCTTTCGCATGTTTGGGGCCACCTGAGATGCCGCCACAGCCCCCCGTCTCACAGGACCCGCCTTCTCCTCCAAGAGCGCAGTACGCCACCTACACAGTCTGCCCTCGAGGGTCTACCCCCCACGCGGCCTCATGGTTTCCAAGGCGTGTACCTGGCGTCCTCAGTCTCGAGGGCACAAGGTAGGCAGGCCTCTCTCGTGTCGTACCTGCAGTTCTTGCACAGCGCTGAATGCGCGAACAGCAGGACAGCCACCTCCTAACTCCACACGGACCGATTCAGAAGTTAAAAGGCAACCTCGACGCATAAGCTGTGCACTCAGCTGGAGAGCAAACCAGGGCTCTTGCCTCGCAGCCCGGGGGGCTGTCACCTGTGCCTGCTGCTCTCACGTGAAGGAACCTCCACCTGCCAGGACACACCTTCTCTGCCTACATTAGAACACCTGAAGTGGAATGGGGCTGGTGTGCTTACCGGCACACGGAGCCAGACACAGAATGGGGTCCTGGGGAGCCAGCCTTCTGCGAAGTGGATCAACAGACGTGCCTCTGCTGCCCCCCTCTGGACACCAGGATCACTACACAGCGGCTTGCTCATCCCCACCCGTTTACCCGACACCTTGCTGAGCAAGTGGACTCTGTGGTATAAAGAAAACCCAGCAGAAAGAGCACCTCCCGGAGCTCCCGATGCAGGGGTGTCAGCTGGACCAGCCCTAAGGACAGGGCCACAGAAGAACACTGGCAAGAGAACCCTGGCTTCAGCCTGGGGTTGGGGGAACAGGAAGCCGGCAGGGGGGTGAACCTCAGGAGCTCCTACGGTACGAGCAGAACTCTGCTCAGCAGAGAAGGTGGCAGAAGGCTGTCCCAGAAAGAAGGGTCAGCGTGGACATCAAACACTTTCAGGGAACACAAAGTGGCACGATCGCCAAAGGCACACAACACAGGAAGGAGAGGAGGAGCAGGGAGAGAAGAGCCCAGCTCTGGCGGCTGGGCAGCGGTCCAGCAGGCAGTCTCCCCGTGGGGCTGCGATGACAGCCAGCAGCAGGGGCTCCTAAATGCCTGACTCAGCCCCATTTTGAACTGTCTACAATCTGGTCCTCTGAGCAACCAAGATCAATGAGGAAACTTCTTACATGTATGGGAAAACATTTATTACCATTAAGATTCAACCTGATTGGGACTTCCCTGGTGGCTCAGTGGTTAAGAATCCGCCTGCCAAGGCAGGGGACATGGGTTCGAACCCTGGTCTGGGAAGATCCCACATGCCGTGGACCAACTAAGCCCGTGCGCCAAAACTCCTGAGCCTGAGCTCTAGAGCCCTCGAGCCACAACTACTGAGCACCCGTTCCACAACTACTGAGCCCGCGCGCCTAGCACCCGTGCTCCGCAGTGAGAAGCCCACGCACCGCGAAGAAGAGTAGCCCCTGCTCGCCACAACTAGAGAAAGCCCCTGCACGGCAACGAAGACCCAATGCAGCCAAAAATAATAATAAAATTAAAAATAAAGTATGAAAAAAATGAAATAGAAAAAGATTCAATCTGACTGTACAGTTTGTAGTAAGCAAAGTGCTTTTACCCAGACCTCAATGAGTTAGTCTCTTCATTTTATCATTTCCTGTTCAAAGGCCAACTCAAGGAGCGATCTATGCCTTCACATACCTAAACCAGCTTCTCTCTGTAATTGCCCTAAATATCTGACATTTTTTCCATCTTATTTACTTAAAATATATACTATGTAATACTTAAGCTATAAAGGATATAAACAATACAACCACCACCTGTGTACTACTATCCAACTTAAGTATAACATTACTGATACCAGTTTCCCCTTAAAAAGAGATGCATGGGGGCTTCTCTGGTGGTGCAGTGGTTGAGAGTCCGCCTGCCGATGCAGGGGACACGGGTTCGTGCCCCGGACCGGGAAGATCCCACATGCCGCCGAGCGGCTGGGCCCGTGAGCCACGGCCGCTGAGCCTGCGCATCCGGAGCCTGTGCTCCGCAACGGGAGAGGCCACAACAGTGAGAGGCCCACGTACGGCAAAAAAAAAAAAAAGAGATGCATGTTTCTACTTCCTGAAATTCTTAACCGTCCTCTGCCACTCTAATCTCTTGGATGGGATCCTTAAGTCAGCGCACATGTTTAAATCAATTAGGAATAGGAAGAAAAACCAGAATAGTTCCCAACTGGTTATTCCAAACACTGCATCTTATTCTTACCATCCCCCACCCCAACCATAGCACCCAAATGGTGTGCGCTACCAGCCAGCTTCCCAAAGAACCACCAGAGAGATGAGGGTGGAGGGCAGAAAGGCGCTCTCGGCCATCAGAGTTGCCAAGCAGATACTCACCTGCGGCTCCTGCCCCTCCAGGCCCAGTGCTCACTGGAGCCCAGCTCGGCACACCAGTCGGCCCGCAAACCCAGAACACAAAGATCAACTTCCTGCGCCTCCCATTTCCATAAAACCGGGAACGGCAAGGACTCCACTGCCAGATCAAACCATCACAGGTGAGAGGTCAAGCGCCTCACACACATCAGCCACACACCCATGCAGCAGCTTTCGCAGAAGCCCAATTTGTTGAAAAAGTGCCCACTCCTCCGGCTGTCCTTCCCTAGTAAACACTAGAGCTCGTTTTGTGAGGTGGTCACAAGCGACCATCTTCTTCCAACATGGGAAAATCACCTGGTATGGGGGGGGCTTGAGTGAGGACACAAAATTTTGGTCCCTCCCACATGTCACCAACACTCACAGCTCTGAAAAAAGAACCACTTTATCAAAAGGAGATTAACTGTAAACACATGGCTGATAAGAGCTTTGAGCAGCAGGTGTCCGGTGACTTCTGGCTGTACTCTGAAGTGGCTGGGAGCTGGGGCAGAGCTGCCAGAGGCTCTGTGGCTTCCTGGCTGCCTTTGGAATGCGTGTGTCCTGTGGCCGGGGTGGGGGGGGGGGGGCGGGGGGCTTTTTTTTTTTTTTTTTGCAGTATGCGGGCCTCTCACTGTTGTGGCCTCTCCCGTCGCGAAGCACAGGCTCCGGACGCGCAGGCTCAGTGGCCATGGCTCACGGGCCCAGCCGCTCCGCGGCATGTGGGATCCTCCCAGACCGGGGCACGAACCCGTGTTCCCTGCCTTGGCAGGCGGAGTCTCAACCACTGCGCCACCAGGGAAGCCCCGGGGCGGGGGAGGGGGCATTTTTAAGCCGCCACTCCTGAACTGTTAGGTGGTGTGCTGAGGAACTGTGTGACAAACGCCACTGTCTCTGGAAATGAAGAGGGTTCATGTCTCAGTAGCTGTGTTTAGCAACAGAAATACAAAAAAAGATAATAAGCCTTCTAAATTCCAGGCCCTTCCATCTTACTGTAGTAACTCTCAGCAGGCACCAACCAGGTCTTCTTGTCCAGAACCGCTGAGTGGGGCGAAATGGTCCGAGTGTTATTTTTAAACAGCTTTACTGAGATATAGTTCACATCCCCATTTAAGTGTACCATTCAGTGGCTTTCAGTATATTCACAGTTATGCAATTATCACCATAATCAATTTTAAAACATTTTGATCACCCCAAAAAGAGATCCCACATGCAGTATAGTCACTTCGCACTTGGTGTTTTTAAATACAGACGAACAGCATCTTTCCCGCTGGCTAACTAGTGCCATCAGATCTGGCCCGTCATCAACTTCAGGCGCACCAGCACTTTACCCCTGAGAAAGGGAAGCGGTGCCAATCAGGTGTCAATCACACATGCTCTTTTGTCACCATTTAAAAGTTACTTAATTTAATAGTTATTGAAAGGGATCTTTCAGACTTATTTAGACATATTTAGTACCAGCAATGCACATAACCCAGTAGAAGTAACGTGAGCACTGATGACCAAATTCATACACGTGTGGGGATGACAACTGGCAATGATGAGATGTCCCAACAGCGGAGCTTGTGAGACGTGAAAAAAGCGGCCCCCAGAATCAACAACACCCAACGCTGCACGACATGGCATGTGCTCGGTGACAGAACAGCAAAAACTGTCTTCCTAACTATAGCAAGAAAGGAGTCAAGCAAGCGTAATCTTTAACAGCTAATGAGCTAACATAATACTAATCATACAAGCAACCCAGAAACCCCCAGCATGGCAATACTTAAGAGAATGTACCGACTGCTACATACATTTCACTCTCTTCCTGTTCCTAGTTAGGAAGAGAGAGAACTATTTATACCAGCAGAGAAAAGCCTGGTAAGTTCAGCACTGCTGCGGTCTCTTAGGGAAAGAAAACACTCGTTTCAGAACAAGAACTGAGAGAGGCTGGAGGAGCTTGGGAACCTCTTCTCTAGAACACCTCCTTGAATTGACAACTGCCTGACTTTAGCTTGGAGACAGGGAGATGAGTCAAACAACTTTAAAAAACCATGACTCAGTGTTTAATTACTTGGTTTAAATTTCTGACATTCCAAAGATGATGCCAAATTAATCTGCTGACAGCTTCACTTAGTGGAATAACTACCCAGCTTATAAAGACCCCAAAGGATTCAAGAAGGTCGACACATGTGGTATATATGACTCGGCCGTAAAGAGACCAAACAAAGCAAGTCGCATGTGAGCTATTTGGGAAAGACAAATAACTTTAGCTTCTTGTAGAGAAAAACCGTTTTGGCCATTTCTACGAGAAAAGAAAGGGCACCAATAAAAAAGAAGGTGTAAAATTCAGGGCTGGGGCGAGAGGATCAAAGGCGGGAGCCCGCAGACTCCAACATTAGCCCCAGGAGTTGTTGACACTGTTGACACTGTTGCTAAGGAAAACCTGGGGCTTTCGGAATGAAGGCAGCCACCACGCCCTGCGACAGCTGCTGCCTGCCCTGACACCCTGTCGCCTTCTGCCAGTTGCATGCCATGTGCCCTCTCCACCCTGTCGTCCGCCAGCCCAGTCAACCCCTTCACAATCGGAGGACGCTGGTGGTTTCTACCGTCCTCAGGAGCAACCCCAAAATGGGATGCAGTGATCAGAGTGCCATGAAGGCAGAGGCTGCCGTGCTCCAGGCACTGATGGAGACGGACTGGCCCCTGGACCAAAACTTTTTAATCCAAAAGAAGAAATGGTTAGTGAGTTCAATGCGAAGGAAAAAGAGGCCTGAGTTATGGTCTCCACTGTGCCTGACTCAAGGTGTGATATCAGGCAAATCACTCCATGCTCTTAGGGCCTCGGCATTTCCATCTGCAAAACAGGGGCATAACGCCTCTTCCTTTCCATCAGGTAAAAGGAACACACTGGTCACAGGGGAGCTTTTCAGAAAAAAAAAAAAAAAAACAAAGAAAAAGAAACAAAATTTTAAAAAGGAACTTTGTAAATCCAAGATTGTGCCCTTCTCAAAAGTAATGAACTTTCAGAGGTCCTGCCCTGAGCTTACGTAACAAAATCACACATTACCTAGAATCCTGCATAAATTATCCTGACTCGCTTGACTCCTGTGTCTACTCTTCAATGACTGTGGCCACCTTCACAGACTTACATCATAATAGAGACTGTTGTCCACAGGATTAATTTTTTTTCAAGCTCATCTGCCCCCCCACCCCCATTACAATGGCGATTCTTCATCACTCTGGAACTTTGGAAAATACAGGAAAAAAATAAAAATAAAATAAAAATTACCCATCATCCCTCAGAAAAGTCTAGTGTTCACCTTTCCGTGTTGATCACTTTTCCGTGTTGATCACGGTTTGGTACCATAATGACCACTGTATCCAGCCCTGCCTCCTGATGCGTCTGTAATCATATGTGTAGTTCACAGGCTGAGTGAAGGGCCCCCCACTCCCGGAGAGCCGCACCCCACCCCCGGACAGTGCTACACGCGCCCACTCCCCCCTCTTCGAACAAACCCGGCTCAGAAAAGGAAAGTCAGGTGCGCCGGTTCCATGGGAAGACCCACATGCCAATGCACGAGCTCTAGTTACCCCGCAAACAGGGATTCTTTCTGAGATGACTTTTCTGCTGGTCAGGGCTTGCTATGGCCAGTTTCAAGACCCATTTGCCTGACGCTAATTGTTTCCAACGGGACCTGTCAACACAGGCTCCAGGCCTCCATTTCCCAGCAAGAGCCAAAATGCTTCCACAAGGAGCCGGTTACAGAGCAAGCTGCGGCTTCACGAGAAGAATTAGTACCCAGCATGCTCTTTCAGAAGGGAAATTTAGCTGTTTTCAAAACATGTGCTTGTTTTCTTTCAGCGTGTGTTTGTCTGAAGGAGAAACTGAATTAAACGGCTTTAATTCTGTAAAGGCTTAAATGACGTTTTATTCGATCAAGCCATTCCCCGGCTGAAAGCACTCCAGTCCACAGCTCTGAGAGCGGAAGTTCAAGTTTCTCAGCACAGCACAGACAGAAACTACACCATGTGGTTCCTGCCCACCTCTCTCTAGCGCCACAATTTCCAAAGTATTCCCAATGGAGTACCAGTCAGGTTTCTGTGAAAAAACAAAACTAATCGATGGACACAGAAATTTGGCAACTGTGCAAATTCTAACCAGCCCCACGCCCTGGAGAGGAGCGATCCCCAGGTTTTGGAGCAACCTGTGTTTACCTGTGTTTAAAAATTTCTCAGGTCCCTCTAAAATACCACCCTCCTGTTACGACCAGCCTCTCAAAACTCAAGCCCAGGCACCTCCTCTGCAGCCCCTTCCCTGCCCCTCTACTCCAGACCCGCTCTGTTCCCACATCGGACACTGTGCTGCAGCTTCTGAGCTGCCTTCCACACGGACACGCTCTAGCTTTTCCCTGACCTTGGATCTGTAACGCCCCTGCACCGGGCACACGGCAGCCTCTCCCTAGACGGCTGTTAGATGCCTTACACACGCAGGTTCCCGTAGCAGCTCTCTACCAGATACCTCAGTGCGTCTGCAACATCTTCTGTCTCAACAGCTACTCCTGATGCACTTACCTCACTGCTCCTCTAGATGCTCGCTCTAGCTTTAGTACAGCTGGTCACTTCTAACTATTGTTACTGTGAAATCAAGTTCATATCTTATGGCAAGACAAGAACAATTCAAACATAAGCACATCTGCTCTGCCCTCTGGCCCCACTCTCCTCCTTACTGTGCAGGGCGTATCTGCACTTTACATCGACCAAACCTCCGTCGGCAGGAACACCTGCTCAGCCACGAAGAGCAGTGTTCTCCCAGCAGCAACGAGACAGCGCCTTAGAGATAACCTTCCTTCTTGATGGGGCCACGATGACGCTCAGACGTGGCTTGTGTGACCTGTCAATAAGACGTCATTTCGCGTACAGCCTTGTGTCTCAAGAACTTATGCTACTGTGCCGTGACCTCTAACGGGAGGAACGGTTCTTGGAGCTCGCTGAGATGTTCTTCCGGGTTATAACCCTCAAATCTGGCTCAAATAAAATGCTCCGCTTCTTTCTGAGATCAACTGACTAATCTTTGTCGACATCACCGACTGAAGTCACGGTCTGAGGTTGCTGTCTGCCGCTCGTCTGCATCCTGAGCATCTAGACCCTGCCCGGGAGCTCTCCCTCATGGTGCCTCTCCCTCTCCAGTGTTCACAGTGTTCTGTGAGTTTGTCTCTGGTGGGGACTGCTGTACAGAAATCCCTTGGGCCCCAGGTTGAAGATGTGTTTATCTTCAAGGTATCTTTGGATTTGTTTGTGCCATGATGGCCCCCAAATTTTAAGAGTACAGACCTACTTCCTATGTTAAATTCTTGGCTTGGGATTTCCAAACTATATGGGTAGTAAAAATATCCCACAAAAGATTTTTCTGACAACAAAGACTACTGTATAACACAGGAAACTGTATTCAATATCTTGTAATAACCTATACTGGAGAAGAATCTCAGAAAGAATATATAAACATATTCTTTAAAAAATATAGGGCTTCCCTGGTGGCGCAGTGGTTGGGGGTCCGCCTGCCGATGCAGGGGACACGGGTTCGTGCCCCGGTACGGGAAGATCCCACATGCTGCGGAGCGGCTGGGCCCGTGAGCCGTGGCCGCTGAGCCTGCACGTCCGGAGGCTGTGCTCCACAACGGGAGAGGCCACAGCAGTGAGAGGCCCGCGTACCGCAAAAAACCAAAAAAAACCAAAATATATATATATATACAGTCTTTTTTTTTTTAGGTAAGAAGTGGATTGATTGACTGATTGATTAATTTTGGGGTTGTGTTCGGTTTTTGTTGCTGCGCACGGGCTTTCTCTAGTTGCGGCGAGCGGGGCCTACTCTTCGTTGCGGCGCGTGGGCTTCTCATTGTGGTGGCTTCTCTTGTTGCGGAGCACGGGCTCTAGGCACGTGGGCTTCAGTAGCTTTGGCATGCAGGTTCAGTAGCTGTGGCTCACAGGTTCTAGAGCACAGGCTCAGTCGTTGTGGCGCATGGGCTCAGCTGCTCCGTGGCATGTGGGATCTTCCCGGACCAGGGCTCAAACCCGTGTCCCCTGCATTGGCAGGCGGATTCTTAACCACCGTGCCACCAGGGAGGTCCCTATATATATTCTTAAGAAAAAAACCTGCCTGGACTCTTGACACATCTTTGGACCGTGGGCAAAGAACTGGGCAGCCCTTTGAGAATTCCAGCTCTACTCAGGTTCTTGGTGGTGGATCCAAGCCTAGCCAGGTCCACAGCCACGCGTCCTACATCCACCCACGGCGCTAAACCAGAGCCTCCAGGCTCCAGGTCTCATTCCACCCTGGGCCACTCAGACCATTCTGGCTTCTGGGGTCTCTTCATTTTTGTCAGCTGGGAGTTCTCTTTCATTCTTCTGAACTGAGCCACCCTTTCGTCTGTTTATAATAGGAACAGGGCCCTGTGGGCCTGTCTGCCGTGCTGCTGGAACCACCTCCTAAACAAACGTTGAGCACATTCACTCTTTTCCGTCTCCTCCAACGACTACCTCAGTGCCAGCTACTGGTCTTCTTCACGCTCGCTCCTCTGCAGGGGTGTCCTAACTGGTCATCTCACATCCATTCCTGTCCATTCTTCCCCTGTCCACTTCATATGTACTACTGCAACCAGAGTTTAAAAGGCAGAATTTTTTAAAATGTAAGTCACATCAACTTTTTTTTTTGTCTCAAACCTTCTACCGACAGATGACCCAGAAATTCTACTCCTACGTACACACCCAAGAGAAATGAAAACATATGTTCACACAAAAACTTGTACATGAATGTTTATAATAACATTCTTCAAATAGCTGAAAGGTGGAGACAACCCAAATGTCCCCCACCCCATGAATGGCACACAAAATGCAGTATATCCACGTAACGAAACAGTATCCGGCCATGAAAAGAATAAAGTACTGATGCACGCCACAACACAGATGACTCTTGAAAACACGCTGCTGAGGGAAAGGAGCCAGTCACAGAAGACCACATACTGATTCCATTTGGATGAAATCTCCAGAGCACGCAACTTGACAGAAGCAGAAAGTAGAGGAGTGGTTGCTTAGGCCTCGGGGGCAGGGGGAGACGGGGTGGCGACAGCTGAAGGCTACGGGCTTTCTTTTTAAGGTGATGAAAATGCTCTAAAATTGACTGTGGTGATGGCTGCGTTGAACTGGTGAATTACATGCTGTGTGAAGCACATCTCTGCAAAGCGGTTCAAAAAACTCTTCCGGTGGCTCACCATGGTTCTCGGCACATAAACCCACAACCTCCTCGCTGGGGGTGAGCTGCATCACGGAGCCCTGCCTGCGCCACGGGCCTCACCGCAGACGGCTCTGTCCCTCACTCGCTACACTCCAGCCACCATGTCTCCTTCCAGCGTCTCCGAAGGATCGAGCACCGTCCCCCGCCTTGGTGTCTCTGCGGTGGCTGTCTGCTCTGCCTGGAACGCCCGCCCCTCCCCCTCCCCTGGCTGTTATCTGCCCTGCAGTTCTCACTCGGGCATCACACCCCAAGGGGGACTTTCTCTGACCCCACCCCCCCAGCCCGAGAAGGCGAGTCTACAGTAGGCGGATCTTCTGTAAAGCACCACGCACAGCATCTATCACAAGTGTAATCACCCTCGTTCCTCTTCACTAGCGTATACACTTCGCAGCGGCTCAGACCATACTCATCAGCTCATGGCTGTGCGGTCTGGGCTTGTCACAGTACTTGGCAACAGCAGGTGCTCAGCAAATTCTGGAAGGAATAAACGCTGCTACAGATCAACTGACTGAGTCCAACAGCTCTTTATCTAATACGCTCCCAGCTATTTATCTTGTGCCAGCTATTTATTTTATTATCTAATAATTATTATTTATCTAACGAATATCTATACCTATTTTGTGCCATCCCTAAAGTGCACTCATCTTGATATACCACATTCATATTACAATTCATTACTATCTTGACCCAATTCTTTTATTCTTACATTTGCTGCTCCTTGAGGAAAGACATCCTAGTTCTATAAAACATGTGGCACACGGCTGGTACTCAATAAATATTTGTGGCTTGAATAAAACTTCTAAAACAAAAATCACAATCTGTAACAGGTTACTGATCACAGGTTATAAAATGCCCAGAAGACAGCAATCGTTTCTCTAGATTTCTCTAAATAATGGTTCATGCAACTAAATATTTAATAATGCAGTTTGATAAAGAACCCGGTTTACGCATCCTTCCAGGGACCATGATCTTAATGATGAATTTAACTCATTTCACTTGTCTCGGCTCAGAAGGAGTTTTTAAAGGGAGTTTTTTCCCCAGCTAATGAAAGATTGCTTTCGCATTTAGTTTCTAGATGAAACTAACAGTATCTAAGTAACGTCTGAGCTATGAAATACATAGACATTAAATATTGAAGATTGATTTATTAAAACTTTCCTGGCTGTAAGCCTATTAAAAGATGACAACTGTTAGCTCTGCAATCTCTTAGCCCAGAAAATGGAATTTCTTCAAGTTGTACGTAAAGAAATGAAAAAAGAAAGGGAGGAAAGGAAGAAAAACACTCTTTTTCAACTTAACATCTTCCTTCTGTTTCTTCGCAAGATGCAAGTCTTAGAGCTATCTTTATGATAAACGAATGTCTAAAAAGTTTAACTCATTGTACCTTGTAGCTGAAACGACACGCTGCCTTGTTACACATATAGACACTCGGAAATATACACCTCCTTCCTTTGGATATTCAAAATAAAATGAAGTCAAAGTGAAATCTAAATTTTGGTAAGATTTGACCTCTTTTTCTAGTCTTAAAAAAGGGATAATTATGGCTTCAGTCTTTATGTAGATCTGAAACTCCCAAATGGAATGCATTCTATTTTTACCACTTCTTCTAGTGGAAGAAAATGGCCTGCTCTCCTTGGTCACACCTTCCATTGTCTCAGAAGGTTCTCTCAGCTCCTGCCTTAGATCTCTCTGAGGTCCGCTCACGGCTGCTCCCACCATCCCTCCAAGGAGCCTGCAGAACAGTTGGCCACCATCCCTCTACAGTATCATCATGTGCCATCCACTTCCTTTTCTGGTATTCGTCTCAGATTCATCAAAACTGCACATCCTAGCTCCGTTTCTCTGAGCCTTTTATCGTATCACTGCTCTTCTCTGCTGCCAGCAGTCGTCGTGGACCACCAGAGCCAAACCAAAGACACTTCTCTCTGCTCAGCTGCTCCGTCACAAAAGGGGGAAACAGTGCCTGACAGCCATCTCTCTCGTAAGACAAACAGAAAGAAGAAATGCCCACAGATCCATAACAGAAGAAGTACCTACGTTAAATAATCAGAAAGAATTAAGATCTCCACCAAAAATCTCCCAGAGGCAAAAGAGAAAACCCACGCTGTAACATGAAGACTCGTTTTCACAGAAGTATGTGCGGCTGGGGAAAACACTTCACGCCCACCCCGCTACCTACTACCTCAAAGCAGAACCCCACAAGTGACATCAGTCGTAACACACCTCCTCCTCTCCCTGGCTTCCACAGAGGAGTCCGTTCCAGGAGTGGAGAGCAGAGCGGCAGCTGTAACCCCATTGGCAGTGCTAGGTGGGGGGCGATTCGTGATCACACAGAGCGGGGTGCCGCAAGAGACACCGTCTACTGTTCTCTCCGCTGCGGAGTCAGCCTGGGATTTGTAAGGAGGCCTGAAATCAAAAGGACACAAGCAGAAAGAGAACGGTCAGGCACGCACACAACGCAGTGGTAGAGACAGAGCTTCGAGGTGGGTTTACCCAGAGAATCTTCTCGCTCAGAATTTGTCTGGGGTTGGTCTGCTTTCTTAATTCTGAGCTCTTAAATCTTAGAACAGTGATTACGCTTTCCGTCTGGTATCTTCTGCCCAAGCAGTTATGTTTTACGGAAAATATTTTTTACTTGAGATTAGAAAAAAATTGTTTTTTGATTAGCTATGGCACAAGGCAAGATAGTGACACATGCGAGAGAGCTCTGAATGAGTCCTGAGCACCATCTGGTCTCCACACACACACAACAGACACTGAAGTCACTTACGATCACGTCACTGCCCTTCAGTCCCGGGCAGTGAGTGCCTGTGGTGGCCTCACAGCGGACGGCCGTCCTCCTGGATCACCCAGATACACTCGACAGACACTCCGCAACCTCACCTAGCTTAGCAACTGCTCTCTTTCCACGGAACCAAATGCCTGATTGTCCGTATTCGTAACTGCAGACAGGAGAGACTGAAACCAAAACTAACAGGATTCTACACGCAACCTTAACTACAGACTTTCCAACAGCAAGCTGTACAATTACATTCATTTACATGAAAACAAGACCTTTGTTTCTTAACAAAGAGTTGAGATCAACCATTGGCTTTCCACCCAAAAAGCTATCATTTGTGATGTCACAGCTTGTTGCTGGGGTAACAGAGATCCAAAATTGATACTCACAAAGATGGAGAAAGAAATGAAAATAATGAATGCTAAAAATCTGGGTTTTTTTTCACCTACTTAGAATTACCAGAATGCTTATAAGGAGCTATAAGCTCATTTTCAAATAATCACATTATTATAATAAGCTTGAAAGAATTAATCAGATCATAAAAACCTAAATATGGTACCTAGATGCCAGTATAAAATTAGAACAGTTTTGAAGTGGTATCTAAAAAATACAAGCCACTTCTCCAGAAGCAATTAATAGCTCAGAAAAAAGGTGAAATTTCACATTCATTTTTTTATTTAAAAAATGAAGGCAAATAATTCCTCAGACTTACAAGATGTATGAGCCTATAGGAAGCACTAACAAAATCAGCCAGGAACAAAGCTATAAAATCATTACACTTATCGAAACCTTACATGGAATTCCTTTTAGCTTAATAACATGCTTCGGTCTCTGCAATTTCTTATGCTGGAGAAATGCCAAGGATTTTATTTGTCAAATTACAGAATAGGATTCTTACTATTATTTTGAAGTATATAATTTTACAAGGAGGTTGTTAGGATCCGAACAGAAGAAGTTCCAGAGCAGGGATCGGAGGCTCTGAGTGTAACCTCTCCGATCTCTTCCCTGTAAAATGGGGATAATGCTGCCTTGAACTGCAGGGATCTTGTGATGGTTAAATCAAATGTCTGTGGAACACTCAGTATAGTGCCCACAATAAAAGATAAACTCAGTGGAAAGAAAATAGTGAAAAAGCAAAGAGCCCCCAAACGCACAAATCCAGGCTCCAATCCTGCCGCGGTTGTTCCTTCCTGGCCGAGTGACCTCGGGCAGATCATCATATTTTTGGTCTCAGCTTCCTCATCCATAAAATGAGGATAATGTCCCATACACTGGAGGGCTCTTTAGGACCACATGTAACACAGCCAGCTGCCTCACCCATGTTCATGTCCCTTTCCCTCCTTACTAACAGGACCCTATTATTCAAGGCATCAATGTGCCTAGCTAAAAATCCACACTTTTCAAAGTCTCCCTGGCCGCTAGAGGTGGCCAGGGAGACACGAGCAGAAGATCAGTGCGTCTGGGGAAATTCTCAGTTCAGAGGCATTCCCTCTTCGCATACTTCCCCCTTTCCTCCTCCTCCCTGCCTAGAATACAGCCATGATGGCTAGAACGCTAGCAGCTATTTTGGACCATTAGGCAACCCATGGAAATGGAAGCCACAATCTAAACATTGTGAAGCGGAAAGACAGAAGGAACACAGAGCCTTTGGTGGCTCTGGGGCTATGTGCCAGCACTGCCTATTTCTGGACTGTCTTAACTGAGAGAAAAAAAATAAACCTTTAAAATAAACCTAGTCAGTATCATTTGGATACACTGTTATGTGTGAGTAAAGCAAGTCCTGATGTAATTCTGTACAGTACGAGCCCCATGCCTGGCACACGCTGGGGTTCAACAAAGGGTGGCCATTACCATTCTTTCCCAGGCCTCGCTCTGAATTAATCAGTAGCCTCTCTGTGCTTCAGTGTCTCCATCTGTGGGGCTAACGTTAACCATGCCTGTGCAAATGGATTGTTATGGGGCCTAGTAAATGTATAAATAATCATACAGTATTGTTAGAAGCAGTCCATCATAAGCCACCCCACCTGGCCAAACAAATGAGCCCCACTTTTGTCAGGAAAAGAAACCCAGTGGCCAGTTGGGCACCACCACCAGCCGTGTCCTTGCTGCAACACTGGCCTCGATGACATTTTTCATTTTTTTGGTGGCAGCTGTAGAAACAAGACCCAGTGGAGGAGCCCCTGTGCTGCACCCAAAGGAAAATATCTCTGACCACATTCACAACCACAGCTGAAGTTCTGCCCCAGGTTCACATGACACTCTGCCCGTGCCACCCCTCAGATGAGCTAGAAACCAAGGTGTCAGCCGGCAACAGAGTGGAGACAAACACACATCTCCTCCTTCCCACAGTGGGTGCCGCAAAACACTCACTGCTGGAGATTCTCAGAAGGGGGCTGTAGGAGGCTTCTGGGACAAGAATTAGCGTCCCTTTCGATTTGGGTTGAATGCCATCTTCCAAGAAGAGTAAACAGAAGAGATTCCTCCTGATACTTCCTGGGAAATTAGTATAAATGACATGTGGGCTGTTTGTAACATGCGATTTAGCACAATAGCTGGGGCCCTTACGTTGTAACCCAGCTGCGAGAGCTACCAGGAGGCAAGGCCTAAGCATGCCCTACGGTTACCTGACGAGCAGCTGCTGCCTGGCCGACACAGGTCAGAGCAAAAGCGTCCTCACTGACTCAGGGACACTCTCCAGGAGTCCGGAGTCTCCTGGCTGGAGCCTCCAGATGTGACTCCAGCGGCCCCCAGCAGCCTTACCTGCGTGGTGCACAGATGCAGCAGTGTCTGCACTGAGTGGAGCGGGGGAGCAGGCGGCGGGCTGCCACCTGCCGCCCCAGAGCTGGAGGAACCAATGGTAATGAGTGAGGCAGCAGGAGGTGGGTTGTGATTGGCTGAGAGGTAGGGGCTTGAGGGGCCACTACGTCCACCACAGGACGCACTGCAAAACAGCACACGGTCACTTCCTTCAGGACACGCTGCTCGCCCCCCTCCCAGCACCACCTCCCCACCCAGACTACGCGCTTAAAGGAGGTGGATGGAGAGAGGGCACGACAGCTGGGAAGCGGAGGGGCCCAGCCCAGCTCGAGCAGGGCCCCGGCAGCACGCAGGCCTCTGTCCATCACCCCACAGAGGGGAGGCGCGGGGAGGAGGAGAGATGAAGAGCAACAGAAAGGAGGGAGCCGAGCGCACGGGTGGAGTGGGGCTGGGGGAGGGGAAGACGGGCGGCAGAGGCAGCGCGCTGGAAAGAACAACTCCAACACCCCCGACAAAGTCACGCAACCCCAGCTGCTTCCCGGAGACAGAAGCAACACTGCAAAAGCTAAAGTGAGCCCGAGAATCTGCAGAGGGTTTGGAGCAGAGACTCAGGATTAAAGAGTAGAGAAGAGGACAGAGGCCAAAACGCCTTGGGAGGATTTCAAGGTTTAGGTCTAGCAAGTAATACTGTACAGGCAACAGAGGACAGCCTTCCCCTGTCTCAGCTGAAGAAAGGTAGGAACCATCTCAACTGCGGCAAAAAATTATTTGGATTAGAATTTTTTTAAAAACTTCTTGACTATAATAGTAATGAAACACTTGAGGCGGGGGTGACCCAAAAAAGCCAGGAAGACTTCTTCGACAAAAGATGCATTTTACTGGGCTGTTATAAAAGGAATTTCTGCCTAAAAAATAAGGAGACTGAAAATGGAAAGTTTCTGAGGTTTGGCATAGTCCAAGAATGACAAATGTCTATCCACACTTTCTGTTTGAAACAGTGATTGTATATGATTCTTTCCTTGTGAAAGATCATAAAATAAGATTTGTAAAATAAAAAAGTGCTTTAGGATTACAGAAGAAAAGCTTTGGAAGTCCAAGGTATAGAGCAAGCTGTAGATATTTTCTCAAACATGCTCACATAATTAAGCACGCTTCCCACCCTAAAGAGAAGTGTCCCCTCTCCTCTGTTCACCATGATTATGCCAAACGACATCTGTGAAACCAAACACTACTCACTCCATCCATCTGCTGATGACTTGGATCCAGAAAGCCACCAACCCTACCACAAAATAACACCAGGCCTGAACATTAAAGATGAAGATGCCACCTTCATCTTTCCTAAGTTCTAGAACATTCTTTTCTTAGAGAAGTTTTCTTGGTCCTGGTTTCAGCTTGGATCCAGCTACAACGAGTAATAAGTTATCTATTCAGACTAAGGCCTCACCCTCGAAGGCAAATAGGCAACAGCCTCATTAAAGCCAAAAACACTGAGGCTGTAGGACGAAGCTTCAGTGGCATCAATGAATTGTACCTGCTCCCTTTCAAAGCTGAGCCCTCTCTCACAGGACGTATCTGCAGAACTGAAGGGCGTTAAAAGGTGACAGTGGCTGTTTGATTTATGGCACAGTCTCCACATTCCGACATTAACTGGTTGACGAGATTATTCCTATCAAGTGAAAATAGGTTTTGATTCCAAACACATAGTCTGTGGCCAAAGCCTGTGCCTAGCTAGGGTAGCCAAGAATCACCTAAAAACCTACTGATGAAAGCTGTGGCATGATGAGGCAGTTGGAGGGGTTTGGTTGAGAGAGTACAAGTGAAGAAAGAATTCAGAGGAAGCAATGAGAATCAGATTCCTTCACATCAGCAGCGAAGTTCAAATGGAAATATTAATTAAGTGTGTCTTATAGCTTAATGGCTCTGGCAAAGGTGCCTTGCTTGCTGGCTGGTACATGGCAAAGAAGATAACTGCAGAAAGGGGTATACAGATGAGAAAAGGGGAAGGAAACCCAGGTACCTTCTCTGCACCAGACTTGCGAGTTTCATATCTTGATGGATCTGAGGGCCATTAAAGTCATAAAAAAAAAAAAAACAACTCAAGTCCCTAAATTAACAGGCTTCAATATGAAATTTTTTTTAATGCAATTAACATCTGTCCCCATCCTGCCCCCGCTACACCCTACAGGCCCCTCCCTGCCTCCCCCCAAAGCGTGACTTGAGCTGAGGAAGGAGAGCTGGCTACCGGGCAAGGGCGACTTAAATTCAGTCCTGCTCAGAGTCTACCCGAAGTCATATCTGGCTGAAGATTTTACAGGACTGAAAGGACGGAGTATATATTCAGATCTGTCTGTGGGGAGAACTTGGAATTAGCTTACTCTGATTCAGTTAGGGAAAGAAATTAACTTTGATTTAAAATTACTTAAGATGTCACTCCCAAGAAATCTAAGAGCAATTCAGTTCTTGATTCGTTTCTGTGGTGCTAACTGGGTATAAAAAGGCATGCAATTTACTGCCCATCTGCCCACGGCCAGAGTGAAGGAAACCACCTCCCAGCCTTGGAGCCTGGTACCTTTTCAGGTAGGTTGTCACGTAGGTGGAAGGGGCGGTCGTCTGCAGAGATTCACTCCCCTCCGCTTCGTCCCTCCGCAGCTGGCGGGCGGGGGGGCCACTCCGCACCAGGTGAGCAGCCGACTCTCTGTGGATGCAGGACGGACACAAAACAAAACACTGGCCCCGCCCTCTGCCCAGGGCACGGCATAAACTGGGAGGGGGGGCCGGGCAGGCGGAGTGCATGTGGCTGCAGAGACAGCAACGGGGCCCTTTTCAAGAGACAGGTGTTCATACACCTGTCTCCCCGCACAGATGGGGGACTGGTTAAGGCTTCGTGTCTGCCTCCTTTTAGCAACTTCAAAGCCAACCCATCTCAGTAGGTACCAACTGCTTGTGGTGCGGATCTGGAGCCCTTTCGTAAGGAGGGGCCACTTCGTTCCTCAGTTAGAAAGCCTGGCAGGTCAGCCCGGTGTGGGCCGCTCAAAGCAAGCAGAGGCGGGACGGGGGAGGCAGAGAGGACGTGCGCGCAAGTGAAGGAGCCTCCTCAGCTTCCTACACGGGCGACGCCCAGGAGTGGCCCTGGCACCTCTTCCTAACCACAGCTGGTAACCCGGGGAGGTCCCCCAGGGCAGTTCTTCCGAAGCTTTAACGCGCCTTTCAACCACCGAGGGGACTTTGTGCAAGCGCCCATCTACTTCAGCAGGTCTGGGCGGGACTGAGACTCTGCACTGCTAACGGCTTCCAGTGGCCCCGGTGCTGCTGGCTGGAGGACCGCACCTTGAGAAGCAAGGCTCTAGCCCAGGCTCTGCTCTGAGATGCAGCGATACCTCAACATTCCCATATTCATTTTAACTGATGAGGAAGACTTTACTTACAAATTAGAAGTTTATCAATTCAATTAAATAACCACATTTTTAGTGTTCCCCAGGGGACAGGCCCTGTCCTGGCACGAGGAGCGCCTGAGCCTCCGGTGGACACAGACCCCACGTGCACAGAGCCAGCTGTGGACTAAAGCGAACCCACACGGGAGGGTCGAGCTGATGGTCCAGCACCGGCAAGGCGCGGGCGGAGGGCTAGGGCTCCAGGGTGGGAGGGCGGCCGTGGGGCCCCGGTGCGGAGTACCTGTTCTCCTTCTCCTCCAGGTCGCTGGCGGCGCTCAGCCTCCGCGGCCCCAGTGCGCTGAAAGAGCTTCTGCTTTCTCGCTCCTGTAAAATCAAAACAAGGAACGCACAGGGAAGGCAGAGTTCTGACACAGAGGAAAACATTTTGGGTAAAAAAGCAGAACTTAATATACCTATATAATCTTACTTCCAGATTCAATACCAATTCCAGTTTGAGTGGTATTAAAAAAGGTTAGCATTCAAAGGCTCATTCCCAACTCTCCTCCATTAAAAACCAACATGTAGGGAAACAGTTCTCCTGGGAAAAGCCAGGGCCATCAAACAGGAAAGAGCAGCACCTATCACACCAAGCAGCAGCCCTACAAAGACAGGGAGCTTCTGAAGGGCCACAGACAGCAACTGCACTCTCGAGTTCTTCTCCTCGAAATGCAGCCTCAGGTACAAATGGGCCCCAGAGCTCATCCAGCCCACACACCTCGGGCCCGAGTGTCTCCGGAAACCCAGGACCGAGCGAGGGGTCTGTGGTTAAAGGAGACCCAGCCCCAGAGAGGTGCACCAAGCGAGCCCTGTGAACTCTGGAACCAGAGTGAAGACGCAGAAACGTGCTCCTTCTGGATGAACAGTAGATGAGAAGGTAGCCGGATCATACATCAATTAATGAACAAATGAGACACTAAGATTTGTTCTTCTAAGTGCTACTCTGCCTGAGCCTCATTAGGATTGAAAGCCCAACCAAGGAACTCTGCTTCTAAACATAAAAAGATAAATACTGTTACTGGTTCAGAGGAGCCTTTTAGGCCGTATCCAAATCTTCATGCTTCTGACCCAGTTTTTTGCCCCAGGTAAGGAGGGTAAGGAAGAATGAACAGAAGGTATATGCCAAAAGGAAAAGGGGTCTCTTTCTTTCTTGGCCAAGCAAGTAATAGCAAGCAAAGAGCTACATGATTAATCAACATGCCTGTCTCCTTTTAAAGACTCTGTACTTCCAGCATCAAATTAGGGACTAGAAAATGTTTTCCTTTGTTCCCGAGGTTGCACTGTCACAGAGGGAAACTGCACCTTTTCTCTGGTGTCCAGCACAGTGGAGATGCGGGGGCTGGAGGCCGAGCGGTGGATGGACGCGCCCCGGTCCCGCAGGGCCTCCCTGGACCTGGCCGCCTCGCCCAGCACGTTCTGGCTGCCGGTCTTCCTGAGGCCCAGCCTCCACGAAGACGGAGACTCATCTCTGGGCTCTTCCGGCTTGTTGAAAAGGCCAGAGAACTACGAGGGACGAAGCAAAGGAAAGGAAGGTCCTGTTGGGTCTTTCCGTCCCCAGCTGAGCTCCGTGGGGCGATGTGGAGCGGAGCAGGGAGACGCATGCGGCAGGCCAGGCCCGCGCAGGGCTCCCTTTCTCCTGGGCCAGAGACAGCCTAAGAAGCTCCCACCTGGCAGAGCTGCTCGAGGAGTACGACAGCAGGCTGAGTGCTGACCCAGGCCTGGTGACACGCCCCCTCCTGTCCGCTGTGTGCCTGGGGACAGGACACCTCACCTCTCCAGGCCTCAACATGCCCATCTGCAACCCTGGCAAAGAGCTTACCCCTCTTATAACACGTGGACACTGGGAAACACAGGGCGGGCCAAGGTGTCGCTATGTTTCAAGGTCCTGTGATGAGACTGCGGCAAGCTGATGGAAGGTAACACGCACACAGATGCTAAAGGCCACTCCACTCAAATTCTAACTGCTTATTTCAAGACAATGGTTTATTTGACCGAGGGCAGCAGTTCTAAGCATTTCAGATTTCAGCGAGCAGCAAAATTAAAAAAGAAAAAAAATGGTACAAGTCACAGAGTTGCCAGTTTTTAAATTTTGCCAGAACAGCTTTCAGAAATGGATTACCATTTCCGGTACCATCATTTCATTAAAAAAAAGAGAAAGAGAGAAGTAATTTTAACATTAGAAAAGAAGGCTTCATGGAAAGCTTCCATTGTCCTTAACCATCTCATCCTGCTATAAACCACAGAAAACATCACAGACTAGTGTCAGCCTGAAGACCAGGCTGGGGCACATCTGGTCTACAGACCAGCAGCCGTGGGCCTCTTCCTGGGCCGTGGGGGCCTCTGCTAGATGCGTCGGTCTTTCTCCAGAACCAGGCCACCTCTACCGCCTGGCACAGTGAAAGCGCAGTAGAAATGTAAAACCATGCTTAGCTTTTTCTTTTACCCGACCGTCTGAATGGACAGATTTACGTACTCCTTCCAGCTTCAGAGAATCGACCCCGTCAGGTCTTTCTAAGCCACCCTGGTTCTGAGGGGAGAAATGTTTCCCAGCATTCTTTTAGCAAAGTAGAATAAGTATGGGTGTGCGTTTGTATCTTTTTTAATTTAGGACTTTTCCTCTTAAAAAAGCAGGCGATTTAGTCACGCGCAGAAGGGGAGTGCGCAGGACTGAGAGACTGGACGCTCCCGGGAGCCAGCACGCAGCTGAGCCTCTGCTGCCTTGTCTCCACAAGGACACCAGGATGCCACCTGCACGTTCACGAGGCTCTGGGAAGATCAGTAAGTTAGCATCTGCAGAAGTACAGAGCTGTCCAAGAGCTGCACGCCAAAGAGCTCGGGCCCGTTCTCCTCAACATCGATCCCACACGCTGCGGAGCCGCGGCATCACCGGCGAGGAGCCGGCAGCTTCTGAGCGGCCTGAGGAGGCTGCCGGAGGCACTCACGTATTTCAACAAGTGCTTTCAACCTCTGCTCTCCATTCATCATCGACTATAAGGACTTAACTCAGGGAAGTAAAATGGAACACGAGAAGTAAAAAAAGAAGAGCAGTCATCAGAACAATCGAGGCTGGATGCTGGCTATCTTCCCAGCCCAACTGAGCTTCACATACGCTCTCCTCAACTTCAGATACGAAGAAAACAGGCAACTGACAACACTTCCTTGGTCCCAGGTTACTAGGGCCTGTGTCATCTAAACACACTGTAGCCAAATTTGTTTGGTGATGGCTTTATACTTTTTTAAAATATACTGTGGGCAAAGTCATGGACACAAACATCGTGTCCATTCCTCCAAATCCACGTACTGAAGCCCTAACCCCCAGTGTGATTATACTTGGAGACCAGGTGGTTGTCTGAGAGCCAGGAAGAGCGCCCTCACCATGAACTGAACCTGCCAGCACCTTGATCTTGGAGTTCCAGCCTCCAGACCGTGAGACATAAGTTTCTATTTAAAGCCACCCTGTTTGTGGTATTTTGTTATGGCAGCTGAGCTGACTAAGGCAGGAATATAAAGATGTGGTACATATATACAACAGAGTATTACTCAGCCATAAAAAAGAGTGAAATCATGCCATTTGCAGCAACATGGATGGACCTAGAGATGATCACACTAAGTGAAGTGAGTCAGACAGAGAAAGACAAATACCACATGATATCACTCATATGTGGAATCTAAAAAAAAGGATACAAATGAGCTTATTTATGAAACGGAAATAGACTCACAGACATAGAAAACAAACTTATGGTTACCAAAGGGGAAAGGAGGGGGGGATAAATTAGGAGTTTGGGATTAACAGATACACACCACTATATACAAAATAGATAAACAACATGGACCTACTGTACCGTACAGCATAGGGAACTCTACTAAGTACTTTGTAATAACCTATAAAGGAAAAAAAATGTGAAAAAAAAAAGATATATATGTATGTATAACCAAATCACTTTGCTGTATACCTGAAACTAACCCAACATCGTAAATCAACTATACTCAATTTAAAGAAAAAAAAAAGCATGAATGTACCTTTAGGGCCTTTCTAACTGTACGTTACCGCAACAGTGGGAACTATCCAAACGAATTCCAAACTACTCACTCTCCTGGCTGAAGAGGTGGAGGAGATGATCTGCGCTGGTGCTGGTGTCTGCTCGGCGGCACTGCTCTTACTTTCGGAGTTGGAACGGTTGACGATGGCTCCCGGCTTTTTATCTGTTATTTAAGACAAGAGAAGCAACAAGTACAAGTATGAAAACCTTATCTGTGTGTATGTGTACTTTTCAGCTAACAGAAAGGGTTCACCCATTATCAAAACAGATCATTAGGGCCATGTAATGCTGGGATTCAAACTACTATGAAACCTCTGGCAACCACTGTCTCTTATAAGAAAACAGACTCAAGTGGAATTCCTGTCTTGACAGGTGCCAATTCTAATCCCCACATGTATAGCTGACACTATATGTCATATATAAAATTCATCAGTGAGTACACAGTAAGAATCTACTCTGTTTGGAGGGTTGGGCAGGAAAAGCCAGAGAAGGTATAAGATAGACCTTGCTTTCTAGGCAGTTACAAAAAGAAGAGACGTAAGACGTAAAATAATCATGGTAACAACACAAGGTCAAAGACGTCCGGTGCTGAACTGGTTGATTTAAATCAGCAAGTGCTCCGGGGGTTCAGAGAAGAGGCAGATCGTCTGAGGGAGGGAACGTAGGGAAGACGCCGTGGGGGAAGCCGGAGGGCACAGAGCAGCAGGAGGAAGGGCCAGGAAGTCACAACACCCACGTCCGCTGGTCAGGAAAGAGGCAGCCACCAAGTGACAAGGGCTCTTGGGGTCACAACAGGAAGTAAAGCCAGAGGGTCGTGTAGGACACTGCGGTGACATAAGCGGGAGGGGTCCCTCACGGGGCGCTGATAGAAGTCCCGTCTGCCTGCGTCCAGCGGCTGCTGGGCCTTTGGTCCCTGGACTCCAGAAACACAGCCCCAGGGTAACCCACTAATGAACTACGGGACAGTTTTAAGCCACATCCTAGATGTGGGACACTGGGCAAGTTACTTAGCATATTTGAACTTCGATTTTCTCACTGATAAATCAGGGACTCAAATTCTTGTCTTGTGAGTTGCTGTACAGATTAGAGATAAAATGTTTTTAAATTGCATAACTCAATATTAAGTCCCTAGAAAACAGTTTATTATTATTAACGTCACTGTCTTTGTGGCTACTGTGAATACTCAAGGCAGTCTTTGAATACAGTCGGAACGTCTCTACCCCCAGGAAATGGACCTCACTGCCAAACCTCACTGACACTGTCACAGGCTGACTCCTGGTGAGTCCACACCCTTTGCAGTACCCCTCATACTGACTCCGGGCTTGGCCCTGTGACTTCCTGTGGCCCCTGGGACATCAGCAAACGGGACACAGCAGAGGCCTGGAGAGTGCGCGGAGCTCGCCCCCTCTGATGATGGCTGGAATTCAGCTGCCGTGTGAAGCAGGGGCTGGCCTGCCTGATGACGAGACACACGGCCCATTTGCCCCAGACGTCCCGGCAAGCCACCAGGAAGGGAGAAGGCCACCCCTCAGCCACGCACCAACTCGCCACACTCGTGAGAGTGCCGGCACCGCCACACGGACAACAGAGCAGCCGCCCCGGCAGGGCCCTTCCCAAACTACCAACCTGTGACACTGGGTGTGTACAGAGTTGTGCTACCTGCCACTAAGTTTTGGGATGGCTTGTTATGCAGCAGTAGATAAGCAACACGTCAAATAAGTAAAAGAAAGGGAAAAACAAATCCAAGTCAAACTGCTTACATTTACCTCAAAATATCATTAACATTCCTTACAACTACGTTTGTACGTAACACACATGGAAACTGTCATTTTATGAGGCTGTACCTGTGGAGGTTTAAAAAGAGGAGACATGCACTCAACAAGGGCCTGCTCAGCGTGCGCACGCGTGCCAGGCGGCACCTGGAGGTTCAGGCACCACCTGCTCCCCACGCCCCCGCCAGGCTGTGCCGAGCACCTGCCCTGCACAAGGCCCGGCGCTGGGCACCAGGAAGGACGCGAAGGTCAGCAGGACACACGCTGTGTCCCAGCGCCCCGCAGCTCGCTGGTGGGGAGAGCAGAGCAGACGAAGAGGAGAACCGAGGTAACACGAACGCTAAGTAGTCCAAGCAACACAAAGGCTCCAACCACAGCTACAGGAGTCAGAAGAGGGGAGGAAACCTCGTAGCTGTGACGACAGGGCTTCGCAAAGGACGCTGCTTTGAGCCAGGCTCTGAGTCAGGAGTAAAATGTCCACAGACAGAAGTGCGCAGGGAAGCCCACAGCCGCCGCCAGCTTCTGAGACTGACCCGCTGGAGCCTCGGTCTCCTCCTCGCTCCTGCCCGGCCTTCCCGACGCAGAAACACACATCCCCTGGGGCCACACCTCCTCCACCGACTCTATCTCACCTCCCAGATTCCGTATGTAGCTCTTTTCTGACGACCCCTCCCCTGGGGAGATCCTGCCCTTGCCCCCAGCGTGAGCTTTCTGCCCCTGCTACTCTGAGGAGCCCAGATCAAAGTCGGGGGCTCGGGCACTGCACCCACAGCTGTGAGCCGCAAGTCACCTCGCCTGCGGTGTCACTCTCCCATTCTAAAAAGTGGAGGCAATAATACACCACCTCAGAGTGTGGGTGCAAGGATTAAATAAAAACGTGTTGAGTGTGTCGAAATTCAAAAGCTGTATATAGGGACTACCCTGGTGGCACAGTGGATAAGACTCTGCACTCCCAATGCAGGGGGTCCAGGTTCAATCCCCGGTCAGGGAACTAGATCCCGCATGCTGCAACTAAGAGTTCACGTGCCACAGCCCGTGTGCTGCACCTAAGGAGCCCGCCCACCACAACTAAGACATGGCGCAACCAAATAAATAAATAAATAAGCACTGCATAAATGTGAAGCGTTACTATGTTCTGTGAGAACCGTCCCATGTGTAGATGTATTTCTGATGTATTTGTGGGAGGAGGTGAGCTCTGTGTCTTTCTATTCCGCCTCCTTGATCTCCACCCTAAAGTGTCACAATAAACCCCCAAACTCAATGCAGTGTTTTGGACTAGTGAACATCATTGGCTGCATTTCTCTCTCTCACGTGACATGGGCTTTACTCATGTACACGCCTTCCTATCCCCCTACATCCCCGAGATACATTCAACAAAACGTTCAGTGGATGCGGCTGCCTGTCACGTGCCAGGTGCAGTGCTGAGACCTGGGAGTGACACGCTTGCAATTCCCAGCCCAAGGGCGCTGCAACCGAGAGGAATGAGCAGTGCTGGGGGCCACACGGCGGGGGGGGGGGGGGGGGGGGGGGGGAAGAGCACAGGGAGGGGTCCCTCCTCTGCAGGTTCCTGCACAGGAAAAACCTAGAGAAGGACTCTGCAATCTGGCAGACCCTACAGCTTCTGATGGAAATCATGCAATAAACATCTGATGGCCAGGAACAAGTTCTACAGCACGAATAACTGTTCAGGGGTAGAACACTCAGGCTTGTCTGGGAACTCCAGCGATCCAGCTTGGATAGCACACATCCGCACTTACAGACAACACTGGAAAGGTCAGCTGGAGCTAGACTATGAGAGGTCTTGAAGGCCGGGCCACAGGGCTTGGGACTTACTCTGCAGGCAGAGTCAGGAAGGTGGTCATGGAAGGTTTCTGAACAGGAGTGCAGCATCATCAAGGGGTGCGGGGTGTTTCACCCCGATAGCAACGTGGAGCTGGGCTGCAGGGAACAAGAGACCTGAGGCCTGGGGACGCATCGTGGGTAATTTCAGTAGCCCAGGCAGTGCCCTCCCACTCCGCCAACACCTTGGTAGCTAACATAGTGATCCGGCACCGAACAAGTCTAGATGCTCATTCCAGACAATACTGGAAGCCTAAGACATGTAAGCACTCAGTACACAATACCAATATTACAAAGATGAACACACACGGATTTTGACAGACACTACACTGGCATTTCCAGCGCCAGCTGTGCCTGCTTAGGAACAGCAATTCAAGACTTAGTGAACAAAAGGTCGTCTCCTCCACTACAAACCTAGCTGGGCCCGTCTGTTCTACACAAGCAAAGGGTCTCTAACTTCCTCTGAGAGACGGAGACACGGACAAAGGCAGTGCTCTCCTGCAACTGAGAGAAACCACGTCAGTGAAGGCAGACCCACTTTACAAGAGCTGGGGCCCAGCAACCGAAAGAGCTGAGCATCTTCGTGATGGGCAGCCGGCGAGGGCAGAGTCAGAGGGAAACACAGACTTTACTGTTGACATAAACTGAATGTGGACTCTTCCCTCTAACTTGGTCCTCTCACTGAAGACACTGCATCTTCCCGTGGACACCAGTCTGAAGAAATAACATGCCGGTGACTGCAGGACATGGGCGGGTGAAATCTGAGTTTATCACGAGCTCCCAGTTACCCACGAGGACTACTCTGCGGCAGGGGAACCTCTACTCAGCAAAGCCCCGTGTGTCTCTTTCCTAAGTGTTGGCCTTACTGTGTATCAAAACCTCAGGCTAATGTACAGCCTGGCACTCTGACCATGCCCAGCACCCAACTCTCACCGCCGGGGCTCCTGTCTCGCCATATAACAAACGTAAGGAGCGCCATGTGATGTATATCATCGATAAGAGTCATAAGGGTAAATACGATTTTGTTCCTTCTTCAATCCCCAAATCAGGAATTGAAGGAGTGCCACATAATGGGAAGGAAAAAGAAAAAGACGTGGAGGTTCTGTTTAGGGAATCGGTTCCACCTGAGGGCCCTGGCATCACCTGCCTTGTGACAAGCAGTGACCCCCCGTGCTCTGCAGACAGAGGGTCTCGGCATCACCCGCCTCCTTCTCGGTTTCTGACTCAGAAGCCTCATCTTCACCTTCGTCCTCGTCTGAGCTGGAGCTGCTGGATTCTTTGTTCTCATCCTCCATTTCTTGGGGCTTTGGTGTCTCCTCCTCATAGAGCATCTTCTCTTTGCTAAATTAAAGACGACAATTTGAGCGCAATTGGGAAAGGACACACCGTTTCCTACGCTCACTGGGGATCCGGTATGAGGACAAGCCCATGAAGCTCTGTGCGGAAGCAGTAACAGAGGTGTATTCAAACCCTCCTTTACGTCCGTATTCTTCTGAATCCTGGGTTTTCTGCTGACTACGGGTTGGTACTGGATTTGAGAGTGTGATAGAAGATCCAGCAAGTTTAACACACAGGAACAGGGGGGCTGTGCATCTTCATGATGAGTGAGCAGGTAAGTACTTTTTAATCATTTAACAAATGTTTCCTGAGTGCTTCTCACACGCCAGGGCCATTCCAGGCGACAGTATGGTGTAAACAGAACAGACACGGCCCCTGAGCTCAGACCTTCTAGGTAGGGAAGGAGTTGGGACTAAGAACCCTTCAGCCAGGAAAAAAGCAATGCACACAGTCTCCGTTAATTCACAAATTTAAAACACGCCCACCCACTCTCAGTGTCCCCCCCCCCAAGTCAATGCCACTCACCTCCTTGCCCCTCAAACATTCCCACGTGTTTAAAGATCATTTGGCTACAAACACGGGGTCTCTTCACTGGATAAATTCTCAAGCTAAACGTGTCACACTCAGCAGGGCTCATCACATTTCTCAAACCCAAATATCTTACTTCTTAAAGAGTCTACCGTGCAACTTGCTGTTCAGGTCCGACTCAATGAGCTTATTCCGTGTCTCTTTTTCACTTCGAAGCTGGAAATTGAGAAAACAGAACAAAGGGAAGATGTTGACTATTGGTAAAAAATCAGCAGCCACGAGAAAAACTAAAATGGCCCCTGTTACCGGACCAACACCAAAGGGGGGGAGAGGACTGGGGAGAAGGGAGACACATCAGCTGTGTGCTGCGTCTCCTTGGAAGATAATGACAGAGGAAGATTCTCATTCAATAAGAGGAAATCCACAGCGTTAGAGCTTCAATGAAAACTGCCCCATCAAATATCCAAACCCAATCGTCCCAAAAAGCCTAGGTGTAAAGGATAAAATGCCAGAAGTACCTCTGAAAGAACTCTTCATGATCCGTATACTGAATTACGTTGGCAACGGTTCTAAAGAAGAAGCAGGTGCCAAATGGGAAATAAGCCCTTGGAAAAAACTGTCCGGTACTTGCTCTAGACAAAATGTACTTAAATGCCTGGACCCCAAAGTTATGCAGGGGGCAAAGGCAGGCACCATTCCCAGTAGCATAGAAATGTTATTTAGTGAGGATATTACTCATGTACAAAGACCGAACCATGCTGGGTAAAGGATACACGAGAACTCTCTACTATTTCCACAACGTCTTTGTAAGCTTCAAAATTATTTCAGAATAAAAAATTTAAAAAGCAACAAACACCTAACCATACAAATGATCATCTTATATTAGGAAGGCTGCTGCTGCCCAGAAATCGATTCCAGCTGCTCATCAGAGGGGACAACTGAACCGCAAGCTGCGTCTGCGCTCTGGGTCTGCAGCTTTCCCAGCCAGCCCTGAAGAAATGAGCGTCTCCACTCCCCAGTCCAGACGGTGCTGAGCACAGGGGAGGGCAGGACAGCTGATCTGTCCCGTCACTGAACCACACGGGTCTTTCATTCAGAACTGCTCTCAGCTTCTCACATTCTCCTGAACTCGAGCTCATGTGCCCTGAGCCACAGCCCACGCAAAGGAAAACACAAGGAAAGCTAGTGATTTTTTTCTGTCCTACTCTGCTTAAACAGGAGATTCTCAAGGCCCTAATGTGACTGACTTTATCCTCCTCACCTAACTCCTCCTCTCTCTTTCAGGTAGAGTGTGACTCACTCCCTGTTCACTCGAGTATTGGCAGGGTTTTCCACCCTGCAGTCTGGACGAGGGTACCATGCTTACATGGTCCTCCTGTGCTGCACGAAGCAGAAGGGCACAGACAACCAAACCATCAAAGATCTAGAAGAAGAGGGAGAAGAGGACTGAATTTTGGATATTTGATGAACGGAATAAATATGAAGCACTGACCAAGCACTGTCCAATGCCAAATGTTTTCGTTTTTGTGGGTTTGTTTGCTTTTTAAGAAATATATCCCTCCCTGTAATCAATTTTCTTTCAACAAAGAAGTCCTTTCAGTCAGTAAGGAAAAGTTATGAGGTGTCCTCTACCCCTATTTGCAAAAACTTCTGACTTGAACACACCACGCTCATTTTCTAGAGCTCGAGGGTAACTAGAGTCGTCGTCGCCATCATGTTTGCCTTTCAGCTGCTTGAAGGCTCTAAGATAAGGAGGAGATAGCAAGCGAACTTTAGCAACAACAGTTTCTGGTATATTTTCTTCTAACAGACTCTGCGGATATTTCTGGAGGGAACCACTGCCATTGCTGGAATGCAGGGACGTCCAACTCCACTCTCAGCGGACAAACTACAGCTGGTATATTTTCTTCTAACAGACTCTGCGGATATTTCTGGAGGGAACCACTGCCATTGCTGGAATGCAGGGACGTCCAACTCCACTCTCAGCGGACAAACTACAGCTGGTGTGGCCTGTGGCGT
Organism: Stenella coeruleoalba; assembly: GCF_951394435.1. Taxonomy (NCBI): domain Eukaryota; kingdom Metazoa; phylum Chordata; class Mammalia; order Artiodactyla; family Delphinidae; genus Stenella; species Stenella coeruleoalba. The sequence continues at coordinate 124,325,103 of NC_137169.1, forward strand.
GGACTGTCCCCCCAGACTCACCACGCTCTGCTTCTTCTGCAGCATCTCCAGGTGCTCCACGAGGCCCTCGTCAGCCACATCAAACGGTGTCTGGCCCTGGCAGAGAAAAGGGGCGCCATGACCAATTGGAAGCAGACGCAGCGATCACGGGACTTTATCAGAGAACTAGTGGATGTCCACTGTATGCCTCTGACTCCAGTGACAGCTGCTTCACTGACTAGTCTACTCGACACCGTGGTAATACCTTCATCTATCCCAGAGGAAACACAACAAGAAACAGCAAACCCTAAAATACAGGGCTTTATATTTTGTAAAGCTGTATGGAGGAAATCACCACATTATTTCTAATGTTTATTGCCTCTTGGCAAATGACCAACTGAAATCTCTACTTGTACCTATTCTAAAATGCTCTTGATTGCTATGATAAATTCAACAAAGGGCTCTTAGAAGCCTCAGAAGGAGGTCCAGGGTACGGGTGCACTAAAGACTAAGTCCCAGGAATCACCTCCCTTTAAGTGAGAGAAGGGTTGTCTCTTAGGAAACAGCGCAGTTAAGGACCCTAACCCATAATGTGAGAATGAACCCTGGGTCAGGAGAGATGGGAGGTAGATAAGAACATCTACGAAGTAAAACGCCATGTCTCTGGATTCCTAGAAAACCAGCAGATGTAGGGATAGAAGTTGCAGGACTTCTGTATCGCTTCAAGCGCGGCTGAAGAAGACTTTCAGCCAAACTGCAGGATCTCATCGTTACAACGTTTTTTAACAACTGGATGTGACTAGGGCTCAGCTATTAAGTCTTTGAATTAAAAGTAAAACCAAAGTATTTCACAGTTCACCACAGATAGTGGCCTTGGGCTTCCCCACTGCTCATTTCTGGAACGGGGAAAAATCTTTTTTTTTTTTTTCCTGTGTGTTTGCTTTAGGGGCTTCAGCATAAACAGACGCAGCAGAGCGGCTCAGTGGAGCTTGATGTTACAAAGCCAACGTGTCTGCGTGGATAACGGGGCGGGAAGAAGAACTACAGCTACCAGGGATGCCCAAGCCTGGACAGCAAGCCTGGTCACTTAGCAGGGACTTGAAGCCTTTTGTTCCCGAGCCCCGTTAGAGGGTGACGCTCACTAACCAGTTTGCTCCTGACGTCCATGTCACAGAGGGCTTCTGCCAGGATGGAGCACGCCTCCTTCACCCCCCAGTGTGCGGCGGCATGGAGCGGGGTCCAGCCGTCGCGGTCCTGGACATTGAGCTCATAGCCAGCCTGAGTCAAAAGTCTGAGGAGAAACCCCAAACCAGCCATTACGTGCTCGGTGGCAGAGCTCTGTGCCACACCAGCGGCCACCCAGCTGGCGTTTCAGGCCCTGCCCTGCGCCGCCACCCGGCCGCTACGGCCCAGCTCGGCGCCAGCTACTGCCTGAGAGCCGCCACGGGTAAGCTTCAACCACCCTCGGCCAGAGGCCGCGGTGCTCCGTGGCACACCCATGTCCCACCACGCAGGCACCTGAGGCCAGCCAGCGCCTAGCTCAGCTCCGTCAGGGGGTGCTGTCAGCTTTCCAGCGCAGGAAGCAGCTGTCGGACACCTGATTCTCTCACTCTCTCACTAGCTCTCTGGCTGGTCTTCCCCGGACACCACGCTCGCAACTCCGACTCCACGGGAGCATGTGCAGGGGCCGCTCGCTAACGCTAAGGCTACAGCCCAGCTGTGTGCGTGGAGGACAGCGTGACTCTTGAGGCCCTGGCGGCACCGGGCGGACGCAGGCGGCCTACATCGTGGGACTCCAGACGCCGTCCAAGAAACGAGCACGTGAACATGCTGCCAGGCAGAAAGGTGCACCGACACTCACCACACAGACTAGGAAGCTCGTACTGGGTGGAACACGAGGCAGTGAGAGCATCTGGTGACAAGACACATGCGGTGCCACCAGCAGCCCAGGTACTGGGCAAGCCCAGGAGCAGAGCCACACAAAGCGGGGAAGGATGTAAAGGGAAAGGGGAACAGGCAGAGAAGAGCCCAGATTCCTCGTGTACGTGTGACCATCCTACTCCAGCTGGACGCTGCACACTCGAGACCTGTGTCATTAATCTAACGAGTCAAAGAGGACCAAAAGGATGGCGAGTCTGCTCTGTGCTGTGTGTCACCAGAAGGGGAGGTGCCAGGGGTGCTAACGATGAACTGTGGAGCTGGAGGCGACCATGCAAGGTCCCCTTAGGCCAGTCCAGCTCAACTCTGCCTCACATCAGACCCGTCAGGAGAAGCTAGAGGGCGGTGTGGCGGGAGGAGGGAGGGGAAGAGTACCAGCAAACACAGAAGGAGAGACTGCGCGGCCCAGGAGGGAAGCAGCAAAGAAACGCAGCACAGCTGAAGACCTAATCCATCCCGCGTCCAAACCAACTCCTCTTCTCCCGGTCTGTGCAGCCCAGACCACGTGCGTGGACGTTACCTGAGCACCTCATAGTAGCCCTTGGCGGCAGCCACGTGGAGGGCAGTGGCCCCTGAGCGCGCCTGCCTCACATCCTGTATTTTCCCGCTGTTGAGCCACTGGCGGGCGTCCTGCAGCATCTGCTGTTCCTCTGCCTTCCTCGACTGCTCGAGATCGACCCCTGCAGAAACCAGATCCAGAGAGCCAGCATCATCAAAGGTCCCTTAGATTCAAAACGCATCCTAAATACAACCACTAACGGCAGTTAGTCATCAAGTGGGGTCGTCTTCAGATTTATCTTCATTTAGAAGAGCCATGACATTTACAGACTCATCAGTAGTTTTATCAGGGTTAAATCACCAGGTTAAATAGTACTTGATGGCAGATCCATTAAGGGACCATACTTAACAGTGTTTTCAGTTTTAAGAACATAAAAACCAAAGGGAATATTATTTTATATTATAGTATTTGTACAAAGTACACATTTCAAAGTCCTTTTACATGTTATACCATTTTAGCTTCCCCACAATCCTTTGAGGTAAATATAATAGATACTGCTATCCCCACTTAACAGATGAGGAAATAAACATACAAAGGTCACGTGCCTCACTCAAGGCCACAGAACACATCAGAGCTGTCACCAGAACGCTGATATCCTAGGTCCCCGTCTTCTCCTCTTTTCCACTCACTACACCTTAGGATTGGTATCAAAAATCTTAGTTTCAGGTATAATATACTTAAAAAAATTAACTACCTCTGAAGTTCATTCCCCTGTGTAGGGAAATACACGGACTGAAGCTATACGCCCCAGAGCCGAGGAGAGGTGATGCACAGTGAAACGTCCAAGGGAATGTGGATTTTGTTTCCCTTTAAAACATTATGGAGGAAATCCCAGGGTGCCTCCCTTTAGCCAACAACTCTCTAACCTCTGTGTCAGTGAAAAGGAGCTGGGGTGGGGTATTCCCTGTTGCATAAAATAATGACCTGTTCCTAGGACAAACACCCCCGCCCAAGGAGTCTCACACTCATTGGCAGGCTTTACCTGTGCATGGTCTGCTCCCCTCCCTCTCAGTTCTTGAATGGGACCCTGGGAACTACCTGAGGATTATCTGTCTGATTTGAGGAGATGGATGGGGGGAAGAGGTAACTGATTTATTTTATTTCTTCTTTTTTTTTTTTTTTACAGCTTTATTGAGATTTAATTGACATATAACTTCGTATAAGTTAAAGGTGTACAACACCTATATACCGCATGATTACCACAGCAGTTATTAAATACCTCCATCACCTCACATAATTACCATTTCTTTTTTGTGGTGAGAACATTTAAGATCTCTTGGCAACTTTCCAGTATATAATACACTGTTGTTAACTATGGTCACCTGCTGTACATTAGATCCCCAGAACTTGTCCATCTTATAACTGGAAGTTGGTGCCCTTTGACCAACATCTCCCCCACTCCCCAGCCCTTGCAAACCCCCTCTCTGCTGTTTCTATGAGTTCTGCATTTTTAGATTCACATACCAGCAATATCATACAGTATCTGTCTTTCTCTGTCTGACTTATTTCACTTAGCATGATGCCCTCAAGGTCCATGCACGTTATCATATATAGCAGGACTTCCTTCTTTCTCGTGGCTGAATACTATTCTATTAGCTACAGTATAAATAGATATATATACACATACCACGTCTTCTTCATCCATTCATGCATACACTGACACTCAGGTTGTTTCCTATCTCAGCTACTGTGAATAATGCTGCATTGAACACGGGAGTGCAGATATCTCTTTGAAATTCTGATTTCATTTCCTTTGGATATACACTCAGAAGTGGAATTGCTGGATCATATGGTAGTTCTATTTTTAATTTTTTAAGGACCCTCCATACAGTTTTCCACAGTGGCTGCACCGATTTACATTCCCACCAGCAGTGTGGGAGGGCTCCCTTTTCTCCACACCCTCGCCAACACTTGTTATTTCTTGTCTTTTTTTTTTTGCAGTACATGGGCCTCTCACTGCTGTGGCCTCTCCCGTTGCGGAGCACAGGCTCCAGACGCGCAGGCTCAGCGGCCATGGCTCACGGGCCCAGCCGCTCCGCAGCATATGGGATCCTCCTGGACCGGGGCACGAACCCGTGTCCCCTGCATCAGCAGGCGGACTCTCAACCACTGTGCCAGCAGGGAAGCCCTGTTTCTTGTCTTTTTGATAATAGCCATTCTAACAGGTGTGAGGTGATTGCCCAATAAGGTTTTGAGTTGGACTTCTCTGATGATTAGTGACGTTGAGCATCTTTTCATGTGCCTGTTGGCCATTAAATGTATGTCTTCTTTGGAAAAATTTCTATTCAGCTCTTCTGCTTTTTTAATTGGATTGTTTGGTTTTTTGCTATTGAGTTGTATGAGTTCCCTATATATTTTGGATATTGACCTCTTATCAGATATGTGACTTGCAAATATTTTCTCCCATTCCATAGGTTGCCTTTTCATTGTGTTGATTGTTCCTTTTGCTGTGCAGAAGTTTTTAGTTTGATGTAGAGCCACTTATTTATTTTTGCTTTTGTTCCTTGTGCTTTTGGTGTAATATCCAAAAAAATCATTGTCAAGACCAACGTCAAGAAGGTTTTCTCATAGGAGTTTCATAGTTTCAGAATTTGACTCCATTTTGAGTTAATTTTTGTGAGCATGAAAATAAGGGTCCAATGTCCTTCTTCTGCATGTGATTATCCAGTTTTCCCAACACCATTTATTGAAGAGACTATCTTTTTCCCATTGAGTCCTCCTGGCTCTCTTGTTCAAATATCAGTTGACCGTATATGTGAGGGCTTGTTTCTGGGCTCTGCAGTCTGTTCCATTGGTCTATGTGTCTACTTTTCTGCCAGTACCATACTGTTTTGATTACTATAGTCTGTAATCAGGAAATGTGATGCCTCCAGCTTTGCCTTCTTTCTTTGGCTATTCAGGGTCTTTTGTGATACCAAGTTTTAGGACTGTTTTTCTATTTCTGCAAAAAATGCCACAGGAATTTTGATAGAAATTGCATTGAATCTATATATGGCTTTGGGTTGTATGAATGTTTTAACCATATTAATTCTTCCAATCCATGAACATAGGATATCTTTCCATTTGTGTTTTCTTCAGTTTCTTTCATCAGAGTCTTACAGTTTTCAGCATACAGATCTTTCACCTCCTTAAATTTATTCCTAAGTATTTTATTGTTTTTGATGCCATTGTAAATGGAAATGTATTTTTTACTTCTTTTTCAGATAGGTTGTCATTATTGTATAGAAACGCAACTGATCTCTGTATACTGATTTTGTATTCTACAACTTTACCAAATTTGTTGATTAATTCTAAGTGTTTTCTGTTTGAGTCTTTAGGATTTTCTATACATGAGATCGTATCATCTGTAAACAAAGACAACTTTACTCCTTGCTTTCTGATTTGAATGCCTTTTATTTCTTTTTCTTGCCTGGATAGGACTTCCAGTACTATGTCGAACAGGAGTGGTGAGAGTGGGCACCTTTGTCTTATTCCTGATCTTAGAGGAAAAGCTTTCAAACTTTCACCACTGAGTATAACGTTAACTGTGGGCTTGTCGTATGTGGCCTTTATTATGTTGAGGGACATGCCTCCTACAATCAGTTTGTTGAGAATTTTTATCACAAAAGGATGTTGTATTTTGTCAAATGCTTTTCCTGCATCTGTTGAGATGATCATATAATTTTTATCTTTCATTCTACTAATTGGTATATCACTTTTATAGATTTGCATATGTTGAGCCATCCTTGCATCCCAGGGATAAATCCCATTTGATCATGGTGTGTGATCCTTTTATTGTGCTGCTAAATTCAGGTTGCTAATATTGTGTTGAGAATCTTTGCATCTATATTCATTGGGAATATTGGCCTAGAGTTTTCTTTTCCTGTAGTGTACCTATCTGGCTTTGTTATCAGGGTAATGCTGGTCTTGTAAAAAGAGTTTGAAAGTGTTCTTTCCATTTCAATTTTTGGGGAAGAGTTTGAGAAGGACTGGTATTAATTCTTCTTTAAATGTTTGGTAGTATTCACCAGGGAAACCATCTGGTCCTGGGTTTTTCTTGTTGTTTGATTACTGATTCAATCTCCTTATTTGTTATTGATCCATTCAGATTTTCTATTTCTTCCTGATTCAGTCTTGGTAAGTTGCACGTTTCTGAGGATTTACCCGTTTCTTCTAGGTTATCCAATTTGTTTGCACACAATTGTTCACAGTAATCTCTTATGATCCTGTGTATTCCTATGGTATCTGTTGTAATGTCTTCATTTCTCATTTTATTTATTTGAGTCTTCTTTCTTTTTCTTAGTCTAGCTAAAGGTTTGTCAATTTGTTTATTTTTTCAAAAAACATAAAAGCTCTTAGTTTCATTCATATTTTCTATTGTTTTTCTGGTCTCTTATTTCAATTATTTCTGCTCTGATCTTTGTCATTTTCTTCCTTCTGTGAATTTTGGGCTTAACTTGTCCTTCTTTTTCTAGTTCCTAGAGGTGTAAAGTTAGGTTATTTGAGATCTTTCTTTTTTCCTAAGGCATGCATTTATCGCTATAAACTTCCCTCTTAGAACTGCTTTTGCTACCTCCCACAAGTTTTGGTAATGTTGTGTTTCATTTTCGTTTGTTTCAAGATATTTTTGGATTTTTCTTTTGGTTTCTTCTTTGACCCGCTGGTTGTTCAGTAGCATGCTGTTTAACCTCCACAGTCTGTGAATTTTCCAGTTTTCCTCCTGCTGTTGATTTCTAGTTTCATACCACTGTGGTCAGAAAATATACCTGGTATGATTTCAGTCTTCTTAAATTTGCCAAGACGTGTACTGTGGCCTGTCATATGACCTATTCTGGAGAATGTTCTGTGTGCCCTTGGCAAGGAGGTTTGTTCTGCTGTTGGATGGAATGTTCTGTATGTCTACTCGGTCCATTTGGTCTAAAGGATAGTTTAAGTCCAGCGTTTCTTTGTTGATTTTCTGCCTGGATGATCTATCCATTGTTGAAAGCAGGATACTATCATTGTATTATTGTCTATTTCCCCCTTCAGCTCTGTCAGTATCTGCTTAATATATTTAGGTGTTCCGATGCTGGGTGCACATGTATTGTATTCACAATTATTACATCCTCTCGATGAACTGAAAGGGGTATAACTGATCTGGAACAGACCAGAATTCCACACACAAAGAGTTAACAGTGCTGCAAAGGTAAGCATACATATGAATGCCTCTTCCAACAGAGTATACTCCTTAATGGAAGAGTCAGAAATTAAAATCAAAACTACTATTAAAAATCCAGTTTATTTTTAAGAAGTCACTTGTAAATTGTAACACCAATCTGAGGAGATAAGGCTGAGTGGCACTTGATGGTAAATTAGGCATAAAGTTCTTCATTTCAATATGACACAAAAACTATACACAGTATTCATACAAGTATTTTCTGCCCTAGAACATCATTATTTTAAGGCAGGGGTCAGCATACGTTCTATTTAGGGCCAGATATTAAATAAATGTTTTCAGCGTTGCAGGCCATTTGGCCTGTCACAGCTATTCAGCTCTGCTGTAGGAGTGCAAATGCAGCTTTGGATAACATGTGAGCAAACGGATATGGCCAGGACTGGCCCTGACTGTTCTAAAGCATCATGTCAGAAAAGGTCACTGGAGAGAAATCTTTTGGACTCAACTGCAGATTGTGGGTAAAGTGGTTTAACAGAAAGACTACACATCACTATAAACCATGTCCACAGAGTTTTGTGGTGGTTCTAGCAAACGCCCTAAGACCTGTCCTCCCTGCTAACTAACGAGTGTTATTTGCTACTTTTTTAACTAAAAGAACCCAAAGACCTCCAGTAGCAGAATCCTGACCTAGTCTCTGAAATGGATTCTTCTGAAAATATAAAATAAGTTCTTTCAGAGTTTATTCTTCTAAGTTAGCTTCCTTACCGTGACAAACTACCAAAATAATTTTCATGATTAGTATGGTTAAAGATCATTTCAGAGGTTGCAATATATACCTCAACCAGCACCACTTTCAGCTCTCATCAAGAGAAAAGATGCAAAGTCATAAGCAGAATTTGGCCAGTACTCAAAGGGACACTGTATCTCATCCTTTCTTTAGACTTCACAGTGTGGAGCAAAGTCCACACCGTGTACACAGAGTAAGACACGCTCATGCCCCTCCTCAGTCTAACCTGCATCATCAAACAACAGTCAGGTCGCCTAACTGCACAATGGGTACACAGTCCCAGAATGGAAAAAACAAGGAAGGACTCGCCCTCCTTTTGGCATCTGGCCTATTCTTGTGTGAGTATTAAGAGGGTATGTGATGTGGGTAATGATGACTAACGCTGTGCGGGTAGACCCAACCTTCCTATCACACTACAGCGCACGGCCCTGCACAGCAGAGCCTCACCTACCCCCTAGCTTACCTTGCTTCTTCACTTGCTGCAGAAGAAGATCCTTCATGGCAGGCTCTTCTGCGAGGTCAGAGGGGACTTCCCCTTCACTGTTCACAACACCCACGCTGGCTCCATGGTTAATGAAATACCTGTGCAGACAAGATCCAGAATCAAGGTTCTCTCTCCAGTCTAACATCAGCTTACACTCCTATCCCTGGGGTTCAATGCAGAGCACGGCCTCTGTTCTGGAGTTTTTAATGTGGTCCCAGATAAGGTATTCCACTGTTAATTTCTAACTCCACTAGCCTTCAATAATTAGGATCAAAAGCTTCCCTATTTCTTGGTAAGAACAATGCCTACAAGCGGGATTTCCTTCACACTCATGTTCCTAACCCCCACCCTCTCATTCCCAGTGGACAGCAAGAGACTCTCTAAATATCACAAGGAAGACATGCAGCCCTAAAGCTCACCCACCATCCCTGGGGTCCAAACACAGGCTCCCAAAAGGACTTACTACACCTGTAATATTGAGAATGAGAGTTCCCAGAAGACACGTAAAGAAGTAATTCTCACAGAAACTTTCCCAATGCCACATTAAGAGTATATTAAGTAGTGTTGGGGCATGAAAACAGAAAAATAAAGGACGAATTAAAATTTTCATCAATCTGCCTAAATTACGCCTTCATAGAACTCTCCCTTCAACCAGCCAGGTATATGAAATCTACACTCTAAGAAGAAACTAAATTACTGAGGAAACAAATTGTTCTATTCTAAATGATTAAATTCTATATTGAAATATAATACTTGATCCTAAAGAAGAAAGGTCTGACAATTTTAATACCTTACATAGATCCTTTTTGATTTTCAAAGTACTTTCACGTAAAATTATATAATGAGTCTTAAACAATTTTATGAAGTAGGCAAGGTGGGTACTATTAGGGGGCAAATGGCAGAGGTTATGCCCCAGTCTTTTGAATTCAAGTCTAGTTCACCTTGGCACTAAATCAAGTTACTTTTGGGCCAGTGAGAATCCCAATTATGCTGGGAGCTCTATCAAATATAAGTATTTAAAGGAGAAAGAAAAACTGTTTAAATTAAACTTCAACGAATCAACAATTCAGTAAGCATGTACTGGTCCCCTCCTGCGTTTAAAGGTACCACATTTTAGACACTGTAGAAGATCTTAAGAGGATAATCAACGCATGGCCACTGTATTCAAGGAGGCAGAGGAGAATCAACAAAGATTACATCAAGACCACGTTTTTGCTTTCTCATTGCCTAGTACCTAGTATAAATAGAGCTTCAATAACTGTTTTTAACTTACAGATTGATTCCACATATATGAACTCATCTCATTTTCAGCTTTCCCCATCTTTCCCTCACAGACTCAGACAGAAACAAACTCTTTCTCCTCCAAGGCTAACCTGCTCCACGTGTTTTCTTAATTGTACTGAGGCCCAGTCCTCTGTCCATCTGTTGCCCCTCATTTCCCTAATCAAGAGCTCCTCTCTTTTGGTTTCTCCCCTTCAGGACAAAGAGGATGTTCAACTACACCTCCCCAACCCTGAAAAATCAAAATGCAAGTAATATACACAGTAAGCACTCGATAAATGCTTTCTGGATGGAACTGTACCCTCTGCTCCAATCAAACTCGATGCCTCACTGAACCCAGACACACCCCACTGTCGCCCGGTCTCTCCCACAGATTGAGTAGTTTCTCCCAACTGATGAAACACCCTCCCCTTCTCCTTTCCCTGCTAGAAACGTTTCATATCTTTCAAGGTCCACTGAAAATGCCTTTGCCTGTTCTCACCAACCACACATTCCCTCTCCTTCCGTGAACTCAGTCCTCCCCAGCACTAAGTCCGCGCTCCTGTCGTGACACACGCGGGTCTCGATGCAGCTGCCCCACCAGGCTGGAAGCTACTTCAGGGCAACAGCTGTGCCCTTCTCATGGCTATCACTGCCATGAGGTCTGACGTGCTCTTTCCTCTCTTGGCAACCCACAAATACTACGTGAAATAAATAAAACATCTTAGCCACTCTGCTCTGACACCCATTCCATTCTTTACTGGATCAGGCACAATGTCACTTGGGCATACAGGCCCCTGCTTTTCCCTTTTCTGACAAGTTCTTAGACCCATGATCAGGAAGACTCATTTCTAGAAAGTAATCTGGTTCAGAAAGAGATTCTTCTTAGGTAAGGCTACCTTCCTAAACCATTTTAAGGGTGAGAAGGAAACAGGAAAAACCTCTCTAGCTTCACACTTTTACCTGAACAAGAATCCATACCAACCTATGAGGTACGATTTTTTAATTTATTATTATTTTTTTATCTTTGGCCGCACCATGCAGCGTGTGGGATCTTAGTTCCCTGACCAGGGATCAAACCTGGGTCCCCAGGGGCTTCCCTGGTGGCTCAGTGGTTGGGGGTCCACCTGCCGATGCAGGGGACACGGGTTCGTGCCCCGGTCCGGGAAGATCCCACATGCCGCGGAGCGGCTGGGCCCGTGAGCCATGGCCGCTGAGCCCGCACGTCCGGAGCCTGTGCTCCGCAACGGGAGAGGCCACAACAGCAAGAGGCCCGCGTACCGCCAAAAAAAAGATACAAAAAGAAAAATGACAAAATGATCAAATGCTAATCGTATCTGAAACACTGTTCAGAGGCCCTGAGGTGAGCCAACCAAAATGAGTAGCATAAGCAACGGGGTTCTTTCGTTGTCCAGAAAATGCTGCTGCACAGATGAGCATGTAAAGATGGTCAAGTGGATACCGTCTAAGGGTGACGCACAGCAGGAGGTAAGGAGGGCCGTTCCCACCACCCCACCACAAAGGGGGTCTGGTCCAGCTCATCTTTCCTGGCCAGACTTTCATGTCTGACTAGTAATCACCTGTATGGAAACAGTAACTCTCATCAATTCATTTCACTCAAGGTAATATTTATTTGGGCAAGAGACACTTAAATTGTGAACTTATTTCCAAAGGAACTATGTTCATCCACAAAGATGAGATAAAGAAACCACCGTGAAAAAGCATTTACAATCATCCTCTGTACTCAGTTTCACAAAAGGAAGAAAAAAGAGCCTCCGTGGATCACGCCAACACGAGGGGCCCTAATTCCAAGCGTGAGCTCTGCCTGTTACCTTCCAATGGAGAAAAGTGAAATCCTTGAATTGATGAGATTTGATAGCTCAAAATCACAAACAAGCCACCTGAACAAATAATCAAATATCAATGATGAGGGACTAACATGTTCTATAAATGTTTCTTAGATACAGTTTTCAAGTGAAAATGGAAACCTCTGAGGAAGCCACCTTAACTCCTCAGCATCGGAACGTTGGTGAATGGGTTAGGCTGAGAATCAGAGCCCTCCCGTGAGACCCTGCGAAGGGGCAGCCCGGCGAGAGGAGGCGACTGATTCACGGAACCAGAACGGAGACAGGATAAAACCGCGCTGCTGACTCCTGCTGGCGGTGGGGCCAGTCCAGCCACCCGCTTTTTAGAACAAGAAGCCCAGTCAACACCAGTGCTTCGGCCTGATCTTTCTCTGCCTCTGACCCTGCCGTTGTCTGACTTCCCCCACTGGGCACCCTCCCCCAGGACACCCGGGCAAAGCAGTTTCTGTGGGAGGCCATTCCCAGGCCTCTGCAGAGCTGTTTGCTGAACAGATGAAATGTAACGGAGCTCTAATCCTACTGAAAGTGGCCTTAAGACAAGCAACTGCATCTTCAGAGGACCACAGCATATCATGATTTTATTTAGAGAACTTGCCTTAGCAATCTACACTTACTCTCATGTAGAATACACTCAATTGCCTCATTTTAAAGATGTTTTAAGTGCCAACGTCTCTTTCTATTTAAAAATAACCTCCCTGACCACTCCTTCATTCAACAGACATCTACTTAGTGCCCCTTCCAGCCCAGACACTATGTGGTTGGGATTCTTCTGCCCAGGGAGGGGCCCCGGCTGTGCTGGAGGCTGGTCTCAATGAGGGGAGGGCTGGGCTGGGGGTGGGGGGGTGTGCGTGCCCCTCCCACCCTTCCTTTGCTCGGACGCTTGTCTCTCACTCTTCTGCTATTACCTACGTGAATTCTGTGACCAGCAGCCAGGCATTCTCCACCTTCATTTGTATTAAGCATTGCTTTTTTAAAAAAAAAAACAATAAAACAGGTTTACAAAAAAGTCCAGAAAAATTCTCCAGGCCTGCCCACGTGTCCAGCTATAGTTGCTCAAAAAGTCAACCCAGGGCTTCCCTGGTGGCGCAGTGGTTGAGAGTCCGCCTGCCGATGCAGGGGACGCGGGTACGTACCCCAGTCCGGGAAGATCCCACATGCCGCAGAGCGGCTGCGCCCGTGAGCCATGGCCACTGAGCCTGCGCGTCCGGAGCCTGAGCTCCGCAACGGGAGAGGCCACGGCAGTGAGAGGCCCGCGTACCGCAAAAAAAAAAAAAAAGTCAACCCAGACAGTGCAACAGACAGAAGCCACCTCTGCATATCCCAACAAATATGAATTACCTGAAAACAGAAGCAAACACAAAATTTCAACTAAAAAAACTACAGATTTAGCAGCTATGTAAAACACAGCATCAATTATTCCTTAAAAATAATTCAATCTCCTGCTTTTATAATTTGCGGTAAAGAGAAATTACTACTATTTATGAAATTCAAATCCTTCAGAGTGGAAGAGGAACGAAGGCCGTCCCACAAGCGCCCCACCGGCACAGACACTCACTCCGCGATGTTGAGGTGGCCACAGGACGCTGCTGCGTGGAGGGGCGTCCAGCCCTCGCTGTCCTGCTGGTTCACACTGGCTCCGTTCTCCACCAGAAACTTCACCATGTCCACATTTTCATCAATACAAGCCTGAAAAGAAAAGTCCATCCATTTACTCAGCAAGTGCTTACTGAGTTCTACACCACGCCAGACGCTGCTCTGGGCACGGACAATGCAGCAGCGCTGATGAAACACTAATTTCCATTTCTTGCATCCTGACGCAAGTGTCCAGAGCGTGACTTCTCAGCTTTGTGATCTTATGCAAATCCCTGAATTCTTCCCATGCCTCAGTATCTCAGCTGTGAAACAGGCATAATGATATTTAATCTTACTTAGTGTGCTGTTAGGGTTAAACGAGGAAAGTGACTTCTAAAACTATAAATGGGTGAGCTGTTTCATCATTATAAAAAAAAGAGGGAATGTTAGGAACCACTAATTTGCCCATGAATTTTAAAGGAAAACAGTCACATAGGATCAAATGCAACTTTCTCAGTGGGAAGTTGCAGTTTATCTTCTAGGGTTGCTAAACTATCCCCACTTTGGTGAGAAAGGGTGCAGTGATCCTTCAAACAGAAGAAATGTATTTTCTTTTCACCTATCTTCTGAATAGCCGCAGACAATATGGCAAAGTATGTTTGCAGTTGTGATTGGCTGGGCATCCTTAGCTGCCCAACTCACAGCAACAATGAGAAGGCAGAGAGGCTTTCTGCATAAAGCCTTCCGGCCTACCAGAAGCCCAAAAGGAACAGTCACAAACAGCAGCGAGGCCTGCCAAGACCCAAAGCCCATCTAGACTATCGACAGAGTAAAAGGAGGCAAAAAGCCCACACCGGTAAGAGTGACCATCATCAAGGCTGCGGTGGATCCAAAACAGCTGAGACAATTCAGGACCAGAAACAAATGAGAGTCCTCTTTCTAAAACTTGTCTCTTAACCCCCTCCTTTTCAAAAAGAACAAAGGTTAAAGCTTTAGCTGAGAAACAATTATCTGGATCAAAATGATTTTTTTTTTTTTTTTTTTCCGGTACGCGGGCCTCTCACTGCTGTGGCCTCTCCCGTTGCGGAGCACAGGCTCCAGATGCGCAGGCTCAGCGGCCGTGGCTCACGGGCCCAGCCGCTCCGCGGCATGTGGGATCTTCCCGGACCGGGGCACGAACCCGCGTCCCCTGCATCGGCAGGCGGACTCTCAACCACTGCGCCACCAGGGAAGCCCCAAAATGATTTTTATAATGATATTAATACATGATTTGCCTTTTCTGCTGTGTTGACATTTGCACTAACAATGCAAAGACATGGTGGGGAGAACTCCTGGAGCCTTTGCACAAGTCAAGGGAGGCACCAGAGGGTGCGGGTGCTGACTGTACTCTTCCTGGCCACATGCTCTCAAGCAAAACAAAACCCAAAAAAGGCCAGTTTCACTCAAGAGTGACCTTGATGAAGCAGTGAACATTATTAATTTTATTAAACTGTAAGCGTTCGTAATACTGTGTGTGACAAAACAGCAGGCGCACATAAAGCCCTTCTCCACGGAACAAAGCACAGCACCCTCCCTAAGCAAAAAGCTCCTGCGCATCTGTTTGAGTTGCAAGATCGACGAGCAGCTTTTCCACAGATGCTGTTTTTCCTCAAAAGAGCAACCGACAGGTAAATTACAATGATTAAGACTTGAAAATGAACAAGGTGAGCCCGTCACTTCAAAGAAAAAAACCTAATATTTGTTGCCAATGATAAAATTTGACCATCCAATTAAAATCAGAATTTTGGGAAACATACCCACTACCATGAGCTTGACAGCTTCCTAATACTCAGTTTTCTGATGCGGTCAATGGGATTATCAACAAATGTGGTCTTCTGATATTATAGACTGAAACGTATTAACATCTGGAAGATGTGCATAACTCAATGAACCCATATTTTCCACATAATCAGATGCATGGTGTGAGAAAATCATGCATGGGTAAAAGATTCATTCAAAATACAAGTTAGACCACCGGATTTTAATATCTCAAAGTAAGAAAAGTCCACTGACATGGTTTCAGATTCCACACTGCAACTAACATTTAAGAAACTACTATATACTTACTGGCGTTTCAGTATACTGCCAAGAAGAATACCCACAGTTGTCTGGACAGACTATTAAAATATTCCTCCCTTTTCCAAATAGACATCCATGTGAAGCCAGATGTTCTTTATGTACTTTAATCAAAACAATGTATCATACACAAGACTGAATGCAGACACTAAGAGATTTGTAAAAATGTAAAACAATGCCACTCTTCTCACGCCACCATGTCAGTGGACTTTTCTGACTTTGCTTTTGTTTTTGAAAGTATATAGCTCTTTCCAATTAAAATATGTGATTTATATGAACATGTAATGGGTTATTGCTATTTTAAATGAATTAATAATAATATTAATAATATTTTCAAGATTTTTCAGTAATATATAACAATACTTATGAACGAAAGCTCTTTGGGGTCCTGAGTAAGTTTTTAGCGTGTACAGGATTCCTTAGATGAAACAGTTTGAGAACTGATGTCGTCAGTGAAATATACCAAGGGATATTTTATGGTGATAATGAGCGACAGTTTAAACAGCGAAAGGTTTTACTGTGGGAAGAATTCAGGCCAGAATTCAGAGGGTAACTACTCCACTTAAGGAGCACCTATCCTACCAAGAGGACTTCAGGAAACCCCTCCAGATAAACCGCGTGTCAATCCCGCTTAGAAACAAAGGATGGATGAAAAGCGGTTGATGCAATCTAGAGGATATTTGATTAGGCGACCTTGGTTACAAAATGACATCTTCACTCATTTCCCCCAAACCATTTGATACTCTTTTTACGATTAGTGAGATTAGCTAAACATCTCAACCTAGATTTGATTTGATGTCACATAATATATTCCTCCAACCCGATCTTTTGAGGCCAGACGACTTTTATAGCCAGTATTCACGACAGTCTCTTTTTCAACAAGCAGCTCCAAAAATTACATTTCTTCTATGATGTTTTCTTAGGTTGATCAATTGCGACAAGCTTTCCCCATTTATACTTCTTTACCAGGTAAAATATTTCATAACTATTCATAACATTATAAACTATTTCATAATTATGATTATCACTAAATCTCTCATATACTGTATGTCTGCCAGTCTATAATCCCACCGGGCAAGATTTAACCAACCCCTTGCAGAGTACCTCACTAAAAACTATTAACACTTTAACTGTGAGGATGGAAGAGGGCATTTAAAAAAAGTTTTTTTTGAATTAATTTATTTTTGGTTGTGTTGGGTCTTCGCTGCTATGCGCGGGCTTTCGCTAGTCGTGTCAAGTGGTGGCTACTCTTGGTTGCGGAGCGCGGGCTTCTTATTGCGGTGGCTTCTCTTGTTGCGGAGCACGGGTTCTAGGTGCCCGGGCTTCAGTAGTTGTGGCTCGTGGGCTCTAGAGCGCAGGCTCAGTAGTTGTGGTGCACGGGCTTCGTTGCTCCGCGGCATGTGGGATCTTCCCGGACCAGGGATCGAACCCGTTTCCCCTGTACTGGCAGGCAGATTCTTAACCACTGCACCACCAGGGAAGTCCGAGGGCACTTTTCAAAACGGTGCTGAAGTCCAAGGAGAAGAAAGTGGTTTAGAGGGTAAGTACTCTCTCTGCCCATGTAGTCATAAACTCCTGTGTCAGGAAGGTCAAACGTGCCATCTTGACCTGTGTTAAGCAGCTGGGTCAGCTGCTCCTTGCTTGGCTGCAAATGTATTTGGCTCTGAAAGAACAGCCTGAACACTTAGCCAATGGCCACACCACCATTAGGCAGAATTTTGGAAGCCAGTGTTTTCAAGATGATTCTTCACCCTTTGCAGATGATGGCATCCAAATTCCTGAGGCTAAAATAACCCCAGCTAGTCCAGGTATCAAACAGGAGAAAACCTGTCTTTTCTCTTTCCTCCCCTCTTACGTATCTCCCTTCCTTTTCTTAATCTCCTTCACCCATCATAACTTTAGTTCTCTTCCTTTTCAGTTTCATAATTTCTGTCTATGAATCTTGAATCCTTGATACAGTATTTTTATAAGCATTGACACTGTGAGGATGTCCGAGACAATAACAACAAAAAGCTGGCCTAATCTGCGACGTAATCTGACAAAGCATCAATCTCCAAAGAATCATTTCAGAGAAAATAAAGCAGGACAACTGTTAGGTGATTCCCAACACCCTCCACAGAGTGCAGGACAGTGTATCGTGAGAAGCATCAGCTTTGGAGCCAGGCGGACCTGGGCTCGTGCCCCAGCCCTGCCAGCGTGCAGAGTCTTGAGCGAGGATACAACCTGAGCGCCAGTGGCTCACCTGGAGCACGGGAATGCTGCCCACCCCGCAGGCCTTAGTGAGGGTGTAGGAGATGAGCCCTTGGCAGAGCGCGTGGCACTGCTGTTGTCAAGCCCACTGCCCTCCAGCTCCAGCGCCCTTTGGGAGGAAGGCAGCTCGGTTGCAAACGTCTTTGAACGAGCAAGCTTCGGGAGCCTGTTTGTTAATCTGCCTTCAGGAAATTCCCTCCAGGGCCCAGGATCCTGCGGGTTCCTAAGGTCAGGAGCCATAGGACTCAAACAGTACGTCCACAGTTAACTAAAGAGGATCGTCGTCGGCAGACCCGCCAACAGATTTGTAGGACAGTCACTCTCATGACATATCTTGGAGTGACCGATCTCTGTTCTTTGTTTTTGTTTTTTTCCCCTCCAGAAGAAAGAATATGACTAAAGTCATGGAGGAGAGACAAACAGTCCCTGAAAACCTTCTCAACTAAACAATGACTAAATTTAGACGCCCTCTGCCCACTCTGCCTGCAGCTGTGCTGCTGACTCATGGGGACTAGGCCGGCAGGATGAGCAGACTCGCCATCTACGAAAGCCGCGCCCGGGCCGTGGCCCCCAGCGCTGCGCCTCCACACAGGGCTGCGGGAGCCTTCCCCACACACAGGTCTTTCCTTTTCTTGAACAGGCAAAGAAGGCTAAACAGCTTTCTGCTGTTACTTTTGACATCAGTGGGAAAGCTCTTCTTTGCATTTAACCCTATTCTTTCTGCTGTGGCTTATGTCCATTTCTTTATATTTTCCTTCCCTAAAGACAAGCAGAATATTACTAAAGTAACAACTTGTTCTAAGCTCCTTGAGAGAAAGAGATATTATTTAATTATTAGCCCAGAAAGCTATCAGAAAAATTGCCAGGTAATAATTTAAAGCTTCCTAAAGTCAGCATGTCACAGTTCCCTGGCAATGAGAAGCTACCTCCAAGGAAAATCCTTGATTTTAGCGGTAAAATGGGCAAGAGTACCACAGTCCCTCTACTGTACCTAATACTGCTCTCTCTCCAGCAAGGGCTGATGGTTGACCAGTGCCAGAGCTAATCTGGGAGTGCAGGGGCCGCCTTACAAAACAAAGCCTCCTCCGTTCCCAAAATAGCCTGCAACTGTCACCGCCACCAAGCGCCACCGGTCCAAGCGCTGACCTTGCTGCCGTGTCTCGGGACACTGCTCAGACTACCTGCCTGGGCCCAGAACGGCGTCTCCCCAACAAAGGCCCGTCCACCCCAGCACAGGGGACATGCTGACGCTGGCCTTGGGGCAGCGGGACGCCTATTTGTTTGGATTTTTCAGCCCACGCTTGCCTTGATTTCCACAAATCAGGCTGACAAAAGCGCTGGGAGATGACGATGCTCGTAATACATCCCCACTGCATACCTTTAACTATTTTGTCCTTTACAATCCCCAACTTTTATAATTCAATAACAATAATTTACATATAGTGTATATAACTCAAAGTTTGTATTATTCCCAAAATTATATAATTTCAACTTTACGCTGAAAACCCTAACTGCCTGGAGATAACAGCAAAGAGCCTAATGTCGTTCACAAAAATATTTATCAGCCAAACACCCTGAATCACCTATATGAAATTCTCAAGTCATTGCTAGCAAAGCTAGAATGTAAATTCCACAAGGGCAGGAATCTTTGACTATTTGTTCACTGATATATCCCAAATACCTAGAGCAGCACTGGGCACCTAGTAGGACACCAAAAGATGTCTGCTGAATACAAAGAACGAATGGCCAAAGGCACAGAAAGTCACATTTTCTATACGTTCTGTTGATTCTCGGTTATCTGGACTCACCAAAGGCTTCTCTCCAGACTAATCCCACCAAAATCATGCGGCACATCCAAGTACGGGCTGGGGCTACACTGAGGACGCTGTATATTGATGCCTCCCATACATTCTGTTGTGTTCACAGATCTCCGTTCCTTTGATGCGGTGTGTTGAACAGTGGCCCCAAAAAGATATGTCCATGTCCTAACCCCTGGAACTGGAGAGTGTGACCTGACTTGGAAAAGGGGTCTTTGCAGGTGTAATGAGGTTAAGGTCTTGAGGTGAGACCCTAAGTCCAATGACAAGTGTCCAACTAAGAGGCAGGCAGGCAGGCAGGGGGAGATCTGACAAAGGCAGAAGAGGAGGTGGCAGTGTGCCCACGGGGACAGAGACTGGAGTGATGTGGCCACAAGGAACGCCGACCGTCACCAGGAGCTAGGAGAGGCAAAGAACAGGTTTCTGCCCTGGAGCCTCCAGAGGCAGTGTGGTCCCATCAACACCCTGATTTCAGACTTCTGGCCTCCAGAGCTGTGAGACAATAGATTTCTGTTGTTTTAAGCCACGAAGTTCCTGGTGATGTGTTACAGAAGCCGCAGGAAACTAATATGACTGGCGCGGAACAGGAAGTCAGAACCTAGAGAGCCTGCCACGTCCTCACACCCTGGTACTAACAAAAGTCACAGCAGCGGGTCACCCTTCTTTGCCAGATGAAAGCTGGTCAAAAAATTAATTATACCACTTCTTAAGATACAGCTGCATTTAACAGAAGGTTTTAGAAGGTTTTTCGATCAATTTTCAGCCCAAAGAGCAACTGCCCTGGAAGAGCTGACCAAGTGCTTGCGTTAGGCACGCTGCTGCAGGTGCTCTGGCCGAGGACTGGAGCTGACACTCGGGGGGGGCAGTGAGTGAGCGGACTCACTCATTCATGGTGAGTCCACTGTGGACACAGCGTGTCTGAGCTCAAAGTCCCCTTGCTCCAGCAGGGCAGCCTCACCGTGTGACAAGAATTCAGACGAACAGATTCAAGGTGATAAAGAAGTCAGTACATCTGGAAATCTCAACCATCAGCAGATCAGCACGAGAAGGCTTTACCTTACTGTAGTTCATACCGCCTGACCCAGTGCTTGAGTCAAACCTTCCATTCCGCCCGTGATACAGTGTAACCACTACTGAAGTGAGAATCATAACAGCAGTCTGCTCCGACAGGCAGGTGACCCAGCCACTGTCAGCTCTGTGTGAGACTCACAGCCCCACTGGCATGGACAGTTTGGCTCCCAGATGGTGAGAACTATATTTGATTATGTACTCAGTGGTCAGGCAGGCTCTGGACACAGATCTGAGGCCTTTCAGGAGAGAGAGCCAACACAGACATCAGAAGGAAAGAATTTTCCATGGAGTGTACACTAAGATTCTTGTTCTCGATAAACTGGCATGCTATCCCCAGACTGTAAGTGTTCATAATTTGGGACCAGAGAACACCTTCCTTCAGTTAAGAGCAAGTATTATACTGTCTAAGGGTTGGCCGTATTCAGATTTCAAAAATATGTTCATTCTGGGTTCTAATAGGACATCCTCAAAGTGCCGCAAGCCCTAACCCTTCTAATAACGTTTCCCTCAACCTTCCCCGTGCATTTAAATGAAGAAAAGCCCATTAAGTTCTCTTACAGGTATCACCTTGGCAACTTCTGTACTATAAAGGCTATATACAGCTGACCTAACTTTTGTCATCAAGGCAGGTTTTTGAAAAGTCAAGAAGAAGAAAGAAGATGAAGAAAGGGCCCAGGAAATGAAAGCTGCATCTTCTCAAAGCCCATGGTTATTCTCAAACAGAAGTTTTATAGTTCCAGTCTCCAAATCTCTATCTGTCACTCATTGATAATCTTAATATTGAGGAACAATAAATGAGGCCTAATAATTGTGGTAAATTCCAAGCATGAGTTTCTCTCAGATCAAAAGAGTATATATGGCTAAATCAGCCTGACACTTGTATAGCAATAAGAAAGCCCTTGGAGAGATTATCTTCTTACAGATTGTGCACATAAGGGCTGAGGCTTACCAAGTCATGAAATGACTCACCTTAACAGACTAGATCAAAAGAGGTTCCCTGGGAAAAGTAGACTATATCAAAGCTGTAGAAGGAAGGAAGGAACGTGGCAGCTGGAACAGTCCGCATTACGACTTCGCATTCTACAGATGCAGAAACTAGCCCAGAAAAGTTAAATGAATTATAAGGTCACATACTCAGTTGTGGAATCACCTAAGTTTTCTACCTACTAATTTAGAGGCACCCAAAACAGTATTCATGGGCCATGCTCAAGATACCACTTGGCCCATGGAACTTTTTTTTTTTCTGGCTGCGCTGTGTGACATGAGGGATCTTAGCTCCCCAACCAGGGATCGAACCTGTGCCCCCTGCATTGGGTGTGGGGAGTCTTCACCACTGGACAGACAAGGAAGCCGTGTGTGTGTGTGTGTGTGTGTGTGTGTGTGTGTGTGTGTGTGTGTGTGTGTGTGTGTGTGTGTGTGTGTGTGTGTGTGTGTGATGGAACATTTTTAATACCTGACACTATCTTCCTAAAAATGACGTTGCTTTAGCATATACAGGGTAAACTGACATTAGTCTAGCTCTGCAATAATTTCATATGAGGAATGTGGCCAACTGGTTGATGTGAGTTGGTCACTCCTGACTAGACTAAATGCAAAACACAAAGATCCCATTTAAAGTGCCTGGGTTACCACTCTGTTTATTAGCATGAGGCTAGATTAGAAACCTCCCTCACAGCTTGGCTACCTGTCCTAACCGCAGCCCAAGGTCCACCCTGCTGCCAGTTGGCATGTAAACTGCTGTCCCATGGAGAGCGATTTTTCTGTTTAACTCCAGATCACTCTGTGCCCATAAACAAGTATTTCACAAGCCACAAGAGTATGGTCTGAAAGCAAGGGCACGGGCAATGTTCCACGCTGTCAAGTAAGCCTCAAAAAAGGCAGGCAGGCAATTCTGGGACCTGAGCTGGCTAAGGAGTAAAAGCCACAAAGAAATTACAGGAAGGTCAGACTCTCAAAGTATAAATCAGTACAGCAAATTTTATTCCTAAAAGAAGACATTAAGCAAGAAGTGATTATTTTCCCAGCATTTTCATCCAGAGTTTTGCATAGGCAAAGCTACTAATATATTAGTCTGTGTCATGTCTTCCCATGGGCAGGGTCCTACACTGCAGAGGCAGCAGGGAACGCAATCACACAACCCTACCAGGTACAGTGCGGTAGTCTACAGTGCGGACTATGGAATTAAGACTGCCTGGTCAAACCCTGGGACGACCAATCAGTAGCTCTGTGTTCTTGAAACAAGTGGTCTCTGTATGCTTCCATTCCCTCATCTGCAAAATTATCGTACCAATCACAGTACCTACATCATGGGTCACAGATGAGCTAAGGTACACAAAAGCACTTAGTGCCCAGTATATAGTTTGATGCTATGGAAGTGTTAGCTGCTACTGTGACTATTAACAGTATATTATTATTTTTGTTTAGTCTCTAAGAGCACAAGGGCAAAAATTATATACTTCATTTAAAATAAACACAAATATAGTATAAACTCTATGTAAGTTCCAATAGATGCCAACAGGCCACAGAAGTCAGGTTCTGTTAGTAAGAAAGAGAAGAAGTAAACGAGAGGCGGGACTAGAGGAAAGGAAGGACGACAAGCCAGGACTGGAAGAACAGCTCACAAGGGGGCTCCGGGCCCGCAGACCGGGTTGTACAAACGTAACAGAGTCGCTGCTGTAGAGGCCCATCAGGTCTGCTGTTAGCACAGGCAGAAAATCTGAGAAGACAGATTTAAGTTGCAGACCTGACACTGACACATCACCAAAGAACAGGTTAAGACTTTATCTTAGTGACGTGTCCCTTGAGCGTGAAGCACTTCTCATTCATTCACGTAACAAACATTTACTGAGGCCTATACTATGCCAGACATAGTGCTTAGGAAGAGAGGCAGGAATCAAAAATGAGTAAGACTTTACCATTTAGTGGTAGAAAAAGTCATTTAAATGATACATGCAAGAGGAATCATACTCTAACATAAAATAAGAGACATGTACAGTGTTAGAGCTCAGAGTACGATGTCACTAACTTTGTCTGGGGGTGACGGGGAGCACCTCCCAAATGGATATTATTCACCCACGTCATAAAGGACGAGGCATCGCCAGCTGAAAGCGCAGGGATGAAGAGAATCAGAAGAAAGGGAACAGGACATACAAAGATCCAGAGGAGAGGAAAAAAAGTTTTTTGGAATGGTGAGAAGTTTGGCCTGTTTGTACTCAGTCGGGGGGCGGGGCATACATGAAAATCTGAACAGGGCTTCCATCTGCCAGACTGAAGAGTTTGAACTTGACCCTGCAGGCTAATGGGACATGGAAGGAGGAGAGGCTGGTAGGGGAAACTGGCAGCAATGAAGGCCCCGTATCCCCCTATAAAGACTTTAACCTTATCCTGAAGGCAGCAGGGAGGGCCTGAGGTTTTGAAGCCAGGGGGTGAGACCATCAAAACTGTCCGAGAGGGCTTCCCTGGTGGCACAGTGGTTGAGAGTCCGCCTGCCGATGCAGGGGACACAGGTTCGTGCCCTGGTCCGGGAAGATCCCACATGCCGTGGAGCAGCGGGGCCCGTGAGCCATGGCCGCTGAGCCTGCACGTCCGGAGCCTGTGCTCCGCAACGGGAGAGGCTACAACAGTGAGAGGCCCGCGTACCGCAAAAAAAGAAAAAAAAACTGTCCGAGAGTGAGAACTGCAGTGGGAACATGAAGCCTGACCCGCCGGCAGGAAAAACTCCCGACGGAGACATCTCTTGGGAACCACAACCGAGGCCAGGGAGGGTGAAGTCCTGAAGGAACGTACTGTCGGTGGAGACAGAGAAGGGATGGGTCTGAGGAGCGCTCCTGAGGCGGAAGGGACAGGGTGGCCTGTCAGAGCGCCAAAGGTGAAAAGGGGTGACACAGGCTTTTAGGAGCTTAGGACCCTGCGTGGACTGTGACACCACTGAGCCAAAACAGGGATTCTAAGCAAGTCTTAGAAGTCTTTTCTGTGCCTGATTCCCAGGCAGCGCTAATTTCTCTCAAGGCCTCAGTGACTGCCACGTGCAGCGGGTACTGCCTGCTGCCCTTCCCCTCTGACACCACCCCCAAGCGAGCCCAGGAAAACCAAGGCCAAGAAGCCTGACCTCCCCGGCCCCGCAGCTAAGCCCCAGCTGGGTCAGTGTCAGGAGCGCTGTGGCCCGGCCCTGGCAAAGCATTATTGAACAGCAGCCCACAGAGCTGGGGAGCTGAGGTTACGGATCAGATCTCAGCTGCAGCTGAAATCTCTCTAAAGTCACATGTTAGTGACAACAGCGGTGACTCTACAACCAAGAGAACACCTCCAATTTTTTCTCTAAAGTTTAAATCTCTGGGATAGGAAAGGAGTTGGTAAATTAAAAGCATTTTGTTGGGCCATGTGGCATTATAAAAAAAAGATTTTTCACATTAAAAATTCCAGTTTGAGGCGTTTAGAAAACAAGAACACTTGGCCATGCTGGGGCCAGATTCCCACAAAGCGACGAGCGTTTGGAGCCGAGCAGCAGTTGCCGTCTCCGGGCAGAGCGTGAGCTCCTGACGCCCCGCCATCCCCACTGGGTTCCACCCTGCCCGCTACGTGCCCTAGCCGCTCTCCCCAGGTACTGTATCATGAAAACATTCAAACATACAGAGAAGTTCAAAGAACTTCAACTTCCTCCCAGCCTGTAGCCCACCACGAACCCTGCACTACACTTGCTGTACCACACACCCACCCCTGACCGACTCAGACCTTTGCCACAACTCCCCGAAACCCTTCACCGTGCATATCATTAACTAGCGCTCAATGCGTGCACACAGCCTTATTTTTCTTTTGAAGTAGATTCTGCACATGGGGAAAGCACACACCTTATGTGCTTCACTCACTGGGTCTAGACAAACGTCTGCACTCGTGAGGCCCATCGCTGTAGGTGTCTGAGCTGCATCCCTGAGGCATCTGACCCCTGACACAGAGGACTGCTTTCCAACTTGCTCTGACCTCTGCACCTCGGCCTATGGCCAAGGAAACGCTGGCTACGAGCAGAATCATAGTTGATCTTTCTTAAGGCAGCATCTTGTTTCTGCTGGGCCTTAACAGACCAACTCTGGGTATAATCAATTTTTGTTGTTGTTGTTTTATTTATTAGAAGTATTGTATTTTTTACAATTGAAGTATAGTAGGGAGTTCCTTGGTGCTGTAGTGGTTAGGACTTAGTGCTTTCACTGTCGTAACCCAGGTTCAATCCCTGGTTGGGGGAACTGAGACTCCACAAGCTGCACAACGGGGCCTAAATAAATGAATACATAGATACATACATAAATTGAAGTGGAGCTGATTTACACTGCTGTGTTAGTTCCCTGGTTTACAGCCAAGTGACTCAGTTATACATATATATATTTATATATATATTATTTTTCAAATTCTTTTCCATCGTGGTTTATTACAGGATATTGAATATAGTTCCCTGTGGTATACAGTAGGACCTTGTTGTTTATCTATATTATATATATTAGTCTGTGTATGTTAATTCCAAACTCCTAATTTATCCCTCCCCCCCTCCCCTTTGGTAACCATAAGTTTGTCTTCTATGTCCGTGAGTCTATTTCTGTTTTGTAAATAAGTTCATCTGTATCATCTTTTTTAGATTCCACATATAAGTGGTATCATATATTTGTCTTTGGCTTACTTAGTATGACAATCTTTAGGTCCATCCATGTTGCTGCAAATGGCATTATTTCATTCTTTTTTATGGCTGAGGAATATTCTCGTGTGTGTGTGTATGTGTACACCACACCTTGTTGATGGACCTTTAGGTTGTTTCCATGTCTTGGCTATTGTAAACACTGTTGCTATGAACATTGGCATGCATGTAACTTTTTGAATTAAGAGTTTTCTCCAGATATATGCCCAGGAGCGGGACTGCTGGATCATATGGCAACTCTGTTTTTAGTTTTTTAAGGATAATCAATTTTGCTGATAATATAAATTCACTATTGGGGCTCAAAGAGAAGGTAATAGCGGTTAAGACTTTAGAAATCGAAATAACTTTTTTTTTTTTCCTGAAAGCATCAATCTAAATAATTTAAGAAACACGGCCTATAGTCCAACTCTCAGACTGCTAAGTCCTGGAGGTAAGGCAGTGGAATGAATAGTACAAATCAATAAATAACACAAACATCCCTTGAGGTCACACACACGGAAGAGTTAGACTCCACCCTCTCTGACTAGCTTAGTGGTATTGCCAAGGTAACAAGGAGAGCTTCTGTTTTTTACTTGTTAAGAGAAGGCATTACTAAGCCCAGGAAAAGATCAGGAATAGCAAAAAGAAACCTCATGTTCCAGAGGTAGAATAATGCACAAGTGAAAACCTGAAAAATGATTAAAAATTTACTTAAGTTGAAGACATAGCCCAGCTATGCAATGGCATCCCTTTACGGAAATAAAAATGAGAATTGTCCCTGTCTCCTTTCACGGCAAGTGCTTACTTATCTGTAATCAAACCCCAGGCTCCTGAAGCACTTGGCGGGCAGTGCACCCAGGATTAGGCAACCCTCGCCAAGGTCGGGTAGGTCAGCTGCTGCTGCAGACGTGTTGAAGGTGAAGGGCAGCGTGGGCTCTTTCAACGGTCTCCATCACCTCATTCGTGGACAGGCCGAGCCCAAGCGTGAGCACGGGCACATTCAGGACAGAGGTGGAGGGCACATTTCAGAACAGAAGGGGGGGCAGCACAAGGTACGACACAAGCAGAAGATGCAACACAAATGCCAGAGCCCAGCCCGATCTCTCCACAGCGAAGTTTCCGAGCTGTAAGAGAGCAAGCACCAAACTGTACCCTCCTCCGACCGCAGGGTTGATGGGAGGACATAAGAGATAACAAATACGAAAGTAGATGTTTAAAGAGGTTAGTACGGAAATCCAAGTACTGCTGTTAACACACGGGCTTTGTGTGATTTTATAAAACAAAATGCATTATGAGGCAGTCTGGTGCATTGATTTAGAGCAGGGGATGGCAAACCTTCTCTGTAAAGAGCCCGAGAGTAAGTATTTTAGGCTTTGCAGGCCATATAGTCTCCACAAACACTCAACTCTGCCTGCAGTGTGAAAACAGCCATGGACAATACCAATGAGGGTAGCTGTGCTCCACGAAAATTTTATGGCTACTGAAATTTAGATTCCATATAAATTTCACATCACAAAATATTGTTCTTCTTTTTCTTTTTTCAACCAATTAAAAATGCAAAATCCATTTTCAGCTTGTAGGATGTACAAATCCAGAAAGTGGGCTGGATCTGGCCTGTGGGCTCTAGTTTGCTGACACCCAATTTAGAGCACTGGCCAGAAAGCTTGAGTTCAAATGCCAGCTGTGAAATTTAATGGCTCTAAGGCCCTAGGTAAGTTCCTTCTCTCTGTCTGGGCTACCTTACCTTTAAAAGAAGAAGAACAGCAGTATTTTTCTCACAGTGTTGCTATGAGGACTACCTGACTTCATATGTGTACAGAGGTTGGAACGGGACCAGTCAATGTACCCGCTCACACATGTTGCTACCAGCTATTATACGCCGTTACCATGATGAGTCTCCAAACGTGCCACATTTCCACACACATCTGCACACGCGTTTCCTCTGCCTGGAATGTCTTCCCTGCTTAGAGCTTCTATGTGGTCTCAGTGACCTAGTCCACACATCACCTCCTCTATGAAGCCCGCCTCGCTGTCCCTCCCATCCTAGCAGACTCAGTTACCACCGCCCACGTCTCCAAGCGCCTTGCATCTTATTGTACTTATCGCTGACTGTCAACTTGCCCACCAGGCTAAACTCCTTCCAAGGAGACTGTGACTTACTCAGTGTATCCCCAGGCCTTAGAATAGCACTCTACACACAGAAAGCATTCAATACACATTTGCTTAATGGTACCAGTAACTATTTAGAATGTAACCTAACACATCAAGTTTAACTAGGATAGAAATCTGCTGGTTATAGGACAAATGTGTGACTTTAACTAAATACGAAAACAATTTCTAATATCCTATTTTAATACAGTCCGTCATGTTAACATTCATCCCCAGGCACGTCCAGTGAGCACACAGGGTGTCCTGGCACCGCTAGCCGGGAGCAGAAGTGTCAGAGTCCACACGGTGACGATCACAGTACCAGCTTTTAGTCATTCAGAGGTTCATCTCCCACCTCAATCTACACAACGTGATCTGTGTTTGGTACCAGGGGAGAGAGTGGGTTGAACAACGAACTCTGAAATGGCACCAGCGTAGCACTGCATATGGCAAGGAGCAAGAAGGAAAGGGGGAGCCCTTTTCTGATCCTACTCTTAAACTCGTAAGCAAATAGTGATCGAAAGGCGTCTCCAAGGCCACTGAGAGAGGGATGCTTTCTGAGCTCGTCAGCACCCTAAGGGAAACCCAAGCACCACCATGCCACGCCCAGCAGGCCTGGGGAATCTGCCCCTCTGCCCAGACCTCTGCCAGGCAAGCTATGTGCCGCACCAGACACAACACTGCTCTGACGGAAGCACCCTTGTCCCCGGGAATACTGGGCCGCCCAGTGCGCCTGACCGTCTCTTAAAGAAGTCAGAACTGTTTTGGAAGAACAGGTTGGTGGGGGAGGGACTTCAAAGTAACTAAATGATGAACATTTCCTGAAAGGCAATTTAATGTCATCAAAATCAGTCAAATGTTGTAACAACTATGAAAAGAGTCCAGTGAAGACCCAGATCACCATCTACCAGGTGACACTAACATGATGACACACGGAGTAGAAGACTTTCATCTTCTAAGTTGACGTCACATTTCAAAAATCCCAGCTTGTTGCTATGGAAATGACATTACAATTTGTTTGCCCTTGGTTTTTGTGTTTTTGCTTTTTCTGGTGTGTGTATGTGCGTGTCTGTGTTTATATGTATGTGTGAATGTGGTGTGTGTGTGTGTATGTGTGTCTCTGTGTCTAGGTCTGTGTGTGTGTGTGTGTGTGTGTGTGTGTGTGTGTGTGTGTAATGTGTATGTAGGGGGGTGTCTCTGTGTGTGTATGCGTGTATATGTATGTGTAGGTGTGGGTGTGGGTGTGATGTACCGACTTAGAATTGTCAGTTTCTCCAGAGGTCTCTTTCCTTCTTTTAGGCCATGAGATCATATCCTATGAAAATCTGCTGAATTTAAGGAACAGGAAACAACATACAGAAGATATTTCTGTTAGGACTATGCTGAATTCTTGTCATTGTCATTGTTATTACTATTATTATCCATATCATCTTCTTCAGTGCCTGGAAATGGCTATTCATGTATGGTGTCTGAACATTGCTCAATGTGGACACTCTGATGATTACTAATTCTTAACAAGGTAATTCTAGACCCATCATATCAACAACTTTTTTATTCCAATAATATATTACTGTAATAAAGCTGATCAACAGGATTGGGTTTTATTGTGTTTTAGAGCCAGATTAATTTCAGTGGAATAATAAGATATAAGTAAATTATAATATAATGCCCTTCATTTTACCAAAATATTCAATATTTAAATATATTCCCAGGGGTCTTCTTAACAGTCCTCTAAGGAAGGGGAAGGTTGGCAAATAATGTTAACAATGGTGACAGCAGCCAATATTTTTTGAGGACTATTTGAAGCTGGGCATGTGGACAAGAGATGGGAAGAGAATGGAGTGAAAAGAAGACCTAGCACCAAGCTTCGAGCCATTCTAGGGTGCACACCTTGAGTCTGGAGTCTTAGACCACTCAGCCATCCTGACGTGCTGGCTGAGACATTCTAGCCTCTAAAAACCATGTAGAAAAGGACACGCAAGCAAGGAAGGTGCAGCCAGAGAAGAAAAGAGAGAAACACTGATCACGGAAGCCACAGAATCAAAAGGCGTCAAGAAGGAAGGAGAGAGTGCTTGATGCTGCTGAGCATCAGGTGAAACAAAGAACAGAAATGTCGGCATCAGGCGCACCCACCGGCCTCAGATGCCCTCAGCACGGAGTGCTTCAACGCAGCAACGAGGCAGAGGTGTGACAGGAATGGAATGACGAGTGAGTGGAAAGGAAAGCACGGATAAGCCTTGGAAAATACAGCTAAGAAAGGGAGGGAAGAGACAGGGTGACAACTAGAGGCTGGGGAGAGGCTGGGCGGGGGGGCGTTATTGTACAATGGAAGAGGCCAGCATGGTTAATGTCATTTGGAAGGGTCAAAATAAAAGGAAAAGGTTGAAGAAAGACTGAACAGTGTTTGGTTGTGGAGAAAGGTTCTAAAACGAAGATGGAAGGATTAGATGGAAGAAACACCTTTGCCACTGCAACAGGAGGGAAGGAACAGAGAATGCTGTAGACAAAGGCAGAGTGGTTTGGAGGTGAAAAGGTAAAGAAATTCTCATCTAATTTCTCTGTTTTCTATCTTATCTGTGAAACAGCAGTAATAACCATAACAGTAATGGAAGTGGTGGTGGGAGTAATCATAATACTGTTTATCATATTAAATATTAATCTATTTAATTAATATATTTAGTCAATATATTATAAAATGTACTAGTAATTAAATATTTAATATAATGATTTGAGTTTATATAATTATATTTTATATAATGAACAGAATAGTAATTATTCTAATTAATAAATAGTAATATCAAACAATATTAACCAGTAAATTTTTTAGTACTATGGGTTAAGCACTGTCCCATACATTAATTCATTTAATCCTCCTAGAAAGCTTTTAAGGAGGATATTATTATTATTCTCATTCCTTAAAGGTTAGACAGCTTGCCCAAGGTCACAGGCTGAAAACGAAGATGACAGCATTCAAGCCCATCCGTCTGCCCCTGGGCCTCCTCACTGAACCAGCTCTCAGCCCTGTGCCCCAACAGCCCCGCGTCAAAGCTCTTTCAAGAGCTCTACTTGGGGCAGCGCTGGAGACGAAAGCCAGGTGGGAGATTCTGTGCTAGGAGGCAGAGCAGTAGGAGGCGGCATCAGCTGTGGAAGAGAGAGGACGAAGCCCAGTGGTGAGAAGGGCAGGAAAGCAGAGAGGTGTGAAATGATCTTTTCAGGGAAGGCGTGGTGAGCTGACCAGAGAAAACATAACAGCATTTCCAGACAATGGTAAGGACCTGTTTGAACTTGGTGACCATAAATGTAAAGTGGTAAAAATCTGTACTATTTTGTGAGTTTTCCACCGCTTCGGTGGAACCAAAGAGAAATCAGAGACTTGGGTTCATCCAGAGTTAGGACATTACCAGATAAATTCAAACATTTCAGAGATAAAGGAGTTTAGGATTCAGGGAAAGCATTACAGAGTGCACACAGAATCTAAGCAAGATAAGGGAAGCTGACGTGAGGAGAGATGGGGGAGGAACTGGGAGTCCCAATAAGAACTAGGTTATAATGGGAGTGACTGAGTCAGCAGCTACCGTGATGGTC
Source organism: Stenella coeruleoalba (assembly GCF_951394435.1). Taxonomy (NCBI): domain Eukaryota; kingdom Metazoa; phylum Chordata; class Mammalia; order Artiodactyla; family Delphinidae; genus Stenella; species Stenella coeruleoalba. The sequence goes on from NC_137169.1 coordinate 124,357,326, forward strand.
AAAAAGCCAGGCGCTTAGGGGAAGAGCAGTCTAGGTGAGAACCGTGTTGGGGGTGACTGGAAGTGGGTGACAGAGCAAGGCGGAGGGATAAGTCACCCAAAACGAGGAAGTTAATAAGAGGCCAGAGTGTCCGATGGTCTGACAGTAACTAGATGGAAGTTATGAGTTGTCTTTGATGAATAAGGGGTGAGAAGATGGCACAGCTCAATGGCATGCGAAATCAAAAGAGCAGAAAGTGTTTTATTGTTACAAGAGGTACTGAAAGTAATGCTCAGGAAGTGATAATGGGGAGGAACATGGCTACCAATCCTCCTCCCTGATCCTGAGTTAGGTGAGATATGAGAATAAAATCACTTGATGGGGCTTAAGTCTATGTCAGCAGTGTTCCTAACTCCCAGCCCAAGGGTCTATCCACTACCAGCTTATACTATAGCCTTTTTCTTCCAACTGATTTTTTTTAAGTAATCCAGTAACATAAGAGTATATTTTTATTGTAAGAATAAGAAAAAATGAAAACTATCTACAGTTTGGTGTATATCCTTCTAAAATGTTGTCTAAACAGTTATATACTTCTATATGGACAGATTTTTCTCTTTTAGGATTTTTTAAAGCATAAATAGGGACATATTATATGTATTTCTGTGTACTTTTCTTTCACAATATTTTTATAGACCTTCCATGTTAATACAGGTCTATGCAGGTCTACCTCTTTTGTTCACAACTGCAAAAGATTGTCACGCTATGAATACATAATTTATTTAACCATTCCCCTATTTATATAAATTTAGGTTTGTTCTAATTTTTTCTCACTAAAACAACAAATCAAAGAACATTTCTGTACAAACATCTTTCAGCACGTGTGCCAATATAAGGGAAGAAAACTTGGGAGCCAAATAATTTGCATATATTTTTATAAATTCTGCCAAACTGCCTTCTGAAAAGGCTTTAACATTCACAAGACAGTGTTTTAAGAGTGCCCAGTGTCTCAACTCCATACCAGAACCCACATTTGACAGAACCAATTTTTAAATTTCTATTAAAGCTTTGACCAAAAATAATGTTTCGATTTGCATTTTTCTGATTAATAATGAAAGTGGGCAGTTTCTCATTTTTTTCAACAGCTTTACTGAAACACAATTCACATACCATACAACACACCCATTTAAAGTACATAATTCAATGGTATGCTTACTTTTCAGCGTTTTGTTTTTTTAAGTATAGTCACAGATAAGTGAATCCATCACCACGGTCAATTATAAAAAGTTTTTGTCATCTCAAAAAGAAAGTCCATAGCCTTTAGTTGTCACCCCTCTACCTCCGAGCTTCCTTCCCCTCAGCCCTAAGTAATGAATAATCTACTTTCTATCTCCATAGATTTTCCTATTCTGGGCCTTCATATGAATGGAATCATACAATACGCAGACTACTGAGCCTACGTGCCACAACTACTGAAGCCCGCATGCCTAGAGCCCGTGCTCCGCAACAAGAGAAGCCACTGCAATGAGAAGCCCGCGCATGGCAACAAAGAGTAGCCCCCACTCACCGCAACTAGAGAAAGCCCGCGTGCAGCAACGAAGACCCAACGCAGCTAAAAATAAAATAATTTTTAAAAAAAATCAGTTGATCATAGATAGATGATAGTTGATTCTGAACTCTCAATTCTCCTCCATGGACCTATATGTCTATCTTTGCGCCAATATCACACTGTCCTGATTACCACTGCTCTGTAGTGAATTTTCAAATCACGAAGTGTGAGTCCTCCTACCTTCTGTTCAAGACCGTTCTGGCTATTCTGGGTCCCTGGCAATTCCATATGGATCTTATGTCATATGTTTGTTAACCATACAAATAGCTGCCCATTTGCAGCCTTTCTTCATTTTTCTTTTGGATGGTTAAATTCTTAAAAATTGCTTGTATGAACTCAAATTCAAAAAGATACACACATCGCCATGTTCATAGCAGGACTATTCACAATAGCCAAGACATGGAAACAATCTAAATGTCCATCAACAGATGAATGGATAAAGAAGATGTGGTACATATATACAATGGAATATTACTCAGCCATAAAAAAAGAACAAAATGATGCCATTTGTAGCAACATGGATGGACCTAGAGATTATCATACTAAGTGAAGTACGTCAGAAAGAGAAAGACAAATACCATATGGTATCACTAATCTGTGGAATCTGAAATATGACACAAATGAACCTATCTATGAAACAGAAACAGACTCACAGACACAGAGAACTTGTGGTTCCCAAGGAGGAGGGGGTTGGGGGAGGGATGGAATAGGAGACTGGGGTTAGCAAATGTAAGCTATTATATACAGAATGGATAAACAACAAGGTACTACTGCATACCACAGGGAACTTACTATATTAAATATACTATGATAAACCATAATGGAAAAGAAAAGAATATATACATATATGTATAACTGAATCACTTTGCTATACAGCAGAAATTAACACAACATTGTTAATCAACTATACATCAATTTAATTAAACAAATAAATTTTAAAAATAAAAAAATTGCTTGTATGAAGAATTCATTTCTCTTGATATTAATCCTTTGATCATAAACCTTTTTCCTAATCTGTCATCTGTCTTTCAAATTTTTTTATGATGTCTTTTGTCATATGGAAGTTCTGAGTTTCATTTTGCTCAGGAAGCCCTTTCTCTCCCACCCCTTCTTTCCTAGTTATAAAAATATTCACCTGTATTTCCTTCTTAAAAACAATTTTATATATATGCACGTGTGCGTGTGCGCACACACACACACACACACGCACGGTTCTTTGATTCTTTGGAAGTTATTTTTGTGGATGGTGAGAATTAGGGGCTCTAATTTTTCCCCCCAAGTAAAGAACCAACTGTCCCAACACCATTGATAAATCAGTCCATTTTTGTCCTATTAATTTGAAATGCCACCTTTATCAAAATTAAATTCCCATTTGTACTTAAGTCTGTTTCTGGAATCTCTATTTCTTTCACTGATCTATAATATTTATTCCCGTATCAGTACTATAGGATTTCAATTACTTTACTATAGGTACTATGTTTCGGCATCTGGCAGGGCAAGACCCACCTCATTGGGCTTTGGGGAATTTTCCTGGCTATTTCTGAAGACATTCTGATTGACTCTTCCAGATAAACTTCAGAATTATCTTGCCAAATTTTCATGGAAATTTTGATTACGACATGCCAAAGTCTTTATTTAATTAAGAATTAAGCAGAAAGAAACCTTTATCTTTTTGAGACCAAGTTTCACCTTTCTTGCTCTGAACATTTTTTAAAAACTCAATGAGACAGCCTACATAAATAGTACTAGCCCACCCTACTTCCCAGAGCACCAGCTAATTTTACTTGTTAATGTGCCACACTGACATGGTTAACAGTTCTTAAGGCTGAAAGACAATTCAAGGTCTTAAAGTAATTTAAAGTATCTGTTTTCAAAGGCTATGGTGAAGGCCAAGAGCAAAGTCATTTTTCCAGGTTAGCCGAGAGGGCAGTGGAAAGACCAGAGCAAATGCCAAAAAGCTTCTGACAGAAAATTGACAACTGCGTGCAAACACAAACATCATCAGCTCCACTTTCTCAGTCAACAGACTGTTTGAACTGGCCTTGAATGTCTCCTAAAACATTCTTCTCCCTGGACTCCTATGTCGCTTCTTTATGCCTTTTCATTTAAAAAAAAAAAAAAAAAGGATGCCATGAAAAGTTGTGTAATTCCATTCTTCTAATTGCAGTTTAGAAAAGGGCTTAGGCAAAGATATGCCTAGATATGTTCTCGTGAAAATGGCCCTCTTGAACAGTATATTATAAAAAACAAATGGCAGTAAGATAAATATATCACCCTTAAAAAACCAAAAAAGTGTCAAGGTGTTTGATACAACAGCACTTAAGCCAATCCTTAATTATTCAGTGCCTTAAGTTTGCCAACAAAGAGAGTCAATGGAACATACTAAATACACAGGAACCCATTAAAGTATTCATTTATAGGTACATTTCTGAAAATAATACTCAAAATAACAGGTCTTAAGACACTCATAGATCTCATAGCCACAGAGTTCTCCCTATTGCAAAACTCCCTCTCCCCCTATTGCTACAGTCCCTTCCTCCCTTGCAAAAATCATTTTGAATAGTCTCTCCTTACTTAAAAAAAAAAAAAAAAAGCAGCTCTTGGAATAATCATTTAAACCATCACAATACTAACCAGAGGAAAAAGTGGCAATTATTATGATTGAAATAGAAAATACATTTAAAGGATCCAAGGGTTTTTTCCCCAGATGTTCAGTCAGAATTAAAAAACAAAAACACCTAGTGCAACGTATAAAACTTCTTCCACTAAGAAGCCACAGGGAACAAAGAGCTGCTACTGCATGAAATACCTGCTGAGGGAGCACGGCCGCGGGAGAAGATGTACAGGGTTGAGATGAGATGCAAACGGAGCTGCGCAAACATGAATTGTTGAGACCCGGTTGTCTGGTGCGAAGCTAGGAAGGTTTTCTGCAACAGACGTGTCCAGTCCCCTCTTGATTTCCATAAAGCTTATGTGAAGTTAGTCACGCACAAGCCCCAAACATCAAGCAATATGCTACCTGGGCTTTGATATTTTACAACTAATCACTAAGAATTCTATGCAGCACTGCTGGCATTGTCTGAGAACACCAAGTAATCGATTTGGGAACCATATCAGTTTTGGCCTGAGAAGTCAATGATATAGAGAACCTGACAACAGCTGGTGCAGATGAGAATGTGGAGCAACAGAGACTTTCAAAGGCAGCTGGGAGCAGTGTAAATTGGTGCAGCCAATAACCCGGAACAGTGCTATCCAGTAAAGGTGCACAAACATCTGATCTTTCACATAAATCCCAGAAAAATCTGTACACACAGAACCGTGTACAAGAAAGTTCACGTAGCATTATGAGTTTTTAAACTGTTTTTACAACTTCACTGAGATGTAATTCACAGACCATAAAATCCACCTGTTTAAAGCTTACAATTCAGTGCTTTTTAGTATATTCACAGAGCTGTGCAACATCCCCATTTACTTCTCAACATTTCATCACCCCAAAAAGAAACCCCACATCCTCAGTAGTCACCATTCCTCTCTCTCTCCAGCCCCCGGCAAATACTAATCTACCTTCTGTTTCTGGATTTGCCTGTTCTGGACAGTTCATACAAATGGAATCAATACATGGCCTTTTGCATCTGGTTTCCTGGTCTTAACATGTTTTCATGATTCATCCACATGTACCACATATCAGGATTTCATTACTTTTTACGGCCAAATAATACTCCATTGTGTAAATACACCATACTTTGTGTATCCATTCATCAGTGATGGACATTTGACTTGGTTCACTTTTCGGCTATTATGGATAATGCCACTATGAACATTCATGTACAAGTTTTTATTTGGACATGTGTTTTTAATTACCTTGGATATATGCCTAGGAGAACTGCTGGGTCATATCGTCACTCTATGTTTAACACTTTGAGAACTACCAGACTTTTTTTCAAAGTGGCTGTACCATTTTACAATCCCACCAGCAAAGCATGCGGCTTCAGTTTCTTCTTAACCTCACCAATATTTGTTATTGGCCACCTTTTTCATTAAAACCATCCAAGTGGGTGTGAAGTAATATCTCTGTGGGGTTTTTTTTTTTTTTTTTTTGATGTGGACCATTTTTAAAGTCTTTGTTGAATTTGTTACAATATTGCTTCTGTTTTATGTTTTGGTTTTTTGGCCATGAGGCATGTGGGATCTTAGCTCCCAGGCCAATTTGTTACAATATTGCTTCTGTTTTATGTTTTGGTTTTTTGGCCACGAGGCATGTGGGATCTTAATGTCCCTGACCAGGGATCCAACCCACACCCCCTGCATTGGAAGGCAAAGTCTTAACCACTGGACCGCCAGGGAAGTCCCTATCTCTGTGGGTTTTGATTTGCATTTCAACATTATGTTTAATAGCAAAACAAAACAAAAAACACACATTATTTTGAAAACAACTTACATGTCCATCAACAAGAAAAGTAAATAAATTTTAGTATAATCATATGCTGGTCTACCATGTGACTATCAACATGAAGATGAATTAACTAGTGCTATGTGAATCAACACAGACGAATCTTACAAATGTAATATCAAAACTGCAAAAGCACGTAGCAAAAGGATGTGTAGAATATGATGCCATTTATATAACTTAAAAAATATGTAAAACAATATTATAAATTATTTGGGGATACATTTATATGAGGTAAAAATATAAAGACATATTTAACTATATCGTTAATAGTTTATTTCTTAAGCTGGTTGGTGGCTACGTGGGTATTTGTTATATTATTTTCTCTAATGTTTGAAAGAGTTTATTAAAAATAGTAAGTTGGGTTTCCCTGGTGACGCAGTGGTTGAGAATCTGCCTGCCTAATGCAGGGGACATGGTTTCGAACCCTGGTCTGGGAGGATCCCACATGCCGCAGAGCAACTAGGCCCGTGAGCCACAACTACTGAGCCTGCGCGTCTGGAGCCTGTGCTCCGCAACAAGAGAGGCCGCGATAGTGAGAGTCCCGCGCACTGTGATGAAAGAGTGGCCCCCGCTTGCCACAACCGGAGAATGTCCTCGCACAGAAACGAAGACCCAACACAGCAAAAAATAAATTAATTAATAAACTCCTACCCCCAACATCTTAAAAAAAGGTCTGGCTATTACATCTGGCCCTTCTGCATGCTTTACAATGCTAGCAAATATACAACCAAAGTTAAAGCTCAGGATACAATTGAACATAGATGATATCTCCTAAGACTTCTCAGTTTAATGAGAAAGAATCTTAAAAAGCAACAGGGCGAGCTTCCCTGGTGGCGCAGTGGTTGAGAGTCTGCCTGCCGATGCAGGGGACATGGGTTCGTGCCCCGGTCCGGGAGGATCCCACATGCCGCGGAGCGGCTGGGCCCGTGAGCCAGCCTGCGTGTCCGGAACCTGTGCTCTGCAACGGGAGAGGCCACCGCTGGATAGCTCTCCAAAAAAAAAAAAAAGAAAGAAACAATCTATGTATACATCAATAAAAGATAGCATCTATGAATAAGATAAAAAACAGGGCTAGTCATTAGTAAAGCAACTAATTGCTTTACAAATTCTAATGCTATCAGTGCAATCCAATTACCCTAAGTGACCATGTGAGACCCTGATAAAAGTGAAACAGTGACTTTCAAAGACTAAATAATAGATACTTCAGGCCTTAGGCCTTCAAGTGTTAGAACAGAGCAAATGTGACTCAAATATGAAGAATTCATATTCAAAAGGAATACACATAATCATTTCTTTGGAGAAGTAAGAGGTCTTAAAAGGGATGCATTCAAGTTCAGGGAAATAATCAGGACAGGAGAAATCTTGGAATAAGTCAGTAACCACGCAGGCTACAGCAAAGCAGAGAGAATGCCTCTACTGACACCATGAAGAGAAGACCAGGAAGGACAGAACCAAGGGACAGGGAGGGTTTGAGAGCATAAAGCTTCAGCGCCCTGCTGTCAGGGGAAGAAGTGGGTGTATCCACTCTCCAGGTGGATAGAAACAAGTACAGTTATCCAAAATTCCATTATGTTCACAGAAACTATTTGAAACACATTTTCCTCCTTATTTACAGGTCACATCAAAACCACTTGATACATCTCTCCACTGGGGCCACAGTAGCCCTAGGCTGGAAACACTAGGTAAGTAATGAAACTACTTCGCCCCCACCTGACCTTCCACCTTCCACAGTGTGACTCTGAAAACGACTTGACAGACAGCCTGCAAAGCTCGAAGGCTCTGTGTCTCCAAATCTTGATTGTTTGGTAGTTGAGCAGAATATACAATAATTAAATTTATGCATTTGGATGCTGACTTAGAGTCGAGTCAGAAGCTAATTTTTTTTTTCCCATCGTTTAAAGCGAAGCATCTTGGGAAATCCCTGGCAGTCCAGTAGTGAAGACATGGCGCGTGCACTGCGGTGGCCCAGGTTCAATCCTTGGTCGGGGAACTAAGATCTGCCAAGCCACGCAGCCAATAAATAAATTAATTAATTGATTAATTAAAAATGAAACATCTTGGGACTTCCCTTGTGGCGCAGTGGTTAAGAATCCGCCTGCCAATGCAGGGGAAACAGGTTCGATCCCTGCTCCGGGAAGATCCCACATGCCGCGGAGCAACTAAGCCCGTGCGCCACAACTACTGAGCCCACGCTCTACAGCCCGCGAGCCACAGCTACTGAGCCCGAGTGCCACAACTACTGAAGTCCATGCGCCTAGAGCCCATGCTCCGCAACAAGAGAGGCCACCGCGATGAGAGGCCTGCGCACCGCAACGAAGAGTAGCCCCTGCTTGCCGCCACTAGAGAAAGCCCCACGCGCAGCAACGAAGACCCAATGCAGCCAAAAATAAATAAATAAAAAATAAATTTTTAAAAAAATGAAACATCTCATATTTTTATTTATCTTTTTTTGGGGGGGCTGTGTCGGGTCTTAGTTGGGGGGCGTGAGGGATCTTTCGTTGTGGCGTGCAGGCTTAGTTGCCCCGCGGCACGTGGGATCTTAGTTCCCCAACCGGGATTGAACCCGCGTCCCCTGCATTGAAAGACGGATTCTTGGGCTTCCCTGGTGGCGCAGTGGTTGGGAGTCCGCCTGCCGATGCAGGGGACACGGGTTCGTGCCCCGGTCTGGGAGGATCCCACATGCCGCAGAGAGGCTGGGCCCGTGAGCCATGGCCGCTGAGCCTGCCTGTCCGGAGCCTGTGCTCCGCAACAGGAGAGGCCACGGCAGTGAGAGGCTCACGTACTGCAAAAAAAAAAAAAAAAAGACGGATTCTTAACCGCTGTACCACCAGGGAAGTCCCGAAACATCTTTTATTTTAGCAGTAACAAATAAGATCTGAGAAAGCCACAATCCAGGCAATAAGTAATCGTTGGCATTCATGCCTAATTAAATTGTGTTAAGATGGGGCTAAACAGATGCAAAATAGGAATGTTCTGGAGGCACTACTAGAAACTATTAAAAGCAGGATAAGGTAGACATGGGCCTCCTCATCTTTGGCCAACAACAGTAACCATGAAAAGGCAACATCCAGTCAAGGCTTCCAATCAAGATGTGGTCAGGCTTCCAAGCACACGACCCCCAGGGGGTCTGGGAGGGAGGTGGCATTCCATCACCCGGCTCTTCGTGAATGAGACCCCACAGGAAAGGATGGGACACTTCCCTCTGGTGAAGGTGTTCAGAGAAAGTAGGTAAGATGTTCTCACTCCAGCTAAACTTTTCTCCCATGATTTAGTTGCTTCCCCAAGTATCCCGTCAGAAAAACATGATTTCTAAGACTGCGGAGTCCCTCTGCCTTCACATCAGCTTAACAATCTATTCCAAATAGCTGAGAAGGTCCTACAACTTTTTTGAAAATTCAGTTTAGAAAACTGGGGTCTAACTTTATCTAACCTACAGCTAGCTGGACTTTACATCCTTAGGGAATAAGGAAAAATACAGACCTGAGGCCCTGTAGTGACCAAGGACTTGGGGGATAGTGATACTTACATACTAGTCTTATCTCCTCTGAGAGATGGAGATAACTGACCAGAACATAATAGGAAGAAGACTCAATTCTAAACCTCATCAGAGGGACCTCCCTGGCGGTCTAATGGTTAGGTCTCGGTGCTTTCACTGCCGGGGCCGGTTTGACCCCTGGGTCAGGGAACTAAGATCCTGCAAGCCACACAGCACAGCAAAACAAAACAAAACAAAAACCACATCAGAAAATCAAGTTTTTTACGATTTTGACTTTTCTGTTTTTCTATTTTAGATGCAAATGCACATCCAAGTTCTCTGCAGCACATGATGTTCCTTGTTACCAAGAATCGTGCCCGACAAGCAACAGATGCTCAATAAACACACATCTAAGTAAATGCCTAGATGAATGAGCGACTGAACAACCCCCCTCTCCTTCTTCAGCTTCCGCAATGTACTAACTGGCGCCCGGCTGCCCCTCTGACAGCTCTTTCTCTTCCTTTCCTCAATATGCAAATTCCCCAAGGGTAGCCCCGGGTCTTCTGCTCTCCCCGACACTGAGAGAGCCCATCTTCTTCCAGAACCTTCCCAGGCACTGATTCATTTTTTTCAAGCAGTGTGCTGGGCACTAAGGAGAAAGGATGGTTGAGACGCGCTCTGCGGGCAGGGGCTCGTGGCCTAGCACGAGACAAGGCAAGGATGAATCTGTGGGAGACACTGTCACATGCGGCTGCTAAGCCACATCAAGAGCAAGATGCTATGAGAGCAAGAAGGAAGGACACATTCCGACAGGGTTGATGTCACAGAGGAAGTGACATCTGAGCGGAGCCCTGAAGGATTAGGAGGGTTTTACAGGTGTAGAAGGGCAGGGGGGCAACTAGGCAGAGAGAAAAGTGCGAGCAAAAGTTCAGGAGGAGTGGGCGGGCGGGCGGGGGACGGCGAGGGATAACCCTGCAGGTCTGTGAGTGTGGCTGGGGAGCAGAGGGAGAGAAACTGGTGAGACAGGCTGGAAACAGTTTAGATGCCACGTTGTTAGCCTTCTTACCTGCGTTCCAAGGGTTTCAAAACGCAAAGCTGCATCAGAATTGCCTGGGATGCATGGTAAAAATATAGATTACTGGGCTGTGCCCCAGAGCTACCGAATTGGAATTTCCAAAGGTAGGGCCCAGGCATCCGTATTTTAATGAACACTATGGTATATAGTTAGATTTAGCAACCACTGATAATGTTTTAAATTAAAGTTGCATTATTAGATTGGTATTTTAAAGATAACTCTGAAGGTACTACTAAAATGGACTGTGAATGTGCGAAATTAGAAAAAGGCAGACCTACAGCACACTACAGTAATGATGCGCTCATTTATTCCACAAGCACTCACTCAGAAAACATGCGCCTACAGCTCACAGGAGAGAGGACAGCCTGAACAGGGTCCCAACAGTGTGAACGGAGACATTTAAAAGACAGAACTGGCAAGTCCTGATGATTCAGCAGATCACAGGGGAAGGCGGAGAGAGAGCAAATCCCAGTTTCCGTCAGTGACTCCCAATATGGATAAGCACAGAATAAAGGGTCCCTGGGTCCTACCCCAGACCTACCGAGTGAAGGGCTTTGGAGGGTTGCGCTCAGGAGTTTCTGTCTTCAACACGTGCCCCTGATGATTCTCGTGCGGTCAGTCAGGCAGCAACGTGGGACAGACAACTGGGAACCGATGTCTTAGATGATAATTTCCTCCCCCGAGGACAAGACAGGAGGAACAAGTTTGTGACTGGCATGAAAACAGTTTTGCTCTGGAAATACCAAGACTAAGATAAACCTGAGTAACACATCTAGATCATGATGTCTAGTGGACAGTTAGAAATATAAATCTGGAGTCCAGAAAAAAGATCAACTAGACAGAGGTCAGGGTTGGACAGATCTGGACACCATTCGTGCATAAGCTACGGATGAGGCCCTGGGAGAGTGGGTAAGGTTACAAATGGAGAAATGATGGATGGAAAAGTGGCTGAGAATGGACATCTGGGAACACAGTGGGCAGTGGAGGGTTAGAGTAAAGGAAGTGCAGGAGGCTGGTTCAGGAGGTTAGAGAAGGGCTGGGAAAGCAATGCTTCAGAAGCCAAAGGACAAGAGTTTTCACTGATAAAAGGAATCATGTGGACAAAATATTATAAAATGGTCCAAAAGGAAAGAAACTAAGAAGAATGATAAGGTGAGGCCTTTAGGAAGTCTGTGGTAACCTTTAAGAAAGCAGTCTCAGTAGAATGGCAGGAATTAAACTAGAAGAGCAGTTATACACCACTTCTTAAAGAGAATTTGAGGACAAAGGAAAAAAAGATGAATCAGTGGCTTGAAAAAGAGAGAAAGTTCTTTTGGAGGCCATTTTTATTTTTAAGAATGGAGACAACTTGAGGTGTTTTAAAGAAAAGAAGGAGACAGGAAGGGAGAGGCGCGTGGGGCACACGAGAAGAGACGGTGGACCGAGTACATTCCAGATGAGGCAGGGAGGGTGGTACCAGCCTCTAAAAGGAGGCTGGAAGGAGGAATGACAACAGAGAGGGTCTGGAGGGACAGACAGGGGCACTGAACATGTCTTTGTTGTTGTTGTTGAGTAAATGATGATTATGTCACCATTCTTATTAGGAAAGAAAGTGAAGATGTGGCTGGAGCACGAAAATGAGACGCGGCGTCCCTGGGGATGATGAAAACGCTGGCAGGTGGTAACGAAGGCCCAGAGGAAGGCCTTTCACTTCGTTTACCCGATACATATATAAGCACTCTTGGTGGCAGGCAGCGTTCTGAGCACTTCACATACATTAACTCAATTACTCCTCGTAACAGCTCCATGAGTTTGAAAGGCTCATCATCCTCATTCTACCTACGGAGAAACAGGCACAAAGGCTTTAGGGGACTTGGCTAAGCTCGAAAGTGGCAGGACCAGGACTGAAATCCGCACGGTCTGGCCCCAGAGTCCCGCTCTTGACTACTCTGCTGCTTCTTCAATACAACACCCACATGTCTGTAATGCAGCCAAGAGGAAATGGGATCAACCTCATCTTGCGCTCTGAGGAGCTTAGGAAAGCGGGGCCAGGAGGAGGCAGCGTAAGTGCTGTGAAGAGCGCACACTACAGGAAGTTGGGGTCACTTATGAAAGGGTGGCTGTGATAACAGTGGACTTCCCACCAGTCCAGCGGTTCCGACTTCAAAATACGCCTCAGCCCCTAAACTCCTCTCCGAATTCCAAGTGTTCAATGCACCTTAGTGGTCTGGCATCTCACAATCCTCCCTCAAGCTGTAAACGCCTGAAGCTAAGCTCTGCTTCTGCCCCGCATCAGCTTCCTCGTGCCTTCCCCGTGTCTGTCACAGCACAGTGTAGAGAAAAAGCTGCACCAGAGGGGACTTCCTCACCATTTCCCCCAGCACCTAGTTCAGTATCTGGCACACAATGGATGCTTAATAAATATTTGTTGAATTTCAGTTTATTCTCCCAATCTTAAAATTGTCTCCGATTTTGGCTTCACCTGCTTTCTACATCCAGTAAGTCTCAACATCCTGTGTTTTGCCTACATGCCTACTCATACCTTACTGTTCTCTTAACCCCTTTTCACTATTGCTGTAGAAGCTATTCTAATAAGCTACTGTGCATCTTAATTTTTGCTTCTCCATTCTCAATCCAATACAATCTTACCGAATTAATCATTTAAAATACTATCCTTCTCACATTGATCTTCTGCTCTAAAATATTCAGTCTCTTTATTCAAAAAGCAGTAATGAGATGCCCAACCTGCCAGAAACTGTGCCCTTTCCAATTGAAAGTAACCCCTATTTCCTCAGAACACCCCCACTAATGGTCTATTCATTCCAGTCACCCCATCTTAAACAGCTAGTCATTATTTTCTCATGCAATAATGCCTCATCTCACCCAAAGGCATACAAGTTCTTGAGGGAGGAGGACGTTTCTTTCACTCTTTCCCCTACTGGACGTGCAGCACGTGCGGGGCACAGAGCAGCAGCGCCCAGCATTCAGAAAGAGAACAGACACATCGTCCTTGATGGATTCTGGTTTGGTCCGTTATCCTATTTTATTATTTAATCTTTATATTATATTGAAAAAACTTTAATGATTCTTTCCATATTACTCTACTACATACAACAACTTCCAGGGTAATTTTTATGTCAAATAAAAATAAAGACTAATTTTACTTAATTCACATATAATTTCTAAAAGGATGCAAGTCTTTTATCTTTACGTACAAGACCGAATTTACATTCCAATCCCCAAACTGTACTAAAAAAACATCTGTTTTATTCTTATTACAACTCTGATATTTGTACCAATTCATTCAATTTAGAGTTTGCTTCAAGCTGATATAAAAGCTGTAGTACTTCTGATACAGCAAATCGTCTGAGCTTTGCAAACACTTTCTATATCAGAGACACTCCTAACAGCTGCACTTCTCATGTCGACATACTGCTTGTAGGTCAAGGCTCTAAATGCTGCAATATTTTCAGCATCTAAAATCCTGCTTTATGCTCTCCTCCTTGCTCTGCTGGTCTTTAAAATCCGTAAGAACATGATATCCAATTCCTAATTATCTCTAAGACCTAACCAAGCAAAGTTTAACAAAACAAAAAATATCTAAAATAAGAATCAATTATTAAGAAAGAAAATCATATACTTTGCAGCAAAGAAAGTTATAAATAGGAACCCAAATTCCAATTCTGATTATTCTCATTAAATTAGTCTCTGGAACAACTCACTGCCCCTCCCTTGCCACCACCAGCTTCTTCTCATGAATTCATTCACTGAATAAATAGTTATTCCCAATGTCTAAAATTGAATAGATATTATGGTGGATGCAGCTAACATAATGGTGAATAAGTTAGGCACAGTCCCTGGCCTCTCAGAGCTTACAGTCTAGTTAGGGGAAGACAGACAATTAAATGAGAAACTATAAGACTATATGTCAAGTGCCATGACAGGTAAGCTATAAGATACCAAGGGAAAGCATAGGAGAAGCACCTAACATGGGAAAACAGAGTATGGGTAAGCCACGGGGTGGCGGGGGGAATTAGAAGCAACGATGTTGAATCTGAGACCTGAAAGATGGGCAGGCAAAGAGGAGAGACAATAAGGTTGGGAAAGGGGAGACAAGAGAACACACCATAACTGAGGGAATGAAAGACAATCAATGTAGCTGCAGCACAGAATCCAAAGTTGGAAATGGTGAGAAGGAGACTAGAGAACAGGGCAATGCCAACCACTTAACAGTTTTAAGGGAAGTATGCAATGTTCAGCAACTCTTGGCTGAAGTATAGGAAACAGAGGAAACGAGGAGAAGCGGGGAAACCACTCAGCAGACTATTTCTATTACCCAGGTGAGAGATAAAGGCTTGAACTAAAGTAATGAAAAAGAGACCAAATGAAAGCAGACAGACTCAAGAGACATGTAGGAGATGAATCCGCAGGACCTGATGGCTGGAAGCTCACGAGAGGACCATGTCTGTTTTGTTCCCTGCGCACCCTCAGGCCTAATAAGCACCTAACACACAATAACTGTGAACAAGCGAATCAAGAAAAATAAGGAGCCACAGATGTTACCCAGGTTTCGCATAACAGCTGGGTAGAGGGAGGTGCCATTTACTGAGAGAGGAAACACAGGAACCCATGAATATGCTGGGTTTGAGGTACCTGTGAGCCATCCAAGGACAGACAACGAGAATGCAGGTGGATGGCCCTTACAAAGCTGAGGAGAAAAACAGATCTTCCTGGAAATGTTAAATCACGGCAGCCTCAGTGGCTCAGCTAAACTACAGTTGATAACTGGCACTTTTCTGGGGGGAAAAGGCACTTTTTTTCTGGCTGTGTTGGGTCTTCGTTGCTGCACGCGGGCTTTCTCTAGTTGCGGCGAACGGGGGCTACTCTTCGTTGTGGTGCGCGGGCTTCTTACCGTGGTGGCTTCTCTTGTTGCGGAGCCCGTGCTCTAGGCGCACAGGCTTCAGTAGTTGTGGCTCGCAGGCTCTACAGCACAGGCTCAGTAGTTGTGGCACACGGACTTAGTTGCTCCGTGGCACGTGGGATCTTCCCGGACCAGGGCTCGAACCTGTGTCCCCTGCATTAGCAGGCAGATTCTTAACCACTGCGCCACCAGGGAAGCCCAGAGGCACTTTTAAAGCATACTATGTGTGACATGACTCAAATACCTTTTAAACTTCCCAGGGTTATTAACTAATGGCTCTAACATCAAAGATATCAAAAAATTAATATTCATTCCTGATCTTAGAACAGTTAGCAAATAATCTTTCATTTCTTGACCAAGGTGATGGTAACTCAGGCCTTTGCTTTATAAAAATCCATTGACTATATATTTTTGTTTTACATATACTTTTCTGTATGTGTATTAAATTTTGCAATAAAAAAGGTTTTTAAAAACCTTAACTAGAAATAAATTGCTTAACCAAAAGAAGCTATTAAAAACAAAGTAAACATCATATTTAATGGAGACATATGACAGACATCCTAAATAAAGAAAGACAACAGATGGAAGATGCCTTCCATCACTATTATTATTCAACACTCTTTGAGGTTCTGGTCAAAAAATGCAGACCAGAAAAGGAAAGGTTTAAACTTTAGAGTTTTTGCAACAAATGGTGCTGAGGCACCTGGACATCTGCATGCAAAAGAATGAAGTTGGAGCTCTACCTCACACCATATGAAAAACTAACTCAGAATGGATCAAAGACCAAAATGTAGTAACTAAAACTATAAAACTCTTAGAAGAAAATATAGATGTGAATATTTGTGACCTTGGATTAGTCAATCACTTCTTAGATATGATATTAAAAGCACAAACAACAAAAGAAAAAAACAAATGAATCCGCCTGCCAGGGACTTCCCTAGTGGCGCAGTGGTTGAGAGTCCGCCTGCCAATGCAGGGGACGCAGGTTCAATGCCCCGGTCTGGGAAGATCCCACATGCCGCGGAGCAACTAGGCCCGTGTGTCACAACTACTGAGCCTGCGCTCTAGAGCCCACGAGCCACAAGTACTGAGCCCACGTGCCACAACTACTGAAGCCCACGCGCCTAGAGCCTGTGCTCCACAACAAGACAAGACACCGCAATGAGAAGCCTGCACACTGCAACTAAGAGTGGCCCCTGCTCCCCACGACTAGAGAAGGCCCACACACAGCAGTGAAGACCCAATGCGGCCAAAAATAAATAAATAAATTTTTAAAAAAGCAGCTTAAACTGGTTAGATAATATGAGGAAAACGCCATTCAGAACATCAATAAAACAACACAATACTGTCTGGGCAAACATGCCATCATTATGTAAGATGTTAACACTAGGGGCAGCTGGGTGACGGGTATACAAGCTCTCTCTGAACTAGCTTTGCAACTTTTCTGTAACTCTAAAATCACTCTAAAATAAAAGGTTTATTTAAAGAAAAAGATAAGAACATGACAAAACAAGCCACAGGGAGAAAAATATTTATAATGCATATCAAAACAAGGACTTATATCCAGAAAATATAAAGAATGTCTACAAATCAATAAAAAGACAAAAAATGTTTTTAAGTGCCAAAGATTTGAACTAGACACTTCTCTCTCTCTCTCTCTCCCCAAATGACCAAAAAATACTGAGAAGGTATTCAACATTATTAGTCACTAAATGCAAATTAAAACCACAATGAGATAACCATACACAAATACTAGAATGACTAATATTCAATGACTAAACAACAACAACAAAAGACTGACATTATCAAAAATTAACAAGGATGCAGAGCAAACAGAACTCTCATTCATGGCTAGGACAGTGTAAAATGCTACAACCACACTGGAAAACTGCACGCCATTTTACAACTCTAGGACCCAGCAATTTCATTCCTATGTATTTGCCCAAGAGAAATGAAAACATATGTCTATGAAAAGACTTACAGAACAACATTCATAACAGCTTTATTCATAATGGACACCAACAAAAGAGGAAATAACCCAAATGTCAATCAACAGGAGGATAAGCAAATTGTGGAATAGTCACACAATGGAATACTACTCAGCCATACAAAGG